>NC_134705.1:113433738-114633738 GCF_043290135.1 Rhipicephalus microplus | reverse complement strand
AGATGCGTGTGATGTAACAACATGACTACATGCAACGCTCAACATGCGCTGATGGCCGTTCCGCCAGCTTCACTTATACCCAATTTGATTTTACGGGACGCGAATAGATGACGAAGGTATGATACTGGTGTAAAAATGATAAGCATGATTTGCGTGTGATGTAACAACTCGACTACATGCTACGATCATGATGGCCTCGCGGCTGTTTGTCTAGCTTCACATGTACCAAACCCGGTATCATGGGACGCGAACGTACGACATAGGTAAATGGCACTTCCAAACATGAGAAACACGACATGCATGTCATGTGACAACACGACTACATGCCACACTCATGATGCGCTCCCGGCCGTTTCACTGGCTTCACATATGCCAAATTTGGTATTACGTGACCTCAATTCATGATGGAGGCATGTGACTGGTGCAAACATGATAATGATGAAATGCGTGTCATGTGAAAACATGACTACAATCCACAGTTAAAGCGCCAATACATTTCGACCTGACGCAATGCGCGTTCTCGCTGGCGTTCATTTCGTCGCGTCACGTCGGTGTTGCCACGCCAGGTCGCAGTCCTGCCATATACTCACAGGCCCGCGCCGCGCTGCGTTGCTTTGCCGCATGCGAGTTTCTGCACGTCCAGCGTCCCTCCGGCACGAAAAGAAGGAGACGCAGAGTTGTCTGGGTAACGCATCGGCGCTGATTGCAGCATGTCACATTTCGCGCCGGTTGCCGTCATGCCGCACCGACGGACGCTGATCGCGCCGGTCATGCCTGGCGTCAGACTATACAGTGCTTGCGTTTTGCTAAAGCAGCGTTGCTGTGCCCAGCGTGCGCACGCGTCAAGGCCATTTTGGAGTACATTGGGCCCTTCATGACGCGTTTGCGGCTGTGTTGCTAGATCGATATATACCAAATTTTGTGTTACGTGTCGTCAATGGCTGACGACAGTATATGACTGCTGCAAACGCGACAATATTGACACGCGTGTCATCTAAGAGAATGACAACATACCACCTTCATAGCGTGCTCGTGGCCATTTCCACATATACTACATTCGTTATCACGTGATGTAAATAGATCACGAAGGTAAACGACCCTATAAAACTTGATAATCATAATACGGAAGTTATGTACCGCATTATTTACCTCCACCTCGTAACTTTGTGCTGATCTCAAAGTGACATATCGACTTTTCTCATTCTTGCTTCGCATATCATCGATTCCCACTGTACGAGGCATCTGCCGATTTTTAGGGGCGAAGCTCCTTAGGGCGTGGGCTGTGCGTCCCCTGTAGGCTGTGTGTAGCCACCTCTAGTTTAGTTCTTGCAGTGTTCACTAGATGGCGGTTCCGTCCCCTGTATGTGGTGGCACAGGCAGTGGTGGTAGAGGTCGGACGTGTTTTTGGAGAGCTCCGGAATGACAGCTACAGATAAGTGTTTTTGCATGTTTCCAGCTTGCCTCTGTATGTAGCGTTATGAGAACGTAAGGCGCTAGCGTAAAGCTTGATTAGGTCTAGTACGGTGTACGTTTTTTTTTAGTATTTTGTACTGTGTCTTTTTTTTCTCCAGCCACCACGTGGCTGAGGCCTGCGCGTAGACCGACCACGTGCATGCGCAGGTGCTGTGAAGTGTAGCGTATTTATTTATTATTGCGGTTCTTTTTGGCTTAGACCAGTGTATTTTAGTACAGTTTTCTAACACGTGGGCATCGGTAAACTGAGCTAGCCATGGTCAAAAAGACCGTAAATTGTTCAGAGTGCGGGGTAGGGTGGAAGGTGGAAATTAGTGCGGTGGAGAAAGCAGAAGATGACGCCAAGTGTAGACAGTGCGAGTTCGAGGAGAAAATGAAAAATATGATGGCGGTCCAGAGTGGGCTCATGGAGAAAATTGCAGAGCTGGAGAATGCATTGGCGAAGGAGCGAGAGAAAACGTCAGCCATGGAAGAAAGGCTCCGGGCAGCCGAGAAGGGCCTATCGAAGGTCGTGAAAGGGAACGAAGACGCCGGTGACGGCGGAAGCATTATGGCGACGACCCCCTGTGCGGGAGAGATGAAGGAAACAGGCATGACAAAGGCAGATACATTGGCCACAGGGCCCAGCTACCGGGAAGTAGTTTTGAGGGAGGGAGGGAGCAAACCAGCAGCCGTGACTCACGCTAGTCACCTAGTCAGCAGCCAGGTGCAGGTTTCAGAAGGAATGTCTGAACAGGTCATCATCGCCGGTGACTCAAATTTAGTCCGATGCACAGCGGCAATCAAAGAAAGGGTGAAAGGCGACAAGAGAGTTGCGATAGGGACGTTCCCAGGACAAACGCTGGGGACAGTAATGAGTCAAGTGGGTGAACAACTCGCAGCTAAAGCTAACAATCGTAACCTCGTTGTAATTGCGGGAGGGTTAAATGACGTCCTGAAAAAAGAATCGTCAGGACTAGCGACGACCTTGGCGAAAGGGGTGGATGACATGCGCACCGTGTCCCCGCAGGTGCAAATTGTAGTATGCACAGTACCGGAAGTACCAGTACGCAACGTCAACCTGCAAAGAGCGGTTGTCGACGCAAACAAAGAGATATGGCGAATTAGTCGAGAGAAGGGTTTCGAGGTAGTGGATTTAAACAGGGAAGTGCACAGGTGGGGTGGATTCCAAAGAGACAAGATTCATTTCGATAAGAGGCTTGGACACGAGGTGGGCTGGCGACTGGCAGGACGCGCAGTAGCTTTTTTGGGGGGCTCACGGGCCCTTCGGAGTCCGGGGTAGCTCGTAACAGGGAAAACAACCAGGAGGACGCTTTGACAGGTAGACTTGCGAAAAACCAGAAAAAAAGGTAAAAGAAAAAGGAGAAAGGCGCGTGTTGCAATTAGTTACATAAACATGCAGGGTGGTAGAAAGAAGGCAAAATGGTTAGAGATTGAGGAGCAGTTAAACAAAGAACAGATAGGCGTGTATGCGGTTACAGAAACACACCTTAGAGACTTGGAAGAGCCACCACATATTAAAAATTATGTTTGGGAAGGGTGTAACAGGACCATATCGGAAAGGAAAGGTGGGGGTGTAGAAATGCTAATTCACCGCGGAGCCAAATGGGTTAGAGTGAAACAGACGTGTTCAGAGCACCTCTGGGTTCTGGGCACAGTAGGTGGAAAGGAAACGTGGCTAGGGGTAGCCTACTTGTGGACGGGGAATAACTGCAGAGAAAAGAATCAGGAGATAGTGGATTGCATGAGGGCGGATATTAAGGAATTTGGTAATGGGGCCGAAATCATCCATCTAGGGGACATGAATGCCCACATACATGACCTTGACGGATATTCAGACACCAATGGGAAGTTATTACTAGATCTTTGCGAGCAACATAGTCTGGAGATAGTTAACACGGGGCCTAAATGTGACGGCCAGATCACATGGGAAGTCGGAAACAAGCAATCAAGTATTGATTATTGTCTCATGACTGAAGGAATTAACCACAAACTGACAGAAATGAGGATAGACGAGGAAGGCATTAACAGCTTGGGTAGTGATCATAAACGAATAACATTACAAATGGGATACGAAACTGAAAATATGAGCATGGAATCAAAGTCTGGCAGCTCGTATTTAAATGACAAACAAATAATAAATATAGCCGCAAGAGTCGAGGAAGAAGTAGGCGAAATACCAGGCAAGGACTGGGAGTATAGTGAGCTGTTACATCTAATGACGAAGGAGATAGGGAAAGAGAAGAAAACTGTTTGCTGGAAAGGAAAAAGGAAGCCAAAAAGTTGGTGGAACAAGGAAATCCGGGAGGCGATCGAGAAGCGACGCGAAGCATCACGGGAACATAGAAAGGCAAAAAAGGAGAAGCGGCCGCAGGACGAAGTCAAAAAAGTATGGGAAATATATTTAGAGAAAAAATCCCTTGTACAGAAATTGGTAGAGGCAAAAATTAAAGGTGAAAGTGAACGCTGGATGACAGAGATACACGAAAAAAAGGAGGCCGCGCCTAGGATTTTTTGGAGCCACATAAAGGCGCTAGGTAGGAAGTCTGTCACAACGCAACAACATATTCTAGATGAAGGAGGAAATCAATTGGAAGGGTACGAAGCGCTAGGTTACATCCAAAAGGTAACAGCCGATTCGTTTCAAAAGAGCGTCCAGGGCATCTCCCCGGTGAGTAAAAGTGCGGCGGAGAAAGCAACAGAGGAAGAGCTAGTACTTGATAATTTCAACTGGAAAAAGGCCGAAGGAAAAATTCCAAAGCGCACTGCCGCGATTTTAGATGGGATTCCCGTTAGCCTCATTAACGAACTAGGACAAAACACTAAAAAAGCATTGTTAAAAGCAGTAGAAAAAAGCTTAAAGGACGGACAAATACCGGACAGTTGGCGACAAAGAAGAATGAACTTAATCTATAAAGGCAAGGGAGAAAAGGACAAGATTCGCTCGTATAGACCACTAACCATTACATCGGTACTATACAGGTTGGCGATGCAAGCAGTAAAAATGAAAATAGAAACATGGGCCGAACATAACGATATTTTGGGAGAACTTCAGAACGGATTTCGAGTCGACAGGCGGTTAGACGATAACCTGTTTGTTCTCACTCAGTGTATAGAAATATCTAAAATAGAGAATAGGCCCTTGTACGTGGCTTTTCTAGACATCACTGGGGCATACGACAACGTTAATCAGGAAATCTTGTGGGATATAATGAAAGGAATGGGCATGGGCGACGACTGTATACAGCTTTTGAGGGAGATATACCGAGAAAATACAGTTTGCATAGAGTGGGAAGGAATGCGTAGCAAAGAGAACGTTGAGGTTAGAAGGGGTCTGAGACAGGGATGTCCTTTGTCCCCGCTGTTATTCATGCTGTACATGGTGAGTATGGAAAAAGCGCTAGAAGGTAGCAACATTGGTTTTAATCTGTCACACAAACAGGGCGGCATGATGATTGAGCAGAAGCTTCCAGGTTTATTTTATGCGTACGATATCGTCTTATTTGCGGACAGTCGAGATGATATACAGCAGCTGGCGAATATATGCGGAAGGGAAGGTGAAGCTCTTGGACTAGGATTCAGTGTAACGAAGTGTGGATTGATGGTATTCAATGATCCCCGTGATCAGACGGTGTCCATACAAGGCCAAGAAATACCGAGGGTAAGTGAATACAAGTACCTTGAAGTATGGGTAAATGAGAGTGATAGATACATGGAGGTACAGGAAAAAGCCTCGGCAGCAAAAGGAAAGAGGAATGCGGCAATAATGAAGCACAGAGCGTTGTGGGGATACAATAGGTATGAGGTGCTTCGAGGTCTGTGGAAGGGTGTAATGGTTCCAGGGCTTACTTTCGGGAACTCAGTGGTGTGCATGAGGGCAGAGGTGCAATCGGGAATGGATGTAAATCAAAGGACGGTGGGACGCCTCGGGTTGGGTGCTCACGGGAAGACGACAAACGAGGCTGTAAAGGGCGATATGGGGTGGGCAGGTTTTGAGGCGAGGGAAGCGCAGAGCAAAATAAGGTTCGAAGAAAGGCTAAGAAATATGAAGGAGAGTAGATGGGCAGAGAAGGTGTTGCGTTATTTGTATAGGAAGAGCGTGGACACACAGTGGAGAAAAAGAACTAGAAGACTCACTAGTAAATATACGGCTGGTATTCTAAGCCATATGTCAACAAAGAGCGTTAAGGGAAAAGTCAGGGAGGCGGAGAGGATTTACTGGATGGCAGCTATGGAGATAAAACCGGCTTTGAGTAACTACCGAAAGGGCAAAAATGAAATAAGGAGGGAGGCATTTTACGATAATTCAAGGGGAAGCGCTTTACTGTTTGAAGCGAGATCGGGTTGCCTTAGAACGCGTAGTTATAAAGCAAGATTCAGTAAAGAAGAAGAACAATGCACATGCTGCGGGAAAGATAAGGAAACGGCGGAGCATATTCTGATTGAATGTGGAGATATCCACCCAGGTGTACGTTTGGGCACGAGCCTACAGGAAGCCTTGGGTTTTAGGGACAACAATGGAAAGCTGAACACACCCGCGATTGAAATAAGTAAGAGACGGTTAGAGTATTGGTGGCAGAAAATTAGAGAAAAAGGAATAAAATAAATATTGGAAAAATAAAATATGGACAGTGTGCCGTAAATGGCAGAGAACTTAAGCTGAAAATTTACCTTTTTTCCATTAAGATAGAATTTATCGAAGTAGAGGCATTAGGCCAACATAAAAAAAGAAAAAAGGTTTTTTTTTTGTCGAGCCTGGTGGCATACTTGTCACCACCCCGTTATAAAGGGGACGCTCATAGCATCCATCCATCTATGTAGCCACCTCTAGTTTAGTTCTTGCAGTGTTCACTAGATGGTGGTACCGTCCCCTGTATGTAGCCACCTATAGTTTATTTCTTGCAGTGTTCACTAGATGGCGGTACCGTCTCCTGTATGTAGCCACCTCTCGTTTAGTTCTTGTAGTGTTTACTAGATGGTGGTACTTGTAGCTGATGATGAAAAGATGCAAGATGTTATAAACTAGAAAGCGGTACTTGTAGTTGATGAAAGACGCGAGATCTTATAAAATAGGAATGATGTCACATATGGCGCGTGTCATTGGTTGAAGGCAATCGTTCGATTTAGTGCGGCGACGTACGCTAGGGGGAGCGATGTAATAAATTCGAGTGGGCAAAATGTACAGAGGATTCATGGTTTACCAGGTTTACCTCCGGAGCTTCGCCCACTCATCATCATTCACTTCGTGGATATGGCGGAATTTTTTTTTACATCAGTGATCACCCAATCAACATTATTTGCTCTCTCCAGTAAACTCTCGAACAAACTCCACCAGTCGCCCTCGGCGCGTGAGCTCGAAGTAACCTTTTGAAACTTTTTTCTAAAGATTCATTTGTGATTACGCGCAGAACGCGACTCGTAAAGTTTGTTCGAGAGCTTACGCTTACATAATAATAATTTCAGCATACAAGTCGGCCCTTCACAAAACATTTGGCAGAGTTAGACTAGACGGCGACATAAGACAAGAACGTGATATACAATGTTTAGTTCAGTGAAAACTTCCCATAGGTTTGTAATTGAGGAGCGAGATTGGCTAACATGATAATTCAACCTGGGAACTTTACAGCGAAAGCTTGTGAAGGTCACCTTGCAATTGCGTGAAAGACATTATGCGCTGTTTTTTGAGAACGCGTGCAGGAACTTCTCAGATTCTATTGGAACTGCATAAAAATTTTTTTTGCATCGGTAAAAAACGGCGTTTTTTAGGAGCGAAGCTTCTTATAGCGGCATCCGTTCATCCCTCGTAGCCGTTGTAGTGTGTAACAAGTAAAACATATTGACTTCCAAAGTGGTGCCGGTGAGAGATTTCTTCTGTGCGTTGTTTATCAATAAGAGATTGTGCTCAATGTACATGTCAATGACTGCTAAGGGAGAATGAGAGACAGGAGAATGCAGCTTTTAGTCAACGCGCCGCTGCGAATTGTTTATTGTTCAACAACGCACAGAAGACAAGAAAGAGTCGCTACGTTATACTCGCTGGGCGCAGCCTCTTAGGTTTTGGAAAGGTCTAGTGAGCGTTGGGCCGCAGTGCCATGAATACAGTGAACTAGTATATACCATGAATTCAAGGTGGTTAAGTCGGGGAGAATGATCCTGCAGGAGCTGGGCCAACACCCAATGGCAATCAGGCACAATTACAATGATATCCCCGACAACATCAGGAAGAATATCACGGTGTCTCCTATACCAAGAAACATGCATCCAGAACACAACGTCGGAAGAAGAGGAGCGAGGGCCAGGACTGTACTTCGTCAAGTCTCAAACGAAGAACGAGGAGTCGTATTTGTTGACGCGGCTTCCTACGCCAATGGGAAAGCGTTTGTGGCAGTGGTGGTCGATGGGGCTGGCCATGTCGTCAACTCAGCGACGGTCAGAACGAAAGACCCAATTATTGTGGAACAGGTGGCCACCGCCTTAGCACTCAAGATGCATAACATTGAAGTCGTCTACAGTGATTCACTGGCAGCACTACGGGCGTTCGCCAAGGGGACGGTCTCAGAGCAAACGCTGAGAAAACTGCAAGGCAAGAACATAACGCGTCATCTTCTGAGTTGGTTCCCAGCTCACCTTGGGCAAATCAACGATTCCCCTCCCAACCTCAATGAAGCAGCACACGAGGCCGTGCGAGAACTCTCCAACCGCGACTCCCCGGGGATGTGTTCTACTGGTGAACGGGATAACCGGGAAATTCTTACAACAAATGACGAGCTCACTAAACATTTCTACCTGTCTAAAAGGATTTTCTCTCCACCTCACAAAAATCTAACCCGGCCCCAAGCACTTACTATAAGGCTTTTGCAAACGCGAATGTACCCTACTTTGAAAATGTTACACATCATGTACTCTGACCTATACCCAAGTAATCTCTGTCCACATTGTGGGGAAATCGCTTCATTAGAACACATGCTCTGGCAGTGCACCAAATTCGCTCATATATCGAACATCACCTCTGCCAGATGGGAGGCGGCAATCCGCAGCTCCTCCTTCGCAGATCAGCTATGGGCTGTCCACCAAGCCAGCGAGGCGGCTGAGGAGCTTGGCATCTCAGTCCCCACGTCAGAGCAACCCGTAACACAGTGATCTGTGTTTTGGAGGACCAAATGAAAGTTTATTCAGTCCAATCCAAGGTTGGGAAAAGTGGGCAGTAGGAACGAAGCGCAAGCCGTAAGAAAGCATAAAGTTTCCCCAAATTAACTAGAGGGAACTCTTTAGCTGCGATCATTCAGCGATCATGGGAATGATAGGTAGTACACACGTTTGCCTAGTCTTCATACTTGAGGGTGGCGATTCGTACTTGCGGCTTCATTTATTGCTGGTTAAGGTTTTCCTTTGAAAGAAAGAACGAGCCCTTTTGAACTTAGTGACTTGATTCAAAATGTCAGCCTAAAAAATTAAGGTTGTGAAGTGCAAACGGTGAACGTTTGCTGATTCATGTTTTCGTAAAAAAACAGTTCCAAGCCACACGAACACAAACGGAGCCAGAAGCAGGCCAGAAGTACGAAAATTAGACAAATGTGTGTACTACCTATCAATCCCACGCCCGCTGAAGCGCCGTGTGTTGCAGCTTCCTTAGACAATAGCGCCAGAGTTCCCTTTAATGTATAATAAAAAACTGTATGTAAGAAAGTGTGCGTGTGTCACCTCTTGTTTACTCCTTGGAATGCCCGCTGAATGGGGGTGCTTGTATATCGCGAATATATGATGAAAAGTTATGAGATGCTAGTACTTGGAGTGTTGAATACGTGGATGAACGGACACACAGACATATGCATGGACGGATGCACGAATGGCTGCACAGACAGATGAACGCAGGAGTGGATGCATGGACGAAAGCAGGGACGGACGCACAGATGAACGTGCGGACGCACGAACAGACGCACGCACGGACGGGCGGATGGGTGCATGGGCGGCCGCACAGACGCACGCATGGATGGACGGGAGCAAGAAAGAATGGACGGATGGATGCTTGGCCCTCCTATCCAAAATTCACTCCGTGGATGTGCTGCCATTTTTTTTTGCATCAGTGATCGCATCTCCGATAATTCTTTCTGGGGCTCCTGTAAGCTTTTAAACAAACTTGACTAATCGCTTCTCAACGTAATCTCGAAAGAACCTTCTAAAACCTTGTCAAACCCTTCAAAATATTGTTGCTTAGCCGTTGCAACAGTTTCTACGGATGAAACCACATCGCACGAAACGATGAAGTAGGGGTGGTGTTCAGTGGAGTCCTTTAAAAAAGTATTGTTACTATGATACAAAAAGCATAATATTGAGGAAGAAATCAAAAGGTATGCGTGCATATTGTAAACACAGAAGGATAAGGGTTCAGAAGATAGAGTTCAGAAAGCTTGTTATCGCTTGTGAAACGGCCCAAGGCGCACCACTAACGACTTCAGGGTGCGCCAAGTTTGTATATCTGGTTAGTTTTTGCCCATAAAATTTGGTAAGGAAACGGTTCTGAACTCGTGTTTTTTCATTTCACTGCGGCAACTTGGCAAAGGAAAAGACAAACACCGCGTGACATATCGGCTTCCTTAGGGTATTTTCAAAGCTCTTTTGCGCTTCGCGTGAAACTGCGACGTTCGCTTCGCGGAGAATTTTCTGTAATAAGCAGAGGCGACGGTTATTACTTGTTCAGTCGATTGTGATTTGAAGGTTATCGAGCCAGCGTCGACTAAGAACTACAAGAGCGCCACATCGCTGAATATTCTATCTAGAAGAAGGTGGTATTACGCGAACTTCGCTGACTCGTTTTTTTTTTTTTGCTTCAAGCTGCGGTTACTCTCGTCAAAGTAAGGAAGCTGTTTATGCGAAGCAGTACTAAGCACCAGTTTCAACACATCTTTCCCAGCAATTTCGCAATCGCCCAGGTAAATAAAATCCCGCCGAGAATACACCTTATAGCGAAAAATTGAAAGCTCAAAATATATAAAAAACTGTGTAAAGTTCGTCGTAGTGCTCATTGTCTTAGCAATGCAACCTAGAAAAATAATTCTGGCCCACTCAGTACTGCGGGTATGATCTGTGACGTCAATCGGTTGTGACCCTCACCTCAATCTGACTAGACGTGCGCATACGTGCTCCCGCCGTTCGAGATAGCAGGATTGCTAAGCCTGACGAAGCCTGTCGTGGGGTGCTCGTGTTTCTTTTGTGGACTGCGTGAAGATGACCGTGTTTTTCTACGCTTGTTAATTACTGCGCCCGTGATGTGACGTGCTTCGTTTCCTGAATGTCCACCGGCTAGCTCACGCGATGGGCACTGCTGCGGGTCGAACTCTAGTGGATATTGAGAATGCGGTGGAAGTTGGAGTGTTTTTATTCTCAGCGGACTACCGATTGATTGATTGATTTTATTGAGTGATATGTTGGGTTTAACGTCCCAAAACATCCATATGATTATGAGAGACGCCGAAATGGAGAGTTCAGAAATTTTCTACCACCTGGGTTTCTTTAACGTGCACCCAAATCTGAGCACACGGGTCAACAGCATTTTTGCCACCATCAGAAAGGTAGCCGCCGCTAGACCACCGCGGTCGGCTGGTCACGTCGTTTGAGTCATTATATATAATAATGCATATACAATCTCTGCTAGTTATATATTTACACATAAACATGAAAACTTCATATTATTACATTCGAATCAGCGCCCTTTATTCCTGGTTTCACACCCACAAGGCAGCATTTTCACTGTAGAAATGCAAGCAATGGTGTCAATGTAACGTGACTGGCAAATTATCTTACCTTGTCCTTCGGAGAGCTTACGTAGCGCCGATAGAGCAACAATATCTGTGCCAGCTTCGAGCCCAATTCGGCTTCTTGACGCAAGTTTTAGTGACTTTTGCACGATTCGGCGTTCGCGAAGGCTTCTTTTATCGAAACACTTTGGTCCTTCGTGAAATGACATTGACTGTATCCACCACATATAACTTTTTTCAATGGTGAAGCACCCACCCCCTTATTTATGCTCAAGGATGACTTTTGAACATCACGCTTCACATTCACTTTACATTTTGAATTGCACGGGCGCGGTTTTCTATCTCAGCTGGCGCAGCACTTCACGAAGCAGCTGTGCCGACAATCCACTCTGACTTTCACGGGCTTGCGAGGTGCCTGCATCAGAAAATGACTTATTTTGTGTTATAGGAAACAGATTCCGGATATTTACGGTAAAAAATTCGCACGAAAACACGCATTTCATATTATCGTATGGTTGTCAGGATGAAACGTGACAAAACGCAGGTGGTAAAATAAAAACGCTTTGCTGCTCGAACTTCTCTGCACAGTCAACAAGGAACATTTAACATGAGGCGAAAACAGCAACACATTCATTGGTCCTTGGTAATGTTCCGTTTAGTTTGGTCGCTTAAAAGAACTCCGCCCATACAGAAAAAGGGGTTCAGTCCCTCTGTACCTTATAAAATAAATTTCGACACTACGCCGCATAGAAAAGTTACTGCTTTGCCACAAAGGTGAAGCAATGAACGTGATAACAATGAATTGGATGGTCACACGCAGAATGGCAAGTAGATCCAAATGTGCTCCACATTTCTCACGCACAAATGATGCATCAAACGTTCTCAGAGGTACATATGAACGCGAATAAGTCTCAGATGTCACTTCTATGTGCCCAAAAAGCGCGCCTTTCTCGCAAACGGAGGCTGTGTAACAATTGCAGTGACCTTTGTGCGCCCCGTAACTACAACAGAATCGTTTCATTGCAAGCCGTACACGTACCAAGACGTATAAACCTCCCCACCGGGAGATAAGGGTGCGCGAGAGATCTGCTACAGCCCTCTCCTCCTCTCCGCGGGCCAAGGTACGTGTGAGAGATTAGAGCCGCCGCGCGCTCAATGCGCCATATTGCTGATAATGCTGAAAATACGATAGTTCACCCCCCGAGATTTCCGCCAACAACGGTAAGTGGTAGGTATAAATAGCTTGCAGTTTGAGCGTCGAAGAGGGCACCCCTCTGTGGCTCAGTAGTTCAGGCCTCGCATTTAGACGTGCAGATGGCAAGATCACTTTCACACACAGGAGTGGTTTTTTTGGATTTTTTTCTTCCTTTCGATATAAATATATGTATATTAAGAAAAAAAGTGTATACCTAAGGGCTCATTTTTCCTTGTTTTTACACAGTAATAATGAGATCTAACAGACAATAATGCAAAGGAAATTATAGGGGAAGATATTAGACCAAATTGTAATGTATATATGAAGAAAAGTGGGTGAAATTTGGGCAGTATATATATACATATATATATATATATATAGAGAGAGAGAGAGAGAGAGAGAGAGTGCGTGATATCGACGTCGATTCCGGCGGTGAAATCCAGCCGAGAGTGTCTATATAATTTCTATCGCAATAAAAAGATTCGGAAACCCAGAGATGAAAGGTAGAAGCAAAAAGGCGAGAAACAATTTTATCCTTCAGCTGGTACCACTAGCAACGTAAGCTTTCAGTTGTCTACACATAACGTAGCGCACATAGAACAGCACTGCGGCCCGAACCAAGCTGACTGAATGTACGCAAGCTCTGTTATTGTTTTTTATTACAGGCGCAAAAAGTCGCCATTTTTACAATAGTGAACGCACCTTGAAGTCTAAATGCTGGTTCTCCAGTAAGCTATCAAACAGACTTCACCAGTCACGTTCTGCATGTAATCTCAAGGTAATATCTAGAATTTTTTTCTGAAAAATCGTACGAAATAACGTGCATTCTTGTGAAGTTTCTTCGAGAGCTTACTCATTAAATAAACGCTGCAAGCCCACTCAAATGCCTAAAGTACTCGGCTGCTGACCCCCCCCCCCCCATTCGTGGGATTGAATCTCGGCTTCGACAGCAGCATTTTCAGTGGAAGCGAAATTGCTGTAGGCCCGTTTTCAAAGATTTGGGCGCGCGTTAAAGAACCCCCATAGGCGGCCTGTAGTCCAGAGATTCTTAGCACCTTCTGCTGCGTTGCAGATCTGACCGCCGCCATGGTCAGTTGCTTCGCAGCTGCTGGGAACTGAGGGCCGTGAGTTATTTGACGTATGCATGTGGGAGGTAGTGGCCAGACACTGCACCAGGGTGGCCAATCCTTCTCTGCTGAGGGAGTGCGTTCCCGGCGGTGGTTACCGGTCAGGCCGCACCTCAGGCCTCTTAATGCAGTTCCATCAACACGTGGGTTTTTAATTTTTTTCCGGTTGGGAACTGCGCGGCACCGGGATTTGAACCAGGGACCTCTTGCATGCGAGGCGGATGCTCTAACCCCTATGCCATCGCCGCACCCGGATTGTTATGTTCTAAATGTAGGTTTCAGCAGAGTATCAGTAAAGTTTGTGGTTGTTTTTATAAAAATGTTTTAATGAAATGAGATTTCTGCTGATTACCCTCTTAATTAAGGGTCTAGAGAGTACGGAGTTGGGCCTGCGATTAGCCTATGGTGTGCTGTTTGTTGATATATTAAGCGGACAAAATTTCAATTCGTTTGTGAGGTGATGTTACCAAATTATTCTTTTTTAGTGATTAGGTATAAATTTGGTCACGAAACAGTTCCGGTACTATTACTCCAGTCCTGATGAAACCTGAGCGGCGACAGGTCTACAATTAGGACTTTGGACTGTATGAGTTAGAAGTTTTCCGGTAGGTTATTAGCAAAGTTAAGAGCGATCGTAAGGGAAAAAAAACACGTGGTTCAAGACTTTGATCTGACGGGCGCACCTTTCTCCCGAGCAGTGAGCCACCCTCCTCCTCTGAGCGAGGGAAGACGCGGGCGCCACACGTTTATTAGCGGTTTTCGTTATATTCTTTCTAACTCTGTATCTTCCGGTTACCTTAAGCTATCAAACTTATTTTTACACGGAAAAAACCGGACTGTTGTGTACTAAAAGAAGATATTAGCTATTTTTTGGTGGCGTTTGTAGCTCCATTTGATAATTGTTTTTATGAAATGAGCTTTTTGCTGATTAACACCTTAATTAAAGGCCTAGAGTGTACGAAATTGGGCCTCCTGGTAGCCTATAGGTGCGGTTTATTATTATATTAAGCGGACAAAATTTAAATGCGTTTGCGAGGTGATATTACAAATTTCATCTTTTTAGTAATTAGGCTTAATTTTGATTGCGCAATAACTCTGGAATTAATAAATCTAGCCTGATAAAACTTCAGTACCGTCAGGTCTACGCTAAAGACTTTCAACTTCATAAGTAAGAAGTTTCCCGGTAAAATATTAACGAAGCTACAAGCGATCGTGAAAAACACGTGGTCTGACTGTTGTTGTTTTCACAGATTCACACTGTTTTCCGCTCCTAAAATTTAAAATTTTCGTTTGTAATAGCAGTATCTGTAGCGGTTGAACTCCTTGTATCTTCACGAACAAATATACACCACTCTGACCCTCCTAGAACCAAAATTGCTAAAGTTATAGGCAGATATGTGCAGACAAACAGACAGACAAAGAATTTTATTCGGGTCCTGAGGAACTGCGTTGTAGCGGCCCCGTTTAGGGGGAATCCGTAGCAGTCGCGGGCCGCTCCCACGTAGGGACAGGAAGACCGTGGCCCTCCGCCCTCTCGCAGGCCCACTATGTGCAGAGCTCACTTACGCGTGCCGCTGACGCGGCCGCTCCCACGGCTCTTCGCCCCCCATACACAGAAACATAGTTAGCTGGCAACATAGAGGAATACTATAGCATTATTGAAAGGGTGGTAGGTATTGTAATTAAACTGAACAAAAGATACAAGATGAAGATAGTACAGGCTTACGCGCCTACATCCAGCCATGATGACGCTCCAGTTGAAAGCTTCTATGAAGACGTGGAATCGGCAATGAGTAAGGTAAAAACACAGTATACTATAGTGATGGGCGACTTTAATGCAAAGGTAGGGAAGAAGCGGGCTGGAGACCAGGCAGTAGGAGATTATGGCATCGGCACTAGAAACGCCAGAGGAGAGCTACTAGTAGAATTCGCAGAACGCAATAATTTGCGGATTTTGAATACTTTGTACCGAAAACGAGAAAACCGCAAGTGGACATGCAGGAGCCCTAATGGCAAAAATAAGAACGAAATAGACTTTATAATGACTGCACACCCAGGAATCGTGCAGGATGTGGAAATGGTTGGCAGGGTACGATGCAGTGACCATAGAATTGTACGGTCTCGAATTCGCCTAGACTTGAAGAAGGAACGACAGAAACTGATACGCAAGAAACCAATCAATGAGCTATCACTGAGAGGGAAAGTACAAGAATTCAGAGTGTCGCTGCAGAACAGGTACTCGGCTCTTAATGAGGAAACCAACCTTAGCGTAGATACAATGAATGATAATCTAACGAGTATTAATACGGAGTGTGCAGTGGAAGTTGGAGGCAGGGTAGTTAGACAGAACACTGGCAAGCTTTCCCAGGAAACGAAGAACCCAATTAAGAAGCGTCAAAGCATGAAAGTGTCAAGTACAACAGACAAAATAAGACTGACAGAGCTTTCAAAGTTGATTATTAGGCGTAAAGTATGCGATGTAAGAAGGTATAACATGGAGAGTATTGAACATGCTCTGCAACACGCAGGAAGCGTCAAAGCAGTGAAGATGAAACTTGGGATGGGCAAAAGTCGGATGTATGCACTAAGGGACAAAGAAGGCAAAATAACTACCAATATGGATAGGATAGTTAAAGTAGCGCAGGAGTTTTACAGAGATCTCTACAGTAGCCGACACAACCACGACCTTAATACTATAAGAACTAGCAGTAACCCAGATGACACCCCACCAGTAATGATAGAAGTCAGAAAAGCTTTGGAGAGCATGCAAAGAGGCAAAGGTGCTGGTGAGGATCAGGTAACATCAGATCTGCTGAACGGTGGAGGACAGATTGTGTAAGAAAAACTAGCCACCCTGTTTACGAGGTGTCTCCTGACGGGAAGGGTACCAGAGTCTTGGAAGAACGCTAACATCATCTTAATACATAAGAAAGGAGATGACAAGGACTTGAAGAATTACAGGCCGATCAGCTTGCTCTCTGTAGTATACAAGCTATTTACAAAGGTAATTGCTAACAGAGTAAAGAAAACATTAGAATTCAATCAGCCAAAGGAACAAGCAGGATTTCGAACAGGCTACTCAACAATTGACCGCATTCATACTATCAATTATGTAATAGAGAAATGCTCAGAGTATAACCAACCACTATACATAGCCTTCATAGATTACGAGAAGGCGTTTGATTCAGTAGAAATATCAGTTGTCATGCAGACACTGCGGAATCAGGGCGTAGATGAAGTATATATAAACATTCTGGAAAAAATCTACAGGGGATCCACTGCTACCATAGGGCTTCATAAAGAAAGCAACATAATATCAATAAAGAAGGGTGAAAGGCAGGGGGACACAATCTCCCCACTGCTAATTACCGCGTGCTTACAGAAGGTTTTCAGAAGCCTAGAATGGGAACAGTTAGGAATAAGAGTTAATGGAGAATACCTTAGTAACCTGCGCTTCGCCGATGACATTGCATTGCTGAGTAACTCAGAGGACGAATTGCAACTCATGATAACGGAGATAGACAAGGAGAGCAGAAAGGTGGGTCTAAAAATTAATCTGCAGAAAAGGAAAGTAATGTACAACAACCTCGGAAAGGAGCAGCGCTTCGAGATAGGTAATAGTGCTTTTGAAGTTGTAAAAGACTATGTCTACTTAGGGCAGGTAATAACCGCACGTGGAGCCTAACCACGAGATTGAAGTAACTAGAAGAATAAGATTGGGTGGAGTACATTCGGCAAGCACTCTCAAATTATGACAGGTAGATTGCCACTATCCCTCAAGAGGAAGGTATATAACAGCTGTATCTTGCCGGTACTTAGCTACGGAGCCGAAACCTGGAGACTTACATAGAGGGTTCAGCTTAAATTGAGGACGACGCATCGAGGAATGGAAAGAAAAATGGTAGGTGTAACCTTAAGAGACAAAAAGAGAGCAGAGTGGATTAGGGGACAAACGGGGGTTAAGGATATCATAGTTGAAATAAAGAAGAGGAAATGGACATGGGCCGGGCATGTAGCGCGTAGACAGGATAACCACTGGTAATTATGGGTAACTAACTGAATTCCCAGAGAAGGGAAGCGGGTTAGGGGGAGACAGAAGGTTAGGTGGGCAGATGAGATTAAGAAGTTTGGGGGTATAAGTTGGCAGCAGCATGCACAGGACCGGGTTAACTGGCGGAACATGGCAGAGGCGTTTGTCCTGCAGTGGACGTAGTCAGGCTGATGTTGTTGTTGATGATGATGATGATGATACTCCTCCCAGTCAATATGTCTTGAGTGTCCAGGGGAAGGAGAATTGTTCAGACCTCTGACTGTCACGTACGTGGGGATATCGTCACTGCCGTGGGTTTCAATATCTGTGAACCCTCTGAATTTCGTAACAATGCTATGCGACACTAATGTCAAGTCCAGGCAACGGCATTACGTTAGTCCTCGGAGATAAGTAGGGCGGTCGTCGTTCAGCACCTGAGGCCCGTGCTCTGATGCAATATCGATTAGGTTCGTGCCTTTTCGATTTGTCCTGATTCCTTCCTTTACAGTGTATGATGGGCGTTGAAGTCGCCCGTCATTATCTAAGATGCTGGAGTCATGCAAATATATAATTTAATATTGGTTGACCCAGTCGACGTGACGGTGCTATATATACGCCTATCAGCGTAAACGACAACTTTTTTTTTAAGATATAAACACACGCAGAGATTTCTAGTGTGAAACTCTACTCTTTGGCAACTACTTATGCACAGAGCAACTTGACTTCGCTGAATGCACGATGAAGAAACGAACGATTCATAGCCCGACAGTCGAGGTAATTTTGAAAAATGCGGTTCACAAATGACGATGATGGGAAACTTATTCTCGAAAATGAACTGTCTGAACTCAGGCAATCTTGACTGTAGACCTCTGGCATTCCACTGAACTAATGAAGCACGCTTGACAGTTTTTTGGAAAGGCTGATGTGGTCTATGGTGCACCATCTTGTTACTGAAGTCCGGCGCGAATTGGTTCTAGTGTGTCCAATACTTACAGCGCGCAATCATGCAGCGCGCAATCAATGCAGAAAAAAGTTGTGCTTCTTGTGCGGATAGACTGCCTGCTTGGGGCATATCAGTTGTTCACTGTCAATGTTGTAGTTCTGTAGACACGGGTTCCCGCGGTAAAGCGGGCCAGTCAGAGCCAGAGGTTCTCTGTTGTGCCACAGTTACCCCCGGCCCCTCAGGACGTACCTCACCTGGTGGATGGGACGGGGGAGGTCACAATTGTAGTGGCGGCGGCGGTGGTGGTGGCGGCCAAGTAAGTGAAGGCACATTCTGCACAGGACTGCTTTTTTTTCTTCGAGCACCTCCATCCACGCGAATGCCATCGTTGAACAACCGTTACCACTTCCTTTCGTGAGGATTCGTCTTTCACCATTTGTCTCAGAATGCTCCTCTTCTTCATGAATTCTGGGCAGTCTTTGGATTAGGTCTCATGGTTTCCTTTGCAGTTGCTGCATTTTAGGAGAGCTCTTTGGCAAGCCTCTGCTTTGTGGGGTCCGGCGCAACGTGGGCATGCTTGCTTGTTGTTACACACACCACTAACATGACCCAGTTTTAGAGAGGTTGGCACTGCAGTGGCCTTGGGATGAATGGTCGGACAGTGCGACGAAAGTGACCAACCTTGACATGTGAATGGCTGCAATCCCCTCTGAAGGTCACCTTGAAGAAACAGGATTTGCTGAGCCGGCATACTTGCATTAGGTTCGTTGCCTCAGAAGCTGGCTTTATCAGCACAGGAAGGTCTGCATTTAGTTCAAATGATGGCAAGTAAATATAGGCTGCTTCCTGCTCATGAATTTCTTGTAGCCACTCTGAAAGTTTGCGACTTTTTACTTTTAATACTGTGACTCATATTCACGTCATGGACTTTTAAATATTATTACAAAGAATGCCAGTGAAGCCAGCGTTTTGACAAGTAAACTTTCTTCGTCATGGCGATGCCGTTGCCCTGAAGAAGACAAGTCAACTTGCTGCAACACTGTTTCCAGCGACGTTCTTTCTCAAAGAATTTTCGCTCGCTTGAAGCCTCCCTATGCCTCTCAATTGCAGTCTTGTTTGGTACCCAAGTTTTGTAAGCGAAGTATGTGCGACGTCATAACAAACGTGATTGAGTCAAAGCGACGTGTCCAACTCGGGATTACTGATTATTTTCGCAATCGCTTGGATATTCTGGCTTCAATGTTTGCTCATTGTGTCCGTATGTTTATTGTAAGTTAAAGTTGATTTTAGAGATTGACACTTTCACATTTCGTCTATGTCTTTTTTATACAAAATGTGGAATAAGATGTTCAAGTTATTTGTTTCGATTGAGTTTCGTCTTATTCTGAGATATCAATCAGCTTAACTTTTGCTTCTTCAGAACACAGGAACAAAACTGAAAAAATGATTATAAAAATTTAACAGTTGACCGCATCACCCCAGCGCGTCTGAAGGAAGGCACGATCGTCTTCCGCTTCTATGCGAAGTGGGAAAGGAGGGCTTCCGCGGCAAGCCTCCTTCTCTCGATTTTTCATCATTTCCCTCTATTTGGTGACCTCCCCAATGACGTTATGAAAGAAATTTTTTGTTCGTGATTTATTTCTGGTACAATGCCTGACAACCACCAGTAATGAATGCGGCGCTGCCGCTGAGTATCAGCATGCCAGAGCGAATACATGGGAGATACAGGAGGTTCCCGCCCCTGCATGAACGTTGGTGGCACATAGAGTAGAGATCCTGGCCCCAGTAATCGTGGTCCGATATTGAGTTCCGATGGTGGAATTGAAGCAGCCGATGAACTCTGGGGGCGAACACTCGACTCTGGTGTAGAGCAGCACCTTTGAATCTGCGAGTGGAACACAATGCACTCAACCGAAGCAAGCATGGAAGCGACGAGGAAGCATAATTTGTTAAGTTGCCCAGCAAAATTTGGGCATAGCTATTCCGTTCCGCTAATTGCCCTTTCATATTGCTGTTGAATTCCAGCTCATACATATTGCGAGTGTCGGTGACACAGTCCGATGAGCGGCTCGTCTCGGAACTGCAGCTTTGGAGCTGTCACCAAACATGCACGTGACAGCGGTGGTGCCATGAAGTGGACGAACGTGCTAAAAGAAGAGCATTACTCTGTATTCCGGGCCACTCTGCTGATTTCGGTGAAGCAACTATTCCTGCTCCCCAAAGTCAGTCATAACTTCCGCAATTACTCTGCCATGAGAACCTACTTGTTCCAAAAGAAGCAGAAAAATTTGCCCTTACTCCACCAATAGAACTCAACGTAAGAGGTTGTTGGCTGGATTGTAATCACATCGATGTCAACGAAAGTTTTATTGACAGAGCTGCTTTAGCTTCTTGCTGTGCCAAGTTGTGCAAACAGGAACTGTCATTACATGAAGCGGCCACCACTCGCCCCATCCTCTGCTTAATCTTTTGCTTCGCTCCCATAACACGTGCGCTAGAACATCCGCTGTGTAACGCAAGAAGCCTAGTAGTTGTGGTTGCTACGTCACTAAAATCCTATACAATCATGTAGAAACTGGCAAGTTACTAAATAACGCAACATTAAGAAATAGCACCCTAGCGAACAGCTCGCAACTATAGTCATGGCATTAAATCGCTCAACCTCATGTATTACCTAGTGCCGTGAATGAAATTGCGTAGCAACTTGTCTTGAAACTGAAGTCACGTAAAGAAGCGTAACGGGCTATCACACTACATTTTTGTGCCTAAACCAGGCAAACAGCTAGTCTTAAAACAATTTCCTGACAAGAACTTTGTTGCATCTAGTCACATGAGTTAAATCATGTAAGACTATTAACAACTACGCCCGTGGCTTACAATCGCGCAAAACCACATAACAACTAGTCTGGCAATTTAAAAAAATTTGCAACATATCCACGGACTGAATGATGGAGAGTGGGGCGAAGAAATCGTCCGTCCATTTGTTCTTGCTTCCGTCCATTTATACGTGCGTCTGAGGGACCGTCCGTGTGTCCATCCGCCAGTACGTGCGTGCGTCTGTTCATGCATCCGTCCCTGCGTTCGTCCATGCATCCGCCCATGCATCTGTCTGTGTGTCTGTTCGTCCATCTATACAACACTCGAAGTACAACCCATAGAGTTTCCCAAAATTACTACTAGAGGGCATTCTGGCGCTGCGATCGTTCAGCGACTATGGGAATTATAGGTAGTACTCACACTTGCCTAGTCTTCGTACATGCGGGCTGCGAATCGTACTTGCGGCTTCGTTTATTGCTGTGCTTCTGTTTTGTTTTGAAAGAAAGAACAAACCCTTTTGAACTTAGTGACTTGATTCGAAATGGTAAGCCTAAAAGAATAAGGTTGTGAAGCGCAAACGGTGAAGTTTGCTAATTTTTGTTTTCGGGAAAAAACAGATCCAAGCCACACGGACACACACGGAGCCAGAAGCAGACCATAAGTACAAAATATAGACAAATGTGTGTACTGCCCATCATTCCCATGCTCACTGAAGCGCCGTGTGTTGCAGCTCCCATAGACACTAGAACCAGAGTTCCCTCTGGTGTATATTAAGAAATTCTATGGTACCACCATCTCGCATCTTTTCATCATATATTACCCATATAGAAGCACCACCATCCAGCGGACATTCCAAGGACTAAACGAGAGGTGGCACACAGACACTTTCTAACGGGTTGCGCTTGTTGTCTACTTCACACCTTTAACCACCTCGATTTCAGGGTATATACTATAGTTCACTGTATTCATGGCACTGCCGCCCAACGCTCGCTAAACCTTTCTAAAACAGTGGAGGTTACGCCCAGCGAGTACAACATAGCAACCTTTTCCTGTCAGATAGTGCTCAATGTTCATGCCAATGGCTGCTAATGGGAAATGAGAGACAGGAGAATTTGGCTTTTACTTTCTTACGGCTTGTGCTTTGTATCTACTTCCCACCTTTAACCACCTCGTGTTCATAGTATATACTAGTTCATTGTATACATGGCACTGCGGCTCAACGCTCGCTAAACCTTTCTAAAACTAAGGAGGTTACACCCAGTGAGTATAACGTAGCAACCCTTTCTTGTCCGATAGTGCTCAATGTACATGCCGATGCCAGCTAATGTGGATTTCAGCGTGCGCCTTAACTAAAAGCCACATGCTCCTGTCTCTCATTTCCGAGTAGCAGCCATTGGCATGTAGATTAAGCACTATTTTTTGTTGTTCAAAACGAACAAAAGGAATCTCTCACCGGCCCCACCAGTGAGGTCAAAAAGTTATACCTGTTACACACTAAAACGGCGACGAGAGACGAGCGGGTGCCTTTATAAAAAGCTTCGCCTCTATAAAACCAGCCAATATTATGGGCTAAGTGCTCACATGACATTTTCCTGTAGTGTACTCCGTAATATCTAATGGCGTGACTAAAATCGCAACTGCAGAAGGGCACGAAAAATGAGGAATCATAAAAAAAGGCACAGGGCCCAGCGGTCACTGTATCGGCTTTTCTCTTAAGAGGATGGGTAGGAATTTGAAAACGCGCATGCGCCGGACCATCGACAAAGCATGTCCGTAGCAGTATAAATATAGCTAAACCCATTGTCCGTTAACGCTACCGCAGGTAAAAAAACCTGAGAGAGAAAATTAATCTCGAGGCTTCGTATTTGTTCTTGAGCTCGGAAGTTTCGCTATCTTCGAACAATGCATGTAAGCTGTAAATAGAAGCTACAACCACACCTACCACAATTAACCGCTATATATTGCTACCGGTCTTCGCTCCGAGACAACTGCTGTGTTCTCATAAGTTGTCATTCACGGGCTCTAGTGTCTGAATAGCCACCTGGATTTGTTTTCGCACGGATAAATGCCTTGTTTGCAATGGGTGCTTGGCCTGTTTGTCTCTTTCTGTGTCCTCGATGTTGGAATCGTTCCGCAGTTATGAAGCCCTAAAAAGGAGGTCCCATACCTTTTTGAAATCACATTAGGCAACCGCTAGTATCTTGACTTCTTGACACCAGAACCGCCTAAGACATTTTCACGTTGCATGGTCTCGCGAAAACCGTGTAGTACGTGCGTAGTACCAATCGAAATAAAGAATAGTATCTACCCACGATTTGCACTGCCAGCAATATCTTAGAATTTCTAGCACAAGCTTCACATTGCTAGCTGCATTTCAGCAGTAGCAATGTCGAAAAGAGGCTCCCGTGTTGGCTGCAGCTTTGCGTCAGTAGTGTAAGCTGCGCACATCTTGAAGGGAATGGTCCCAATTGTCGATGTGTATTGTCGTCGTACGCTGCTTCTGTCGTGACGGTCAATTTCTTTGAGCACAAGAGCGAGACTGCCTTCTCTCGCCAAGACAGAGTTTTCACTCTCTGTCGTCACCACCGCAGCGCTCGCCACGTGGTAAGAGAAAGAGAACGCCCCGAATTGGCTATGGGCACGTTCCCTAACCTTCGAGAAACAACGCGCTGTGCAATCATTCACCGGACCCCCCGTATGCTATATAGGCGATGGATCTTCACCTGCAATGTACTCGCGGTGGTGAATTGCTCTCGAGCGTAATTGCACAATATAGATTATTTCCGTGTGCGTTAACAAAAAAACAGGGTCAATTCTTCTCCCCTCTCAAGGCTTCATATTAGAGCAGCTGAAATTCCTTTTCCCTAAATGCATCGCTCCTCCCAAGTTTCGGTGCTCACATTCGGCTCGCGCGGCAGGCAGACACACGCGGGGGCTGCGCGCTCTGTCCCAGTCGATGGGCGTGGCTGATAAGTGACAGCGTGAAATAAAACCAGACATGTTTTTTGTGTGCGTGGTTTTTCTTTACATCTGTTTCTGCGCATTACATCATACTTTTTACAGTGGTCAAGGGGAAAAGAATGACATGTAAAGATGCACTATTTCACCATGCAGTATAAATATCTGTCTCATACTAGCCCAGATATAACGTTGTTGATCTTCAATTTGCCATGTGCATTTATGCGATATCGCATCGACGACCAGTTTGCTGTCAATGAAGCATTGGTGGACTCTGGCATCAAACATTTTCGTATTAAAAGAAAAGTCTGGCGAACGTGGTTGGGCCCTCAGTCCGCGAGTCCACCGGTACGAGCTTGCTTGAATTGGTCATAACTTCTGGTCCCATTGTGGTACCCTCCACATTTTTTTTTCTGTGTGCCTTGTTGGCTGGTACGTTCATTGAAAAAGCGCGAAAAGCGTGCGACTAATTTTTCAGTCCCACTGATATCTGAAAGTTTCTAATGATTCAGCGACTGTTGATTTGTGACAAAATGAGCTCTGAGGTCTGCCTGAGCATTCAGCTTCTTCGCAATGCCCAAACCAGATACTAAGGTCCTTTGATGTATGTCTTGCGAGACCAAATCTGTGCGTTTTTAAGTAGTTTGTTGGTTTCTAAGTTTCTTTTACACACTTCGTCATATATGCTTAACCAGCTAATATAGTACTTATCTCTCATCAATAAACAGTTCAAGCATACAATGCAGTTATCTTGGATGTATTACGTACAAAGAGGCGTAGGTCTGCATGAGAAAAAAAATATTTATTTACACTGAAACCTTGCGAAAAATTCTTGAAAATCTGTCTCACACCTCCTTAGCTGCTATGTTATCGAATCCCTTAATCACTCGCGTGGTATCTGAATGACTGTTTTGTTTTTCTCGTATGAACGTTGTTTGGTATATTAAAATATTTAGTAATCTTCGTACCTGCTTCACACTATATCTACAACTTAGGAGCTACGCTTTATATCTATACACTTGAATTATTTTTCATTGTAAATATTCTTGCATTCCTTAGTGTAGCAAGTAATGTCTGTACATAAAACGAGGCACTTGTAGTTTTATGCTTAAAGCCATCGTGGCCTGTCTAAATCACCTTCTAAGGTTAGGTCACAACTTGCCATCGTGCATCGGTCCAAATTGTGTCTCGAAACAGAGTTCAACTTGTGAGAAGCAGCATTGTTACGTACGTCTAGAAAGCTTTTGTACCCTTCACGTATCACGGAAAGCTAATGTACATTTGAGGTATGCAGAAAGCTACCGCACTCTCTCAAGTACGGTCGGAACCTTCCGTATTGTTTGCGTGTGGCAGAAAGCTTTTGCAGTCTTTCCTTATGGCAAAAAATGGCAGCATATTCACGGAGTGAATGGTGGAGTGTTGGGCGAAGCATCCGTCAGTCCATTCGTTCTTGCTTCCGTCCGTCCACGCGCCCGTCTGTGTGACCGTCCGTGCGTCCATTCGCCCGTCCGTGCGTGCGTCCATTCACCCGTCCGTGCGTGCGTCCGTCCCTGCGTTCGTCCATGCATCCACCCCTGCGTCTGTCCATGCGTCCATCCGTTGGTGCAGCCATCTTTGAGACCGTCCATGCATCTGTCTGTGTGTCCGTTGGTCGATTTATTCAACACTCCAAGTACCACCGTCTCGCGTCTTTTCATCATATATTCCGCATATGCACAGCCATTCAGCGGACATTCCATGGACTAAACGAGAGGTGGCACACGCACTCTTTCTTACGGCTTGCGTTTCGTGTCTATTTCCCACCTTCAACCACCTAGAGCTCATGGTATATACTAGTTCACTGTATTCATGGCACTCTGGCCCAACGCTCGCTAAATCTTTCTAAAACCAAGGAGGTTATTCCCTCGAGTATAACGTAGCAACCCTTTCTTGTCAGATAGTGCTCAATGTACATGCCAATGGCTGCTAAGGGGGGAATGAGAGGCAGGAGAATTCGGCGTTCAGTTAACGCGCCCGCTGCGATTTTTTCATTGTTCAACAACGCACAGAAGAAATCTCGCACCGGCACCACCTCGGAGGTCAAAATGTCGGACTGGTTACAAACTACGATTACTACTATGACTACGAGGGACGAACAGGTGCTGCTATAAAGAGCTTCACCCCTAAAAAGCTTCTGTACTGTTTACTTATGACAAAAAAGCTTTCGCCCTCTTTACGTAAGGTAAAGATAGTCTGTACTGTTTACGTACAGCCGAAAGCTCCTGTGCTCTTGGCGTACGACAAAAAACTTCTGTCCCCGCCGCAGTGGTCTAGTGGCTAAGGTAATCGGCTGCTAACTTGCAGATTGCGGAATCGTATGCCGGTGGCGTCAGCTGCATTTTTGATGGAGACGAAAATGCTGTAGGCCCGTGTGCTGAGATTAGGGTGCTCGTTAAAGAACTCAAGGTGGTGGAAATTCCTAGAGCCCTCCACTACGGCGTCCCTCATAATCATATGGTGGTTTTGGATGTTAAACCCAACATATCAATCTTCAGAATGCTTCTGTGCTGTTTACGCATGGCACAAAGCTTTTGCACTCTTTACGTGTGGTATATACCTTCGGTACTGTTTACGTACTAAAACTTCCGTAGTTTTTCCGTACGGCAAAACGATTCTGATCTGCTAACATGTGGCTTTACACTCTTTAAGTACGCTAGAAACCTTCAGTACTGTTTACGTACGGCAGAAAAATTGCGTGAACTTTACACACGGCAAAAAGCTTCTGTACTCTTTGCAGACAGGTTACGGGCTTCTCGCGTATGACAGAAAGCTTCCATACAATTTACGCGCAGCAGTAAGTGTCTGTACTGTTTACGAACAGCAGAAAGCATCCACACTTCTTTCGTGCGGCAGAAAAACTCTGTGCGGTTTACGTAGTGCAGGAAGCTTCCGTGCTGTAAAGGTACAGTGGAAAGCGTCCATGCTCATTACATACGCTGGAAAGCTTCTCAACCGTTTACGTACGGCAGAAAGCTTCCTACTCTTTACGTATGCCAGAAAGCTATCGTACCCTTTAGGCACGTGTTGCTTCAGGCATGTTCACTAAAAGCTCTACATCGCCGAGGTCATGGGAAGGTCGTCCACTCATTGTGACAACACCCAAGCAACAGTGTCCTTGTGAGAAAAATGCTGACGGGAGCAAAAGTCTGAGTGCACGAGTTAGGCCACTAGTCCCGGTCTTTCGCACACAATAGCTCTGTAATATTTTGAAATGAGCATACCTTATTCACATGCTTTCGTGCTACTTACTCGTTGAGGCTGCTGAGGAAATGTGCACAAGTAATTCGTTTAATCGCTCTGCGGAATATCTTCTTCTTCTTTACACCAATGACGTTGTTCTAGCAGCTATAGTGCTCCACTGCTTATCCGAAGGTCATGTAAGGGCAACCCGGTCGCGGCTGCCATGTTTTCGTTCAAGGCGCAAATGCTTTGCGACCGCGTACTTACATTTCGGTGGATGTTCAAGTATCCAATGTGTGGAGATATTTGTGAGCCTTGCGCCACGGCTTCTCGCATCATTATATTCTAGTTTTTTTCAGCTGTTAAACCCCGGGGTGTATCAACCTTAGACATGTAGAATGTGATCAGTTCTCTGTTTTCTGGTGAATGGTTCAAGGTCCAGCTTTAGGGGGCGCTGTCACGAACATTCGACAAGGTGCAAGGTTGAAACCGGACAAAGTACCAATAGATCAAACGGTTTTGAGTATTTTTAGATGATTTTGGTTCGTAAGCACAATGTAGGAAATAACATTTTTTGATTATACGGTAGAAATATTCTATATATAGTCTGTCCGTGGACGTTTTTTGAGAAGCATATATTTGATGTGTTCATGTATTCATCATAGTAGGTATTTATTACGTACTATATTAGGTTTTATTAGGCTTTCTTTTATTTATAGATAATAAAGCTTATCATTAAAATATAATGAAGTAGTTTCACTCCTACTAGTCTACACCAACTGGGGAGCTCTTTTAATGCAGGAATGCTAGTAATTATGACAAAATAGCACGGCTTGTAATATTGTTTCCGTACAATTTGTTTAGAAAAAATTTATTGCCACAAACGTCAATAACACTGAACAGAACATTTTCTTCTTATACATATTCTTACGATGATGACAAAACAGACGTCATTTACAGTAACATGGATATGAGATGACGTTGAAAGAACAGGTACATTCGATGGTTCACACAAACACAACCACAAAAAAATACTTCAAGGTAAACAAGAGACACAAATAAAACATAAATATGTAAATTTTGCATATTTACATGTTGGCATGCCATTTCTGCCGGCGCATTGACAGATCAGCCTACCAATACCAGGCCGGCTGAAAGACAAGTTTCACTCGTCCGTCATAGACCGACAAAAAAGGGCAAGACCAGTGCCGAATAAATTTCTCTTCACCGAGGAAGAAGAGCTCCTCCTACAAAACAGACAGCAGCTCCGAGTACAATCGTTCTAGGATCGGGTAGAGCACGCTGCGGCGGCGGCCCGCGGCAACCGCCTCGCAGCGGTTGCGCCATAGGCAGAAAGAGCCGGCCACAATGAGAAGACAAGCGAAGCGGCCTCGCGAACAACGCCCAGAAGAAACGAAGCGATTTACTCTGAGGCAGTGAAATCCGGCATGTACGGCTCTCCAAAAAACGCGAGCAATGACACAATGTCTCAGAGAATGCTGATTTGTTTCCCGAAGGGAGCAGTTGGGACATGTTGCTGACTGGACTATTCTCAACCTTTCGAGGCGGTCGAGAGTGGGAAGCACCCCCCATCCCAGGTGCCGCATGGAGTCCCGGAGGTGTCCAGGCAGGAAAGAAGCCGTTAAGGTGCTCCAAGACACCCGTCTAGAGCGAGCACGGCGGCCTGGAGGGACAACGGGAGCAACAAAGCAGCAGTTGTCTCAACTATGTGGTTGTTCAAACATCTATGCCAGGACAGCTCGACTTCACATGGCGAAAAAATTGCAACAGTTGTTGCATAAAACGCAAGAAGTGTTATTGACTGCAGCCCTCCTGTTAGGTTGCACATTAGGCATCAAATTCCGAAGGTGAGTTCCCGAAAAGTAATATGCAAGTGTTCGTGCGGGAGATTCCTCCCCTTGCACTAGGCGCAAGAGGAAGCGTAGTGCCAGCAGCCGACACCGTATGGACACTGAAGGGAAAGCAAAGCCTCCCTGAGAACGCTGCTGTCCCAGTGCCGTGCGAGAGACCAACTCAGTGCCGCCTGACCAAAAAAAAAGGAACACAAAGCAGACTGCAGTGATCGCACGATACATAAAGATGGTTGTACGACGTGAAAAAGGTGCTAAATGCGACCGCAAAATACAGTATGCGCTAGGTGCCTCCGCTCAAGAAGCGGGAAGTCAAAATCCCGTGCATCCTGAATTTTCAGTCTTACTTCTTCGAAAGCGTTTTACTAAACAGATTCGCAAATGCCGTAGTGGTTGTCATCATCATCATCAGCCTGACTACATCCACTGCAGGACAAAAGCCTCTCCCATGTTCCACCAGTTAACCCGGTCCAGTGCTTGCTGCTGCCAATTTGTACCGGCAAACTTCTTAATCTCATCTGCTCACCTAACCTTCTGTCTCCCCCTAACCCGCTTGCCTTCTCTTGGAATCCAGTTAGTTACCCTTAACGGCCAGCGGATATCCTGTCTACGCGCTACATGTCCCGCCCACGTCTATTTCCTCTTCTTTATTTCAACTATGATACCCTTAACCACCGTTTGTCCCCTAATCCACTTTGCTCTCTTCTTGTCTTTTAAGGTTACACCTACCATTTTTCTTTCCATTGCTAGCTGCGTCGTCCTCAATTTAAGCTGAACCCTCTTTGTAAGTCTCCAGGTTTCTGCTCCGTAGCTAAGTACTGGCAAGATACAGCTGGTATATACCTTCCTCTTGAGGGATAGAGGCAATCTAGTGGTAGTGGTTTTATAAAATACCTAAAATACGAAGAGACCCGGCCGGCTGAATGGAAAAATGGGAGGTAGGCTCGGTGGCTGTGCTTCAGTGCAGACCACTAATCCGTTGCTTTTCGCCATGCAGGTCCACAGTTTCTTCACTGGACTACTTTTGCCTGCAATTCTGGCCTTCCCCCAAGCTACAGCGATTGCAGCAAACCGTTCCAGCACGCCCGGTGCGGGCCCCTGCCCTGCTCCGTCCGCGACCGATTCAGCGTGCCCAACAGCGCCGCCACTGCCCTCTTTGGTTCCCCAATCACCCTGGAAAGCGCTATCGTCAGCAACATCATCCACCAAGTCAGCTATAAAACCGCCCCTGTCGTCCCGCACGCTCTGAGGGCTCGGTGGCTGTGCTTCAGCGCAGACCACTAATTCGTTACTTTTCGCCATACAGGTCCACAGTTTCTTCACTGGACTACTTTTGCCCGCAATTCCGGCCTTCCCCCAAGCTACAGCGATCGCAGCAAACCGTTCCAGCACGCCCGGTGCGGGCCCCTGCCCTGCTCCGTCCGCGACCGATTCAGCGTGCCCAACAGCGCCGCCACAGCCCTCTTTGGTTCCCCAATCACCCTGGAAAGCGCTATCGTCAGCAACATCATCCACCAAGTTAGCTATAAAACCGCCCCTGTCGTCCCGCACGCTCTGTGGGCTCAGTGGCTCTGCTTCAGCACAGACCACTAATCCGTTGCTTTTCGCCATGCAGGTTTGTCGAATTCTTTGGGAAAAAAACTAGCAATTACTTTCTTATACAGCTACCGAGCCCACGGTGTTGCGCTACAATTGTTGTTGAATGTGTTCATGCGCTGCAGTCGTTTTTGCTTTTGGCGGGAGATATTGAAACCAACCCTGGCCCTCCCAGTATTGAGGACGTAATGAACGAGTTTAGAAAGCTATCGGCTGGCCAGTCGAAGCTGATTACCGATATGCTAGACCTTAAAAACCAGCTACTAACAACAGACAAAACCCTATCAGACCTCAATAAACGCATGACTGATTTAGAAGGACATCATCACACCATTTCAACCATCCGAACCAACCTGGACACTATAAAAACAGATACCACTGAAATGGCTAACCAGATTGACCGTCTTGCTGCACAGATGGATGATACCGAAAACAGGTCCCGTCGCAATAACCTGATCTTTTATAACATTCCCGACCCAAACTCTAAAGAAACATTCGCACAATCTGAAAAAATCGTCACCCGTCATTGTCGTGATCGCTTGAAGTTCACCGTTGACCCTAATCACATTGAACGCGCACATCGCCTAGGACGCCACACAGGAGGCCATAATTGGCCACTTATTGTAAAATTCAATCACTTCAAAACTAAAGAATCTCTACTTTTTAATGGCCCCAAATTTAAGGGAAGCAATTTCAGTGTTGGTGAAGATTTCTCTCATCCCGTTAGAGTTGCTCGTAAAAAACTTATCGCCTTCGCTAAATCAAAATCTACTTTCTACTCATTGCGGTTCAAAACATTGCACATTGGTACCAAACGCTACGTGTATGACCACTCCACAGATTCTGTTCAGGAAATGTTGTAGCAATTGCCCCATCATCAAAATAGGCCTCACCGCCCTCGATCCGCCCCTCGATTAAACTTATTGCTCTCTGCTATCTTTACTAACATACGCAGCTTTATTCCAAAACGTGACATTATTTCTAATCTGGTGTTATCATCTGATAGCAACCTTCTGATACTAACGAAAACATGGCTTACTAGTGACGTGACTTACGGCGAGGTACTCGCTGACCTACCCAATTTTAGAGTGTTTCGAAACGATCACAGCGGCATGAGAGGAGGAGGAGTACTCGTCGCTGTCAGTCACAACATATCCTGTTCTTCTATAAACATTGTGTCCGACCCTGAAATCTTGTGGCTTAAACGCCATGCCGCACCGCACTCAGTTTTACTAGGCGTTTGCTATAGGCCCCCTCACAGTACTCCCGATTTTTCTTCTAAGCTCAATATTATCCTAAGCGAAATAACGACCAAACACCCTAACATGCGTGTAATTCTGTTTGGCGATTTTAATTTTCCTAATACCGATTGGGCAAGCCAGCCTGCACCAGCGGCTACGTCAAGGGAATCGAACGATTTCCTTGATGTATGCCTTAACTTAAACCTCTCTCAAGTTCTTACAGAACCAACGCGCGTTATCGATAACTGCCAAAACATTCTGGATTTTATATTAACCAGCCATCCCGAGTGCGTGTCCTCCATCGCATACCTGCCTGAAATCAGAGACCATAGAGTCATTCATGCTGACTTCGTGATTAAGCCCGCTTTTGCCCCGACCAAAAAAAAAACTATCCGTTTGTATGATAAAGGAAACTACGAAGCAATTAACTCTGAACTAACGAATTTTTACTCCACTTTTGACACTGCCTTTTCTCATCATAATGTAACCGAAAACTGGTTGATTTTCAGAGATAAGCTAAACGAAATGGTTGATAAATACATTCCTCGAATTAACATCAATCCTAATACCGCGCAATCCTGGTTCAATAAAGCACTGAAACGATTAGAAAACAAGAAAAAACGCTCCTTCCGCGCAGCCAAGTCCCGTAACACCCCTGATGCTTGGAACAAGTACAAAGCCGCCGAATCTGCTTATCTGCAAGCCATACGTCACGCCAAACACTCATTCTTCCATTCGGACGTGCCGAAAATGCTTAATAACAACCCCCAAAAATTCTGGCAAGTCATAAACCCACAGGACACGCGCAATATTACACTATGTAATGAGTTAGGGGATGTCCTAAATGACACGGAATGTGCACGCGTGTTTAACGCCGCCTTCGCATCCGTTTTCACCCAAGAAACTGAGTTTTCATTTACCATCCCTCATGCGAACTTTGAATGTACCATGCCACCAAATACGTTTTTTTCCAGCGGTATTTCATCACTAATAGACAAAATCAAACTTTCTTCTTCAGCTGGATTAGACAACATTACATCCAAACTCCTGAAAAATACTAAACATATCTGTGCAGCGTATCTGTGTCTACTATTTTCACAGTCAGTTTCAACAGAAATGCTGCCTCCAGATTGGAAGCACGAAAGATTGTTCCAGTCCACAAATCAGGTAACAAACAATCACCATTAAATTATCGTCCCAATTCAATAACCAGCGTACCTTGCAAACTCCTCGAGCATATCATCTACACACATATCATGGACTTCCTTGATTCCAATAATTTTTTTCATCCTGCGCAGCATGGCTTTAGGAAAGAGTATTCGTGTGAAACGCAGCTAGCTATGTTTGTTCACGACCTGCATGTTAACCTCGACTCTAACCTTCAGACTGACGCCATCTTCATCGATTTCGCAAAGGCATTTGACAAAGTTCCTCATGAGCACCTACTACTAAAGCTTGCCGCGTTGAATTTAAATGATGACGTATTAGCATGGATTAACGAATTCTTAACTAATCGTTCGCAATCAGTTTCCGTCAACAATCAAATGTCTAACACTACCCCGGTAACCTCAGGTGTCCCTCAAGGGTCTGTCCTAGGCCCGCTTTTGTTTTTGAATTACATTAATGACCTACCATTACATGTATCTTCTAACATACGCATGTTTGCAGACGACTGCGTTATTTATCGTAAAATAAACAACGTTTCGGATAACACGTCTCTTCAAACTGACTTACTAAGCTTACAGGAATGGTGTAGTCTTTGGCTAATGGAACTCAACCCTAACTAATGTAAAACTGTTTCCTTTCACCGCCGTCGAAATCCGATAGTATTCCCGTACCAAATTGCTGACACAAACCTCGAATTAGTTCCTTCCTATAAATATCTCGGAGTAACCCTTTGTAGCGATTGAACCTGGGCAACGCACATTACGAACGTCATTGCATCTGCTAAAAAAACACTCGGGTTCTTAAAACGCCATTTGCGTCACGCTCCTAATAATGTCAAATTACTAGCTTATCAGTCTCTCGTAAGGACGAAGATAGAATACGCATCTGCCATTTGGAGCCCGCTTCAAGCATATCTCATCAATCAACTCGAGTCACTTCAAAATCGAGCCACATGGTTTATTCATTCTACGTACTCTTACGACGTCAGCATATCATCACTGAAAACAGAATCTGGCCTATCATTGCTTGCATCTCGTCGCCGCATTTCTAGTCTTTCCCTTTTTCACAAGTTTTTTTACAGCTCGCTTGGCAGGCCACCATACATTCTTCCTCCGGCACGCATCTCGCATCGCACTGATCACCCGCAACAAGTTGAGCGGCCACGTACGCGCACCGTCACTTTTTCGTCCTCATTCTTTTTTCGTGCAGCTACGGACTGGAATGGCCTTTTTAACGAAATCACCGCCATAACCTGTCCTACCACCTTTTTGAACACCGTAACAAATCACCTTACATTGTAAAAAAAATTGCTTTCACGTTTTCATATGTGCACCCACCCCTTATGTAATACCCCTTCAATGGGGTTTTTAAGGTAATGAAATGAAATGAAATGGAATGAATACCGGCGCTAAACCTGGAGTTTGGAGAGCCAATGAAGAAATACCGGAATTCGGAGATTGTCAACGCTGCACCTGAAATGTGGCCATACGGAAAAATACACACAGGCTGCGTGAAAGACTAGCTTCATCTGAAAGGTACAAGATTATAACATCAGCGAAAGCTGTGACTTTCACGACACTGCTACCAGGAAGCGCAAGACCCCGGACACGTGAATCCGCGTCAAGAGCACGCACGTATGGCTCAAGGCTGAGGACAAATAGCACAGGAGACAATGAACATCCCTGACGAACCCCACGTGTTATGGAAAAAGCGGCACTTTCCCAGCCATCCAGAACTAGTGTGCTGGGCAGACCAGTGTACGTATTTTTAATCATTTCCACAAACGAATGAGAAAAGCCGAAGGCTGGAGCACATTAAGGATATACGCGTGCTCTAGTTGGTCAAACGCTTTTTCCTGGTCCAACGACACAAGGATACCACGCGCAGATTGTGACAGAGTATAGGCTATGATGTCTCGTGTGGTATAGACAAGTTGTGTATTTCTAGTTCAAGCAATGATGAAGTCTGGTGATGACCTACCAGTGTGCTCAACAGACCTGTCAAGTGTTGAACGGCTACCGCTGCGAAAATCTTATAGTCAACGTTGAGGAGCGTGATAGGTCTCCAATCTTCAGGATTAACAGAGGAAGCATCACCCTTTGGAATAAGCACAATGCGTTCATCTCGAAAACTTGATGGTAAGACACAGTCCTCGTAGCATCGCCGGGTTACCACGGTAAAGGCAGCACCAATCTCATCCCAAAATGTCAAGTAAAACTCAACAGGAAAACCATCTGGCCCTGGGGCCGTTCCACGTTTCATAGATTTCAGTGCCGCCTTTACCTCTTCAGCCGATGGAGGGATGTGCAGGCAATCTGAAGCCTCGTGATGAATACAGGGCAAATTTCTAAGCATTTGTGTTGTTTCATCACAGTTAGTCCACATGGCCGAACACGACATTGCTTCAAAATGTGCCAAAAAACAGATCGATCACGCGTAGGAAGCCGCTGCGCAGGTGGTATTTGTGCTGTCATAGAGATAGATGGCTCTAATTGCCCAAAAAACGAATGTCTCGCGTAGCGCATCACCTCGGGATGTGCACATGGGTTGTGTCTACAGCGCCATGCTGCTGCCGCCCGGGAGGAAGCAGCAGTCAAGCGTTGAAAGCGTTCACGCAGTTCACGCTGCCACGCTCGCATCAGAGGAGAAGGTGTCTCGGCGCGCAAAGCAATGCGTAACTTCATCGCAGTATCAACAAGCTCTTCAGAAACGCGTCGACGAAGCGAACGCCCCTCTACTGCGCAGCGCAGGCGCCACTGTGCTTTAAGCGCATCCCAAACTTCAGGACCAGACGCTATGAGCGACACACGTATTGCGCGTGAAATGTCTGACCTTGAGCGTGCGTGCTGCAGGACGCGAACATAAAGATGCCATGAATTTCGCGAAAAAAAAATAGAACTTCGAGCTCCAAGACAATAGGGCGATGATCAGATTCATACACAAGAGAAGGTGGGAAGGACATAACGCATAAATTAGAGACAAATGCTTCTAACGCACAAAAGACATGAGCCCGATCGAGCCTGCTGGAGGATCGTCTGAATTGCCATGGCCAAACAAAGGCATTTCCGTGCACTACATTGTGTGCATCCAGCAATGAAAAGTGGTGGACAAGGCGTCACAGCTCGCGTGAACGCCACGCAGACCAGCCCCAGCCAGGACCTTGTACAACGGTTCGCGTATTTAAAACGCAGTTTAAGTCGCCAATCAGAATGACATTAGGACTGTCAATTAAAAAACACATCCAGGTCTCTGAAAAAGTCATTAGACTGTCCAGCATGTGATGGCCCATACAAACACAGGATCCTTATTCTGAAAGAAATCTAGCAGCAGTTTAAAGCCAAAACCCTGCCCTCGCCATCGTAAAAAGCATGATGATCCCATAATAAAGCCTGATCAAAAATAGCAATACCTACTTCTGTAAATTGAGATGTAGCGAAAGAAAAATAACAATCTAGGTTGAACTTTCGTTTAAAAGCAAGCACGTCGGATAGCGAGAACAAACTCATTTCCTGCAGGCACAAAACATCACAATTTGCAGAATGGGCAACACTAACTAGTTCTGCCTGCTTTGCTGGACTTGGCAAACCCTGAACGTTCAATGAAATATTATGCAGTGTAGTAGCTATAATGAAAAGTAAAGACTAATATGGACGCTCAGTTCTAGACGGTCCCAGGCTTAGGCCATCTTGCGAATACTTGTTCTGCGGAGGTAGGGACTGAGCTTTCATTAGGCTTGGATTCACGTCCTTGATGCTGGTAGCACTATCCACTTCCCGGCCGGCCGGCGTAGGCACCCTTTGTGTGGGCGATTTCTTACGTGTACGACGAAATGTCGACGTGGTCGGAGTGGCAGCAATAGAAGAGGCTGTGGTATTTCTGGCACTGTTGTCCAAAATATCAATGGTCATAGGGTCAACTCCAGCAATAGCAGCAAGAGAACTGGGGTCATTTGTGCACAGAACATCGAGTGGCGTCAGAGAAGAGACGCCGACGCCACTTGCAGGGTAGTGCGTTGCGTCTTTCGAGGCGCACGGTTCCTGCACCGACAATCGCGCTTTCGTTGTGCGCTTCGTTCGAAGGAACTTGTAGGGGTGAGCCCAGCACAGCGTCGGTGACCTCCTCTGCGTCCCCCAAGTCGGTAGTTAGTTCCGTTGCCAGTGTCAGTGGTGGAACGGCACTAGCGGCACCGTCTGAGTAAGAGCGGCGGACAGGGCAATCCACAGTTGGGTGGCCGTCCCCGCAGTGCCGACACGGGCGGTCACATCCTTCACTAACGTGATCGTTCACAGCGCAGCGACCACAATACGGTGTTGGGCACTGGGCTCGTAGATGGTCTTGTGAGCCGCATCTTTGACATTCACGCTGGAGACCACAGTAGTCGAACGTGGCAGGGTAACTGGAGATTCGCAGGTAGTTCGGCACATGATTAGAGGCGTTCATCTCCTTTAGAACAAACCGCGTTCCAGTGAGTACGCCGTGTCGCCCACTCATCAAACCACTGGTGACGGTGAGCAGCTTGCCATATGGGAATAACGCTAGAACGAGAGCTTCGTTTGAGACGAACAACGGCAGGAAAAGGCAGACGATGTTGGTAAATTGTGGGCCAACGGGGACGACTTGAACGTGCTCCCCCCTAATCACCAGACAGCCAGCATTGACGATTAGAGACATGGAGGATATGCTCTTTACGGTGACTTGGAAGTTTTGAGCTCCCTGATGCTGCACGCAGTATACCTCTGAGAGGCCGGCTATTGAGCCCATCGCATCAACGACGATCTCGGCACTACTCTCCGTAGGGACAACCACGTCGAAGACAAGCGCCTTCGAAGGAATCCAAGATGTGGCGGGCACCATGACTCCTACTGACGGACGCCCCTGACGTAAAACGCACAGGGACGTCCACAGACGCGCACTAAACTCCGGGCACTTTAAACGGCACTAGCAAACGCCCAAACAGCTCTACCTTTTCCAAGGTGAGCTTACTGTTGCAATATGTTTGGCTTTTCGAAATGGGCGAGATTAAAACGTATGCAGCCGTAAAACAACAATTACGCCTATTTCTCAATTCATCTTGTTCTGTGAACACCGATTCCGAGAAAGACTTTCATTTGAAGGGCTGGCGCTTTTACGCTTTCTGCTTGTAGTCATCTCTTAAGAAATATTTCATATCAAAATACTCAAATTTATATTTTTATTTCCGGACATTTGCTGCACACAGTGTTACCAAACCTGGTTGCAGCCATAGCCATAGACTAGTTGCGGCGCCGATAAAAAAATGGCACGTCCCACGAGCAGTCGTAATTAATGGTATGCGAAGCATGAATGAAAAAGGCTGATATGTCACTTTAAAATCAGAAGAACGTTGCGTAGTGGAGGTATATGAAACCGTGCACGACTTCCATGTCATTATTATCATTTTTGGATGTGTCGTTTACCTTCGTCATCCATTCAGGTCACGTGATACCAAATATGGTATATTTGTAGCTAGCGAAACGACCACGAGCATGCTATGAGCGTGGTATGTTGTGATGTTCTTACATGACACGCGTGTCAGGATTATCATAATGCACCAGTCATATATTTCGTCAATTATTGATGTCACGAAACATCAAATTCGGTATATGTGGAGCTAGCAAAACGTGCGCGATCGCATCATGAATGGCCCAATATACTGCAATGTAGCGATGACGCGCGCACGCGCTGGGCACAGTGACGCTACGTTAGCAAAACGCGAGCAGTCTGTAGTCTGACGCCAGGCGCGACCAGCGTCCATAGGCGCGGCCCCACGGCAACCGGCGCGAAGTACGACATTCTGCATTTCGCGCTGATGCGTTACCCAGACAACACTGCGGCTCCTTCTCTTCGTGACGGAGGGACGCTGGACGCGCCGAAACGCGCATGTGTCAAAGCAACGCAGCACTAAGCGCGCCTGCGAGTATATGGCATGACCGGCGCCTGGCGTGGATACGCCGGCATGACGCAACGAAATGAACGCCAGCGAGCATGCGCACTGCGTCACGTCGAAATGTATTGGCGCCTCGACTGTGGCATGTAGTTATGTTCGTGGATGATACGCATCTCATGATTATCATGCTTGTACCAGTCACATAGTTTCGTCATCCATTGACATCACGTAATACCAAATTTGGCATATGTGAAGCTAGCAAAACGACCGCGAATGCATCATGAACGTCGCATATAGTCATCCTGTTACATGACACGCATCTTATGACTTTCATGTTTGCACCAGTCACGTATCTTCGTCATCCATTCACGTACCGTACCAAATTAGGTATATATTGCCACATGGTTTGCTTGGGTGAGATCGAAGTGTGAAAGAAGACAAAGACGATCTCTCTGAGCTGCTGCTTGAGTAGTCGACTAAACGAGCCCATTCTTTATCAAGTTTGTCGAGAGTAACGTGACAGGACTGGTGGAGGTGCTGGGTACAACGTCTCGCAATCCACCCGACGCCCAAGACCCCGTCCAGCAGCCGGAACACAAGCCCTGCACCCGTGGACACTCCACTTTTCAGAGGATGATGGACACAGTTCTCGCTGGCTTGAAGTGGCAAAGCTGCCTTGTCTACCTCGATGATGTGGTCATCTTTTCCGAGAGCTTTGAAGAACATCTGAAGCGTCTGAGAAAGGTTCTGGAAGCCATTCGCACAGCTGAACTTACGCTGAAACCCCAAAACTGCCATTTCGGCTATGAAGAGCTGAAATTTCTGGGACATGTCATTAGTGCAGATGGAGTGCGACCTGATCCAGACAAAACTGCTGCTGTCGCCGCCTTCCCTGTCCCATCAGATAAAAGAGCAGTACGCCGTTTCCTCGGCTTGTGCGCGTATTATCGCCGATTTATCGCCAACTTCTCTAAGATAGCTGAACCTCTTACGCGACTCACCCGAGATGACGTACCCTTTACTTGGGGCGCAGAACAAGATACAGCGTTCACAGAGTTACGACAGAGAATGCAAACAGCCCCTGTTCTTGCCCATTTTGATGAGGACGCTGCTACAGAAATTCATACAGATGCCAGCAACGTCGGACTTGGCGCTGTCCTTGTACAACGACACGGCGGCGTTGAGCATGTGATAGCTTACGCCAGTCGTACTCTTTCTCAAGCTGAGACCAACTATTCTACGTCAGAAAAAGAATGCCTCGCAGTCGTGTGGGCGACGACCAAATTTCGGCCTTACCTCTATGGTCGTCCCTTCAAAGTGGTGACAGACCACCACTCGCTCTGCTGGCTGGCAAATCTCAGAGATCCATCCGGCCGTCTCGCACGGTGGAGTTTGCGTTTGCAGGAGTTTGACATTACGATTGTGTACAGGTCAGGGCGCAAACACGAAGACGCCGACGCGCTTTCTCGAGCACCTGTGGGGAACGCTGTCAGGGGCTCCGAAGATGAAGATGCCTTTCTCGGAGCAGTTAGTGACTCTGAATTTATGTCAAAGCAGCGGGCAGACGATGAATTACGCCCAGTCATTGATTCCCTGGAAGGCCGCAACTCTCAGGTCCCTCAACACATTGCTCGCGAACTGTCCTCTTTTTGTCTAAGAAGAGGCATTCTTTACAAGAAAAACGCCCGTGGTAGCGACAAGGCCTTCCTACTCGTTGTTCCTACCGACATGCGTGATGAAATCCTCCTGGCGTGCCACGACGAGCCCACGTCAGGACATTTGGGCTATTCGCGAACTCTCGCCCGAGTACGCCAACAGTATTACTGGCCGCGACTATCAACTAGTGTACATCGATATGTGAAAGGCTGCCGTGAGTGCCAGCGCCGCAAGACTCCGCCTGTGAGACCCGCGGGCCTGCTCCAGCCGATCGCACCACCACGGACACCGTTTGACCTCGTGGGAATGGACCTTCTCGGGCCCTTCCCTTTGTCGTCCTCTGGGAACAAATGGATTATAGTTGCGACAGATTATCATACGCGTTACGCTGAAACAAAAGCGTTACCCCATGGCACGGCCTCTGAAGTCGCGCAGTTCTTCGTGCACCAAATCGTCCTACGGCATGGTGCCCCATCATGCGTGATTACGGACAGAGGGACGTCGTTTACAGCACGAATGATGGAGGACATTTTTAAACTGAGCTGCACAAGTCATCGAAAAACAACGGCTTATCATCCGCAATCCAATGGACTGACAGAGAGGCTTAACAAGACCATAGCGGGCATGCTGTCAATGTACGTGGACGTACAACATAAAACCTGGGACGAGATTCTCCCATACATCACGTTTGCTTAATATACGGCAACGCAAGAAACAACGCGATTTCCGCCTTTCCGACTTGTTTACGGACGCAACGTGCGAACCATGCTCGATGCTATGCTTCCGTGCGACGAAAGCAATGAACTTGCTCAAGATGCTGAGCAATACACTCAATACGCCGAAGAAGCTCGTCAGCTAGCTCGCATAAACACCAGTCACCAACAAGATGCAGACGCACGACGTTACAACCTCCGCCATCGAAATGTCACCTACCACCCTGGGGACCGAGTGTGGGTGTGGATCCCTGTCCGGCGACCAGGCTTATCCTAAAAGCTCCTAAGCCGTTATTTAGGACCGTACAAGGTTCTTAGACGAATCACAGATCTTACCTACGAGGTATTTCCGGACGGCGCAGCGTCTTCTCGTCGACAGCTTCGGCCCGAAACCGTGCATGTCCTTCGGCTGAAGCCCTACTTCACACAGTAGCCCTTGTTGTTTCACGTGCTACGACATGCCGTGACATTGCGTTGCTGCTGCTGTTTGTGTTCTCGTGTGTTTTTATGCCCTTTCTTTTTGCGCTTGGCGGAAGCGTTGGCGAAACTTCCTCATTCGCGCTGCGAGTAGTGGCACTCTCCCTCTTTTGGTTCTCTATATCTGCGTGTGTATACCTTCATTTTTTTTATTTACGAGCATCGAGTCGATGCTTTCAAAGGGGGGGACTATTGCCACATGGTTTGCTTGGGTGAGATCGAAGTGTGAAAGAAGACAAAGACGATCTCTCTGAGCTGCTGCTTGAGTAGTCGACTAAACGAGCCCATTCTTTATCAAGTTTGTCGAGAGTAACGTGACAATATGTCATGCTAGCGAATCAGCCGCGAGCACATCATGGGCGCGGCCTGTAGTCATGTTGTTACATGACACGCAAGTCATGATTTTCATGTTAGGGTTTGTTGCTTGCCCCGCCGCGGTGGTATAGTGGCTAAGGTACTCGGCTACTGACCCGCAGGGCGCGGGTTCGAATCCCGGCTTTGGCGGCTGCATTTCCGATGGAGGCGGAAATGTTGTAGGCCCGTGTGCTCAGATTTGGGTGCACGTTAAAGAACCCCAGTTGGTCTAAATTTCCGGAGCTCTCCACTACGGCGTCTCTCATATTCATAAAGTGGTTTTGGGACGTTGAACCCCACATATCAATCAATCAGTGTTTGTTGCTTGTGTTCGCCATGCAATCATGTCATACCATACCATTTTGCAACATGCCATGTGAACGAAACCACCGCAAGAGTTGCTGGACTATGAAATGTAAATCATGACATTCATGACGTGCATGTCAAGCTTTTAATGTTATAACAAGTTGTTGTGTTCCAAGCACCCCTGTGTCACGAGTGAGCCTCCGAACCCGCGAAGGACCGGATGCTGAAACTGCTTCAAGATGTTGATTCCTCCCCTTTCCCCGCTCGGCGCAAACGAGCCACCGTTCGTTTCTCCCGGCAGTTCGGCCGCCGCCTCCATCCGAAGAGGAATAAACTTGTTTTTAACCGTTCGAGGTTGTCTGAGCTTTTTGGACTACCGCGACCAACGCGTATGTCTATGGGCTGACGAACACACCGGACATAACAGTGGCGACGAGGAAGTGGAAGTGGACGAGGAAGCTGTGGCTACGCACGGGCTCCCAAATCGGTTACCCGAATTCAACGGCTCATCATGGTTATCGTGGTTTGGACGCCTGCAATTTTACTTTGAGGCTAACAACATCACTGATGCAGCAATGAAGAGGGCCAACCTGCTAACGCTGTGTTGGGAGCAGACATACGACACAGTCTGTGCCCTGATTCAGCCACGCACTCCAGCAGCCGTTGACTACGACGACATCGTAGCAGCGCTACAAGAGCACTATGACCCAAGGCCATCGGAGGTCTACTGTCGAGCCCGCTTCCAACGGCGAGACCAACTGGAGGGCGAAAAAGTGGCCGAATACGTAGCAGCTCTCAAAAAGCTCGGTGCTGACTGCAATTTCGGGACGTTAACCGTGACAGCTGCAGCTACTGTGCAGGAGGGAGGATCGACTGCCCCACCTGCTAACACCACTATGCTCCCCTTGGACGTTATGTTGCGTGACCGTATTGTGTGCGGACTGCGTGACGCAGGCCTACAACAACGCCTGTTCGTGGAGACGGTTCTCACCTTCTTCAAAGCCTACGACATCGCCCAACGAGCGGAGAGCACCGGTCACCAGCAGATGGATATTCGACGGAACGTCGAGCCGGTGCATCACACCAGTCAGCAGTCAGGACATTCTACGTCTAAGGCGAAATCAAGCAGAAAGGCACAGCGCTGTTGGCGATGCGACGACATGCACGATCCCAAGGTATGTCGATACAAGACAGCGACCTGCAATTTTTGCCTAAAACTGGGACACATTGAAAGGGCATGAATCTCGAAGCGCAAACAGCTCGGACCGAAGACTTCAGTGCAACGGAACAACAATGTCGACGCATAAGAGGGCCAGACGTAAGATACAAGCCGAACAGCCCTAACGTCATCGGCACTATATGACTTAAACGCCGTTGTGAACCTCGGAACGAGACCGAAGATTACAACTGAAATTATGGTACACCAGCGCCCTATCAGGTTTGAGGTGGATTCCGGAGCAGCATGTACACTCATCAGCGAGGACACTTTTCGCGCTACTTGGCGTGAGAACGCGCCAGCTCTCCAGCAAGACGACACGCAGCTGAGAACGTGGTCCGGACATTTCCTTCCGCTGCTGGGCTGTGCCAACGTAGACGTGTACTACAACGGGCAGACCCATCAGCTCCCCTTGCTAGTCGTCCACGGTTCAGGATCAAGCCTTTTAGGACGAAATTGGTTCACCCCCCTTGGAGTGGTCATTGGTGGAGTTCACCACACACCCAGTTATCCGTCAGTGGAGCAGCTTCAAGATAAGTACAAAGCGGTTTTCTCCGAAGCAATACCAGGGAGCAACGGACCTCCAGTCACACTGGAGCTGTGGGAGGATGCGACGCCAAAATTTTTGAATGCTAGGTCGGTGCCTTTCGCCCTACGAACGTCAGTCGAGAATGAGCTTGACCGACTGCAGGAACAAGGGATCATCGAACCGACGCAACATTCGGAATGGGCTACACCACTCGCTGTCGTCCTAAAGAAGAACGGTACTCTACGCCTCTGCAGACTACCGCACCACTGTCAACCTGGCGACAAATGCATCTTCCTACCCACTTCCGACACCGGAAGAGGTTTTTAGCACGCTTCGTGGTGGAAAATCTTCAGCACCTTGGACTTGACAGAAGCCTACCAGCCGCTCAAATTGAGCGAATCAACGTCCGAACTGCTCACGATAAACACTAATAAGGGTCTTTACAAGATGTTGTGTTCCAAGCACCCCTGTGTCACGAGCGAGCCTCCGAACCCGGGAAGGACCGGATGCTGAAACTGTTTCCAGATGTTGACTCCTCCTCTTCCCCCGCTCGGCGCAAACGAGCCACCATTCGTTTCTCCCAGCAGTTCGGCCACCGCCTCCATCCGAATAGGAATAAACTTGTTTTTAACCATTCGAGGCTGTCTGAGCTTTTTTGTCTACCGCGACCAACGCGTACGTCTATGGGCCGACGACAACACCGGACATAACACAAGTCAAATATGTTGTTCATAACGTCATGTTATGCCATACAATGTTTGGTATCGATACCATTATCGAAATGGCCAGGAGACCTAACAGTCGTAGGTGGCTAGATAGATAGATAGATAGATAGATAGATAGATAGATAGATAGATAGATAGATAGATAGATAGATAGATAGATACGCTCAAAGTTGCCGAAGTTCGCAAAAAAATGCTTCGCATTTAAAACATTAAATACAATAATTACGAATGCACCACGTGCGTTTATGATCACTACATTATATTAAGATTGCCCCGCCGAGCTGATCTAGTGGCTAAGGTACTCGGCTGCTGACCCGCAGGTCGCGGGTTCAAATCCCGGCTGTGGTGGCTGCATTTCCGATGGAAACGGAAATGTTGTAGGCCCGTGTACTCAGATTTGGGTGCACGTTAAAGAACCCCAGGTGGTCCAAATCTCCTGAGCCCTCAACTACGGCGTCTCTCATAATCATATGGTGGTTTTGGGAAATTAAACCCCACAAATCAATCAATCAAATATATTAAGATTGGACGCCGTCATCACATCACAGATCACCAAAACTTCGTCACTTTGTCACTACACTAGGCCACACGATGACGGTATTCATCAACTTTGTCTTTTGGTGAATGGTCTGCACATTAAGATGCAATGGAACACCACATAATGTACTCAATAATTAGGTGAGCTCTATTTTTACAAATAATGAAGTAGAGTAATATGTGCGCAGGTGCTTTAAATGCGAAGCATTTCTTAGCGAACTTCGCTGACATTGAGCGTATCTATCTATCTATCTATCTATCTATCTATCTATCTATCTATCTTTCTATCTATCTATCTATCTATCTATCTATCTATCTGTCTGTCTGTCTGTCTATCTATCTATCTATCTATCTATCTATCAAGCCACCTGCGACTTTTAGCTCTCCAGGCCGTTTGGATAATGGTATTGTTGCCAAACTTGCCATGGCAAAACATTCCTATATGAAGAACATGTTTGACTTGTCATGACTTGAAAATTATGTGACATCTATGTCATGAATGTCATGATTTACAATTTATTGTCCTGCAGCTCTTGCGGTGGTTTTGTTCGCATGGCATGTTACAAAACTGGTATGGTGTGACATGTTTGCATGGCGAACACAAACGACAGACCCAAACATGATAATTATTAGATGCGTGTCATGTAACAGCCTGACAACAAGATGCGCTGGCGGTCGTTTCGGTAGCTTTACTTATACCAACTTTGGTATTACGGGACGTGAATGTATGACGAAGGTATGATACAGGTGCAAACGTGTTAAAAATGAGATGCGTGTCATGCAATGGCATGACTGAATGCCACACTCAAGATGCGCTCGCGACCATTTCGCTAGCTTCACATGTACCAAACTTGGTATCACGCGACGCGAACGGACGACATAGGTAAATGACACATCCAAGCATGATAATGACGACATGCGTGTCATGTAACGACATGGCTACATGCCGGACTGATGATGCACTCGCGACCGTTTTGCTAGCTTCACAAATGCAAATTTGGTATTACGTTACGCCAATGGATTACGAAGCTATGTGACTGTTGAAAACATCATAATTATGAAATGCGTGTCATGTGAGAGAACGACCACATGACACCGTCAAGGCGCCAATACATTTCGACGTGACGCGGAGCGCGTACCCGCCGGCGTTCATTTCTTCGTTTCACACCGGCGTTGCCACGCCATGGCACCGGTCCTGCCACATACTCGGAAGGGTGCGCGGCATTGCTTTGACGCATGCGCGTTTGCGCGCATGCAGTGTCCCTCCGTCACGAACAGAGGGAGACTCAGTGTTTTGTCTAGCTAACGGAACGGCGGGAATTTTCCGCTGCTTGCCGTCGGGCCATGTCAACGGACGCTGGTCGCGTTGGTCGCGCCTGGCGTCAGACTATAGAGTGCTCGCATTTTGCTAACGTAGCGTCGCTGTGCCCAGCGTGCGCACGCGTCAACGTGACATTGTAATATATTGGGCTATGATGCGCTCGCGGCCGTTTCGCTAGCTCCACATATACCAAGTTTGGCATTACGTGACGTGATTTATTTACGAAATATATCACTGGTGCAAGTATGAAGATGCTGACACGCGTGTCATGTAAGAACATGACAACATACTACGCTAATAGCGTCCTTGTGGCCGTTTCGCTAGCTCCACACATACGTAACTTGGTATCATGTGACGTGAATAGATAACGAAGGTAAAGGACACATTCAAACAAGATACTCATGACACGGAAGTCATCTTGGCATCATTTACGTTTACCTCGTAACGTTGTGCTGATTTTGAAGTGACATATCAACTGTTTTATTCGTGCTTCGCATAGCCTCGATTCACACTGTACGTTGGGTCTGTCATCTTTAATGCTAAAAGTTAACAGCGACGCAACACTTCGGCTTCAAGAAGTGATTATAACCGATGTTCTGTGCTGTGTAACTTTTGTTCCTCGTCGTTTAAATAAACAGTTTTGTAGCGTCTACAAGAAGACCAGACCTGTAGTAGTGCAGGACGTAGTGGGGGCACATAGCACATGTGAACGTTCCCCATTGCATAAGTCTCAGGTATTTTGTGTAAACCACCGCGATGGTGTAATGCGCACGGTGCTACATTGCTGGCCCGATGGTCGCGGGATCGTATGCATGGCACGGCCGCCTGATTTCGCTTTATTCGAAACGCTAGAGTCCCGCGTGCCTGAATTTCGGGGGTAGTTGAAAAATACCAAATGCTCAAAACAGTTTCAGCGCCCTCCAGTACGACAACCCTCACAAAAGTGACGTGGGTAGGTAATGTGAAATCTCGGCAATTATTGCAAAAGCCAAAGCCTCACATAGCTCATTCAGCGCAAACATTGTCCGTGGGAGTCGACCTCCCTCGTCCGAAGCATCACCACCGATGCGAGGTAAACAAACAATTGTGCTTAGGCTACGTCGTCACCACATAAGGTCATCATAATGTCGAAAATTACATAGACTTCTGTCGTCATAATGATATCTCTAAGATGCCCAATCACAAGATGACACGCTACGATTTCATTGGATCATATTGCCACGTTCCATTTCCCAAGTTTTTGTTATCGCCCCAAAACACCACACGATTCTCAGCGCAGACCGCGCCTGCAGTTTTCGAGAAGGCTCCCGACTGTAGTAGATCATTTCGATAAGATCACGCCCAATGTGCGAACGGTACAGATTGTTCTGGAACCTACGCCACCGCCAGCGATAACGCTAGAACATTCGACGGCAAGAGTATAAATGCCGACGCGCTTCGCCGCCTGTTGTTGTTGATCGAAGGCCGACGCTGCGTTCGCCGCTATCAGTCCGAGACTGCTATCTGTACAAGACTGCTGCTGTAATTAGACTTTCCCTTTACCGGGCATCGGTTCGCCCACATTAACAGGTAAATCCCAACACGAAGTTTCCTGCATCGGCCACGTGACGACCTTGTGACAATATATCCGCTAGCTCACAGGTGGGAAAATAACAAAGGCAGTGAAATAGTTGCTGATCTGCAGAAAATTTGCCATGCCTCCTATATTAGAGGGAATTCAAAGCCATGGTGGGTGCTCAAAAATTACGCGGGTGGGCGGATTAGGCTCAGTACATCGACTGGGTAGAACAATAGGAGACTGTTGTCACTTTCGAGCTGGCTTAGGCGAATGCAGTGCGGCCTGAACGAAGTTTTTATTCAAGCTTTACATAAGTAGGCGGGTAGCACAAAGTTTAAAATTTGAAATGCGTTTTTTTAAACACGAATGACTTTTTTTTGTCGTGCCCACCAGCTTTTTCACTACATGACGTCTCCCTCAACGAATAACTTCTTAAGTTGACTTCAACGCTTGCTGCAGTAACTATTACACCTGGCTGAACATTTATTGGCTCAATCAATTGCTGTTTTTGTTCCAGTGAATAAGCAATATTTCATGCATTCATGAGTGAATTCAGTTGTTTCTAGACTCGCTGCAGCAGAAAAAAAATGGCGTATGTTGTCTCGCAGAAAACATACTGTGTCCACAAATTTAGCATAACGTGCAAGCAAAACCAACACCTAGAATCTTTAAATTGCACTAAATATTTGCAATACAAGTTATTGTTTTTGCATACTTTTCACAGAACATCGAATTTTGTGACTATATTTTGAAGTGTGAATTGCCTTCATTTTTCCAAACGTGCTTCTTCCCCTCCCCCTTTTTATGTGGCGTGCATCATGAGTTACGTCTTTATATTCCTGTTATGCCTAATATAGTTTTGTTTTTCCACTGGCTGCAGTGGCTTTGCACGAGCTACAAATTAAGCAGAGCTCCCTGTTCTTGCAGTTATCCTGACCACCCGTTTCTTTGCCCGTCCCGGCTGCTTCATCGGCGGTTATCTTCGTGGTGATTCATCGTCGCATTGCCCTTGGAAGGTGCTGGACCATCCACACGTGGTGAAGCTGTGACTGCGCGGTCACTTTGTGGCCTGCTGCTAGCATTCAACGATTTCGCCGCTGGTGGTCGCTGCCCGGCAAGCAAGCCCTCTACATTTGCCAGCACCAGCACCGGCTCTTCACTGGCAGCAGTGGCATTGCACGAGCTACAAATTAGGCAGAGTTCCCTGTTCTTGCTGCTATTCTTTCAAGCTCTTTTCTGTACTGTTTCTATTCTTTTCAACTGCCGCTGCAGCCCCAAATTGTGTTCTGATTTGCATTTTATTTTTTCTGTGTCTGCAATTGTTTTTTTGTCACGAGTATTTACCATGCCAACTATTGCTGAATTTTTCAAAAAAAAATTAAGATCTTCAGGCAAAAATTAACAGCTTGGTGAAGGACACATCTGAAAAGGTCTTCGGCAGTTTCTTACTCAAGCTGCAAGAATCGGGCATAGATGTTGCTGAACTAAAACAAGAAGCTGTACCCATACAATTGAGTGCAGAGCACTTGAACGAACTTGTCAATGACCTACGTAACCAAAATGTTCCATTGGTAAATGAGAATAAACAGCTAAAAACCCAGAATGACTCCCTCAGCCGCAAGGTTGCGGAACTGGAGCCATACTCGCACATGAGCAATGTGGAGATCAAGGGTGTGCCCTTCTCTCAGGGGCAAGACTGCAGTGCAATCGTGAAAATAATAGGAGAGAAGGCTGGCTGTCCCATATTGCCTGCTGATCTCGACATTGTGCATCGCATGCCAACACGTTGTAAAGATAAAATAAACATTATTGTGCGCTCCTGCTCTTAAACTAAAAATCTGACTACATCAGTAAAGCATGTAAGGCGAAGCTCTGTGCTAGTGATCTTTGTATCACTGGTGGTACTAACGCCCCTGTCTTTATCAATGATCGTATGACTCCAAGCAACAAGGTCTTCTTTTCCAAGGCCTTAACACTAAAAAAGAAAAAGAACAGGATGTTTCTCTGGACAGGCAACGTCAAATTAAAGCTAGAAAGACTACTCATATCAGAGTCTCTCGCATTCGCGATGACTTGGATTTGACAAACATAGACTAAGCCTTGCACAATGTGATCATTGCATCATTTTTTTTCTCGCACCAACATGGATGCTCTTACAGAACCAGACCATGTTAACTCATAACTGAATATCATTCTATCATTCATTTCAATGTTAGGAGCCTGCGTAAACACTTCGATTAAATCCATTATCTCCTTTCTTCATATAGTAACTTTTTTGCACTTAATACCTTAACAGAAACATGGTTATCAGTTGCTGACGGAAATCTCTATTGCTTTCTAAATTATAACTCAGACTACTGTGACATAACAACTAGCAGTCATGGTGGTGCGTTCATTTTTATATCTTTTGATCTTTCTTATAGGAGAAGGCATGATTTGCACTTGCCTGTAACTCATTGCGAATCAGTTTGGATTAAAATCACTAATTGCTCTCTATCACGTGATGAGAGAGATTTCATATTTGGCTTCATTTACGGATCTCCCTCATCCTCAGTCGAAGATTTTTCTTACAATCTTGAAAATGTCCTACATATCATTTCTTTTGAGAATAAAACTGCCATTTTAATGGGTGACATCAACATTAACTTACTCAATGACACTTCACCTGTTGTTATTAGTTACACTAGTCTACCGCAAAGCTATGGATTTGAGTCCTTAAATGATGTTCCTACACGGCAAGTTTCTAGCGGTGCTGGGACCCTGATAGATCATGCTTTTTCTAACTCGCTAATATCTCCACAGGTGAAAGTTTTCGATAGTGACATTACTGATCATTATCCTTTGCTCCTACGCTTCAATCAACAACTACGTCCTTGCGCTCTTTCTCATTCCAAATATGTTCTGGATAAAGAGAGTTAAATAACTGCCATAGAGGACTTAGATTAGACCGAGGTTAAATGTTGTAATAATCCCCAAAAAGCGTTTCTTTATTGTTTCCTTAATTATATCGCATAACCGAAAATTCACTTCCAAAACTAAATGTAAAAAATATTAGCATTTTTTCAGAATCCGTGGATGTCTGAAAGCCTATTAGCTGCTTTGCGTAGACAATACAATCTCTATGAAAAATCTAAAATTCAGCCGTTTCATACTAAGTTTATTGCCCGCTACAAAAAATTATGCAACACTGTAAACAAGCACTTAAAGGCTGCGAAACGTTTTTTTCTAGAAGAAAAAATATCGCAAGCAGGTAATATTGCTACACAAAAATGGCACATTGTAAACTTCTTTCTAAACAGGAATTCTCGCCACCAAGTATACAGAATCGTAGTCGACAACATTGCATTTACCTCGCCTATCGACATAGCTGACGGTTTCTGTTCCTACTTTTTAAGCGCTGACGCACCCTGTCCCACACAAAGCACACCACTTAGACGCCTCCCTCATTCGTTTTTTCTCTTTCCCACTTCTCCTGAAAAAATACATATTGTCATAAAACACCTCAAATCTACCCGTGCAGGAATCGATGAAGCTCTGCCTGCTCATATAAAACTCATTTCACCCTTAATTTCTGATATATTGTGTTTCATTACGAATTTGATATTCAAGACAGGCGTATTTCTAGAGAGCTTAAACGCGGTAAGATGATCCCAGTTCATAAAAAAGGGGATAGGACACTGATTAATAATTACAGACTCATTTGCATTCCGCCCCTTTTTTGGTAAAGTTCTTGAAAAGTTATTGGAGTACGCCTAATCAATTTTCTTAATAAATTAATAATTCTGTCCCTTTTTCTCTTCGGCTTTCGCAATGATTTCTCTACTGATGTAGCACTAATTCATCTAACCGATCAACTAGAAAAATTCATTGGCAAAGGTTTATTTGCATGATTAGTATTCCTGGATCTAACAGAAGCATTCGACAGTTTAAATCACATCATTCTCTTTACTAAATTTGAAAAGATCGGTGTATGTGGTCCTGCTTTAGCTTTACTAAAAAGCTACCTGCATAACCGCGTTCAACATGTGTCCATTTCTAATGTATATTCTAAGAAGTTGTCTACTAATATTGGTGTCCCTCAAGGATCCAATTTAGGACCGCTCCTATTCTCAATTTATAAAAAAGAGTAAGACGGTAAGTCGGGCCAGTTGGTTAGGATCCATCGTGAACTTTCTTACAGCGCAACACCAGAAAAAATACAGGACAGGGAAGGAGTAGAACAGAAAGAAAAGACGGCGCTGACTCACAACTGTTGTTTATTGGAAAAAACGGGGTGAAAAAAATATTGGCAAAATATATAGGTCCTGGCAGCCTACACCACAACATGCGCAGAATACGAGGTGCACCGAGGTAGCGTAATCACACTCATGGCGATAAACAAGCTTGGCCTAAATAACTTAATTCTTTTTCATGCAGTGTGACGGATGGTTCACTAACGCAGTTGCTACCCCTAATCTTTATATGATATGCCTCGGCGATTTCTCTTGTTAGCTGGTTAGGACGCTTGAAGATGATGGTGGTTCTCTCAAAAATGGGACGACAACCGCATGACCTGCAATGTTCCGGCAGATGAAGTCGCGCGATCCCTTGAAGAGATAACTCATGCTCCCTTAAACGAACATTCACACATCGTTTCGTTTGTCCCACGTACTCCCTGCCACACGATAATGGAGTTAAATACACAGCTTTCTTTACGCATGCGATGTACTTGTTTTTATGATTCACAGCGCATCTCCCTTTGGCCTGTTTGTTCCTCAGCGCATTATCAACCATCGGGCAAATGCGACCTACCTTATGTTTGGCGGAAAAAAGAACGTCAACACCATACCTTGAGCCTACGCTTTTCAACCCATGCGCCAATTTGTGTACATAAGGAAAAACTGCTCTTTTTCTTTTTTCATCAGAATTTTCTTGAGCTCCTCCGTGTTTCACAAGCTTAACGCTCCGAACCATAGACTCACACACAGACGAAATCACATTGTCGGGATACCCAGCATCTACTAAGCGTGTTACCTGGTTATTAAAAGCAGTATTCGACACGTGCACCCAGGATTTCCTGAGCGACGCATTCAAAATTGTCTTTGCAATCGCCCTCTTCACAATCTTGGAATGACCAGACTTGTAGTTTAAGATAGGCTTAACTAATCTCGGCTCATATTTCCAACACAAACGATCTTTACCAAAAATTAGCTTTAGGTCAAGAAACTGTAGCTCGTAATCCTTCGTATTGCATGTTCGAGTTATCTGGATCACAACCCTGGTTCACGCAGGTACAGACAGTGGTGCGACACGGCCGAATCCACCAGCGAGTTCCTCTGGCGCATTGTACGTCCGACGCTTCCGGTGAAGAAGAAAGCAAAGTTGGTACAGGGCCATGTGCTTAACCTTAGCGCAACGCCAATACCGGAGGAACATGAGAGGGTGCTGGGACTCGTCCCGAAGTACTGCTTCGAGCCTCGCCTGAATTCCTTTGAAAAGGTAGCCACAGCGAGGAAGGTCTCAAGGTGTGCCAAGGAAGATGAACGTTCAAGGTGTGTTTCGGACTGTGTTGATACCATTGCCAGAACCATTCATTTGATACCATTCATTTGAGCGAGCGATCAGAGCCTGCGGACTGCTGTGTTTCGGTCATCTAATCCGTCTACCTTTCCTACACAGGCCACGCTGCTGTATCTACGGGTCGATTACATATCGCCCTCCTGGTGAACCGACAATCCGTCAACTTCAACACGTGTGTTGCAAGCATCTGGATTCTACCAACAACTGCTATCTGCTGTCTCTGCCACTGGTGTCGCTGCTGTGCCTGTATTCAGGATACTTAAGCTGCCCCGTGGCCATCCAGAAGCATCATTTGAGCGAGCGATCAGAGCCTGCGGACTGCTGTGTTTCGGTCATCTAATCCGTCTACCTTTCCTACACAGGCCACGCTGCTGTATCTACGGGTCGATTACATATCGCCCTCCTGGTGAACCGACAATCCGTCAACTTCAACACGTGTGTTGCAAGCAACTGGATTCTACCAACAACTGCTATCTGCTGTCTCTGCCACTGGTGTCGCTGCTGTGCCTGTATTCAGGATACTTAAGCTGCCCCGTGGCCATCCAGAAGTATCATTTGAGCGAGCGATCAGAGCCTGCGGACTGCTGTGTTTCGGTCATCTAATCCGTCTACCTTTCCTACACAGGTGATTCAAGCGCCTCATTCTTACGTTTTATTCTACATTATTTTCCCCCTGACTGCAGTGCTCTGATCGCTCGTTTTAATATGGCTCCTACCGTTGCATCGCTTTCCAAAGAGTTTGAAGACTTTAAGTTGTCAATTGAAAGAAAATTAGCTAGCGTTCATAACACGTTGGAATCTGTAAAATCTGCAGTGACTGGGTGTCATCCTGAAAGTGTGAACAAGCTGCAATCTGATATCGATGACATGAAAAAAGCCATGGATTTCATGAGCAGTAAGTTTGAGGCTGCAAAGTTGGAAAACAGCGTCCTCAAATCTGACAATAAGCACCTAAATGAAAATAATCAGATGCTGCTGCAAAAGATTAGACATTTGGAACAGTACTCTCGCCTCAATAATTTGGAAATAAGAGGTGTTCCAACAACGCAAGGCGAAAACTGCAGAAACATTGTCGAACTTCTCGGCGAAAAGGTCGGTTGTCCTATCAAACCTGATGACATCGATACTGTACACAGAGTACCAACGCGCGACATAAATAACAAAAACATCATTGTGCGCTTCTGCTCGCGCGACATGCGCACAGAGTTTCTGAAGAAGGCTCGGAAGTTCCGCCCAAAAACAGACTTGCTCGGTTTTTCGGCAGCGCAGGAAAAGCCTATATATGTTAATGAGCACCTGACGTCTGATAATAAGCGTCTGTTTTCTAAAGCACTTGCTCTCAAGAAACAAATGAAGTGGGCTTTTCTGTGGACTGACAATTGTGTTATTAAGGCAAGACAAACTCTCGATAGTGTAGTGCACAGAATTGTCAGTGATGTCGATCTACATGTGTTCAACTCATAGGTGTGAAATAACGGAAGCTCAAAAAAAAAAAACATCATGGCTTATTTTCTTCCGAGTGACTTTAATAACATTTCTTCGCAGAACTGGGGTTTTTCTTCGATTCATTTCAATGCTCGTAGCCTCCCTAAAAATCATGACAGTATTACCACTCTACTAGCTTCCCTTAATCATCAGTTCTCGGCTATCTGTTGCTCCGAAACTTGGTTATCGCCTGGTCATGGGGACTTGTATGGCTTTTCCGGGTATGTAAGCGAATATGCTCACCGAACTGATGATCGTCATGGTGGCTCCGCCATTTTTATATCAAACAACATTCTGTATAAAAGGCGCCACGATTTAAACCTAAATGTGGCGAAATGTGAATCTCTTTGGTTGGAAATCGATCTGCCGGGTCTTTGTCAGAATCAACGAAAAACTATTCTTGCTTCTGTCTATCGATCCCCTTCCAGTGACCCCTCCGCTTTTTGTAATGCGCTTCATCTCTTGCTTGATAAACTTACTACTGAGCGCAAGAATATAATAATTATGGGCGATATGAACTTTGATTTACTAGATTCCTCTAACCATTCTGCTCTCGAGTATAAGACTTGTTTTTATAGTTTTGGGTTTAAATCGCTAATATCTGTACCAACACGCTGTTCTGATAACGGTTCACGGTCATCAATCGATCACATCCTCACAAACATTGATGACGTCAGTCATGCTGGTGTCATTGAGAGTGACATCTCAGATCACTTTCCTGTATTCCTATATTTTGAACAGGTCATCACTTGTAGCAACATAATACGACAAAAGTATCACTTTGATTCAGACAAGTACTGCATGCTCATTGCCGATGAAGATTGGTCCAGTGTATATGCCGCGAATGATCCTGAAGAGGCCTTGACCAGGTTCTACGACGCTATTTATTCAGCAGTCGAGCGTTCAACTACATTGCAATCATCTAACAGACGCTACTTCGCCCCACGTTGCCCTTGGTTATCACAATCACTGATACGATCTCTTCGCAAAAAAGAGAACCTATATAAAAAGACGAAACGTCAGCCTTTTAATTCACGCTTAAAATCACGCTATAAAACTTACTCCAGCACATTAGCCACACTTGTGAGAAAGGCTAAACAAAGTTATTACGAGCGGGAACTACAGAATTGTGGACATAACTCTGGGAAAAAATGGCAGCTTTTAAAAGAATTTTTAAATTCCACTCAGTCGCGCAGAAAAGTGACCTCTATTCGTGTCGACAACGTCACCCTCACTGCGGCAAGTGACGTGGCCAATGCCTTTAATGTACACTTTTCCACTAGCCTTGCAGTCCCCTTCTGCTCAGACTATGTACCTCCGTTTTCTCGCAGCCCTCAGTCGATGTTTCTTTTTCCTACGTGTGCTTCTGAAATTTCCTCAATTATTTCTGGATTAAAAACCACCGGAGCTGGGTTAGACAACATTCATTCAAAGCACATTAAACTTGTAAGATATCTTGTAGCTCCTATATTAAGCCATGTTTTTAACCGCTGTTTGAAGTACGGTGTTTTCCCGGATAAATTAAAGGTTGCGAAGGTAGTGCCAGTATTTAAAAAAGGTGATACCCTCAGTATGTGCAATTACAGGCCCATATCTGTCCTTCCCTTCCTGGATAAAATTTTGGAAAAACTAATTGAAATAAGAATATCTAAATATTTAAGCAAATTTAACATACTTTCTCCTTGTCAGTTTGGTTTTAGGGCTGGTCTTTCCACTGATACTGCAATTGCTTGTTTCACTGACAAAATCAGATCATTCATTGATAATGGTAACATCGCAGGATCTGTCTTCGTCGACTTTACTAAAGCATTTGATAGTATTGATCATTTCATCCTATTTCGCAAACTCGAGTACTATGGCATAACTGGTCCCGCATTAACGCTATTACAGAGCTTTCTTCTTAATAGGTTGCAGGTGGTTTCGGTCGATAATTTTACATCCAGTCCCAACCCCATTACAAGAGGTGTTCCGCAAGGTTCAATTTTGGGTCCATTATTATTTTTATTATTCATAAACGATTTACCACGTTGCCTTAATTATTCTTCCTGTTTACTTTACGCTGATGACACGACTCTCTTTTCTCATCACTTGGATTTAGCGACTCTCGTGTCAAGACTTCAAGCTGACCTTAATTGTCTTGTTGACTGGTGCAACTGTAATAGATTGTTGATTAATCCTTGCAAAACCTGTTTTATGCTTTTTTATTCACCAAACAAAAAACTATCATTTATTCCTTACCTTAATGTGAACTCAATAGTTATTCCTTTAAGTGATCATACGTCATTTTTAGGAGTTATAATGGACACACATCTAAAATTTCAGCAACATATCAATTCTGTTTGTAAAAAGATTTCGTACGGTATCAGGGCATTGGTCAAGTCACGAATGTGTTTTAACATCGAAACTCTCAAGGCATTGTATTATGCATTCATACACAGTCATCTCAGTTATTGCATTACATCTTGGGGTAATTCATATTCGGTGCACATTCGGCCGTTAAAGGTATTGCAAAAACAAGCAATTCGACTCATAACTTTCGCTTCACGTCAAGCGCCATCACATGAGATTTTTCGCCAGCTTGACGTATTACCGATCTCCCAAATGTACGTTTACAATGTGTGTGTTTTGTTTTTCAAAATTTTCCACCGTACCCTCACTATCGACATCTTTCCCATTACCTTGTTGGATAATTCCAATAATACTAGATTCGCGGTCGCCCATAACCTGTTATTACCTAAAGTTCGCACTAATTATGGAAAAATGAGCATTGTTTTTTCATCAATTTCATTATGGAATTCTTTGTCACATGATATGAAAGACTTAATGCACATTCATGTCTTTAAGAGGAAATTGAAAAAGTCTCTATTAAACGTATAACTGCTGGATTTTGTTAAGTTTTGATATCTTGCTTTGTTTGTAGAAAAAAAAAAGTTCAAAATGTTCTGTGACTTGCTCTTTCGATATTCATATTTTAGCTTTTTCATTGTAATAACATAGGAGGTCCCGCCTGCGGTTTACTACCTTGGGACCTCCTCCTGCATACTTACTCACAATGTACACTTCTGATGCTAATAAAGAAACATTGATTGATTGAGAACGGGAAAGGCGCGGAGGGGCACGGACTCACTAAGGCCGCTAGTTGATTTTCTTTGTGAAAACAAACTGCATGTACTAGTAGCCGACGAAGAGGGATACTTTGCCATTATGAATTCTGAAGCGTATTCACAGAAGAGCGAGGCCGCAGTTAAGAAAAATTTCAGGCGTGTCAGTGTTAAGACCACAGAAGTAAAACACCGAGCGCTTTCCTTGTTAGAAGGAATGAATCTGCAACATTTGGCAGCCAGCGTAAAGAGGGCGAAAATCCTGGAGTTAGAAGTTTTCTTTATGGTGAAATCGCACAAGGAAGACATGCCTTTCCGGGCCATAGTCTCGGAAAAAGGTAGTTGGCAGTTAGATATTTCACATTTTCTGCAAAAGAACCTAGCATGTCTGAATATTGTTGACCCTTTCCGCATACCGAATTCGGATTCTGTGTGCGAGTACCTCAAAAATAACTCGATGAGCCTACGTAGTGCCTTCAGTGTTGACGTGGAAAATTTATATTATTCCCTTCCGCATTGCCAGGTTATGAAATGCGTAAAAGCCTGCATTGTGTTTGACAACGATGAACAATCTTCCATCGATGGTTGCGGTATTTCTTTGGAATCATTTCTTGAACTTTTGTCATTTTACCTTGAAAGTACCTTTGTGTCGTGGCGGGGGGATCTTTATGTACAAAAGTCTGGTGTCTGCATAGGGTCCAGCGTGGCCCCTATTATTAGTGACATTATTTTAGGCTACATTGACAAGCAGCTGGAAGGTCACCTTAGTAAGTGCTGCAGTGCTGTTTTTCGTTACGTCGACGATTTTGTCATTTTTTCCCACAATGACATTCCCCATAAAGACACTGACCACATTCTTAAATTGTTCAGTCAGCACGGTATAGGCCTCACCTTCACCCACGAAGTCAGTAAGGATTATGAGCTACAGTTTCTTGACCTAAAGCTAATTTTAGATGCGGAGCACCTTATACTCGCGCCTTGTAGTGCGCCGTCCGCGTCGTCCGTGCCGTTCACACCGCTTCTCGAACATTCGACAGCTGACGCGCGCGCATGCGCCGTCGCGCCGTCGCACACTCTTCCACCATCTGTGCATCCCTTCCTCCTCTACACACCGCGCGCGCTTCACTCCTCCACCATCTGTGCAGCCTTCCTCCTCTACACACCGCGTTCGACATCTACAATTCTCCTGATTCTCCAGTGGACGCGCATGTGGCGTCGCGCTTCGAGAACATTCAACAGCTGACAGTGCATGCGCCGTCGTGCTGTATATATACTCAAGGTCGGCGCTCGCTCGCTCAGTTGCCGCTCGTCGGTTGGTTTGTACGGCGCGTCGACGTCCAAGGTCGCGGTGAAATGAATTCCAACGAATCCACGAACACAATGATCGACGTCTCTTCGACCAGCGCCGCCCTTTCGCATACGTGTGTACGTGTTCACTCATTTAACACCCCCTCCTACAACCACGTTAACCAATTTAGCCATCGACCCAAGTAAGTCGCAATTTAACACCCCATTTCACAACCACGTTAACCAATTTAGCCATCGACCCAAGTAAGTCGCACTTTAACACCCCGTTAACCAATTATATGGTCCGCATCCTCCTCAGTGTTCCCCCGAGGGAAGCTGCGGGCAATTTTTTTGGTAAAGATCATTTGTGTTGGAAATATGAGCCGAGATCAGTTAAGCCTATCTTAAACTACAAGTCTGGCCATTCCAAGATTGTGAAGAGAGCGATTGCAAAGACAATTTTAAATGCGTCGCTCAGGAAATCCTGGGTGCACGTGTCGAATACTGCTTTTAATAACCAGGTAACACGCTTAGGAGATGCTGGGTATCCCGACAATGTGATTTCGTCTGTGTGTGAGTCTATGGTTCGGAGCGTTAAGCTTGTGAAACACAGAGGAGCTCAAGAAAATTCTGATGAAAAAAGAAAAAGAGCAGTTTTTCCTTATGTACACAAATTGGCGCATGGGTTGAAAAACGTACGCTCAAGGTATGGTGTCGACGTTCTTTTTTCCGCCAAGCATAAGGTAGGTCGCATTTGCCCGATGGTTGATAATGCGCTGAGGAACAAACAGGCCAAAGGGAGATGCGCTGTGACTCATAAAAACAAGTACATCGCATGCGTAAAGAAAGCTGTGTATTTAACTTCATTATCGTGTGGCAGGGAGTACGTGGGACAAACGAAACGATGTGTGAATGTTCGTTTAAGGGAGCATGAGTTATCTCTTCAAGGGATCGCGCGACTTCATCTGCCGGAACATTGCAGGTCATGCGGTTGTCGTCCCATTTTTGAGAGAACCACCATCATCTTCAAGCATCCTAACCAGCTAACAAGAGAAATCGCTGAGGCATTTCATATAAAGATTAGGGGTAGCAACTGCGTTAGTGAACCATCCGTCACACTGCATGAAAAAGAATTAAGTTATTTAGGCCAAGCTTGTTTATCGCCATGAGTGTGATTACGCTACCTCGGTGCACCTCGTATTCTACGCATGTTGTGGTGTAGGCTGCCGGGACCTATATATTTTGCCAATATTTTTTCACCCCGTTTTTTCCAATAAACAACAGTTGTGAGTCAGCGCCGTCTTTTCTTTCTGTTCTACTCCTTCCCTGTCCTGTATTTTTTCTGGTGTTGCGCTGTAAGAAAGTTCACGATGTATAAAAAAGATCTTCCTTGCTGTCTGTCCTTCATTAATTCCATTTTGTATGCTGATGAGACTACCATATTTACTTCTGACAAGGTATTTCAGTTTTCGTCGAGAAGCTAAGCACAGACTTGAAAAATATTTTAAGTTGGTACAGTGCTAACTTGTTGTTAAGTACGAACGCAACCAAAATTAAATTTGTAGTATTTTCACCGCATCAAAAATATACAGCATCCTTTCCTTCGTAGACTTTTGGCTCGCACTCCAATTTTCCCAGTCCCTTTGTTTCTTTCCTCGGAAATTCTCTCGACTCTAGCTTGAAATACATAGATCATATTTCTCACATCTAAAATAGCATACGGCATCCACGCTCTGATTAAAACTCGTCTATACTTCACACGTTCCACTTTACTGTCACTCTACTATTCATTCGTTCATTCTCATATTATTATGACATAATGTGCTGAGGTAACACCTATAATACTCATTTGGCTTCCCTTAAAGTACTACAAAACCAATCCTAAAAACCATTACTAACAGTTCACGTTTTTCTAACGGTAAATGCCTGCTTCATGATAACATCTTTCTGACCATTTCAGAGCTCCTCAATTATAACTTAGGTATCACATTCTATAAATACCTAACCAAAACACTACCTCCTATCTGCTTCTCATCTTTCGACCTAGTTGCCCATAGTAATACTAGATTTTCACGTAACAATAACGTCCTTTCGCCTAAGGTAAGTAGTAATTATGGCAAACTATTTGCTGAATTTTCACCTATAGCAATTTAGAACACAATACCATCTGTTATTAAAAATGCTAGAAACTTGCATCACTACAAGAAAAATACTACAATCACACATTACGCATGCCTAGTTGTACTGTTTCTTTCCATAGCGCTACCTTCTTTGAATGTCCACATGTTATGTATTACAACATTTTGTATTCTTTTTCAGTTATACTCTTCACATTATTCATTAATTCATTTGGTTTTTTATCTTTGTTTTACTTTGATATATATATATATATATATATATATATATATATCATATGATATATATATATATATGTATATATATATTCGTATAGGAAAGAAGACGCACGTACAAAGTTATTTTATTTGACGTTTCGGCCGTGGGTCCGGCCTTCATCAAAATACAGTTTATGGCACGAGTGCTGTATATATACATGTGCATATCAGTAAGATACAAATGTCAAAACCGACCTGAAAGGCTATATATGGGCATATATATATATATATATGCAAGTCACACGATATAAAGAGCACCTAATCTACGAGTAAAAAGGTATTGCTTCCATGCGCGAGCACGTTGTTTACAAATAAAAGATGAAACGCATAAAAGATAAAACACATAACATGAAGAGTAGTCCGACCGGTAAAAGCAAGAGAAGAAAAAACTATAAAATACTAATAAAATGACAGACATTACAAAGCTGCTACGTAATCAACGGATACAGACAATGTAGTGCGACTTGCTGAGCAAGGTTGAAAAAAGTTGGACAGGGTGATACAAGTTACGCAGATAAGCAACTAAGTTTTCCTACGTTTTCATTCAGACCAGATGCGACGGCGTTGAATTTATAGATGAGGAATGATTCACGGGCTTCTCTATCATAATTTGTGCGGAAACCAGATTCTAGTAATGTGACTTGTAGGTTTTCAAAAGAGTGGCCAGGGAGGTGCACGTGTCTTGAAATGGGCAAGTGGGGCAAGGTGTTAGCATGAGATTTATGGTTCTTAAAACGCAGTCTAAAAGGCCCTTCTGTTTGACCAATGTACTGTATTTCACATAGCGCACATTCTATCATGTATATCACGTTCTTAGAATCGCAGTCAAGATTGCCTTTGATTTTTAAGGAAAAGTTGGAACCAGTACTGGTGACCTGTTGGCATGTGCGCATGTGAGGGCATACTTTGCATCGCGGTTTTTGGCAAGGATGGCACCCGATCGTGTCAGGACTGTTTGCTTTCGATGATGATGACGATGAGAGTATGTCTCGAATAGTTTTAGTTTTGCGATACACTGCATTAGGTGGTTCGGTGAAAATGTTTCTTAAGCGTTCACTTTGCATTAGAATACTGTGGTGCTTTCTCAGCACATTCGAAACACGCGGAACTGACGCAGAATGGGTAAGGACTAAGTTTGTCTGCGGTGAGGGAGTCGAGTTTTTAACAGCGCACAACAGCGTTCTACGATTATGCATGTCGGCACGTTTTATTGCGTCATCAATTAATTGCGGCGGATATTTTTGTTTGACTAGAGCATCCTTTAGTGTTCTGAGCATCCTTTAGTGTTAGTGTTCTAGAGCATCCTTTAGAGCATCCTTTAGTGTTCAATCCTCGTGGTGTATTCAATGAGCTAATCTTCCAAGAATCACGAGAGCATCAACTTTTTTGTGTGGTAATATTTCCAAGGGCCTGTCAGCTACTTGAGAATTGCCCTGAATTGCGTATGAAGAAGTCCGAGACCGGATGTTTGGTGTCAGATTTTCACAGTCTAAATCTTTCCTCAGCTGCACACTTCTGCACGTCAGCCCTGCATCCGGTTTCATAGTCTGTAGTTGGCATTAGCATTACTTTGGCATCTATCTATCTATCTATCTATCTATCTATCTATCTATCTATCTATCTATCTATCTATCTATCTATCTATCTATCTATCTATCTATCTAGCTGCCTACGGCTTTTAGCTCTTCTAGCCGTCTAAATAATGGTATCAATACCAAAATTGGTATGGCATAACATGACTTTATGACGAACTCAACTGAATAGTTATAACATGGAAATCATTACATGTATTCCATGAATGTCATTATATACTTTTGATCGTCTTGCTGCTTTTGCGGTGGTTTAGTTCACATGACATTTTGCAAAACTGTTCTGGTATGACATAACTGCATGGCGAACCTAAGGGACAGACCCTAACGTGGAAAGCAGGACACACATGTCGTGATTTTTATGTTATGACTAGTCATGACTACGCGCCAGGCTCATGGTGCACTCGCGCTCGTTCCGCTAAGCTTCCTGTATACTAAATTTGGTATCACGTGACGTGAATAGACGACAAAGGTAGATGACTCGTCCAAGCATGATATTGAGGTTATGCGTGGCTTACGAAACATGACTACAGGGTACGCTCCTGGTGCGCTCGAGGCCATTTCGCTAGCTCCACATATATCACGTCACGTGATAATAAATTTCGTATCACTTGACGTGAATAGACGACAAAGGTAAACGACACATCCAAACATCATAATCATGGCATGGCAGTCATGTACGTCATAACTTAAGTCCATTTTAAAGTGGCTTATCAAGCATCCTCGTTTGTGCTTCACATATAATCGATTCTCACAGGTCGTAGGTTTTGCCAATTATTTTATTTACGGCACGCAAAATGGTGGCGCAAAAATAAGGCACCGCCTACTTCTTAGATTTTAGAGGTGTCTAACAAGGAGCACTCACTGTCGAAATTTTCGGAAGTGTTCTCTCCCCGCAGTTTTTTTTTTTGCCCCACAGGTAGAACAGGATCATATGGTTTAGACATATTCCCCATCTATGGATTTGAAGCACTTCGTTACCGCCTTCCAAGTGTGATGAACAAATGGAAACTAACAACTGATAATCTACGTATATTGTCTAAAACTGAAATGTTAAATCAGATGTTCTGATTGTGTTTTAAGTGAATGTTGGGTGATTTCTGTAATGGTTATTCAGTTTTTTTCTTTTATACATTGCTTTGTTATGAAAGTTTTTGTATGTATTTCTGAGTTATCTATCTATTATTTGCTGTCATGGGCCACATGCATGTTTGTTTTTGTATTGTCGCTTTTTGGTGCCTGTAATTTTTGTAATTTTTGTAAATTTGTAGTTTAGATTTTTTCTGGTTGAAGGGGCTGGTCAAGCTGTGAAATGCAGCTTTTTTTTCGCACCAAACCACGTATACAGTGTATTTTCGTGTACTTCTCACGTGGTTGAATAAAGTCAAACTTGAAAAAACTTGAATCTCCAAACAAGATTGCCCAGAGCATTGTCAATACAGTGGAAAAGGTGTATATATATTTAATAATTTATGTATTTATTTATTTATTTTCATCACATTTCAAAATGCTTCTTCTTACGTACTCGTTTGTCCGTGCGCTATATTCACGAGATTTGCAGCTGAAGGCTGCGGTTCCTAGACGCGTCATCAACAATATTGTGGTAATATATAGACACCAATACAATATAGCAATGTGAAATCACAGGCTGCCTCGAAAAAAGATCAATTCACCGTTTCGAAAACCGCTGACCCCCGATACACCCACCATTATGGGAGCATCAGCGGAAATCTTCGCATGCAATGACGCATGGTAATGACACATCTTTAAGAGACACATTTCTGAGCGCTAGTTGCCACTGCAGAGTGCCAGTTCTAAAAACTTTCACTCAAAAGCCGTTTAATAGGCCAAACGCGCACCCATGCACACTTATTCAACCTATGAGCATTATGCAGACAGCAGACTTCTGCAGACTTATTACTGGCGACGTGCCCCTATGTTCTATAAAAAACCGTGTCGAACGACCTCTCATAGACTGCATCGCGCTCAGATATAACGTTTCATGCAAACATACCACACACAAAGCATGAGCAAATGCTCACAAAACAATCACTCTATATACAATGTACGGAGAAAACGCTGACGAAACGATCACTTCCTACACAATGAATGTACGCAGAAAACGCTGACAAACTTCATCAATGTCCCAAGTGACAATCTTGTTGATAAGAAGTAGGCTTCTTTTATCTGAATCACATACTTCGCCACAAAAAAAAGGCAAGCGACTCCCTAATGAAGCAGACAATCGTTGCCAAAATGGGTGTCGTAGATTCGCGGACAATCATGGACGTGAGGCGCGAGGCAAGTTGTGTACGAGATGTTTTTAGCGTTTTCTCTCACGTTTCATCACATTGCGTTTCACGCCACTGCTTTTTACCACAAGTAAACAGTAATATATGTGAAAAATATTGCTGTAGAGAAGATTGATAAAAGGAACAAAAACAAGAAAACTCTAGTTCTGACAATGCATAAAGCATGGAGCATCTGTGAGCTGGTCAAGAACCACCAGTGGCACATACCCGAAATAGGTATAACATTTGACCTCCAAGGCGGTGCCGGTGAGAGATTTCTTCTGTGCGTTGTTTAACAATAAAAAGTAGTGCTCGATGTACATGCCAATGGCTGCTAATGGGGAATGAGAAACAGCAGCATTCGGCTTTTAGCCAACACGCACGCTGCGATTCCCACTAGCAGCCATTGGCCTGTACATTGAGCACTATCGGACAAGAAAGGGTTGCTACATTATACTCGCTGGGTGTAACCTCCTTAGATTTAGAAAGGTTTAGCGAGCGTAGAGCCGCAGGGCCAAGGATACAATGAACTAGTATATACCATGAATGAATTCGAGTTGGTTAAAGGGGGGAAGCTGATACGAAGCACAAGCCGTAAGAAATTAAAAGCTGACTCCTCCTGTGTCTCATTTCACATTAGCAGCCACTGGCATGTATATTGAGCACTATCTGACAGGAAAAGGTTGCTACGTTATACTCGCTGGGCGTAACCTCCTTCGTTTTAGAAAGGTTTAGCGAGCATTGCGCCGCAGTGCCATGAATACAGTGAAATAGTATATACCATGAACTCAAGGAGGTTGAAGGTGGGAAGTAGACCCGAAGCGCAAGCCATATGAAAGTATGCGTGTGCCACTTCTCGTTTCGTCCATGGAATGTCCACTGAATGGCGGTGCTTCTACATGGGGAATATATGATAAAAAGATGCGAGAAGGTGGGACTTGGAGTGTTGAATAGATGGACGAACGGACACACAGACATATGCATGGATGGACGCATTAAAGGACGCAGGGGCGGATGCATGAACGAACGCAGGGACGGGCGCACGAACAGACGCATGGACGGTCACACAGACGGACGCGTGGACGGACGAATGCTTCGCCCTACTCTCCATCATTCACTCCGTGGATATGCTGGCATTTTTTTCTTTCCATTGCTCGCTGCGTCGTCCTCAATTTAAGCTGAACCCTCTTTGTAAGTCTCCAGGTTTCTGCTCTGTAGCTAAGTACCGGCAAGATACAGCTGTTTATACCTTTCTGTTGAGCGATAGTGGCAATCTACCTGTCATAATTTGAGAGTGCTTGCCGAATGTGCTCCACCCCATTCTTATTCTTCTAGTTACTTCAATCTCGTGGTTCGGCTCCGCGGTTACTACCTGCCCTAAGTAGACATAGTCTTTTACAAATCGAAGTGCACCATTACCTATCTCGAAGCACTGCTCTTTTCCGAGGTTGTTGTACATTACTTTCGTCTTCTGCAGATTTATTTTAAGACCCACCTTTCTGCTCTCCTTGTTTATCTCCGTAATCATTAGTTGCAATTAGTCCCCCGAGTTACTCAGCAACGCAATGTCATCGGCGAAGCGCAGGTTACTAAGGTACTCTACATTAACTCTTATCCCTAACTGTTCTCGTTCAAGGCTTCTGAATACCTTCTGTAAGCACGTGGTAAATAGCATTGGGGAGATTGTGTCCCCCTGCCTTACACCCTTCTTGATTGGTATTCTGTTGCTTTCTTTATGAAACCCTTTGGAAGCAGTTGATCCCCTGTAGATTTCTTCCAGGATGTTTACATATACTTCATCGACGCCCTCATTCCGCAGTGTCTGCATGACGGCTGGTATTTCTACTGAATCAAACGCCTTCTCGTAATCTATGAAGGCTATGTATAGTGGTTGGTTATATTCTGAGCATTTCTCTATTACCTGACTGATAATATGAATGTGGTCGATTGTTGAGTAGCCTGTTCGAAATCCTGCTTGTTCCTTTGGTTGATTGAATTCTAATGTTTTCTTTACTCTGTTAGCAAATACCTTTGTAAATAGCTTGTCTACTACAAAGACCAAGCTGATCGGCCTGTAATTCTTCAAGTCTTTGTCATCTCCTTTCCTATGTATTAAGATGATGTTGGCGTCCTTTCAAGACTCTGGTATTCTTCCCGTCAGGAGACACCTCGTAAACAGGGTGGCTAGTTTTTCTAACACAATCTGTCCTTTATCTTTCAGCAGATCTTATGTTACCTCATCCTCACCAGCAGCTTTGCCTCTTTGCATGCTCTCCACAGCTTTTCCGACTTCTTCTATCATTACTGGTGGGGTGTCGTCTGGGTTACTGCTAGTTCTTATAGTATTAAAGTCGTGGTTGTCCCGGCTACTGTACAGATCTCTGTAAAACTCCTCCGCTATTTTAACTATCCTATTCTTATTGGTAGTAAACTTGCCTTCTTTATCCCTTAGTGCATTCATCCGATTTTCGCCTATCCCAAGTTTCCTCTTCACTGCTTTCATGCTTCCTCCGTTTTTCAGAGCGCTTTCAATTCTCTCCATATCATACCTTCTTACATCGGATACCTTACGCATATTATTCAACGTTGAAAGCTCTGCCAGTTCTATTTTGTCAGTTGTACTAGAGACTTTCCTGATTTGACGCTTCTTAATGAGATTCTTCATTTTCTGGGAAAGCTTTTCAGAGTCCTGTCTAACTACCTTGCCCCGCCGCGGTGGTCTAGTGGCTAAGGTACTCGGCTGCTGACCCGCAGGTCACGGGTTCAAATCCCGGCTGCGGCGGCTGCATTTCCGATGGAGGCGGAAATGTCGAGGCCCGTGTGCTCAGATTTGGGTGCACGTTAAAGAACCCCAGGTGGTCAAAATTTCCGGAGCCCTCCACTACGGCGTCTCTCATAATCATATGGTGGTTTTGGGACGTTAAACCCCACAAATCAATCATGTCTAACTACCTTACCTCCAACTTCAACTGCACACTTCCTAAGGATACTCGTCTGATTATAATTCATTGTATCTATGCTAAGGTTGGTTTCATCACTAAGAGCCGAGTACCTGTTTTGAAGCGAGACTGTGAATTCCTGTATTTTCCCTCTCAGTGCTAGCTCATTGGTTGGCCTCTGTGCTCAACTGCCCTTAAAACGAAGGTTCAGTGAAATCCTTCCGAGGTGATGAGATTTCTTTTAACCACTGCAAATAAGTATGTTATTAGGAAAGCATTATTAGGAGCAGTGTGTTATTAGAAATGGCCCCTCGTTATATAATGACATTTCAATTGATGTTTGTAAATGGCGCTATAGTTTAGAATACTCTGCAAGAGAAAATCACTCACAAGTAGGAGTAAAGTCTATCAATTTCCCTCCCCCTTCCCCTCTATTTGGAATATTTTTCACTCAGGTCCTCCGGAACAAAGTTTTTATTCCTGCTAGGAAGAGGAGGAATGAATGAGAAAGGACAGGGAGGTTAGCTTATTCCTGCCAGCCTCGCCACCACAGTGCCTAAACTCGAATTTCACTGCTGCTGGCCGGAGGGAGTGGGTGGCAGCTGCGGAGCATTTCCCGCGGGTTTTTCGCTCCAGCTATCCGGAGTTTTTCCCTGGCACCTCAGGAGTAATTTACACATGTCCTTACTTCTTCCGGATTAAATTTCGGTGAGATGGTTCAGTACTTTTTGCATTGTTGTTTGCTCCACTTTTTACTTATTTTATGCTGATCATGTCAAGAGTTGGTTAGATGAAGGATTCTCTATTCTCATGCAAAAAATGCAGAGTTGAAGTGCATTTTTTCACACAGCCGACGCAATTCAAGCCGACGCAATTCAAGAAAGCGCTTGAGTTTTTCTTGTTTAATTTATTCAAAACAAGCTGCCGTTCCGTGTTGATGGCCTCATAATTCGAAAAAAAAGAACAAAGTTTAACATACAGAAAGCCACCAACAAACCAAACACGCGTAGAGAATCAACGTCAGTGTGAATTGTCTACGTATAGAGCGTTGAAATAGAGCCCAGAACGCTGCAAAGTAATCCACTATAAACGAAGGAAGCGTCGCCGCTGGGAACAAATGTTCACCACCCCCGAAGGACCAACCATCAGTTTCAGCCGATTGCTTCCTGCATAATTTATCGAAAAATATTTATACATGAGGACTGTGAATTTTTCGAGAGGCACAAAAACTGACGACGGTGAAGTCATAAGACTACTTCGCTGAAGTCGTCAGTGAAGTCGTCTCTATACGCATAAAATCCTATAGAGCTACTTCATCGATATACGCAGATTTGATGCAACGACGTTGCGGTGCGTTGGTTCTGTGCAAGCACAAGCACATGACAGCTTCCTAATAACACACAAATGTCCCAGCAGGAGCAAAAGATGCCTCCACGCATCGCGCGCTGAGACGCCTTTGCAGTGGCTCCAAAAGGAGCTTTGACATGAACATATAAGGCACGTTAACTTCTATCCCTAGCTTTGAACACGTCATTAGAACGGGACATCTTTTAACGGCGGTAACGTGGATAACTTGCGAAATGTCATCACTGTCATCGCAGTCTACGTCACGTGTGTACATTTGAATTTGTTAACCAATGCAAGAACGAGAACCAAAGTTCGATCGGCAATAGGCGAAGGCGCGGTGTGAATGTGAAGCTAAAATACATGGGCGCGAATTGTTGCGGTAAATCCTCGCATATGAGAAATCTGCCGCAGAAGTTATTAATGCAGACGGCCAGGCCGATCTCGGTGACATTCATCCTCAATACCCTATTTTAGTGCTTCAAATGCATGCTGACCATCAAATGCATGCTGTTGCAATCAAGAATACACTTGATTGCAACAAATTGACGGCCCGAAATGGAGAGAAATTGTGCAGAGCTTATCGTAGTGGCTCACTGCTGCGGGCATGACCTGTGACGTCATTCAGTTGTGACCCTCATCTCCTGCCGGATACGTACGTACATGCTCCCGCCGTTCGAGATACCAGGTTTGCTAAGCCTGACAAAGCATGTCGTGGGGTGCTCATATTTCTTATGGCGAGTGTGTGAAGATGACCGTGTTTTTCTGCGCTTGTTAAGTACTGCGTTTGTGATCTGATGTGCTTTGTTCACACCTAGAAGATCCCGTGGAGGGCAGTGCTGTGGGTTGAACTGTCGCCGATATTGCGAATGGGGTGAAAATTCAAGTGCTTTAAATTTCAACGGACTACTATCAGATTGGCTGAATTGATCGATTGATAGGTGAAGTTTATTGTTCTAAAACCGCCATATCATTATGAGAGAGGCCGTAGTAGAGGGCTCGAAAAGTTTTGACCACCTGGGGTACTTAAGCACGCACTGCAATCTGTCACATTAGCCCACAGCATTTTCGCCACCATCGCAAATGCAGCTGCCGCTAGGATTCGATACAGTGACCTGCGGACCGTCAGCCGACTACCTCTGCCACTAGACCACCGGGGTGGGGATGGCCGTGTTATGAGTGGCATTACACATTAGTGCATAGACAGTCTGTGGTACTTATACATACTTAAATATTAAAACATTAAAACCCAATATGACATGCGAACTATCGCCTTTTATTTCTGGTAGTTCACTCCAACTCGGCAGCGCTTTCGCTGCAGGAAGGTAAGCAATCGTGCCAATGCAACGTTACTGATAACTTATCTTACCTTGTCCTTTGGAAGACTTATGTAACACCGATAGAGCAACCATATCTGGGCCAGTTCCATACCCAATTTAGCCTTTTGATGCGATCTATGGTTTTAAACAAGCAGTTAGAGTGGCATTTTGCACGATTTGCCGTTTCCGAAGGATTGTTTCATTAAAACGCTTCTGTTCATTGTGAAATACCAGTGCCTGTGTCCACCGCTTACAACTTTTTTCAATGACGTGGCACTCACCCATTACTTCTGCACAAGCCTGGCCTATTGACATCGCCCTTCACATCCACTTTCACATTCTGAATTGCCCAAGTGCGGTTTTTAACTCCGGTGAGGCAGCACTCCAGGACACAGTTGCGCATACACTCCCCTGCGGGTTTCACACTCGGGCGAGCTCCCTGCATCGGAAAATTGTATTTTGTGTCACAAGAAACATACGCCGAATTTTTACAGTAAACAATTTTCGCGAAAACACGCATTCCATGTTACTGTATGGTTGTCAAGGTGTAAATTGGAAAATGCAGGTGGTGAAAATGAAACGGTTATGTGCTCGAACTAATGCCCAATAAAACAAATAACCTAAACCTTAGGCGAAAGCGGCAGGCACATATAATGGTCCTGGGTGAGCTTCTGTTTAGTTTGGTCGCTTAAAAGAACTTGGTTCATACTGAAAAAGGTAATTGGTTTCACTGTGCCCTAAAGAATTTCGGAGTCTATGCCATTTAAAAAAAAAGGCAGGAGAAAATCAGTTGTAAACGAAAAACTGAAAAAGTCGACAAAGATTCGAAAAGCCTAAGATAAAAGGTAGAAAAAGAAAGGCGAAACATTTTGGTATTGATCAGGTGGTACCACTACCAACGTACATCGTCAGTTGTCTGAATGATATGCAGCGCTGATAGACCAGCGCTGTGGCCCGTACGAAGCTGACTGCAGCTGCTGCTTGTATAAGAGCTATCTCATTGTTTGTTATTACCGGCGAAAAACGTCGTCTTTTCTATTGATTGCTAAGCAATTGTTAGCGAACTTTGGTGAATTTGAGCGTATTTATCTATCTATCTATCTATCTATCTATCTATCTATCTATCTATCTATCTATCTATCTATCTATCTATCTATCTATCTATCTATCTATCTATCTATTTAGCCGCCTACGACTTTTAGCTCTCCTGGCCGTTTCGATTGTGGTGTCGATACCAAGCTTGGTATTAACTATCATGACTGTATAGAAAACATACTAGACTAGTCATAACATTAAAATCATCATATATGTCATGAATGTCATGATTGCAGCTCTTGAGGTGCTGCAGCTCTTGAGGTGCTTTTGTTCTCAATGCAATTAAGTTGCAAAACTGCTATGATATAGAATATTTGCATTGCGAACACAAACCACACACCCTAACATGAAAATTATGACATGCGCTTCATGTAACAACATGACTACAAGCTATGCTCAAGATGCTCTGGCAGCCGTTTCACTAGCTTCACAAATACCGAATTTGGTATTATGGTACGTGAATACATGACGCAGGTACGTTACTGGTGCAAACATGATAATCATGAGATGCGTGTCATGTAACAACACGACTACATGCAACGCTCATGATGCGCTGGTGGCCGTTTCGCCAGCTTCCCTTATACCCAATTTGATTTTACGGGATGCGAATAGATGACGAAGGTATGATACTGGTGCAAAAATGATAAGCATGAATTGCGTGTAATGCAACTACATGACTACATGCTACGCTCATGATACCCTCATGGCTGTTTGTCTAGCTTCACATGTACCAAATCTGGTATCAAGCGACTCGAACGTACCACATAGCTAAATGGCACATCGAAACATGAGAAACACGACATGCATGTCATGTGACAACACGACTACATGCCACACTCATGATGCGCTCCCGGCCTCACTGGCTTCACATATGCCAAATTTGGTATTACGTGACCTCAATTCATGATAAAGGCATGTGATTGGTGCAAACATGATAATGATGAGATGCGTGTCATGTGAGAACATGACTACATTCCACAGTCAAAGCGCCAATACATTTCGACCTGACGCAATGCGCGTTCTCGCTGGCGTTCATTTCGTCGCGTCACGTCGGTGTTGCCACGCCAGGTCGCAGTCCTGCCATATACTCACAGGCCCGCGCCGCGCTGCGTTGCTTTGCCTAATGCGAGTTTCTGCACGTTCGGCGTCCCTCCGGCACCAAAAGAGGGAGACGCAGTGTTGTCTGGGTAACGCAACGGCACTGAATGCAGCATGTCACATTTCGCGCCGGTTGCCGTCATGCCGCACCGACGGACGCTGATCGCGCCGGTCGTGCCTGGCGTCAGACTATACAGTGCTTGCGTTTTGCTAACGCAGCGTTGCTGTGCCCAGCGTGCGCACGCGTGAAGGCCATTTTTGAGTACATTGGGCCCTTCATGACGCGTTTGCGGCTGTGTTGCTAGATCGACAAATACCAAATTTTGTGTTACGTGTCGTCAGTGGTTGGTGACAGTATATGACTGTTGCAAACGCGACAATATTGACACGCGTGTCATCTAAGAGAATGACAACATACCACGTTCATGGCGTGCTCGTCGCAATTTCCACATATACTACATTGGTTATCACGTGACGTAAATAGAACACGAAGGTAAACAACACTATAAAACTTGATAATCATAATACGGAAGTTATGTACCGCATTATTTACCTCCACCTCGTAACTTTGTGCTGATCTCAAAGTGACATATCGACTTTTCTCATTTGTGCTTCATATATATTATCGATTCCCACTGTACGAGGCATCTTCCTCTTTTTTACATCAGTGATCACTCATTCAACAATATTTGCTCATGCTCCGGTAAACTCTCGAACAAACTCCATTAGTCGCCCTCGGCGCGTGAGCTCGAAGGAATCTTTTGAAATTTTTTTCAAAAGATTCATTCGTGATTACGCGCAGAACGTGACTTGTAGAGTTTGTTCGAGAGCTTGCGATTACATAATAATCTCAGCATACAAGTCGGCGCTTCACGAAACATTTGGCAGAGTTAGACTAGACGGCGACATAAGAGAAGAACGTGATATACAATGTTTAGTTCAGTGAAAACTTCCCATAGGTTTGTAAATGAGGAGCGAGATTGGCTAACATGATAATTCAACCTGGGAACTTTACAGCGAAAGCTTGTGAAGGTCACCTTGTATTGGCGTGAAAGACATTATGCGCTGTTTTTTTAGAAGAACGCGTGCAGGAACTCCTCAAGTTCTATTGTAACTGCATAAAAAATTTTTTTGGCATCGGCAAAAAACGGCGTTTTTTAGGAGCGAAGCTTCTTATAGCGGCATCCGTTCATCCCTCGTAGCCGTTGTAGTGTGTAACAAGTATAACATATTGACCTCCAAAGTGGTGCCGGCGAGAGATTTCTTCTGTGCGTTGTTTATCGATAAGAGATAGTGCTCATTGTACATGTCAATGACTGCTAAGGGGGAATGAGAGACAGGAGAATGCGGCTTTTAGTCAACGCGCCCCTGCGAATTGTTTATTGTTCAACAACGCACAGAAGACAAGAAAGGGTAGCTACGTTATACTCGCTGGGCGTAGCCTCTTAGGTTTTGGAAAGGTCTAGTGAGCGTTGGGCCGCAGTGCCATGACTACAGTGAACTAGTATATACCATGAATTCAAGGTGGTTAGGTCGGGGAGAATGATTCTGCAGGAGCTGGGCCAACACCCAATGGCAATCAGGCACAATTACAATGATATCCCTGACAACATCAGGAATAATATCACGGTGTCTCCTATACCAAGAAACATGCATCCAGAACACAACGTCGGAAGAAGAGTAGCGAGGGCCAGGACTATACTTCGTCAAGTCTCAAACGAAGAACGAGGAGTCGTATTTGTTGACGCGGCTTCCTACCCCAATAATAAAAGTTTATCCAATAAAATAAAAGTTTATCCCATCCAATCCTACGCCAATGGAAAAGCGTTTGTGGCAGTGGTGGTCGATGGGGCTGGCCATGTCGTCAACTCAGCGACAGTCAGGACGAAAGACCCAATCATTGCGGAACAGGTGGCCATCGCCTTAGCACTCAAGATGGATAACATTGAAGTCGTCTACAGTGATTCCATGGCAGCACTACGGGCGTTCGCAAAGGGGACGGTCTCAGAGCAAACGCTGAGAATACTGCAAGGCAAGAACATCACGCATCATCTTCCGAGTTGGTTCCCAGCTCACTTTGGGCAAATCAACGATTCCCCTCCCAATCTCAATGAAGCAGCACACGAGGCGGCGCGAAAACTCTCCAAACGCGCCTCCCCGGGGACGCATTCTACCGGTGAAGGGGATAACCGGGAAATTTTTACAACATATAACGAGCTCACTAAACATTTCTACCTGTCTAGAAGGATTTTCCCTCCACCTCACAAAAATCTAACCCGGCCCCAAGCACTTACTTTAAGGCTTTTGCAAACGCGAATGTACCCTACTTTGAAAATGTTACACATCATGTACTCTGACCTATACCCAAGTAATCTCTGTCCACATTGTGGGGAAAGAGCTTCATTAGAGCACATGCTCTGGCAGTGCACCAAATTCGCTCATATATCGAACATCACCTCTGCCAGATGGGAGGCGGCAATCCGCAGCTCATCCTTGGCAGATCAGCTCTGGGCTGTCCACCAAGCCAGCGAGGCGGCTGAGGAGCTTGGCATCTCAGTCCCCACGTCAGAGCTGCCCGTAACACAGTGATCTGTGTTTTGGAGGACCAAATGAAAGTTTATTCAGTCCAATCTAAGGTTGGGAAAGGTGGGCAGTAGGAACGAAGCGCAAGCCGTAAGAAAGCATAAAGTTTCCCCAAATTAACTAGAGGGAACTCTTTAGCTGCGATCATTCAGCGATCATGGGAATGATAGGTAGTACACACGTTTGCCTAATCTTCATACTTGAGGGTGGCGATTCGTACTTGCGGCTTCATTTATTGCTGGTTAAGGTTTTGCTTTGAAAGAAAGAATGAACCCTTTTGAACTGAGTGACTTGATTCAAAATGGTCAGCCTAAAAAAATAAGGTTGTAAAGCGCAAACGGTGAACAATCGCTAATTTATGTTTTCGTAAAAAAACAGTTCCAAGCCACACGAACACACACGGAGCCAGAAGCAGGCCAGAAGTACGAAAATTAGACAAATGCGTGTACTACCTATCATTCCCATGCTCGCTGAAGCGCCGCGTGTTGCAGCTTCCTTAGACAATAGCGCCAGAGTTCCATCTAATGTATATTAAAAACTGTATGTAAGAAAGTGTGCGTGTGCCTCCTCTTGTTTAGTACTTGGAATGCCCGCTGAATGGCGGTGCTTTTATATCGGGAATATATGACGAAAAGATATGAGATGGTAGTACTTGGAGTGTTGAATAGGTGGATGAACGGACACACAGACATATGCATGGATGGATGCACGGATGGCTGCACAGACAGATGAACGCAGGAGTGGATGCATGGACGAAAGCAGGGACGGACGCACAGATGAACGTGCGGACGCACGAACAGACGCTAGCACGGACGGGCGGATGGGTGCATGGGCGGCCACAAAGACGCACGCATGGATGGACAGGAGCAAGAAAAAATGGATGGATGGATGCTTGGCCCCCCTATCCATCATTCACTCCGTGGATGTGCTGCCATTTTTATTGCATCAGTGATCGCATCTCCGATAATTCTTTTTGGGGCTCCTGCAAGCTTCTGAACAAACTTGACTAATCGCGTTCTCAACGTAATCTCGAAGGAACCTTCTAAAACCATGTCAAACCCTTCAAAATATTGTTGCTTAGCCGTTACAACAAATTCTACGGATGAAACCACATCGCAACGAAACAATGAAGTAGGGGTGGTGTTCAGTGGAGTCGTTTAAAGAAGTATCGTTACGATGATACAAAAAGAATGACATTGAGGAAGAAATCAAAAGGTATGCGTGCATATTGTAAACACAGAAGGATAAGGGTATAATAGAGTTCAGATAGCTTGTTATCGCTAGTGAAACGGCCCAAGGCGCACCACTAACGACTTCAGGGTGCGCCAAGTTTGTATATCTGGTTAGTTTTTTCCCATAAAATTTGGTAAGGAAACGAATGTGAACTCGTGTTTTTTCATTTCACTGCGGCAACTTGGCAAAGGAAAAGACGAACACCGCGTGACATATCGGCTTCCTTAGGGTATTTTCAAAGCTCTTTTGCGCTTCGCGTAAAACTGCGACGTTCGCTTCGCGGAGAATTTTCTGTATTAAGCAGAGGCGATGGTTATTACTTGTACAGTCGATTGTGATTTGAAGGCTATCGCGCCAGCTTCGACTAAGAACTACAAGAGCCCCACATCGCTGAATATTCTATCGAGAAGAAGGTGGTATTACGCGAACTTCGCTGACTCGTTTTTTTTTTTTTTGCTTCAAGCTGCGGTTACTCTTGTCGAAGGAAGCTGTTTATGCGAAGCAGTACTAAGCACCAGTTTCAACACATCTTTCCCACCAATTTCGCAATCGCCCAGGTAAATAAAATCCCGCCGAGAATACACCTTATAGCAAAAAATTGAAAGCTCAAAATATATAAAAACTGTGTAAAATTCGTCGTAGTGCTCATTGTCTTAGCAAGGCAACCTAGAAAAATAATTCTGGCCCACTCAGTACTGCGGGTATGGTCTGTGATGTCAATCGGTTGTGACCCACATCTCAATCTGACTAGACGTGCGCATACGTGCTCCCGCCGTTCGAGATGGCAGGATTGCTAAGCCTGACGAAGCCTGTCGTGGGGTGCTCGTGTTTCTTTTGTGGACGGCGTGAAGATGACCGTGTTTTTCCACGCTTGTTAATTACTGCGCCTGATGTGATGTGCTTCGTTTCCTGAATGTCCACCTGCTAGCTCACGCGATGGGCCCTGCTGCGGGTCGATCTCTACTGGATATTGAGAATGCGGCGGAAGTTGGAGTGTTTTTATTCTCAGCGGACTACCGATTGATTGATTGATTTGATTGAGTGACATGTGGGGTTTAACGTCCCAAAACCTCCATATGATTATGAGAGACGCCGAAGTGGAGAGTTCCGGAATTTTCGACCATCTGGGTTTATTTAACGTGCACCCAAATCTGAACACACGAGTCAACAGCATTTTGCCGCCATCGGAAAGGCAGCCGCCGCTAGACCACCGCAGTGGGCTGGTCACGTCTTTTGAGTCATTATATATAGTAATGCATATAAAATCTCTGCTACTTATATATTTACACATAAACAATAAAACTTCATAATGTTACATTCGAATCAGCGCCCTTTATTCCTTGTATTTCACACCCACAAGACAGCACTTTCAGTGCAGAAATGCAAGCAATGGTGTCAATGTAACGTGACTGGTAAATTATCTTACCTTGTCCTTCGGAGAACTTACGTAGCGCCGATAGAGCAACATAATCTGTGCCAGTTTCGAGCCCAAATTGGCTTTTTGACGCAAGTTAGTGACTTTTGCACAATTCGGCGTTTGCGAAGGCTTCTTTTATTGAAACAATTTCATCCTTCGTGAAATGACATTGCCTGTGTCCACCACTTACAAATTTTTTCAATGGTGACGCACCCACCCCCTTATTTTCGCGGAAGAATGACCTTTGGACATCGCTTTTCACATTGACGTTCACATAGTGTATTGCACGGGAACGGTTTTCCATCTCCGGTGGTGCAGCACTTCTTGAGGCAGCCGCGCTGACAAATGTTTGTGAAGACCTTGCGGGTTGCCTGCAACAAAAAAAGACTTATTTTGTGTTATAAGAAACAGATTCCGGATATTTACAGTAAAAAAATCGCACGAAAACACGCATTTCGTATTATCGTATGGTTGTCAGGATGAAATAGGAAAAACTCAGGTGGTAAAAATAAAACGCTTTGGGGCTCGAAGTTCTGCCCAGTAAAACAAGGAACATTTAACTTGAGGCGAAAACGGCAACACATTCATCGGTCCTGGGTAATGTTCCGTTAAGTTTGGTCGCCTAAAAGAACTCGGCCCATACAGAAAAAGGGGTTCAGTCCCCCTGTACCTTATAAAACGTATTTAGACACTAGGCCGCATAAAAAAAGTTACTGCTTTGCCACAAAGGTGAATCAATGAACGCGATAACAATGAATTGGATGGTCACAAGCAGAATGGCAAGTAGATCCAAATGTGTTGCACTTATCACGCACAAACAATGCACCAAACGTTCTCAGAGGTACATATGAATGCAAATAAGTCTCAGTTGTCACTTCACTGTGCCTGAAAAGCGCGCCCATTTCGCAAACTGAGGCTGTGTAGTGTTTGCAGTGACCTTTGTGCGCCCCATAACTACAACAGAATCGTTCCAGTGCAAGCCCTACACGTACCACGACGAATGAACCTCCCCACCGAGAGACAAGGGTGCGTGAGAGACCGGCCACAGCCCTCTCCTCCTCTCCGCGGGCCAAAGTACGCGTGAGAGATTAGAGCCGCCGTGCGGTCATTGCGCCATCTTGCAGATAATGCTGAAATTACGATAGTTCACCCCCCGAGATTCCCGCCTACAACGGTAAGTGGTAGGTACAAATAGCTTGCAGTTTGAGCGTCGAAGAGGGCACCCCTCGGTGGCTCAATAGTTCAGGTCTCTCATTTAGACGCGGAGGTCGCATGATATATATATATATATATATATATATATATATATATATATATATATATATATATATATATATATATACGATGCGTGATATCGACGTCGATGCCAGCGGTGAAATCTAGCTGAGAGTGTCTGTATAATTTCTATCGCAATAAAAAGATTCGGAAACCCAGAGATGAAGTGGACATGGAGGAGCCCTAATGGCGTAAATAAGAACGAAATAGACTTTATAATGACTGCACACCCAGGAGTCGTGCAGGATGTGGAAGTGGTTGGCAAGGTAAGATGCAGTGACCATAGAATGGTACGGGCTCGAATCCGCCTAGACTTGAAGAAGGAACGACAGAAACTGATACGCAAGAAGCCAATCCATGAGCTAGCACTGAGAGGGAAAGTACAGGAATTCAGAGTGTCACTGCAGAACAGGTATTCTGCTCTTAGCGAGGAAACCAACCTTAGCGTAGATACAATGAATGATAATCTGACGAGTATCATCACGGAGTGTGCAGTGGAAGTTGGAGGCAGGGTAGCTAGACAGGACACCGGCAAGCTTTCCCAGGAAACGAAAAACCTAATTAAGAAGCATCAAATCATGAAAGTGTCAAGTACAACAGACAAAATAGAACTGGCAGAGCTTTCGAAGTTGATTAATTGACGTAAAGTATGCGATGTAAGAAGGTATAACATGGAGAGAATTGAGCACGCTCTGAAAAACGGAGGAAGCGTCAAAGCAGTTAAGAGGAAACTTTGGATAGGCAAAAGGCAGATGTATGCACTAAGGAACAAAGAAGGCAAAATAACTACCAATATGGATAGGATAGTTAAAATAGCGGAGGAGTTTTACAGAGATCTGTACAGTAGCCGAGACAACCATAACCTTAATACTATAAAAACTAGCAGTAACCCAGACGACACCTTACCGGGAATGATAGAAGAAGTCAGAAAAGCTTTAGAGGGCATGCACAGAGGCAAAGCTGCTGGTGAGGATCGGGTAACATCAGATCTACTGAAAGATGAAGGACAGATTGTGTTAGAAAAACTAGCCACTCTATTTACGAGGTGTCTCCTGACGGGACAAGTACCAGAGTCTTGGAAGAACGCTATCATCATCTTAATACATAAGAAAGGAGATGACAAAGACTTGAAGAATTACAGGCCGATCAGCTTGCTCTCTGTAGTATACAAGCTATTTACAAAGGTAATTGCTAGCAGAGTAAAGAAAACATTAGAATTCAATCAATCAAAGGAACAAGCAGGATTTAGAACAGGCTACTCAACAATTGACCATATTCATACTATCAATCAGGTAATAGAGAAATGCTCAGAGTATAACCAACCACTATACATAGCCTTCATAGATTACGAGAAGGCGTTTGATTCAGTGGAAATATCAGCCGTCATGCAGACACTGCGGAATCAGGGCGTAGATGAAATATATATAAACATTCTGGAAGAAATCTACAGGGGATCAACTGCTACCATAGTGCTTTATAAAGAAAGCAACAGAATACCAATAAAAAAGGGTGTAAGCCAGGGGGACACAATCTCCCCATTGCTATTCACTGCGTGTTTACAGGACGTTTTCAGAAGCCTAGATTGGGAACAGTTAGGGAAAAGAGTTAATGGAGAGTACCTCAGTAACCTGCGCTTCGCCGATGACATTGCATTGCTGAGTAACTCAGGGGATGAATTGCAACTCATAATTACGGAGTTAGACAAGGAGAGCAGAAAGGTGGGTCTTAAACTTAATCTGCAGAAAACGAAAGTAATGTACAACAACCTCGGAAAGGAGCAGCGCTTTGTGATAGGTAATAGTGCACTTGAAGTTGTAAAAGAGATGAAAGGTAGAAGCAAAAAGGCGAGAAACAATTTTATCCTTCAGCTGGTACCACTAGCAACGTAAGCTTTCAGTTGTCAGAACATAACGTAGCGCACATAGAACAGCACTGCGGCCCGAACCAAACTGACTGAATGTAGGGAAGCTCTGTTATTGTTTGTTATTACCGGCGCAAAATGTCGCGATTTTTACAATAGTGAACGCACCTTGAAGTCTAAGTGCTGGTTCTCCAGTAAGCTATCGAACAGGCTTCACCAGTCGCGTTCCGCACGTAATCTCAAAGTAATATTTAGAATTTTTTTCTGAAAAATTATACGATATTACGTGCATGCTTGTGAAGTTTCTTCGAGAGCTTACTCATTAAATAAACGCTGCAAGCGCACTCAAATGGCTGAAGTACTCGGCTGCTGACCCCCCCCCCCCCCATTCGCGGGATTGAATCTGGGCTTCGGCAGCAGCATTTTCCGTGGAAGCGAAATAGCTGTAGGCCCGTTTTCTCCGATTTGGGCGCGCGTTAAAGAACCCCGGTGATCTAAACTTCCGGAGCTCTCCACTACCGCATCTCTTATAATATGGTGCTGTTGGGAGGTCAAACGCCACTTATTATTCAACAATAATCCCGGCACACGAGGGGGCTTTTTAAGAAACAATTGCTGGAGTGAGGCGAAACGACGGATTCAGAGAGTATATATATATATATGTATATATATATATATATATATATATATATATGTATATATATATATATATATATATATATATATATATATATATATATATATATATATATATATATATATATATATATATATATATATATATATATATATATATACATATATATATATTCAGTGAAAACTACACATAGGTTAGTAAATGAGGAGCAAGATTTTTTAGCATGGTAATTCATCCCGGGAACTTTACAGCGAAATCTCGTGAAGGTCACCTTGCATTGCCGTCAAAGACATTCTGCGCTGTTTTATGAGAACCGCTAGTGCGGGAACTCCTCATATTCTAATACAACTGTTTAATTGTTTTGTTTATTATCGGTGGAAAACAGCGTTTTTTTTTAATCGGTGATTGCATCTTCGCTCTTTTTTGCTGCGCCTGCCATAGGTTGTAGAACAAACTGCACAGATCGCGTTCGCAGCATAATCTCCAAGGAACCTTTTGAAACAACGTTAAACCTTCCAAAAAGTTGTTCCGTAGCTGGTTCAACAGTTTCTGTGGGGGAAAGCAGATCACATAAATATAAATAAATAATGAAATAAGGGGTAAGATGCAGTGACTTCCTTTAAAAAAAGCGTCGTTACGATACTGCAGAAACGAATGAGTTTGAGTTAGAAATAAAAAAATTGCCCACAGCTTCCCTCGGGGGAACACTGAGGAGAATGCGGAGCATATAATTGGTTAACGGGGTGTTAAAGTGCGATTTACTTGGGTCGAAGGCTGATTTGGTTAACGTGGTTGTGAAATGGGGTGTTAAATTGCGACTTACTTGGGTCGATGGCTAAATTGGTTAAGGTGGTTGTAGGAGGGGGTGTTAAATGAGTGAACACGTACACACGTATGCGAAAGGGCGGCGCTGGTCGAAGGGACGTCGTTCATTGTGTTTGTGGATTCGTTGGAATTCATTTCACCGCGACCTTGGACGTCGACGCGCCGTACAAACCAACCGACGAGCGGCAACTGAGCGAGCGAGCACCGACCTTGAGTATATATACAGCGCGACGGCGCATGCACTGTCAGCTGTCGAATGTTCGAGAAGGGGGAGAAGCGCAACGGCGCATGCGCGCGCGTCAGCTGCCGATGTTCTCGAAGCGCGACGGCGCATGCGCGCGCGTCAGCTGCCAATGTTCTCGAAGCGTGACGGCGCATGCGCGCTACATTATACAGCTACCGAATGTTCGTGAAGAGGAGAAGCGCACGCGGTGTGTAGAGGAGGAAGGATGCACAGATGGTGGAGGAGTGAAGCGCGCGCGGTGTGTAGAGGAGGAAGGGATGCACAGATGGTGGAAGAAGGAGGAGGACGCTTACGGACGGCGCCGCACTACAAGCCTCGAGTATTAGATGCTCGGTATCTAAAAAATATATGCCCAGTATACCTGCATATATAAACACAGGACAAGGGCATAATAAAGTTTGATGTCCTTGTTAGCGTGCACAAAACGGCTCAAGCTGCATCGATAAAGACCTCGGAAAGTGTCCTGTTCGTATTTTTGTGTAGTTTTTGCTCAAAAAGCTTGGTAAGGAAATTGTTGTGCACTAGTGTGTTGAGATCAGCTTTGTGACAGACGCAAAAGAAAATACTATGTGACACATTTGGTTTCTTGCGGTATTTTCAAAGTTCCCTGACGCTTCTCGTAAAACTGCGACATTCGCTTCGCGGTAGCTCATCGCTGTGATCAGCAGAGGCAACGGTTATTACTTGTACAGACGATTGTGACTTGAAGGTCATCCCGCCAGCATCCACTAGGAACTTCTACAGCACCACGTCCAAGGTATTTTTTCGAGCAGAGGGTGGTATCATGGAAGCTTTCCTGCTTGTTTTTATTTTCGTTTCTTAAGCTGCGATCACTCTCCTTTGAGGAAGCTGTTTAAAGGAAGCAGTGCCAAGCACCAGCTTCAACACGTCTTTCCCAGCAATTCCGTAATCGCCGGTGGGGTTGAGAGCCCATTAAGAATGCACCTGATCACAACGAATCGAAGGCTAAGTACGGAGAAAAATTGTGTAGAGTTTGTCGCAGTGGCGATCGCCTTAGCAACGCCACATAGGAAAATATTTCACGCCCACTCACTACTACGGCCATGGCCTGTGACGTCATTCATCAGTTGCAGCCTTCATCTCCTGCCGACTAGACGGGCGCATGCTTGCTCCCACCGTTCGAGATAGCAGGATTGCTTAGCCTTACGGATCTGGTCGCTGGGTGCTCATCTTTTTTTTGAGTGACTGCAGGACAATGGCCGTGTTTTTCTGCGCTCGTGAAATACTGCGTGCTAATGCGATGTGCTTCGTTCACCAAATATTCACAAAGTGCACGTACACCTGCAAACTCTCCCAATTGGCAGTGCTACGCGTTCAACCGCCACCGATATTGAGATTGTGCCGGAGGTTCGAGTGCTTTCATTCTCAGTGGGTTAAAAAAAAGCGAAGTGAGAGCGTGCCGTTCATCGCGATGACATCCATATTCGTTACTCCGAGATTCAAAGGAATGTGTTTGTCTGTACTAGTTGCTTTTAGGTTGTTTTGAAAGAACCACCTTTAGCACCTTCGGGTTCCTCCGTTGAATGTCGGGTGCGCTTCTGACTTGTTAGCCAGCCTTGATATTAGACACATTTAGCTGATCACCACTGGCACGCACCCCGTGATAACGTAGCGTGCCGAGATGTTCCTAGGAAGCACACAGGTGTCTGTTTTTTTGTTTTTTTTTACAATCGCGTTTGCCGAGATGCAGTCTGCTTGGCTGCTAAATGACGGTGCAACGAAGTAGACCAACCTTCACACTCTACTCAGCCAAGTTGACGAGCGCAGCGAAATAGGCGTTTAACGCTTCACTGTTCACGCCACAAACGCATCAAAATGAAGTATTAAACGTGCATGTCTATATATTCTCGTAGCAGGCGTTTTTAATTAAGGGTCAGTAAACATTTCTCAATTTGCGCATAGCACCAAGAGATTATTGTGGAATGTCTGATAATCTGATCAAAAGGGAAGAAGAGCTCGCGTCTGGTGTCGTGCATCTGTTACATGCTACGTAGTGCTTTTTAAAAACCGCTGCTTCAATCATTTTTGTGGTGTTATAATTATCTGTCACTCTTCCTAAAGACCTTCGCCTCATTCATTGTCTCAAAATAAGTGAACGTAATGAGCGTCTGTGTATAAACGTCAAGTGCGACTCCATTTAAACTTCGCGCTCAAGTTCAGAAGGCAGTATCACTGACATTGCACTATCTACGTAAGCAAGAGCTTGATATCGCAAGTGGAAAGTGTGCAGTCGTGGCGCTCCCCAGACAGCCGATATCCGCTTACGGTGTAATAATTAGTGGGCGACTGGTGTAGTGCACCCAGAGTCAAAGGTTCTTGGGAGTCAGGGCCAAACCTCATAAGCGCGAAAATGCACGCGACAGCGACGAGTGATACGACGTAGATCGTCTTCACGCGATCAGTCGCTAGAACAGGCAAACCTGATTACCGCGACGGCTTCGGCGAGCGAACTGCACTGTTGCTGGCATGAGGCCGTCTACTCGCACCAAAAAAACTGCGTAGCGAGTGGTATAGAATTTAAAAATAAGACATATATTTGTGTAATGGAAAGGAAAGTATTTATGAGTGCCTTGCAGCAATTTTTTTATATGCACATGCGTAAACATTGCGTTATTTCTTGTTGCGCATACGTGACTCGGGCAGGGTCACGTGCACCTATGTACTCGTTGTCTTTTGTGGTTTTTCGCTATTGGCTGCTTGAGCCCAGGACTTCCGGGCGATAAGCGACGGTTTCCAAATCTGGAGAAACGAGCAATCGCGTGAAAAGGAGCACCCGACACGTCGCGCGAACTCCCTGTTTCGTCGTTCATAGCATCGCTCGTCGCTGTCGCTTGCATTTTCGCGCTTCAGAGGTTTGCTCTTCATGATCGACCGACACAAGTCTTGGACATCCCCCACCCCTCCCCCCCGGTCAAACGCGTTATAAAGCGGCTGACTGCCATTCGCACTGATTCAGGTTCTTGCAGGCAATACTAGGACAATGTCCTTGCAGTCTATATTACAGCTGTACAGGATATTATTTGAGTTTCTGTGGTAGAGCTTACCTCTAATATTTACTACGTACAAAACTAGCATACGCACACCCCCAAACACTCAAGCCCAGGTTCTCAGGATATGCATTCATTTACGAAAAAGTGCATCAAGAATTGAAATAATTGCCGTTGCACGGGCTACTCGATCATGATGCACATCACTGTTGGAAAAATGTGTACTTGCCTCGGACAAAATTATAGGAAGCCATCTCACTACTTGACAATATCCGCTGTTCAAAGGCCCCGTACGATATTCTGTGCAATTGGCTGTTCGCATTCTGCATCAATTACTTCAGATTATACGCCTGTGGAGAGCGGCTGTATTCTCAACGGTGCCTGACCCTTCCACAAGTACGTCTTGCAATATCAGGGCTGCAGAAAAAATCGAACTTGCCTTCGATAGCCTTTAAACAATTTAGCATGCTTCTCTTGCATGACATTTACAGTGACCACGTGCATACCTACACAAATGGTTAGACCGCAGCGTCTTGGTCTGGTGGCTCGAGGAATACGAACTCGAAGAAATAACCGATGCGAATCGAGCTGTTACATATCACTACATCTACGGTGGCAGAAATACCGGCTCGGTGCGGTGGCCTAGGGCACGTCGATTGCCAGAGATCAAGCAACTGGACTGTGTTTTCTGACTCGAAACCAGCCTTACCGTTCATGCAGTTAGTTCTCCGACGAGGTTTTACGAGCAGCTCACGCCTGAGATTTTCAAGCCTCATCATCACGTTACAGAAACACGCAATGAGGTAAACTTACAGTGGTTACCTGGTTCTTGTGGGATCAGTGGCAATGCTTCCGCAGACAACGCGACTCACACATCCCATAAAATAGAGCACACCCTTCCGATACCCAAATCAACGACAGACACTCCAAAGTAACTTCTTCGCCTGGCACGTAGTTTGTGTCTGCTGGAGTGGAATACCGAAAGCATAAGACATACAAGAATCCATCAAATAAGCTTTCAACTTGACCTCCAACCTTCATCCGGACTCTCTTTGCTTCTTTTTCAAGTTTTGCTTTTTGTAGGTTTTAGTTAGGGGGCTGCCTTCACAAAAGCATATACAACGCTTATTGGAATGACCGAAATTGCGGAGTGCGACTTCTGCGGCACCGAAGAAGACATCGGTCATCTGCTCTGCTATTGCCCTCGATTTGCCTCTAAGAGAAGAAAACACCCTGACGCGTTGCGACAATTAAAGTGTTGGCCACTACGTGCAGATGCTTTTGGAGCACAGTCTATCCTTCATCGGCTCACAATGCAATCAAATTCTTTTGTTCTTCTTTAGCACTACGAATCTAGACGATTGCCTTGGACTCTTGTATAGTGCAACTAGTGCCTTGATGTCAGCCCATGTGCTGACACATTTCTTGTTTTTTTTTCTCCGTCTCTCTTATCTTTCTCTCTCTGTCTCATCTCAATACTTAGCTTTACGTTCCCTCAGTTTAGGGTAGCCAACGTGGCATACGCCTTGGTAAGTTACTTGCGTTCTCTTCTATTTCCCCTCCTTCCCTACTTGAAATAGGTACTCCTGATCTTCAACCATACTTGGATGCCTCTATACACTTCAAAAAATTTTTTTCGGTAGCTTCCCAGTAAACGGCATGCGGAGCCAAAAACATGTGACCAATTGTTTTCCTAAATGATTGTCAGGTGTGTGTGACCTGCATTTCAAACTGAAATGAGGACCACGGTGAGGTACACCAACCCAAACACAGGCAAAATAGTACCAACGCACTCACTCAGCACAGAACACCACACAAGGTTTGCAAATGATACGGCTCATTTCAATTGCAGGTTCTGGACTGTATTCTAAGTGTGTGCGTAAATAAAAAATGAAGAATGAATCAGTTTCTCCTATTTACTTCGTCCTTCTTTTGGGCTTTCAAACATTACTCTTGTTTTAGTCATTGGTAGATTGTCTTACAACTTTATTATCAGAGGAAAAGCAGTGGGAATTGTTATGATGTTTAGGTTCATATTGCGGAATACCGTTACGCAGGCTATTTACCAGAAGCCCCTTGAACTCCTCAACTTATTAATCAACATTTGATTTGTCAGTGACCTGTGACCACTCATTGGCTGACAAGTAATACTAGTAATGGAGATTTTACTTTTCACAACCACAATATGATTACCAGAGACGCCGTAAAGTTGAGGGCTCTAGAACTTTAGACCGTGTAATGTGCTTTAACGTACACTGACATCGTGCACTACACGGGTCTCTGCCATTTTGCATTCATAGAAATGCGACAGCCTCGGCCCTATCAAGCTCACAACCTCTCGATCAGCATCCGAGCACTGTAGCCACCGTTTCGCCTAGGCGGCACTTTCAAAATAATGTGCTCAGGCGTAGTGTAAAACAGTATGTTTCATGCAGCTATGATATATAAAATGTGTGTGCTTCTTGAAGCTGCGGTTTCATTGGCAATTTATATATACAGAGGTCAGGCTTACGTGTCCGTATGCTTGCTCTACGACTAGTGAAAAGAGGATCGCTGTAAGAAAAAGCAAAAAGAAAAACATATATTTGGTATGGTATTACATTCGCCACTTCGTGCACGACCAAATTCCCACATTACTTATTAGAACAAATTTGACAATTTCGCCATCAAATGCTTGAACGTAAGTGAGCAAGACTTCCGCCACATCAGCGGATCGTGGGGCGTAAAGTTATATATCTTTCGCAAAAATGTACACATAGCTAAAGATAAAGTTACGTAATAACACGTGCGGAAAACTGAGTATGTCATTAAAGAAAAGTTTTCAAGCGCAATATTCACATCGCTGAGCAGTACGGTGAAAATACATGTGTATCCAAAACTCGATAAAAGTAAGATGGTTTTAATGCTATCCAAAAGAATACCAGATATATATTTGTTAACAAGTAAAGCTAATAGAGCAGGTGCATTGACAGAAATATTTTTTTGGAGGGCGGGAAAAATCCTTTTTTGAGGAGGGGGCAATCCCTGGAAACGGTCGTTTTTCACTCGCTATTTCCTTGCAAATAAGTTTGAGCAAGAACGGCGGGGCACGGTCCCGCTGGGCAACCCTGCCTGCCACAATTTCACGGTTTTATGGGTGATACTATGAAACCATGGCAATTTCTCTTAGTGCAATGTTAAAAGGATTGTTAACAAAAGCATCCTTCGGATCACATACAAAGATAAGGAGCTACTCCTCTTTGTGAAAACGGCTGAGCTGCACGAAAGAGAGGTGGCGAGAAAATTCCTACAGCAGTGGAACCTGTCTTACTGTGTTGATTGCCATTGGGTAGCATACGCATAGCGTGCCGTTGGTTCTGACGTCATCAGCTCTATTGACTGTTTAACATGCACTCGATGCGGCACCGCATTGGTTGTTGGGCCGCAAACTTTAACAAAGCTGAAATTATTGTGATGTGTGCAATTATTCATGCTGGCTCTTTATGCACTAGACCTCGTAGTGTGCTATCACCCCTTCCCTGTCCAAACCCAATCAATAAAAAAACTAAGCCTTCATCGAAAGTGTTCTTTTTGCACTTTAAATAATAAAAACCTGCTGCTGCACACTAATACTTACCGCAGGCCATGAGGCAAACAGTTTTTCGGAACTCCATAATGAAGGACCTTTCTAGCTTCGAATACTGCCTCACACTGCTATATATACTGCCTCGCACTCCGTGATGCAATCACCCGATATACAAAGCATAAAAAATATACAGACAAGTTTTGTTGGTATAACATCGATCAATGTCGTTTAGTTTGAGTTGTTTTCATCTAGCCCACGTATTTTTCTAAATAAAAAACACGCAGAAGCCCACAACAATGCACAGAAGCCTTGCACCTCCAGGTGCGCACCATTCTTAAACAACCGCGAGAACAAATTTAACGCATGAACCAGCTCTCTTAGGGGTTTTGTTTAGTGTGTTTTTTTTCTTATATTCGCGAGCAGTGCATTTGGAGCACCTGCTTCTTTACTGCAAGATTAGACGAGATTCGTAACGACTGTGTGGTTTATACGGATTCACGTAACTTTATCGGGAAACATGATGTGCTCCTGGTAAGGCGTGTAGAAGCTGACTCTTTACTGACAGCCCACATTCCACCCTACACACAAGGGAAGGGTGGGTCTTAAGTTTGTGCGACGGGCGTGAGTGAAAAATGTACTGTTGTGAATGCATGTTGTCTTGTTACCTTTAAAACTCACAATATTTTCTAGCCGGTGGGAGCGCGCAGTAAGACATTCGCACATCTTACATTTATGTTTATGTAATATGCTCTAGGCAAACGACATGAGAGGTGGATAATTACCGCTGATTACAGAAATGGTTGAAGGTTACCTTTGGAAAGCTCGGAAGCTAACGCTTCTGCGTCAGCCCAGCAGGACATATTCGTTCCACTTTCTCTTCTGTATGGAACATTTCTCCCACATAAGCTGGCGCAATCAGTGCGATGCTAAGTTGCTCGTATGTTACCTAAGTTGTTGTGATTTCGAGAAAAAAATGTTTCACCGTTCTTTCTAGTGGTAAAAATAAGGCCATATTATACTGCATATATCACAGTGATGTATAGTATGTACTTTATTAATGCTACACAGCGCATTTTTTTAGCCGTACATGTGAAACGTAGGTTGAAGAAACTTGTGCATGTAAGATAAGATATTTTGACAGGGCCGTTGGTTGTTTTTGTATATTTGGTTGGCAACACTGTAGATGAACGCTGCAGTGGTTCTGCCATTGCTACAGGAACGATAGGGACAAGGCTCGTAGCTTCTGCCATGAACGCAGGAAGGCGTTCCACCAAGAAGGGGCGTCTCTTTCACTGTCCATTTTCACTAACTTTACCACAGCCACTGAATAAAAGGTTATCGTATTCGGTCATTCCAGCCACAAAGGCGGTGCTATGCAGCCGTGCTCTGAAGCTGTCACACGGTGATAATCTGCGATGCAGTTTGGTCTCTCAGTAGTCATAAACGCGTCTTCACGCTCTGCGACGCTGATGTGCACGCTAGCGATATCACCGTCTCGTCCACCATTTCGACCTACCGTTGCGCCGCCTATAGTCGTTGTAATGATCGAATATTCTTGCTGCCCCAAAACACTCACCGCGCTTCACAACACATTTCTCTTATCTGTTGCTATCGCACCCTAAGCAGTGGTTGGCAGATTAACGTGGGTTCGCACATGGAGTCGGCACGCTAACACGACACGAAAGGCAAAGCGTGCACTGAGCAGTCACAAAACCGAATGTTCACGTCGGTAGCAATGCGTCAACGACAGAGTATTTTACAATATTGCATTGAAAGCCTCCGTTGCGAGGAATCTCATCACATGCATTCGCACCAGTGCTCGTTAGTGGGACGATGCAATAGTTCACTTCCCCGCCTACATATTGCCACACCACCCCATCTACGATAAAAGAAGTGAGAGACATAAGACGCACTTGTAAAATGTCGTACGCTTACCTGGCCCCGGAAACTCGGTCCTGTTTTCGGTTTCCAAGAACATGCACGCTTCTCGCAGTTTCCGGGCATTTCGAAACCCGGTTGAACAGAGTGAGGTTGATTTAAGTGCTCGCATTTATTGACTTTCACCCCGCCACGGCAATCTAGTGGCTAAAGTGGCAGGTCGCGGAATCGAATCCCGGCTACGGTGGCTGCTTTTTCGGTGGAGGCGGAAATGTTGTAGGCCCGTGTGATCGAATTTGGGTGCACGTTAAAGAGCTCTAGGTGATTGAAATTTCTGAAGCCCTCCGCCTAGTCGTCTCTCATAATCGTATGGTGATTTTGGGACGTTAAACTCCACATATCAATCAGTCAGTCAGCATTTATTGGCTTTCGCAAGTTTTTTTACAAATAAAAAGATTGATATATCGGTAAAGATCTCCTCTCTTTTTGTTTTAAATCCGTTTTCTTATTTCGTAATTTAAATTTTGAATCAGGCGAAGCGCATGAAGTGATTCATTTGAGTTTATAGCGCTTGCTTCCTCTTTTTCTCACCCCTCGCTCAGTGATTTTAGAAGTTAGATCGCGACTACGGGGAAGATAAAGAGAGCAAGTAGTGGCGGGCAGAGAACAGAAGCCGAAGCGAGCTACGCCGAACAAGTAAACCACGCATTTGTCTATGATGACTTAATCAGGCAACACATGTTTTCCGCGGCTCTGAAGTGTGTTTACTCGGTTATGTCTAGTTCCGCGAAGGTTTCTCAGTGTTTCATATCGGCAACGCGCGAGCCCAAGAACTTCGACTGATTATTTGAGCAGGTATTGATTTTACTTGGCTACATGAGTAAACACTGTTTCCTGCAAGTCTGACTGGACTGACAGAAGTGCGCTGTCACTTGTTTAATTGGTGAAGACGGCAGCCAAGCTCGTGCAGGGAAAATGCGTTTATTGAAAGGCTTGATTTCTAGTTCGCTCTGCTACATAGTTCAAGTTTCTTTTACTTTTGGCGTTCAGTTCATTAGTATGTTATGATTAACGTCTCAAAACCACCATATATATATATATATATATAAATATATATATATATGAGAGACGCCGTTGCGGAGGGCTCCGGCAATTTCGACCTCCTGGGGTTCTTCACCGTGCACCCATATCTGAACACATGGGCCTTCAGCATTTTCGCCTCCATGAAAAATGCGGCCAGGCGTTTAGTTCAAGAGAAAGAGAGATAAATAGAGAAGAAAGGCAGGGAGGTTAACCAAGCTTGGCTCGGTTGGCTACCCTACACGTGGAGAGGGGAAAGGGATAATGATAGAAAGAAAAGTGATAGAAAAGCAGAGAAGGATGCATGGTCAGCTTGAGGCTACACAGCATGGTCTCAGACTGTTTTTTCCCAATCGGTAATCAAGCCTGATGGTCCTTGAGATGTACAAGAGGGCTTTCGTGGCTTTGCGCGTATGGGAAACTCCTGGACAAGGTCCCAGAATCTTCTCTGCTGAAAGCGGCCGTGAATCCAGCTGACAGAGCTTGGATTCCATAATACGTCGTTCAGACTGGTATGCTGGGCAACGGCATAGAATGTGGTCAAGCGTTTCCTCGCAGGCGCAGACATTGCATGCCGAATTGTTCGCCATTCCAAGGAGACAAGAGTACGCATTCGTAGATGCTGCGCCCAACCCCATGCGACACAGTAAAGTTTTAGTGCATCGTGAAAGCCCGGATGGCAAACGAAGTTGCAAGTTTGGGCCGATTTAATACAGGTGCGTGTTAGCGAATACCGGCGTGTTTCATTGTAGAGGAGTTATTCGGTGTCAAGTGATTGTAGTCGCCTCGCAGCGTCAGTTCTCAAGAGTGGTTTGGGCGTACACAGGTCTTGGTCATGAGTCGATCAAGCAGCTTCATCCGCGTGGTCATTGCCGTGAATTCCGCAATGGCTCAGGGATCACTGAAATACAATATCGTGACCTTCCTTCAGCGCTTCGTGGTAGTCGTGCCTTATCTGATATAGTGATTCTTTGTGTAACCCATGCTGAATTGAAGACCGTAGTGTCTGTAAGGCTGACCTCGAGTCGCAAAAGATGACTTATTGGTTAGGTTGCTGCCGAAGAATGTATTTTACTGCACCTTGAAGCGCTGCGAGCTCTGCTGCTGTCGACGTAGTGGTGTGAGAAAACTTGTTTGAAGCAACACATTATCAGATAAAAAAAGCACTGCTCCTGTAGAGCGCTTGGAATCAGTGATGTCATCGGCGTAAACATAAGTGCGGTTGAAGTACCTTTGTTCAACAGACGCAAAGTCAATTCCTTTAGGGCAAGCGGTGACATGCATGCCTTCTTAACGATTCAAGGAACTGATAAGCGCTTGTCAGGTCAACGGAGACTCCATAACGTAGCTGCTGGATGCATCGCTATTTTGAAGCTGGGCGGTAATGGGTTCTGATGTTTTGTCACAATACTGCAAAAGGAAGCATGGGGCCTCCGTGCTGTCGAACACGCTAAATAATGTGACGATAGCCATGATGAACGCCCTCTCAGCGTCTCAACAATGATGTGCGTTGCGACCGGCTGTTCTTGTGCGATAACAATAGTTGCCACTGTCGATGAGCGTCTTGGAAGGCCGAGACATGCATTAAGTGCTTAGTCTTGTAAGCTCAGTAGTGCACGGATGTTAGTCTTGCACGTGTTGGACAGGACAGGAAGGCTGTGCCGGTGAATTCCGAGAAAGAGGGCTGTATAAAGCTGCAACATGGAGTGCGCGGATGAGCCCCATGATTTTCCGGCGACGAACTTGAATACATTCTCAATGCCAATGAGCTTTTTTTCAGGTATGCGACATGGGAGCTCCAGGTTAGGTCACGATCTACAATGACACCTAAGAATCTATGAATGCTCTTACATGCGATTGATGTGCCATCGATGTACGATGGGTAGAAATACATCGGTTTGCGTGTAAACGCCACTGAAGCGCATTTTTCCACTGGCGATAGTCAAACCTTGCTTGCGACGGTATGCCGCTGTCATTGTTGCTGCTTTCTGTATCCTGGCGCGCAATTCAAGCCGTGTCGCACCGGACGCCCAAATGTAGATGTCCTCACCGTGGAGAGCTATATAAGCCGTCTGTGGCAGTATTTAGGTGAGTCCGCCAGAACGAGGTTGAAAAGAGTCGGACTCAAAACGTCGGCTTGTGGCACCCCACCATTTGTGAAATGCTTATTCGTAGGCCCATCTTCAGTTAAAACAAACAAGGATCTCTTTGTGAGGTAGTTTCTTACCCATCGAACGCCATGAACTCCAAGTTCTGCTGCTTCAAGAGCATTCGGAACATCGAAAGCATTGAGAACAGCCTCATGGGTCACGTTGTCATAGGCACTTCCCACGTCTTAGAACAGAGCTACCGACAGCCGCTTCTTTGCTTTCTGTTGCTGAACAGAGGTCACTAAGTCAATGACGCTATCAATTGAGGACCTACTTCATCGAAAGTCAGCCATGGCATCATGATAGTTGTTATATATTCCAGGTACAATCCTCTCCTCTCCAGCGTCCTATCCATGACCTTGCCGACGCAGCTTGCTAGTGCTGTAATCCCGTATGATGCCAAATGCAGTGGGGACTTTCCGGGCTTCAACAAAGGCACCAGGCGACTGCGCTTCCCCTCATCAGGCGCCATTCCACCATGCCAAGACTTATTGAAAATTTCCAGGAGACGGCGCTGCGCCTTCAGGCCTAGGTGACGTAGGGCAGTGAAGGTCACTCCTTCCGGACCTGGGGACGATGAGCGTCTGCAGGTGTTCAATGTTGTATCAAGTTGTTTCATAGTGAATGCAACCTTCATTTGCTGTTGTCGTGCGAATTGAACGTCCTATGGCAATAGAGCGATTGGTATAAAGATGTCACCGGTGATCTTTGAACAAAATTCACCAGAAACATCAAGCTGTGAGCGACGTTGATGTAGAGCCAGAGCGGCGAAGGGATGACGCTGTTGCGGATGCGAGTGAATACCTCGAAGAATCCTCCATGCGGAAAGCAAAGGCTTTCGAGGGTCTAACAAGTCATAAAAACTCTTCCATCGTTGTTCTTGGAGTTTGTGCATTTGACGCTGGATTTTCTTTTGAATGCGTCTGGATTCTCTGAGGTCATAGATAGATTTCGTACGTCTGTGTCGTCTTTCGGCACGTCGGCGGACCACTCGAAGTTGTTTCAACTCTTGGTCCAGTGCGGTACGTCTCGATCCTTTCGAACACATCTTCGTGGACGTCTCCATCACACACCAAATCACTCCTTCAATGAATTCCAGCGGTTTGTGCATGCATTTGCTCTGCACTGATATTTGATCGAATCATCGAAACAGGGCGTCGATGAAGCATATATAAGCATCCTGGAAGAAATCTACAGGGGATCAACTGCTACCGTAGTGCTTCATAAAAAAGTAAGCGAATACCAATCATGAAGGGTGTCAGGCAGGGGGACACAATCTCCCCAATGCTATTTACCGCGTGCTTACAAAAGGTTTTCAGAAGCCCAGAATGGGAGCAGTTAGGGATAAGAGTTAATGGAGAGTACCTTAGTAACCTGCGCTTCGCCGATGAAATTGCATTGCTGAGTAACTCAGGGGACAAATTGCCACTCATGACTACGAGGTTAGTCAAGAAGAACAGAAAGGTGGGTCCTAAAATAAGTCTGCAGAAAACAAAACTGATGTACAACAACCTCGAAAAAGAGCAGCGCTTCGAGATAGGTAATAGTGCACTTCAAGTTGCAAAAGACTAGGTCTACTTAGGGCAAATAGTAGCCGCGGAGCCGAACCACGAGATTGAAGTAACTAGAAGAATAAGAATAGGGTGGAGCACATTTGGCAAGCACTCTCAAATTATGACAGGTAGATTGCCACTATGTCTCAAGAGGAAGGTATATAACAGCCGTATCTTGCTGGTACTTAGCTACGGAGCAGAAACCTGGAGACTTACAAAGAGGGTTCAGCTTAAATTGAGGACGACGCAGCGAGCAATGGAAAGAAAACTGGTACGTGTAACCTTAAGAGACAAGAAGAGAGCAGAGTGGATTAGGGAACAAACGGGGGTTAAGGATATCATAGCTGAAATCAAGAAGAAGAAATGGACATGGGCCGGGCATATAGCGCGTAGACAGGATAACCGCTGGTCGTTAAGGGTAACTAACTGGATTGCAAGAGAAGGCAAGCGGGTTAGGTGGAGACAGAAAGTTAGTTGAGCACATGAGATTAAAAAGTTTGCGGGTGTAAATTGGCAGCATGCACGGGACCGGGTTAACTGGTGGAACATGGCAGAGGCCTTTTTCCTGAAGCAGACGTAGTCTGGGGTATGTTGATGATAATGATGATGATGATGATGATCAAGATTATACTGTTTCCAGTCAATGTGTCTTGAGTGTGCAGGGGAAGGAGAGTCGTCCAGACCTCTGACTGTCACGTCCGTGAGGATATCGTCGCTGCCGTGGGTTTCAATATCTGTGAACCCTTTGAGTTTCGCGACAGTACCATGCGACACTAATGCCAAGTTCAGGCAACGGCAATAAGTTAGTCCTCGGAGATAAGTAGGGCGGTCGTCGTTCAGCACCTGAGGCGCGTGCTCTGATGCAAGATCGATTAGGTTGGTGCCTGTTCGATTTGTCCTGATGCTTCCCAACAGTGTATGATGGGCGATGAAGTCGCCCATCAATGTCCAAGTTGCTGGAGTCATGCAAATATATAATTTATTATCTGTTGATTCAGTTGACGTGACGTGCTATATATGCGCCTATCAGAGTAAACGACAACTTTTTCTTTTTAAGATATAAACACACGCAGAGATTTCTATTGTGAAACTATACTCTTTCGCAAACACTTATGCACACAGCAACTTGACTTCGCTCAATGCACGATGAAGAAACGAACGATTCATAGCCCGACAGTTGAGGTATTTTTGAAAAATGCGGTTCACAAATGACGATGATGGGAAACTTATTCTCAAAAATGAACTCTCTAAACTCAGGCAATTTTGACTGTAGACCTCTGGCGTTCCACTGAATTAATGAAGCACGCTTGACAGTTTCTCGAAAAGGCTGATGTGGGCTATCGTGCAACATCTTGCTACTGAAGTCCAGCGCGAATTCGTTCTAGTGTGTCCAAGACTTGCAGCGCGCAATTAGCGGCAGGGATCTGTGGACTAGCCAAGAGAGTGCGGATAACACTCATAAACGAACTGAATGCAGAAAAAAGTTGTGCTTCTTGTGTGGATAGACTGCCTGCTGGGGGCACATTTGTTGGTGACTGTCAATGTTGTAGTTCTGTAGACACGGGTTCCCACGGTAAAGCGGGCCAGTCAGAGCCAAATGTTCTCTGTTGTGCCACAGTGTCCCACGGCCCATCTGGACGTACCTCACCAGGTGGAGGGGGCGGGGCAGGTCACAATAGTAGTGGCGGCGGCGGTGGTGGTGGCGGCCGCGTAAGGGAAGATACATTCTGCCCAGGACTGCTTTTTTTTCTTCGAGCACCTCCGTGCACGGGAATGCCATCGTCGAACGACCGTTACCACTTCTTTTCGTGAGGATCCGTCTTTCACCATTTGTCTCAGAATGCTTCTCTTCTTCATGAATACTGGGCAGTCTTTGGATGAGGTCTTATGGTTTCCTTTGCAGTTGCTGCATTTTAGGAGAGCTGTTTGGCAAGGCTCTGCTTTGTGGAGTCCGTCCCAACGTGGACATACTTGCTTGTTGTTACACACAGCACTAACATGACCCAGTTTTAGACAGTTGTGGCACTGCAGTCGCCTTGGGATGAATGGTCGGACAGTGTGACGAAAGTGACCAACCTTGACATGTGACTGGCTGCAATCCCCTCTGAAGGTCACCTTGATGAAACAGGATTTGCCGAGCCGGCATACTTGCAATATGTCCGTTGACACAGAGGCTGGCTTTATCAGCACAGGAAGGTCTGCGTTTAGTTGAAATGATGGCAAGTAAACATAGGCTACTTCCTGCTCATGAATTCCTTGTAGCCACTCTGAAAGTTTGCGACTTTTTACTTCTAATACTGTGACTCATATACACGTCATGAACTTTTAAATAATATTACAAAAAATGCCAGTGAAGCCACCGTTTTGACAAGTAAACTTTCTTTGTCATGGCAATGGCCTTTCTCTGATGAGGACAAGTCAACTTGCTGCAACACTGTTTCCAGCGACCTTCTTTCTCAAAGAATTTCTGCTCGCTTGAAGCCTCCCCATGCCTCTCAATTGCAGTCTTGTTTGGTACCCAAGTTTTGTAAGCGAAGTATGTGCGACGTCATAACAAACAAGATTGAGTCAAAACGACGTGTCCAACTCGGGATTACTGATTATTTTCGCAATGGTTTGGGTATTCTGGCTTCAATGTTTGCTCATTATGTCCATATGTTTATTGTAAGTTAAAGTTGATTTTATAGATTGAAACTTTTACACTCTGTCTATGTCTTTTTTATACAAATTATGGAATAAAAACTTCAATTTATTTGTGTCGATTGAGTTTCGTCTTATACTGAGATATCAATCAGCTTAACTTTCGCTTCTTCACAACACACGAACGAAATTGGAAAAATGATTATGAAAATTTAACACTTGACCGCATCACCCCAGCGGGCCTGAAGGAAGGCACGATCGTCTTCCGTTTGTATGCGAAGTGGGGAAGAAGGGCTTCCGTGGCAAGCCTCCTTCTCTCAATTTTTCATCATTTCCCTCTATTTGGTGACCTCACCAATGACGTTATGAAAGAAATTTTTTGTTCGTGATTTATTTCTGGTACAATACCAGACAACCACCAGTAATGAAAGCGGCGCAGCCACTGAGTATCAGCATGCCAGAGCAAATACATGAGAGATACAGGAAGTTCCCGCCCCTGCATGAACGTCGGTGGCGCATAGGGTAGGGCTCCTGGCCCCAGTAATCGTGGTCTGATATTGAGTTCCGATGGCGGAATAGAAGCAGCCGATGAACTCTGAGGGCGAACACTCGACTCTGGTGTAGAGCAGCACCTTTGAATCTGCGAGTGGAACACAATGCACTCAACCGAAGCAAGCTAGGAAGCGACGAGGAAGCATTAGTTCTTAAGTTGCCCAGAATAATTTGGGCATAAGTATTCCGTTACGCTGATTGCCCTCTCATATTGCTTTTGAATTCCGTTTCATACATATTAGGACTGTCGGTGACACAGTCCGATGAACGGCTCGTCCCGGAACTGCAGCTTTGGAGCTGTCACTAAACATGCACGTGACGGCGGTGGTGCCATGAAGTGGACGAACGTGCTAAACGGAGCGCATTACGCTGTATTTCGGGCTACTCTGCTGATTTCGGTGAAGCAACTTTTCCTGCTCCTCAAAGTCACTCTCGATCTTAGTTCACTCGGACTTTTTGTTTGCACATATAACTCCCGCAATTACTCTGCTATGGGAACCTACTTGTTCCAAAAGAAGCCGAAAAGTTTGCCCGTGCTCCACCATTAGAACTCAACGTAAGAGGTTGTTGGCTGGATTGTAATCACATCATTATCAACGAAAGTTTCATTGACAGAGCTGCTTAAGCTTTTTGCTGTGCCAAGTTGTGCAAACAGGAACTTTCATTATATGAAGCGGCACGCACTTGCCTCGTCCTCTGCTTAATCATTTGCTTCGCTCCCATAACACGTGTGCTAGCACATCCGGTGTGGAACGCAAGAAGCCTAGTAGTTGTGGTTGCTACGTCACTAAAATCCTATACAATCTTGTAGAAACTGGCAAGTTACTAAATAACGCAGCATTAAGAAATAGCACCCTAGCGAACAGCTCGCAACTATAGTCATGGCATTAAATCGCTCATGTATTTCCTAGTGCCGTCAATAAAATCACCCAGTAACTTGTCTTGGAACTGAAGTCACGTGAAGAAGCGTAACGGGCTATCACATTACATTTTTGTGTCTAAACCAGGCAAACAGCTCGTCTTAAATCACGTTCCTGACAAGAACTTTGTTGCATCTAGTCACATGAATTAAATCATGTAACACTATTAACAACTACACTGGTGGCTTACAATTGCGCTAAACCACGTAACAACTAGTCTGGCAATTAAACAAAATTGGCAGCATATCCACGGACTGAATGATGGAGAGTGGAGCGAAGAATTCGTCCGTCCATTCTTTCTTGCTTCCGTTCGTTTATACGTCTGTCTGTGGGACCGTCCTTGTGTCCATCCGCCAGTACGTGCATGCGTCTGTTCATGCGTCTGTCCCTGCGTTCGTCCATGCATCCGCCCATGCATCTGTCTGTGTGTCCGTTCGTCCATCTATACAACACTCGAAGTACCACCCATAGAGTTTCCCAAAATTAACTAGAGGGCACTCTGGCGCTGCGATCGTTCAGCGACTATGGGAATTATAGGTAGTACACACACTTGCCTGGTCGTCATACATGTGGGCGACAAATCGTACTTGCGAATTCGTTTATTGCTGTGTTTCTGTTTTGTTTTGAACGAAAGAACAAACCCTTTTGAACTTAGTGACTTGATTCGAAATGGTAAGCCTAAAAGAATAAGGTTGTGGATCGCAAGCGGTGAACTTTGCTAATTTTTGTTTTCGTGAAAAAACAGATCCAAGCCACACGGACAGGCACGGAGCCAGAAGCAGACCAGAAGTACGAAATATAGACAAATGTGTGTACTACCCATCATTCCCATGTTCGGTGAAGCGCCGTGTGTTGCAGCTCCCATAGACACTACAGCCAGAGTTCCCTCTGGTGTATATTAAGAAACTTTATGGTACCACCATCTCACAACTTTTCATCATATATTCCCCATATAGAAACACGCCATCCAGCGGACATTCCAAGGACTAAACGAGAGGTGGCACGCACACACTTTCTAACGTCTTGCGCTTCTTGTCTACTTCATACCTTTAACCACCTCGAGTTCATGGTATATACTATAGTTCGCTGTATTCATGGCACTGCCGCCCAACGCTCGCTAAACCTTTCTAAAACAGAGGAGGTTACGCCCAGCGAGTACAACGTAGCAACCTTTTCCTGTCAGATAGTGCTCAATGTACATACCAATAGCTGCTAATTGGAAATGGGAGACAGGAGAATGAGGGTTTCAGTTTCTTACGGCTTGTGCTTTGTATCTACTTCTCACCTTTAACCACCTCGTGTTCATGGTATATACTAGTTCATTGCATTCATGGCACTGCGGCTCAACACTCGCTAAACCTTTCTAAAACTAAGTAGGTTACACCCAGCGAGTATAACGTAGCAACCCTTTCTTGTCAGATAGTGCTCAATGTAGATGCCAATGGCTGCTAATGGGGATTTCAGCGTGCGCCTTAACTAAAAGCCGAATTATCCTGTCTCTCATTTCCGAGTAGCAGCCATTGCCATGTACATTGAGCATTATTTATTGTTGTTCAACAACGCACAAAAGGAATCTCTCACCGGCACCACCTTGGAGGTCAAAAAGTTATACCTGTTACAAACTACAACGGCTATGAGGGATGAATGGGTAGTGTTATAAAAAGTTTCGCCTTTGAAAAACCAGCCAATATTACGGGCTAAGTGCTCACGTGACATTTACCTGTAGTGTACTCCGTAACATCTAATGGCGTGACTAAAATCGAAACTGCAGAAGGGCACGAAAAATGAGGAATCATAAAAAAAAGGCACAGGGCCCAGCGGTCACTGTATAGGCTTTTCTCTTAAGAGGGTGGGTAAGAATTTGGAAACGCGAATGCGCCGTACAAAGCATGTCTGTAGCAGTACACTTATAGCTAAACCCATTGTCCGTTAACGCTACCGCAGGTAAAAAAACCCGAGAGAGAAAATTAACCTCGAGGCTTCGTATTTGTTCTTGAGATCAGAAGTTTCGCTATCTTCGAACAATGCATGTAAGCTGTAAATAGAAGCCACAACCACACCTACCACAATTAACCGCTATATATTGCCACCGGTTTTCGCTCCAAGACAACTGCTGTGTTCTCGTAAGTTGTCATTCACGGGCTCTAGTGTCTGAATAGCCACCTATACTTGTTTTCGCACAGATAAACGCATTGTTTGCAATGAGTGCTTGGCCTCTTTGTCTCTTTCTGTGTCTTCGATGTTGGAATCGTTCCGCTGTTATGAAGCCCTGAAAAGGAGGTCCCATACCTTCTTGAAATCACATTAGGCAACCGCTAGTATCTTGACTTCTTGCCACCAGAACCGCGTAAGAGATTCTCACGTTGCATGTTCCCGCGAAAACCATGTAGTTCGTGCGCAGTACCAATTGAAATGAAGAATAGCATCTACCCACGATTCGTACTGCTTGCAATATCTTAGAATTTCTAGCACAAGCTTGACATTGCTAGCTGCAATTCAGCAGTAGCAATGTCAAAAAGAGGCTCCCGTGTTGGCTGCAGCTTTGCGTCAGTAGTGTAAGCTGCGCACATTTTGAAGGGAATGGTCTCATTTGTCAATGTGTATTGTCGTCGTATGCTGCTTCCGTCGTGACGGTCAATTTCCTTGAGCACAAGAGCGAGACTGTCTTCTCTCGCCAAGACAGAGTTTTCACTCTCTGTCGTCACCACCGCAGCGCTCGCCACGTGGTGAGAGAGAGAGAACGCCCGAATTGGCTATGGGCACGTTCCCTAACCTTCGAGAAACAACGCGCTGGGCAATCATTCACCGGACACCCCGGATGCTATATAGGCGATGGATCTTCACCTGCAATGTACTGGCGGTGGTGAATTGCTCTCATGCGTAGTTGCACAATATTGATTATTTCCGTGCGCGTTAACAAAAAAAACAGGGTCCATTCTTCTCCCCTCTGAAGGCTTCATATTAGAGCAGCTGAAATTCCTTTTCAATAATTGCATCGCTCCTCCCAAGTTTCGGTGCTCACATTCGGCTCGCGTGGCGGGCAGACACACGCGGGGGCTGCGCGCTCTGTCCCAGTTGATGGGCGTGGCTGATAAGTGACAGCGTGCAATAAAACCAGCTATGTTTTTTTTGTGTGTGTGGTTTTTCTTTTCATCTGTTTCTGTGCATTACATCATACTTTTTACAATGGCCAAGGGGAAAAGAATGACATGTAAAGATGCACTATTTCACCATGCAGTTTAATTATCAGTCTCATACTAGCCCAGATATAACGTTGTTGATCTTCAATTTGCCATGTGCATATTTCGATTCGATATCGCATTGACGACCAATATGATGTCAATGAAGCGCTGGTGGACTCTGGCATCAAGCATTTTCGTAATAAAAGAAAACGTCTGGCGAACGTGGTTGGGCCCTCAGTCCGCGAGTCCACCGGTACGAGCTTGCTGGAATCGGTCGCACCTTCTGGTCCCTTTGTGGTGCCCTCCACTTTTTTTTTCCTGTGTGCCTTGTTGGCTGGTACGTTCATTGAAAAAAACGCGAAAAGCGTGCGACTAATGTTTCAGTCCCGCTGATACCTGAAAATTTCTAATGATTCAGCGACTGTTGATTTGTGACACAATAAGCTCTGAGGTCTGCCTGAGCGTTAAGCATCTTCGCAACGGCCAAACCAGATTCAAAGGTCCTTTGAAGTATGTCCCACGACACCAAATCTGTGCGTTTTTAAGTAGTTTGTTGGTTTCCAAGTTTCTTTTACACACTTCGTCATATATGTTTACCATCTAATATAGTACGGATCACTTATCAATAAACAGTTTAAGCATACAATGCAGTTACCTTGGATGTATTACGTACAGAGAGGCGTAGGAGTGCTTGAGAAAAAATTGTTTAATTTACACTGAAACCTTGCGAAAAATTCTTGAAAATCTGTCTCACGCCTCGTTAGCTGCCATGATATCGAATCACTTATTCACTCACGTGGCATCTGAATGACTGTTTCGTTTTAGGGGCGAAGTTCCTTATGGTCTGGCTTGTGCGCCGCTTGTAGTACGTAGTACGTTCTCGTAAAGCCGTAAGAAATTAAAAGCTGAATCTTTCTGTCTCTCATTTCACATTAGCAGCCACTGGCATATATATTGAGTACTACCTGACAGGAAAAGGTTGCTACGTTATACTCGCTTGGCGTAAGCTCCTTGGTTTTAGAAAGGTTTAGCGAGCATTGGGCCGCAGTGCCATGAATACAGTGAACTAGTATATACCATGAACTCAAGGTGGTTGAAGGTGGGAAGTAGACCTAGAGCGCAAGCCGTAAGAAAGTGTGCGTGTGCCACCTCTCGTTTAAACCTTGATTGATTTGTGGGGTTTAACGTCCCAAAACCACCATTTGATCTCGTTTAAACCTTGCAATGTGCACTGAGTGGCGGTGCTTTTATAAGGGGAATATATGATAAAAAGATGCGAGACGGTGGGACTTGGAGTGTTGAATAGATGGACGAACGGACACACAGACAGATGCATGGATAGACGCATGAACGAACGCAGGGACGGGCGCACGAGCTGACGCATGGACGGTCACACAAATGGATGCATGGACGGACGAATGCTTCGCCCCACTCTCCATCATTCACTCCTTGGATATGCTGCCATTTTTTTTCTCGTATGAACGTTGTTTGGTATGTTAAAGAATTTAGTAATCTTCGTACCTGCATCACCATATGTCTACAACTTAGGAGCTACGCTTTATATCTATACACATGAATTATTTTTCATCGTGAATATTCCTGCATTCCTTAGGGTAGCAGGTAACGTCTGTACATAAAACGATGCACTTGTAGCTTTATGCTTAAAGCCATCGTGGCCTGCCTAAATCACGTTCCAAGATTAGGTCACAATTTGCCATCGTGCATCGGTCAAAATTGTGTCTCGAAACAAAGTGACAACTCGTGAGAAGCAGCATTGTTACGTACGTCAAGAAAGCTTTTGTACCCTTCACGTATGACAAAAAGCTTATGTACATTTTACGTACGCAGAAAGCTACCGCACTCTCTCATGTACGGTCGGAACCTTCCGTATTGTTTACGTGCGGCAGAAAGGTTTTGTAGTCTTTCCGTATGGCAAAAAATGGCAGCATATCCACGGAGGGAATGGTGGAGAGTTGGGCGAAGCATCCGTCAGTCCATTTGTTCTTGCTTTCGTCCCTCCATGCACCCGTCTGTCTGACCGTCCGTGCATCTATTCGCTAGTCCGTGCGTGCGTCCGTCCCTGCGTTCGTCCATGCATCCACTCTTGCGTCCATTCATGCGTGCATCCGTTGGTGCAGCCATCGGTGAGTCCGTCCATGCATCTGTCTGTGTGTCCGTTCGTCGATCTATTCAACACTCGAAGTACCACCATCTCACGTCTTTTCGTCATATATTCCGCATATGCACCACCATTCAGCGGACATTCTAAGGACTAAATGAGAGGTGGCACACGCACTCTTTCTTACGGCTTGCGTTTCGTGTCTATTTCCCACCTTTAACCACCTAGAGTTCATGGTATATACTAGTTCACTGTATTCACGGCACTCTTGCCCAACGCTCGCTAAACCTTTCTAAAACCAAGGAGGTTATTCCCTCGACTGTAACGTAGCAACCCGTTCTTGTCAGACAGTGCTCAGTGTACATGCCAATGGCTGCTAAGGGAGGAATGAGAGGCAGGAGAATTCGGCGTTCAGTTAACGCGCCCGCTGCGATTTTTCCATTGTTCAACAACGCACAGAAGAAATCTCGCACTGGCACCACCTCGGAGGTCAAAATGTAGGACTGGTTACAAACTACGATTACTACTACGACTACGCGGGACGAGCAGGTGCTGCTATAAAGAGCTTCGCCCCTACAAAGCTTCTGTACTGTTTACGTATGGCAAAAAGCTTTCGCCCTCTTTACGTACGGTAAAGATAGTCTGTACTGTTTACGTACAGCCGAAAGCTCCTGTGCTCTTCGCGTACGGCAAAAAACTTCTGTCCCCGCCGCAGTGGTCTAGTGGCTAAGGTAGTCCGCTGCTGACTCGCAGATTGCGTAATCGTATCCTGGTGGCGTCAGCTGCAATTTTGATGGAGACGAAAATGCTGTAGACCCGTGTGCTCAGATTAGGGTGCTCGTTAAAGAACTCAAGGTGGTAGAAATGCCTAGAGCCCTCCACTACGGCGTCCCTCATAATCATATGGTGGTTTTTGGTTGTTAAACCCCACATATCAATCATCAGAATGCTTTTGTGCTGATCACGCATGGCACAAAGCTTTTGCACTCTTTACGTGCGGTATAAACGTTCGGTACTGTTTACGTACTAAAACTTCCGTAGTCTTTCCGTATAGCTAAAAGCTTCTGATCCTTTAACGTGTGGCTTCCACACTCTTTAGGTACGCTAGAAACCTTCAGTACTGTTTACGTACGGCAGAAAAATTGCGTAGACTCTACACACGGCAAAAAAGCTTCTGTACTGTTTGCAGACAGGTTACGTGCTTCTTGCGTATGACAGAAAGCTTCCATACAATTTACGCGCAGCAATAAGTGTCTGTACTGTTTATGAACAAAAGAAAGCATCCACACTTCTTACGTGCGGCAGAAAAAATCTGTGCGGTTTACGTACTGCAGGGAGCTTCCGTGCTGTAAAAGTACAGTGGAAAGCGTCTATGCTGATTACATACGCTGGAAAGCTTCTCAACCGTTTACGTATGGCAGAAAGCTTCCTACTCTTTACGTATGCCAGAAAGCTATCGTACCCTTCACGCACGTGTTGCTTCAGGCATGTTCACTATAAGCTCTACATCGCAGAGGTCGTGGGAAAGTCGTCCACTCATTGTGACAACACCCAAGCAACAGTGTCCTTGCAAGAAAAATGCTGACGAGAGCAGAAGTCTGAGTGCACGAGTTAGGCCACTAGTCCCGGTCTTTCGCACACAATAGTTCTGTAACATGTTGAAATGAGCATACCTTATTCACGTGCTTTCGTGCTACTTACTCGTTGAGGCTGCTAAGAAAAAGTGTGCAAGTAATCCGTTTATTCGCTTTGCGGAGTACTTTCTTCTTCTTTACACCAACGACGTTGTTCCAGCAGCTATGGTGCTCCGCTGCTTATCCGAAGGTCGTGTAATGGCAACCCGGCCGCGGCTGCCCTGTTTTCGTTCAAGGCGCCAATGCTTTGCGACCTATACTTACATTTCGGTGGATGTTCAAGTATCCAATGTGTGGAGATCTTTGTGAGCCTCGCGCCACAGCTTCTCGGGTAATCATATTCTTGTTTACAGCTGTTAAACCCCAGTATGTATCAACCTTAGACATATATAACGTGATCAGTACTCTGTTTTCTGATGAATGGCTCAAGGTGCAGCTTTTGGAAGCTCTGTCACGAACATTCGACAAAATTCAAGGTTGAAACCGGACTAAGTACCAATAGAACAAACGGTTTTGAGTATTTTTTACAAGATTTTGGTTTGTAAGCACAATTTCGGAAATAACATTTTATGATTACGGTAGAAAAATTCTATATATAGTCTGTCCGCGGACGTTTTCTGAGAACCATATATTTGATGGGTTCATGTATTCATCATAGTAGGTATTTATTACGTGCTATATTAAGCTTTATTAAGCTTTATTATCCTTATAGATAATAAAGCTTATCATTAAAGCATAATGAGGTAGTTTCACTCCTACTAGTCCGCACCAACTGGGGAGCTCTTTTAATGCAGGAATGCAAGTAATTATGAAAATATAGCACGGCTTGTAACACTGTTGCCGTAAGATAAGAAGCGCTTATCGAGCGCTGATGAGAAACCATGTCTGCACCAGTTTTGTTGGCAATACAGGCGTCTGGATTCATTTAGCTCTGAACAACCATACTACATATGGCGTTTGCCACAATGCGCTTTTTCTGAATTATGCTTTATTAAAACGTCTTTTTTGAGCATGGAATAACAGTTCATCTCTCGACCACCAAGAAGTTTTATCCACCGTGTCTCTGAAGGCTAAGAATTTGACACCTCTTTGCACATTCACGTTGACATTTCCAACCGCAAAAGTTTGGTATTTCATATCCTTTGCCGCAGAATATTGTCACGGGGTCGTGACGTGGCTGAAGACAGGAGACTTCGTGTTGGGATTTAACTGTCTATTTGGGCGAACCTGTGCCCGGCAAACGAAAAGTCCAATTACAGCAGCAGTCTCGCACAGGTAGCATTCTCGGACTGATAGCGGCGAACGGAGCGTCGGCCTTCGATCAACAACTGACAAGCGGCGAAGCACGTCGGCATTTATACTCTTGCCGTCGAATGTTCTAGCGTTATCGCTGGCGGCGGCGTAGGTTCCAAAACAATCTGTACCGTTCGCACAGTGGGCGTGATCTTATCGAAATGATCTCCTAAAGTCCGGAACCTTCTCGAAAACTGCAGGCGCGGTTCGCGCTGAGTATGGTGTGGTGTTTTGGGACGATAACAAAAACTTGGGAAATGGAACGTGGCATTGCCCCCCTCTGAAAAAAAGGCATCGTCCCGATGCTTTAACTAAAGATGAAGGTACAATAATAATGCTAGAAAGTACAACGAATAAATTACGATACAACTCTAATACAAAAAAACCACTGTTTCAGTTTGTTAACGCGCATGAAACGGCTTGAGGCGCGCGACATGTACGACTTCAGGTCGCGATCGGCGTCGTTGAGAGTTCGTGATGCCGTCGGGGACAACCTCGTAATCAAGTGGGCCGAGACGTCGAACCACCCTGTGTGGTCCGAAGTAACGTCGCAGAAGCTTTTCACTTAGTCCACGTCGGCGTATCGGCGTCCACACCCAAACACGTTCACCGGGCTGGTATTCCACGAAGCGTCGTCGAAGGTTGTAACCGTGGCTGTCGGTCGTCTGTTGATTCTTGATACAGAGTTGCGCAAGTTGCGGGGCTTCTTCGGCACGTTGAAGGTACTCGCTCACATCGAGGTTTTCTTCGTCGGTGACGTTGGGTAACATGGCATCGAGCGTCGTTGCCGGGCTCTTTCCGTAGACCAATTTGTATGGAGATATCTGCGTCGTCTCCTGCACCGCCGTGTTGTATGCGAAGGTCACATATGGAAGAATGGCGTCCCACGTCTTGTGTTCGACTGCGACGTACATTGACAGCATGTCGGCGATCGTCTTGTTAAGCCGCTCGGTGAGGCCGTTGGTCTGTGGGTGGTACGCTGTTGTCCGGCGGTGGTTTGTTTGGCTATATGCAAAGATCGCTTGAGTTAAGTCGGCAGTGAATGCCGTTCCTCTGTCGGTGATAAGGACCTCAGGGGCGCCGTGACGTAGGACGATATTTTCGACGAAGAACTTAGCTACCTCGGATGCACTGCCTTTTGGCAGGGCTTTTGTGTCGGCGTAGCAAGTGAGGTAGTCGGTAGCTACCACGATCAACTACATGCCGGCGTAGCGGGCGTGTAGTTGATCGTGGTAGCTACCGACTACCACGATTCTGGTAGTCGGTAGATTGTGGTAGTCAGTAGTCGGTAGTCGGTAGATCGTGGTACCGACTACAACGGTAGTCGGTACCACGATCTACCGACTACCACGATAGATCGCGGTAGTCGGTAGATTGTGGTACACGCCGGCGTAGCAGGCGAGGTAGTCGGTAGCTACCACGATCAAAGCCGACGTCGGGAACGACCCCAATAGGTCCATACCAATCTGCTGGAAAGATCGGCAAGGTGGATTAATTGGCTGCACAAGTGTCACTGGCCTTGTCGGCGGTGTCTTGCGTCGCTGACAGTCCCGGCATGTCCTCACATAACGAGTGACGTCGGTGGTAAGACGTGGCCAGTAGTACCTTTCTTGTATCCTCGCGAGCGTGCGAGAAACACCGAGGTGCCCTGCCGTCGGATCGTCGTGCAGGGCCTGCAGGAGTTCTGGTCGCAGAGCTGAAGGCACCACAAGGAGGTACTTAGCTCGAAGCGGTGAAAAGTTTTTTTTTTGTAGAAGACCGTTTCGTAGAAAGAACGACGCAAGTGCGCGCTTGAATACCTTCAGGACTTCGGCGGTCCTGCCTTCGAGGTATTTTATTAGGGCCTCAAGTTCCGGGTCGTTCCGCTGTCGTTCAGCGAAGTCGTCGGTAGTTATCGTTCCCAAGAAGTACTCGTCATCCGGGTCGTCGGGTAGCGGTTGGTCGACAGGCGCACGAGAAAGACAGTCGGCGTCAGAGTGTTTTTTGCCAGACTTGTAAATGACAGTAATGTCATACTCTTGAAGTCTCAGGCTACATCGTGCGAGGCGACCTGAAGGGTCCTTCAAGGTGGCTAGCCAACAAAAGGCATGGTGGTCGATCACAACTTTGAAGGGCCTGCCGTAGAGGTAGGGGCGAAATTTCGACGTAGCCCAGATGATGGCAAGGCACTCCTTTTCTGTTGTGGAATAATTTGCTTTTGCTTTGGATAGCGATCTGCTGGCATAACTAATAACCCTTTCAAGTCCGTCAGCCCTCTGCACAAGAACGGCGCCAAGACCTACGCTGCTTGCGTCAGTATGTATTTTTGTCTCGGCGAATTCGTCGAAATGGGCAAGTAACGGAGGCGTTTGGAGGCGATGTTTAAGCTCCTGGAAAGCGTGTTCCTGTGGTGTTTCCCACTTGAACTCCACGTCGGCCTTGGTAAGGTTAGTGAGAGAATCGGCGACGCGGGCGAAGTTTTTCACGAACCGCCTAAAATAGGCGCACAGACCCAGAAATCGGCGCACGGCCTTCTTGTCAGTGGGCGGCGGGAAGTCGGCGATGGCGGCTGTTTTCCGTGGATCGGGACGAACTCCAGACTTGCTGATAACGTGTCCCAGAAACAAGAGCTCCTCATACGCAAATCTGCACTTTTCTGACTTCAGTGCGAGTCCGGACGTCTTGATGGCTTGAAGTACAGCTTCAAGGCGCCGAAGATGTTTGTCGAAATTCGAAGAAAACACGACGACGTCGTCCAAGTACACAAGGCAAGTTTACCACTTCAATCCTGCCAGTACTGTATCCATAACGCGTTGAAAAGTTGCAGGCGCTGAGCAAAGGCCGAAGGGCATCACCTTAAACTCGAAGAGGCCTTCCGGTGTTATAAACACCGTCTTCTCTCGGTCCCTGTCGTCGACTTTGATTTGCCAATAGCCAGTCTTGAGGTCCATTGACGAAAAGTACTTGGCGTTATGGAGCCGATCAAGTGCGTCGTCTATTCGTGGGAGAGGATACACGTCCTTTCTTGTGATTTTGTTCAGGCGGCAATAATCCACGCAGAAACGTAGGGTCCCATTCTTTTCTTCACTAACACCATGGGGGATGCCCATGGACTCTTGGACGGCTGAATAATGTCATCCCGCAGCATTTCATCAACTTGTCTCTTTATGGCCTCACGTTCTCGCGTCGAAACCCTGTACGGACTCTGACGGAGTGGTCTGGCATTTTCTTCGGTTATGATGCGATGTTTCGTGATTGGGGTCTGCCGAATTTTTGATGACGACGAAAAGCAATCTTCGTATTGCAGGAGCAGGGCCTTGAGCTGTTCTTGCTTATCGTTCGGTAGTCTGGGATTGACATCGAAAGCTATGGGAGGGGCTTGGTTCCTTTGAGCAGGTTCCGCAGAATCGGCGAGGGCGAAAGCACTGGTGGCTTCGACAATTTCTTCGATGTATGCGACCGTTGTTCCTTTGTTCACATGTTTGAACTCATTGCTGAAATTCGTGAGCATAACCGTTGCTTTGCCTTCCCGCAGCTCTGCAATTCCTCTTGCGACGCAAATATTTCGGGTGACCAACAGATGCTGACTGCCTTCAACGACGCCTTCCAAGTCAGGTGATTTAGGAGCGCCGACTGAAATAATGACGCTTGAGCGTGGCGCAATGGTGACTTGTTCTTCCAGCACATTCAAGGCATGGTGTCCTGACGGCATGCGCTGTGGTAGTGCTTCTTCTGTGGATAACGTTATCGACTTTGTTTTTAGGTTGATGACAGCACCATGAAGGCATAAGAAGTCCATGCCAAGGATGACATCTATCGAGCAACGCTGTAGGACTACGAAGTCTGTAGGATAAATATGGCCGTTAATGGTGACTCTCGCTGTGCAGATTCCTGTAGGCGTTACAAGATGACTTCCTGCTGTGTGGATTTCAGGGCCTTTCCAAGCTGTCCTAACTTTCTTTAACTTCGCGGCGAACGACCCACTGATTACAGAATAGTCGGCTCCAGTATCGACGAGAGCGGTCACACTGTGGCCGTCGATGAAAACGTCGATGTCGCTAGTTCGCCGTCTCGCATTAGAGTTAGGGCGTGGCGTCGGGTCACGGCTGCGTCGGATTGATCCGCTGCTTCCACGTTGCGTCGTCAGGCCACCTCCGGTAAGTGAGCTTTCGCTGTCAGGGCTTTTCCTGGTTGGCATTGTGTTCGGAAAGCTCCGTCGCGGCGTCGTCGTCGTCGGAGAATCTTCAGTAGTTCGTCGCACAGCAACCGCACCTCCACCGGTTGCTGACCTTAGTTTCCCGGATACGGGCTAGGAGACCGGCCCCGCGTTGGGCCGGAGTACTGCCGGGGGTGCGGTGACATGCGGCGACTGGGCGACTGCAAACGGGAAGGACTTCGGGGTGTCCATTGAGTTCCTGTCAGGTAGTCGGCGATGTCACGTAGCTGTTCCCCTGTCTGCGGACGCGGTGCATCGACGGCGAAGCCACGCAGTCCCATCTGTCGGTACTGGCAACGGCGGTAAATGTGCCCGGCCTCGTCGCAGTGTTAGCACAGTGGGCGGTGGTCAGGGGTGCGCCAAACGTCGGTTTTCCTCGGTGCACTGCACTGGCCCGCTGGTGAACGGTAGGTCGTCGGTGAGGGTGGTGGCGGCGGTGGTGCCCGGCGACGGAAGTGCGACGGGGCGGTGTTTTGGCGTGGACGGGGAGGAGCGTTGTGGCGCACTGCAGCGGCGTAGCTCATAGTTTCTGGCTCGGGCAGCAGTGTTTGGGGAATTCGAAGTGATTGCCGAACTCCTTCTCGCACAATGTCGGCAATCGAATCCACTTGAGGGTGCGCTGAAGGCAACAGTTTTCGCAGCTCTTCCCGCACGATCGCTCAGATCGTTTCACGCAGGTTTTCGGAGTCACTGGTTTGAGCAGCAGCGCATTCTGGAGTCAGGCGACGATAATACTGTCTGTTGCGCATGTCAAGAGTTTTTTTGATGGTGGTCGCCTCGGATACAAATTCTTGGACGGTGTTCGGTGGATTCCTCATTAGTCCCGCGAAGAGCTCCTGTTTGACCCCTCACATGAAGAAACGAACTTTCTTCTCCTCAGGCATGTCTGGGTCAGCGTGACGAAATAGGCGGGTCATCTCCTCTGTGAAAATTGCAACCTTCTCATTTGGAAGCTGAACCCGGATCTCTAGTTGAGAAGCGGCCCTTTCTTTGCGAGCGACGCTCGCGAACGTTTGCAGAAATGCGCCGCAGAAGACATCCCACGTTCGCAGCGTTGACTCACGATTCTCTAGCCAGGTCCTTGCGGTGTCTTCCAGGCAGAAGTACACACGACGGAGCTTTTCTTCGTTGTCCCAGTGGTTCAGGGCGGCCACACGGTCGTATGTTTCTAGCCAGGACTCCGGGTCTTCGAACGATGACCCATGGAAAATTGGTGGTTCCCTGCGTTGATGCATGACCATCGTGGGCTGGGATGCGGCGGTTGTCATTGTCGCTGCAGTCGCAGTCATGGCCTTGGTCTTCCGCGCCTTGTCTTCTCGAAGCCCGTACTCCGGTGATAGCCCTTGCTGTCGGCGGCTTCTTCGCTGCTCCTAGTTGGCGTCGGTGTCTTCTCCGCGACGTGGGCTGGGGTCACGGCTTGACGGGGGCGTCCGGTACATGAACGAAGCAGCACCTCCACCAGATGTCACGGGGTTGTGACGTGGCCGAAGACAGGAGACTTCGTGTTGGGATTTAACTGTTTATTTGGGCGAACCTGTGCCCGGCAAACGGAAAGTCCAATTACAGCAGCAGTCTTGCACAGATAGCAGTCTCGGACTGATAGCGGCGAACGGAGCGTCGGCCTTCGATCAACAACTGACAAGCGGCGAAGCGCGTCGGCATTTATACTCTCGCCGTCGAATGTTCTAGCGTTATCGCTGGCGGTGGCGTAGGTTCCAGAACAATCTGTACCGTTCGCACAGTGGGCGTGATCTTATCGAAATGATCTACTACAGTCCGGAACCTTCTCAAAAACTGCCGGCGCGGTTCACGCTGAGAATGGTGTGGTGTTTTGGGACGATAACAAAAACTTCGGAAATGGAACGTGGCAATATTCTGCACCCTGTCCAGCAGATTGGAAGGCGATTCTGTCCTGATATGTCCAACTTCGGGAGAGCTCCCTGCGTCAGAAAAATGCCTTAAGTTCTCTTACGAAAAACTTGTGACTTCCACATTATAACATAGTTGTGACCACGAAAATGCAAAACGCTGCCCGTAAAGATGAAACGATTCAGTGGTATAGAATGTGTTTAGTAAACGGAGTCTTTCTAGTAGCCCTTCACAAAATACTTATTCATACTATGCGTAATAGAGTTCATAAAATCTATATTACCAAGATTCAATCGAATCAGCAGAAAGCTCTTCGTCTATTGTAGTTACGATAAGAACATTCCAACCTCTTAAAATCTTTGTAATCACAATGTCAATGCTCTGGCTTCACGTCGTCAAAGGAAAGCCCAATGTTTATTCATCCTTCACTAACTCCCCACGCTGTACCAGCTTTAATCAAAACTTTCAGTTAGCTCACGTAATTGTAATCGTTTGCCACTTTCATCTAGAACTAAATTGTACAAATGTGTGTAGCTAAATTCCTGCAACAGTTCAAGCTTGTAATGGTTAGCCTGCGTCTATTCGTGCTTCGCCAGTTTCCAATTCTTTTTCTGCGCTGGCATGGCCTTCCCCCACCTGTCATATAGTACATATTGTACAGTGGTATGTATAAGCAAACAAACTAAATCAAGAAAAAAATTGGCAGATCCCACGTACAGTGGGCATCGATGATATGCGAAGCACAAATGAGAAAAGTTATCCCACACTAAAATCAGTACAACGTTACAAGGTGGAGGTAAATGATTCCATACATGACTTCCGTGTCATGATTATAATGGTGGATGTGTCGTTTACCTTCTTCATTTATTCACATCCTCTGATACCAAAATTTATTACATGTAGAGCTAGCGAAATGGCCACGAGCACGCTATGAACGTGGTATGTTGTCATGTTCTTACATGACACACGTGTCAAGATTAGCATGTTTGCACCAGTCATATACTTTTGTCATTCATTGACGTCACGTAACACCATACTTGGTACATGTGGAGCTAAAAAAACGGCCACAAGCGCATCGTGAAGGGCCCAATATACTCCAGCGTAGCGTTTGAAGCGCGCGCACGCTGAGCACAGCGACGCTACGTTGGCAAAACGCGAACACTCTATCGTCTGACGGCAGGAGCGACCAGCGTACGTCGGCGCGACCCGACGTCAACCGGCGCGAAATGTGACATGCTGCATTTCGCGCCGATGCGTTACCCAGACAACACTGCGTCTCCCTCTTTTCCTGACGGAAGGACGCCGGATGCGCTGAAACGCGCATGCGTCAAAGCAACGCAGCGCGGCACGCGCCTGCGAGTATATGGCAGGACCGGTGCATGGCGTGGCAGCGCCGCTGCGACGCGACGAAATGAACGCCCCCGAGCACGCGCACCGCGTCACGTCCAAATGTGTTGGCGCCTTGAATATGAAATGTAGTCGTGTTCTCACGTGACACGCATCTCATGATTATCATGTTTGCCTAAGTCACATGCCTTCGTCATCCGTTGGCGTCACGTAATACCAAGTTGGTCATCTGTGAAGCTAGCGAATTGGCCGCAAGCGCATCATCAGTGTGGCATTTAGTCATGCTGTTACTTGACACGCATGTCGTGGTTATCATGCTTGGATGTGTCATTTACTTATACATGTCCGTTCGCGTCGCGTAATACCAAACTTGGTACATGTGAAGCTAGCGAAACGCCCGCCAGCACATCATGAGCGCAGTATATAATCATGTTGTTACATCACACGCATCACATGTTTATCATGTTTGCACCAGTCGCATACCTTCGTCATCAATTCACGTACTGTAGTACGAAAACTGATATATTTATCGCTAGCGAAACGGCGACCAGCGCATCATGAGCGGAGCATGTAGTCATGTTGTTACATGACACGCATGTCATGATTTGTATGATAGTGTCTGTCGCTTGTGTTCACCATGCAATCATGCCACGCCATACCAGTTTTGCAACATACCATGTGCCCGAAACCACCGCAAGAGCTGCACGACCATGAAATGAAAATCATGGGACTTATGACATCCAAGTTAAGATTTTCACGGTATGACTAGTCTTATGTGTTCTTCATACAGTCATGTTATGCCGTACCAAGATTGGTATTGATACCATTATCTAAACGGCTAGGAGAGCTGAAAGTCGTGGGCGGCTAGATAGATAGATAGATAGATAGATAGATAGATAGATAGATAGATAGATAGATAGATAGATAGATAGATAGATAGATAGATAGATAGATAGATAGATAGATAGATAGATACGCTCAAATTCGCCGAAGTTCACTAAGAAATGCTTCGAATTTAAAAGCGGGTTCTAGACCACGCTTTTCTTTTGGCCATCTTTGCGCAGCACATACGAGGCAGGGGTGTAAAAAGGGGGTGGCTGAGCGGTCACGTGCCACCCCCCCCCCTCGACACTTCTTTTGTCATGGTATAGAGAGCGAAAAGTGGCCATTATAAGGGAGGACCCTTCCTCAAAATAAGGTGGTTCTCCCCTCCCCCAGAAAATGTGTGGCTTCGCACCCGATGCAAGATAGCCACTATACAGCATGACGATGACCATGACGCTGATGACGTTGAAGAATAAGGCGATGATGATCACGGACGCCTGGCTTGTGCAGAATATGACGCCTCAATATGCTCTAGGGTGGATTTCGTATGACTAGAAACAACCAACAGCCATCATTAAAATGTGCACAGACCACCTTTGTGAACTTCAGACTGTATCCGATACCACTAATAAATAATAATGAAAGCAAAACAAAATTACTGACTCCACACAGCATACCAACGATGGCCCAATAATAGTGTATCTGAACTGTACACTGCTTTGTCACTCAGTTACGTGCTTTAGTGACCAATGTCAAGGGTCATTTACGGCGATACCAAATGATAGAACCCCCGTTGCCTCCTCGTCATCGTTACTTTTGGAATATGCCATATTTTTTTATCCTAGTGTCTTCGGGTCACCTTCTAAATGCAGAAGCCTCTTATAAATCCAAAAATTAGAAAACGAATAATTTAGGATATTAATATTGTGAAATCTTCATCCAAATTTAGGATAAGTGTCGAATTTTGTATTGTTGGAATTTAACGCCCAGCCTCATGCTATAGATGTTAGGTTGTTACTAGTGACTTATTAAACAATCAAAAAAGAACCGAAAATAGAGGGACTGAGTCAGTCCGTGCTACAGAAAAATGCTTTTGTTTATCATGTTAAACTGCGTCGGTACACGTTTCAACATTAGGCCAGATTAAGCAGGAGTGGCATGCATAATTGGGGCTGTGTATTTTTTCAAAGGCTGCTCTCAGGCATGCTCCAATGGGCTGTAACATAAACAAATATGACTCGCGTTGCTATAACCTGGAGATTTTGCCTGATTTCAAATGCTAAGAAGCTGCTGGTCCTCTAGACGTTGTTGAGGTAAATCTCACCCATCCGTAAGCTTGCTGTGCGAAAGGCGAAAAGAATAACACTGAAAAACAAAAAAAAACAAACAAACACCAAGACGCATTCAGAACTCTACGACTGTATAATTAGTGTTCAGATCAGTTCAATGCCATCAACGCGAGACCCATGCATGCGATGTTCTTGACAATGAGAACTAAGATAGCGTACCACAAATGGTGAAGTGAACCACTTTCCTTGCACGTCGATCTTCTCACATTGTCAACTGAAATTCTATGTGTGCGTCCGATCAAAGCGTTGTTTAAATATTACAGCGCTGTACGCCAAAACATTCCACAGAAAATCATGTGTTTAGCCCATATCGATGGGTTCCATTCAAGAATTTTAATGCCGTCGGTTTTACACTCAACTTCATCAATATAGCTCCACATTGTACGTTAAGTGCGTGCTGTACGACGTGTTTAATAGCTAAATAGATATCGTAGCCTGTTTCACTCTGTAGAAGCTGTTTCACTCTGTAAAGACAAATGAATTCCGTGGCCTGAAGGCGTAGTCAGAAAACATGGTCCGTCCCTCCGTCTCAGGAAACGTGGGAGTGTGTGTGTGTGTGTGTGTGTCTGTGTGTGTGTGTGTGTGTGTGTGTGTGTGTGTGTCTGTGTGTGTGTGTCTGTGTGTGCGGTGGGGTGGGGGGCATGTGTGTGGGAAGGGAAGAGGTCCACGCGTGCAATATCGCTTTTTCCGTTAGCCCTTTAAGGCAGACTTAAGGATCATGAAAGGTTTATTCATGTCTCGGTAATTTTCCTGACACTCAAATACACAGAACCTGAGATATACAAAGTATCGCAGTAGGAGAGCTGTCCTAAATGCGAAATTGGATAAAATCTTGAAAAGGCGAATCTTTGGTACGCGTTTCTTGAAAGGAGGAATAAAAAACATTGTGAAATGGAAGCTCCTGCCATGCCTTGCCAGCAGAAGTGAAGCCAGCTTTTGCCTCTGCGAAGATGGCGGACACATGCTCCTTTCTGGTAGTGCCCACTTAAAGATCAAGTGGCTTCAATAGGTTAATGTAAATGCCACGATACTTCTATATGAAAAAAGATAGCTGTTCCCAACGAACGAACACACAGAAACCAGTATGGGTGACTTAATTTCGCAGGAACTTTGCCTACAGTTAGAGGCTCACTAAGGGCAACTAGTAACACTCAGATGCAATTGAAGCACTATGTGAACCAAAAGGTTTCCACACAACACTCATCGGGAGTGCGAGAGGAAACGCTTCATTGTTAATCACTGAACTGTGATACTTTATCATGCCCCTAGTGAGATGGCCGCCTGAAACGCCATCTTGCCAGAGGCACGGCTTCACTCCCAGGCAATGATTTCCACCCCGGTAATTTTTTTTTAATCATCCTTAGTTTGTTGCACTGAAATTAATTCAGATTTTATCTTTATTGACGCCAATATATTCGTTTGTTTACGGTTTTAAATCTCAAGTAGATATACTCATTTGTCTGCGGTCTGCTGTCGCGTATTCCGTTTGAATTTGAATGTTCTAAGTAAAACTCCTGCATGCCTAAAAAACACTATTTACGTCATGTTCAAATGTTTAGTCTATCCCGAAGCCTTGTTTAATATAGCTGCCTTTATCTACATTCTTTATCTGTCTTGCTAAACTCTACAGTTATGTAATTTTTTCAGCGAGAAACCAATACTCACTTTGCTTGTTCCCAAACGGAGCAAGTGGTTCCGTAAAGCTTCTGGTTCTGAAGTGCTCTTAAATACTACTGAATGACGCTGCATCAAGTTCATATTCATGATCTAAAATTTACTAGAGTGATATTACAGAAAAATTGAGTGAACGCATGAAAACAACAAGCCAGCATTCTGGTCCTTTGTTTGCTTTTGTGCTACGTTTCCTGCCCGCAAACTGTCGTTGTGTTTTCTATATATAATCTTGGTTAATTTTATAAACAAATGGCGTGACAAAATGATAACAAAGTTATTTATTTTTTGTTCATTTATGGTAAGGTTACCAAACTTGTGATAAAATTAAAATTACGGACGACTGGGAAACAATATCAGGTTTCAATATGAGAAATGGATGATCCCCTGCAGGAGCATGATCGAGGAAGCATCGTTTTCAGTTAAACGGTGCATAGGTAACTGCATGTACACGTAGTTCACTAGGCAGTTGTTCTGTTACAAAGCGCATTTGAGGGCTGTATTTCTCTAATGCCATCGACGCCGAGTCTTATGCGTTTGGCGCCTCTTCTGCAATTTGCGTTCTATAAAAACTTCCCTCAAAATGTCAAACACACGGATATTCCCACTATGCACGCTCATCACAGACAACCAGCGCAACAATTACATGGAGCCACATATTGACCCACCTCTCTAGCCTCGACTATACTAGCTCCAACGCTTATACACAGTTCCATACGAACAAAAGTAAACAAACAAAATGCTGACAATCTTCGTCAATAGCCCGAACGGCAATGATCTTCGTTTATTGTGGGCTGCTTTTTTCCAGCGCACGTGTTTTGTGACAGAAAAAAAATGAACGGTTCCTTCAGGGCAGAGAATCGTTACTACTCCAAGTGTCGCAGATATGCGAACGTTGAGATTTGACGCGCGAATGACTCGCGTACGACTTCAGCATTGTTTTATCTCATCTTTCCACGAAGTGCTTTTCAAGCTGTTGCTTTTTAGGGGCGAAGCTCCTTAAAGCGGCACCCGTTCGTCCCTCGTTGTCGTATTCATTGTCGTAGTGTGTAACAAGTGTAACATTTTGACCTGCAAGGTGGTGCCAGTGGGAGATTTCTCTTGTGCTTTGTTTAACAATAAAAACTTCACTGCGTGCGCCTTACCGTAAAGGCGAATGCTCCTGTCTCTCATTCCCCATTAGCAGCCATTGGCATGTACATTAGCGCTATCTGACAAGAAAGGGTTGCTACGTTATACTCGCTGGGTGTAACCTTCTTAGTTTTAGAAAAATTTAGCGAGCGTTGAGCCGCAGTGCCATGAATACAATGGACTAGTATGTACCATGAACTCGAGGTGGTTAAAGGTGGGAAGTAGAATAGAAGCGCAAGTCGTCCGAAAAAGTGCATGTGTCACCTCTCATTTAGTCCTTGAAATGTCCGCTGGATGGCGGTGCTTCTATATGGCGAATCCAGACTACGCGTGGGAACATTGTATTAGAACAGAAGGCAGCAGAAAGGGGGGTGGTATAGGGGCATTCATTCATAAAAGTTCAGACTGGCAAAAGGTCAAGCAGGAGTACAACGAACATTTATGGCTGAAAGGGAAAGTGGCAGGTCAAGTGACACTCCTTGGTTTCGTGTACTTGTGGACGGGAGCAAAGGCCAGAGATGAAAACCAAGCAATAGTAGAGGGTATATCAAAGGACATTCAGGAGTTAGGAAGAGAGTGCGAGATAATTATACTAGTAGACATGAATGCGCACATAGAAGATATAGATGGGTATACCGACCCGACAGGCGAAATGATCACGGATATGTGTGAAAGGCTTGATTTGACCATTTGCAACACTACCGAGAAGTGTGAAGGGCAAATAACAAGGGAGGTAGGAAGGCTGCAGTCGACGATAGATTTTGCACTGATGTCACATAGGATGCATGATAAGCTCAGGGGAATGCACATAGATGAAGGTGGCTCCAGAAGTCTGGGTAGTGATCACCAACGTATCAAGCTAAGTTTTGGAAGAGCAGTGAAAGTGGGAAGGAGACAAGATGAGCAACTACAAAAAAGTTTTTATCCAGAAAGGCAAATTGAAGTAGCCACTAAACAAATTGAGAAACGAATCATGGAGGATAATAACACAGTGTGTACATACACGAATCTAATTAGACTCTTTGAGCTAGAGCTTGCTAAGAAGCGTGACAAGTCAACCCAGAAAGGAAGACACAAACCCAAAAGTTGGTGGGATGAGGAAGTTAAGAGAGCCATAGCAAAACGTCAGGAAGCCTCCTAGGAACACAGACATGCTAAGCAGCGGGTTGAACTGACAGATGATCTTGAAAAAAAAATGGGAAACCTTTCTAAGCTGTAGCAGGGATGCCTCCCTTCTGATCAATGAAAACATTAAAAAAAAGGGAGCTCAGTGGCTGGCAGAAGTACATCAGAAAGATAGAAAGGCAGCTGCGAAACTTTGGAACCATCTAAACTCCCTAAGAAAGAGACGAGCCTACAGCAAAGTTTTATAACTACAGCCCAAGGTGCTAGGCAAGAAGGGGACGAAGCTATTGAATATATAAGAACAAGGGTGACAGAAAAATTTCAACAAAAATTACTTTATGCACCACAATAAAGAAGGACGAATGAAGTAGTGCAATGGCTGAATTTTCACAACGAGAGTGGGAAAGGACTGAGAAAAGGGTTCCTAGTAGTACATCAACAGGCCCAGATGGCATTCCAATTATGCTGATAAAGACATTAGGTCCGAAGTCTAAGCAGGCTTTGAGAGAGGCAGTGAGCAAAATAATAATCGATGGTGAATTTCCCGATGGATGGAAACTTAGCAGGATGAGCATGATCTATAAAGGAAAGGGGGACAAAGCTGACATAAACATCTACCGTCCTATAACAGCGACAGCAGTGGTCTACAGGCTGGCGATGCAGATTATAAAGGAAAGACTGCAGGCTTCGATAGAGGATGAGGGGGTACTGGGGGAACTGCAGAATGGGTTTCGGAAACACAGGAGGTTAGAAGACAATCTGTTCTCACTGACGCAGTGCATCGAAATAGCAGAAAAAGAACACGGGCCCCTGTGGCTAGCATTTTTGGATGTCAAGGAAGCGTACGATAGTGTGAATCAAGAGGAATTGTGGGGAATACTGGACACACTAGGCGTGGAACATGTAGTCACTAATCTCTTAATGGATATCTATAAAGGTAACAAGGTAGTTATAAAGTGGGAAAAACAGGTATCCCAGTCTGCCGAGGTAAAACGGGGGCTTAGACAGGGGTGTCCCCTGTCACCCTTATTATTCATGATGTACCTACAAGGATTAGAGGTCAAATTAGAGAGGAGTGGACTGGGCTTCAACCTCTCTTTAGTCAAACAAGGAAAAATAATTGATCAGGCACTACCAGCATTAATGTACGCAGATGATATAGTGCTAATGGCACAAACAAGGAAGATTTGCAGAGATTGATGGACATCTGCGGTAATGAGGAAGATAGGTTTTTTTAGATCCAGTAAAGAAAAATCAGAAGTCATGATTTTCAATGACAACGAAGGTAGTGAGCTTAGAATACAGGAGGTCACGCTAGAGATAACAGATAAATACAAATATCTGGGCGTATGGATAAGCAATGGGACCGAATACCTGAGAGAACACGTAATATACGTGATGACTAAAGGTGACAGGCATGCAGTGATGAAAAATAGGGCACTTTGGAATTACAATAGGCATAATGTTGTGAGAGGAATGTGGAAAGCGGTCATGGTTCCTGGGCTGACGTTCGGCAATGCGGTCTTGTGCATGAGATCAAAAGTTCAAGCAAGATTAGAAATTAAGGAACGTGGAATAGGTAGGCTTGCATTAGGAGCTCACGGGAATACACCAAATCAGGGAGCACAAGGTGATATGGGATGGACATCATTTGAGGGCAGGGAAGCTAGCAGCAAGATAAAATTTGAGAAGCGATTTAGAGAAATGGGGGAGGAGCGTTGGGCTAGGAAGGTTTTCAGCTACTTGTACATGAAGATTGTCGATGCAAAATGGAGGAAGCGAACCGGAAAATTTACTGGTAAATACTTAGAAAACAGCAGGTGGCCAAAGCATAAAGAACTATTGGTTAAGAAGAGAGTGAAGGAAACGGAGAGTGACATGTGGAGAATGGGCATGATTAAGAAGTCCGCACTAGAGATCTATCAAACTTTTAAGCAGGAAATTGCCAAGGAAAGGTTCTGTGATAATACTCGGGGTAGTTCTCTACTGTTTGAGGCCAGGACGGGAGTACTGTGAACCAAGACATATCGGGCCAAATACGAAGGGGTAGACACGATATGCAGTGCGTGTGGAGAGGAAGAAGAAACTGCCGAACACTTGATGATGTTCTGTAAAAGGCTTCACCCTGTAGTTCAGCTTGATGGCGCAGAGTTTTTCAAAGCACTAGGGTTTATGGACAGTGAGGGCAAAATAGACTTTAAGCGGGTAGAATTAACTAGAAGGAGGTTATTCGATTGGTGGCTAAAGTCAAGGCACTAGTGTAAATTGAACCCTTCGCTGCAAAGTACGAATCCTCAACCTCACTATTTAAGGGAAAAAAATAAATCTAGTTTTTGGTTCATTAAGTATTACAGCTTGGTGGCACTAGCCACCGCCCGATCTAAAATGTACAGCCATATCCATCCATCCATCCATCCATCCATCCATCCATCCATCCATCCATCCATCCATCCATCCATCCATTCATCCATCCATCCATAAATCCATCCATCCAATATATGATGAAAAGATGCGAGGTGGTGGTATTTGGAATGTTGAATAGATGTACGAATGGACACACAGACAGATGCATGGATGGACGCATGAAAGGATGCAGGGGCGGATGCATGGACGAACGCAGGACACGGACGCATGAGCAGACGCACGCATGAACGGTCCCACAGATGGACGCATGGACTGACGGAAGCAAGAACGAATTGACGGACGAATGCTTCGCCCCACTCTCCACCATTCACTCCGTGGATATGCTGCCATTTTTTTAATCGCTAGACTAGACGGCGTGCGTAACAGCAGCGGAAGGTGCTCTTATCCACCCCACTCTTTAACAATAGACTAAGCCACCCTGGTGAGGCGTTCCTGACTCTCTACTGACTGCTCTCTCACTCTCTACTGACTGCCTATATTCAGCCCTTTATTCAAGGCAAGGGCAGGTCTCCACTCTGCTTGACTGGCGGTGGCTTCCTTGATGACACCCACATTTTTGAGGCTGTCCGCGTGGTCGTGCAGCCATGGGCGGGAGCCTTGGACACCCAACATACAAAACTAACACGCGTCAATCTGGCAAATCAGCTGGGAAGAAGTCATGAAGGTAGTACTCGGACAAGTGAAAGTTCAAGTCGTTTCTGGTGACTAGGCCTTGCGTTGTTTAATGCTTGCGGTGGAGTAATCTAGTTTTCTTTCTGAAGAAGGCTTTTCTCGGTCTCTTTCGAAAATAAATAGATATGTCAGTAATACCCACGAGGCAATTATTGCCATTAACAATAACAAAAGAAAGCGATCCTGCCTCTCACAATGCATAAACTGTGGCGTGCCCGTGGATTGGTAAAAAAACTCGAAGGAGCCGACTTTGTGGAACAGAAGTTTATTGCTGCTTAAAAACTTTCAACGCCTTTCAAATCACAATAAAATAACAAGCCATAACAAAAAAGTTATAGCATACTTGAATTCAATATAAAGACTCGGTAAGAAGAAACGCTCTGCACAGCTGCTCTAAAATCGAATATTCTGTGGCAGCGTTGAAAGACGGTGGAAATCTTCCAATCTGCCTTGAGCTGTGTGCTGCTGTACATGTGTGTTGGTTAGTCACCTATGTCAACTGAAGATCTATTGTAGTCGGTCGAAGAACACAGCGAAAACATAAACGGCTTCAAAGAACAATTATTGACAAAAAAGCTCCTAAAACCAATCAATTCAAACTGAAAAAACTATAAATGAAAGCTCCATGTACAGCTGCTCTTAAGGTGGAGATCTGCTGAGAGTGTTGACAGCTACTGCCAACTTTTTTTTTCTGAACGAAGTACAGTACTTTTGCGAATGTGTGACGATTGGTCACCTACGTTATCTGAAGATGTATTGCAGTCGGTTGGAAGACGCAGAGAAAGCGTCGACAGCTTGGATTTAGTTTTATAAAATAGGCTATAGGTAAAATTGTTGAGACGACTATAGTTGATCTCAAATACAGAAATACTCGAAAACCACCTCCTTTGTCAATATTACTTGGCATTTGCAACGTTTCGGGTTTATTCCATTGCACTTCAGTGTGACACATACGTGCCCCTTTCTCATCTGCCCCGAAAATTCTGTCACACATAAGCCATTGCTAATAGTGCAATACTAAACCCCTTATATTTTACTTAAGCCTTTGTGATCTCGAGAAAATTGTGTTACCAGTTTTGTAAGGGTGGTAATAGGGCTAAAAATAGACTTCAAATTTATTCAATTTATTACAAAGCTTCTGGATTTTACTCTTGTTTAGGTAGAAAGAATCAACCCTTCAATATGCTGGATAATTTTCTCTTCCTTCACTTTTTCAGCGAAGTAATTCTAACGCCTAGATGCAGTATTTTTGTTTTGTAAATTTCCCCGTTAACTCCAACGAATAATGCATCTAAACGTAATACCCTGTAGAATTGTCCCGTTTATCGCTAAGTGGTAATGGTGGTGACGGAATATTTTTCTTGATATTTTATGCATCTTGAGAAGTGGGCAGCTATTCAGGTATAACAACAATACACGATGATTTTGACAGCAAAATAAACCACATGCAAACGAGCCAAAAATGCGTAGAATATACGATGAAGTGCAGCTTTTCAGGAACAGAATCCAGGGTTATGAATAATCGCAACACGCGCAGCTTTAGGTGACTTTTTAAGGCTAGAAACTAAGTGCGCGCAGCAGTATTTAGCAAGGCTTCAGGTGCTATCCTTTGGCCACTTGTTGCGGCTGTCGTTTGCAAAATGCCGGTCATTGCAATCCCAGGATGGTGCTTTCATGTGCCACTGTGACGCTCTTTTTCAAGTTTTTGTATTACTGACATGAGTCAGTGGGGCATTTGTGTTTTACTTTTTTAGATAAGTACTTGCTTGATATGGACAAAAAGTTATACTCCTTTGTGATTTATATGTATACACCATGGCCGTTTTTCGCATCAATGCACCAAAAGCGTAAGGCAACGTAGAGAGGGTTAGGAAGCTACAAAGACGTACTGAGAGGAACACTGTCGTGTGAAAGACCAGTTTCTCGGGTGTTAAGCTTCAGTTTTGCTCTTTGAAATGAATATTGAATTCTAATATTGATAATATTCGGAACGTTTTTGTATTGTCTTGAAGCACTTTTAGTACTGAAAGACAAGTGAAAACATGTCCCCCATGGACCTTTTCAGAAATTGACGCGCGCCTTCCTACGGCCGCTGTAAAGCATTATGGGAAACCACAGCGCCGGCGGAGTGTCGTCTGCTCGCGGAAGCGTTGGCTCACCCCGTTTCCCACGGCGCGCGGTTGTACGAACGCATCGTTGCGGGAATGTCGCGCGTCATTACCCTGCTTCAATCTGCACTCACAGAAGAGGCACCACCCAGAGCAACATATATGCAGTCACAAAACACCGCTGTCCTTGACTTGTTAATGACTTGGGAAATTGCTCACGTACCCGCAAAAACGCCCATCGAATTGGAAATTTTTCTCGGCTTTCGCGGCGACTCGGTCCCCTGTGCTTCGTTGATCGTATTTTCACCTAGCGAAGCTTTTGTCATTTGTTTTATTGTCAATATGGCCGTACAGATTCTCTATTAGTAAATTATATCGGGGACTGTCACTCGTAATATCGTCACGTGCTTGCTCAAGAAAGACGATGGCAGTTGTGCATGTGCCTTGAAGGACTACGAAATGGACGAAGAAGAAGAACTCGCTTGTGCGTTCTAATTAAAAAGATTGACCTGCTTCTGGTGCCTCAATCTCTACGGCAAGACCCCTGTTTTGACGTCGTGACAATATGCTTCCGCGTGGTACGCAATGCAAGATCATGCACCTCACGAATGATAATGTCGAACTTCCACCCTTATAAGTGAGTTCTAGCCCCACTATGCTGTGTATATTTGAATGCTAATTGCCTGTTCTAAATGCTTCGTTTGAGAAAGTTTGCACTTCAAACACTGAGAGTAGTAAAAATCAGCTAGCAGCACGTCTATAGAGCGGATACTTCGCATGGAGTATTTGCTTTCAAACAGCGTAAAACCTGCTGTCTCTGCGTACTTCTTGTTTCCACAACTGTGAGTAGGAAATTAACCTACAAATTTTGGACCTGACTGCACGAAAGGTAATGACTAGTTAACAATTGGAAGAAATATACAACAGAATGAGCGTCAGTGTACATAATTCACCCATTATTCTATTTTACTGTGTCGGCTCCCATGAAAATTCTTACATGAACATTCTTACGGTACTAATACGCACTCACTGTCTGGGCACAGATGGTTCAAGTCAGACTGATTTACTGTGGAAGGCTGTTAATGGTCAGAATGACTTTAAAAGCAATTCGGAAAGCCTCATTCAGTGTGGTAAAAATATAGATGGCCACAGCAGCGCTTCCATAAGCTGAAATTGTGAAAAAAAATACTGACGGTGAGTGTAGCTTTTGTATGTATAATCGTTAAACTACATCTAGCGCTCCTTTGCCTTAACACAGAAGAAAGAGAGAGAGAGAGAGATGCATGAAGCAAAAATAGGTGAGGCCTCTAGGTTTATGGGCCACCAAAAAGCATACGCGATTGAACGTAACCATGCAGTTAACAGCTAAATAAACACTACGTAACAGCGCAAAAAAAAAAAACGCAGGTTTTCTCATGTATTCACCCAAAGCGACCTGAAGGCGACAGCCGTCTGATTCTTTTTGTTCAGTCATTTTATTGACCCTCCCCCCCCCCCTCTGGGAATGTTTTTTGCACCTAAAGTGGCCTTGCACTGATTTATGATTGGAGACATTGCAAACTTTCAGCACCTTACCTTGTTCTGGTCGGCCTCTGTGATTGGTGGGCCAATCACACGATAACAAAGCAGTGCAAAGCGATGATGTCGTTTCATGACGGGATCATAGGGCCATAAGAATGACCTTAAACATTCTGGTGACCCGTGATGTCACGACGACGTCATGTGGTGACGCCATCAAGCGATGATTTTTGCAGCACTCCTGTTGACGCCGACGCCGTGGGCACCAAAACCACTAACGGTCAATTTTGTTTTTAGGCAAAAACCTTAGATGCCTCATCAAACATGAAAGTCGACCGTTTGCGTCTTGCGTCGGTGACGTCGAGCGATCGTAAAAAAACCACCGCGTGATGACAACATATATGACGTCAGACATCGCCAAAATTGTGACGTCATCAAAACGTCACATGACTGAACGTGACACGTCATCGCATGACGTCCGAGCTTGGTGCAATGTGGTATCATCATACAGGCAATGAAATATCAGTTTTACACTGCCTCCGTTTTGAGAGGCAGTGAAAACCTCGTTAGGTACAGCAAGTTTTCAAAGGGCGGTGTGAATGGTTGCGGGCTGGGGCGTCGGCCGGGGGTGGCAAAAGGGGCACTGGCCCCCTTCAAGCCACACCGGCATGTGCCCACGCCCAAGCTACACCATTGCTCTCTCCCAGCTGCGACGCAACAGTGGTTCGCACCCACGGCAAAGCCCTGCTGACAGTCATAGACTGGCGGGGTAGGATCAGTACACCGACTGAAAAGAAACACAAAATGGCCTTCTCTATCAAATCATCTTAGGCGGATAAATAGGGGACCCTGAGAGTTTATTACGGGGTATGTAAGCCTTTCGCCTTAACAAACTTGCGTAGTTCATTGCAGGGTAAGCTGCAAGTGTAAAATTCCTGCCCCGTAATCACAGTGAGGACACAGATAACAAAGGTCCAACTTAGCTGCACCACAAACATCGAAGCCATGAGGTAGCACTAAGCAATGAACGAATAAAATAAGCGTTGGGGTTTAACATTCCGAAACCACCATGCGATTATAAGAGACGCCGTCGTAGTGGAGGGCTCTATCAATTGGAGCCCACGGGCCTAAGGCATTTCCGCCGCAATCAAAAATGTGGCCACCGTGGCTGCTATTCAACCCCGTGACCTGCGGGCTAACAGCCGAGTGCCTTAGCCACTGGACCACCGTGGCGGGTAAGCAGTGAGTGAAACGTTCAGTGACTTTCACGTATTATCAGTTTATCATATCTCAGAACCGAGCAAGCGTGTCCGCCATTTTCCTTATTCGGCATTGTTCAGTGATGATTACGGTTATTTGTGACGAACAACACAGTTTAGTATGCATGAATGAAAGTCAGAGCTGTTAGAAGAAGCGTTTCTTCACAATAGCCGCTTCTTACACCTGCTAAAACCACTCACGGCGCGCGATGAAAGCAGGCGAAAGCGGGAAAGCGTGTATACGTCGTCTGCTCTGACCACCGGTGCTCCGCTCTCCCATAATGCCCCAGCGCCGATCCACCATGGGAAGGCGCGGCGTTGCAATTTTCGGAAAGGTCCATTGGTTGCAGTATTTGTTTGCAGAAATTCTCATCAGTTGCAAATTTGTATAGCTCGCAAATTTTTTTCGTCGTCCTGCATGTAATAAACATCTCTCACAGTGTTTAGAGAGAAAAATATGCAACCACTCGACACGTGGCTGGGGCAAATGTAATCCGATAGAGCGCGAAACATGAATGTTTAGCATAATTTTGCAAATCACTAAACACGTCCTTTTTAGTTGTCCAAGTTCTCGAAGTTCGACATTGCGAATGCTTAAAGGACCTCCTTTCTTCTGTTCACCAAATGCATACTCATTACATAAAGTGAGGCACCATATGCATCTTTATTACATAAAGTGTGATGCGCCCGCACAATTTTTCGGGTGCTTTCAACGGCGAGCACATCCCGTAAGACATGCAGCGTGACATTTATCTTTGCATGCGTCGTACGTTCGCGATGCAACGGAAATCTGGGGGATCCGGTCGAAATGTCGGGGTTCGGTGAAATTAGAGGCAGGAGTGCACGAGTCACGCGTCCGCTCGCAACGACCATTCTGCCTGCCATAGTGGCATGCTTTGTAGCAGTTCAACGCGCAATCCCGCATGCACAGCCCCCTTCGTTTAGTTGTCGCCGTGGGCGCCCTGGTGTTTGTTTCCGGCAGTGAGGAGCACGGGTTGAACATTGTTGGGCAGATGCACTCTCCAAGACAGCACCGGCCACGGCCTCCAGCGCACCATGGCGGCAGCTGTCATTGAAAAGCGTTCAAACAACAATGTTAGACATGGGTGGACAGCTTGGTTCATGTTCATACAGATGGAAACGCAGCGCTAAAGTGAATGCGAAGGAAACAAAAAGCAGCGGAAGTCCTGTCTTTTTCAGTATCAGTTGTACTCGTTGAAGCACAACTTTTCTATTTCTAAAGACAGCGTAATCTATCCATCAATATAGGATGATGCTAAATAAGAAAAGATATGAAGAGTGCGCCAGCTGTCTTCTGTGAGATTTACAAAAAAAAAATGTCCATCAATTCTACGACTACGAGTCGAAATATTTGCTTTTTCGTATTACATGAAACAAATAAGACTAGTTTGTGTATTTCGCTTATTTGACTATTCCATCATATTAATGTAACAAGCTTCTAAAGCAAGAAGGCCAATCATAAAATGCTATGCAGAAAGTTTTACATCGATTTGTGATACACTTGATCAGACAGTTGAAATTGGTATCCGCCAATTATTAGTGTTTTTCTGCTTACTACAGAAGCCCACAAAATGCAAAAAACACAGCTTGTGACAAACGCTTTCACACTGTAATTGCAATGCTCTCTAACGTTTTGCGCATAAACGATATGCTTCTTTCGCGAAGGTTCGTGACAGCGATGCAGCGTATGCAGCGTCCCATGCAGATGCAGCGGTTATCGCACTTGACACTGCAAAAGTAAATGTGCGTCATCGCAGAGCCACTGTCATTGTTACTGTTTTGTCGTTGCAGCACTCAAGGCTCTGTGCTATGCTCGTTTGCACGGGTTTATCACGTGGTATCGCTTGTGTGTTGTTTGCGGCTATCTGTAATAACCAGAAAAACGCTAATAATCGACAGATATTGATTAAGAAACAACCTAATTTTGTGTTTTGTGAACTTAATTACAACGTTCTGTAAACAAATGTCTACTAGCTTCGTTGCCTCAGAAGTTTGTTGACTAAACATCTAAGCCAGCAGTTGCGTGTAAAAAAAAAACTTTACTTACTCGACGAAATAGCCACACTCACTGGGCGCAATCTTATAGAGGGTGTGAGGAAAAGGTAAATACCCTGGCAACACTGACACTGTCAAGGAGCACAATAGTACTGTGCAACTATATAAGCAAAAAGAAATACAAATCGCGATGTTATATCACCTTACTTACTTACAAAGATAGAGAGATGGAATACAGCAAAAACGCTGACATTTAGTACACCTTATGCACTTTGTGACATGCACTTCGGGAAAGAACCACAGACATGGCTACAGTTAAAACAGTGTTACATACACCCCGCCGTGGTGGTCTAGTGGCTAAGGTACTCGGTTGCTGACCCGCAGGTCGCGGCATCGAATCCCGGCTGCGGCGGCTGTATTTCCGATGGAGGCAGAAATGATGTAGGCCCGTGTGCTCAGATTCGGGTGCACGTTAAAGAACACCAGGGGGACGATATTTTTGGAGCCCTCCACTACGGCGTCTCTCATAATCATATGGCGGTTTCGGGACGTTAAATCCCACATATCAATCAGTCACTGTTACATACTATGCAGTGCTAACATGGTACCCTAACTCGAACCAGGGCCTTAAACTAATATGAGTTATACAATCTGTTCATTAAACGTATACTCGCATACAATCACAGCCTCAATTTTGTCCCTGTGTAACGAATAAAAAAATTGTCATTCTAAATGACCAGCTTCCTTATTTGTCTTTGAATCAATAACGTTATATATTACGTTGGAGGCCAGACGAAATAGCCCCAGAAATAAAATTTATTTCTAGTTAAAATTTGGCAGTTCATTTTTGCGAGGTGAATGTAAACTTCGCTAAACATTCCAATTATAAAAAAGACCCGTGGTGGCCTGTAAGGTGCATGAACACTTGCAAGCACTTCATCGGTTAACGTGCGTTTGCGTTAGATGAACGCTGCATCATATAGGACTTCACGCTTCGAAGTGCTAGTGGTGTGCAAATTCCGGGAGAAGCAGAAGGAAGAAAGTAATAAGCGGGAGGACAGGTAGATTACCCAGTTCCTGAACTGGCTGGCTACCCCGTGCTCAGAAAGAGGTAAGGGGAATTAAGTTTGGTAGGAACAAGATGTTATAAAGAGAAAGAGAGAAGACAAAAGATAGCAATACTCCGGGTGGATGAACTGATAAGCATTGTACTTGTAGGAAAGGAGGGCTGCAGTTTACGAACAGGAAAAACTGTTACGGCACTTTTATACGCTTGGCTAATTACGCCTTCTTTTCTTTTCTTCCTTAAATATACAGATATGCTAGAGCAGTGTAGATTAACAGTATATGATGTGGCAGTACTTGTGAGTAAGCATGTGCCGACGCTTGGTCCGCCACCGGTTGTGTCGCGACGTCCAAAGAACCATACTACATGGCGAACGTTTGCACGATACTGCCATCACAGAATAAAGCCGTAGTTGTATCAAACATTGGTTGCATGACCTTGAATAGCAACATTTATGCGCGCGAGGCTTCACTTTGAACATGCATCTCAGACTTTTCTTCTTTTTGCAATCGCACGCACTGATATGAACAGTCCTAGCACATTATTTTAGTTCTCGTGATGTAAAGAATATTAGTTAACCTAATATAATATCTCTGCCCTTTATGCGTTATACGTGCGAAAAAGTGTAAGAGCATTGAGTATAACATCTTAAGCTCATCGGAGAGGTAATTTTGAGGAGTATTTTCCCCCGTTTGAGATACTCAACAAAGCTTTTCTTTTTAACACTACATATCAAGAAGCTGGGAATGAGACGAACATGGAAGTTTCGCCACCAAAGGCGAGAATGGCTAAAAGTTTTTTACTCAGATTCAGAGGGTTTATACAAGGATAACATAGTCAAAATAATGTAGGCTATACAGAATAATACTATAAGTTTTGTTGACATCATGCTACAGAAATGATCACATTAAAGCTATGGTAGAATGCAGCCTATATGCGTTCACCGCTTTGCTGCAAAAATGTAGGCAATCTCTAGGAGTCCTAATCCACAGTATGAAAATTCCGCGAAGGCCTCAATTTTTCCGGCAAGCTTCCAAATGTTTTCTTAAGTTCTATCCTTCATTGACAGACTGCTTCAAAAGTCGTTCACGAGAAATGCACTCACAATAAATTATGCGTAACGCGGGAGAAGCGTTGCAAAACAGGTTGCCCTATTATGAGCCGCATGACGCCTGACGGGCGCCATTACGAGATTGTATTTTGTGGTTCATTAATGTAGCTAGTTGGGCAAATTCCTTCACAGTTCTATGTAAGAAAACGCGAGCAGTTCACAACAAAAACAAAAAAAAAGTTACAGGAGATACCGATATAACGAAACGGAGAGAAGAAGAAAAAAGAGGCTGAACTATTAGCTGACATTAGGTCAATGAAAAAAAAACACAACAACAAATCACGTTGAAAGGTATTTTATGGCTACATACTTTAATCCTTCTTCAAGAATTATTTCCATGAGTCGCTTGCCCCCGAAGGCTGCACTCTGATTTAGAGGCATGATAATGACGGGCATCGTACGTTCCCCACGTTTTCGACATCAGTAATTCCCTCTTCTACTTGTTTCATCCATAGAGCGCATTACTACCCAATCGATAGGGTAAAAGACGACACTACGCCTTGTCTTCACAAATCTTCAATCTATATACTTTTTATTGGAAACCTTGTCGCGACTCTCCAAAAGAACTGAAATGATAAACTGCAGCTCATGCAAACAATACGTGAATATAAATACGCAATATTGTACCATTCAGTGCCGAAATAATTGGAACAGTCACGTGTAAATACCACTCAATAAATAAATCAAATAGTCGTACTAGCGTTTAATCCAAAGTACTGAAGTGTTTTAATATCACCTGAACGAATGCTTAGCACTTTCAGAGAGTACTGTATGTCTGGTGAAGTAAAAGTAATTAACAAAACAACTTTGACAATATTATGTAAGCGCTTTTTCCAATCTGTGTATATGTAGTACTTTTTTCTTCGCAACTAGTTAGTGTTTTACTTATAAAAATGCACATGTTGGTATACTAATGTTTTAATTCATTGAGCAATCTTTTCACACAGATGCCTTTCACAATTTTTCTTTTTTCGGAGTGGTGCTAGTGACATAAGCTATTCGTTCAACTACAAGTCAGCAATTCAGTTTTTTTTTTAAAATAAATACGGGTTTCTTTTTATTCTATTCACTTTATTATGCAGCCAATGACGCTGATGCTAAGCGCTGTAACGTATGAAGAACACGCGGTACAAGCCTTGCGTCCTATATACGTTCTTTTCAGCATCCACGAAGTTGTATAGCCTCTTGATATTTTTAGCAGTCAAGTGTGTTTTGCAAATCAAGAGCGTGATAATCAATTTTTACCTTGCATTTTTCATGGTCTCTCAAGTCAAGTCCACATAACTCGTAAGCCTGGTCCAAAAAAAAAAAAACCAAAGTTAGAACAGCTCGCTAGAGTTCATACAGTTCGTACACCTCGTAGCTGTCTGATATTCAATGCCTTCTGAATGAAAATTATCGCACAAAATTGGCATTTTTACCATGCCAGCAAGGAATATTCTGTTTAAGAAATAATCAACTCGTGCAAATAGTGTTTCGAATTCGAACAGCTTTGACCATTTTTTGTTATTTTTGTATGCAATTTTTTCTATTATATAACCCATATATTGATAATACAATATGTTACATTATCGTGTTTATGTGCTGATTATTCTTTCTTTAGTAGTAAATTTTTCACTTGCTTTTGATGATGCCTTTGTAACTTTTTTTCAGTATTGATTATTTTATTACTATATGTATTATTCATAAGGTTATAGGTAATCAACCTTGTTCGTTATTCCGAATACTTTTGCTACACTTTTGGTTATTAGAGCACTAATATAGGCATAAGAAGTCCTCATCATAGCTTCTTGAATGTTTGGGACTTCTTGCTGTATATGCCAATTATGTAATTTCAAGGAAATATCTGATAAACTTGACTTGACTTGAATTTCTTATTATAATTCACTGAATGTTTGTGCCTTATAACATTATAGTTATCAATCTACCTGTAGTAACATTATAGCTACGAATCTCTTTGAGAACAAAGAACACAGTAAATACTATTGAGAACTACGACCTTATTCACTCCTACAACACTGAGCAAAAAAATATACAGCGAGCGAATGGTTTTTCGTGTTTTCTCAACAACCCGAAATGATTTGCCAATTTCGGAAAGTTACCACGTGTCTGCTGAGAACGTTGGCATAAGGCTATGAAATAGAAAATCAAGCATACCAGTAGAATAAGGCCCTGTTTATTTTTGCGAATTCACTTTGTTGAAAATAAAATTTACTCTTCTACGAAATAGTAGGATTGACCATGGCTTCTAGAACATGCTGTCAATATTACAAGTCCCCTGTGCCCCTGAATGATGTGTCGATAGAAACAAACGAATGCGAAACGTTTTCAGCAAACGTCAGTAGAGCAGCTTAGAAGAGAAGCATACAATTGAATATCTACTCTATAGGGCTACTTACAAGAAGAGTGTTGATATAATAAACTTCCCCTAAATTTTTCTGAGATTGCATGAGTGTTATCACCTTGTCTGCCGGAGGCTTCCAAACCGGATACACCGTGCGTCTCGTTCTGTTTTGTTTTATTGAGGTATCAGAGGAACCTTGACAATACCCTGCAAATTAAGGAACAATCACCGCCTGTTCATTTTCTTCATAGTCGTAGAAAATACGAGTTTTCGGTAGTACTTACCGCACAGCAGAAACAATAGCGGAATCCAGTTCATCTTGTTTTGTGACACGAACCGTGCCTTGCGAAGGTTTTTGGGAGGCAAGAACGAAGCAGCTGCGAATTCCCCCTCTTATCTTGCCGGTAACGCAGTTTACGTCTCTCTGTTCGTGCTTTGGCACGTGCCGTTTTTGATACCCTCCAGATCGGCCCAGTTTTTCTGCTTGTTCAGGTGCTCTTTTCACAAGCATGCGTCGTAAATTTTCTCAGAATCTGGGGCCGCACTGCGTATTCCGTGCCTAACTTGCACAGCCCCGGTGGGGAACGATTTTGGTGGTTTTCGTACTTATGTAGATCATGAGGGCAATAACCTGGTAGGGGTTATGAATTACATCGACTGGGCTGCCAGATGTATATCTATGTTTGACCTTAATGGGACTGTTTGGAAACCTTATGGGAGCTCTTTATTCTTTTAGTTTCTTTATTATATATAAATTCCGTTGCTTGGTACACGTCTTTGTGTTTAGAGGTGTCGCAGCAAAGACAAACAAAAAACAAGAAATAACAACCAGTGCTCACCACTGTAGCCAACAAATTTTCGGAACGTACCCTATGTCGCGGTCTAAATTGCACTACTTTACCATACGGAACTTCTCTATTACCCTACATTTCAGCCTAACACTTGAGCATAGCGCAGCGTATCAATAAACAGGTTCAGAATTCACTTCATTGTAGCACATGCAGACGTGTAGTGGCACTGATATCGGTAGCTACTTTTAAAACTGGTTTGAAAACATTTCGGAGAGAGAATAACGAACAGGAAATAGAGAAAATTAGAAGAGGAGGAGGAGGAAGAGCAAGAGGACGGAAATGCAAGAAGGTCAACCAGATGAGCGTCCGGTTCGCGATCCTACGCTGGGAAAAAGAGATTACGGGATTAAAAGAAAGAAAAGTTGTACATGGAAGGAGAAAGGGTTCCGGAATTTGTAATGAAAGAATGTTAATCCACGGTAGAGAAAAAAACAGCGGGAGACTCATGAGAAGTATTCGGCTAGTGAGTAAGCGGTAAAATCATAAACAACATTAAGAGAGGAGGAAGAGATATATTAGATAGCAGAGATGGAATGAAAGCCGGCTGCGGGCAACCGCTGGAAAGGTAAAGGCGAAATGAGTAAGGGTAAACCACTCACCATAATTCAAAGAGATGTGCTTCGCTGTTTGAAGCGAGGTGGGGTTACGTTGTTACGCGTGTAGTTGTAAAGCGAAATTTTTTGAAGCGAAATAAATAGGCATGCTCGATTAAAGCCGGGAAATGATGGAGCGTGTTTAATTGATTGTGAAGACAGTTACCAGGTTGCATGTAAGGACGAGAGCCTATGTATAAAACCTTGGGTTTTAAGGATAACAATAGTAAATAAACTGGCGTCTATTAAAATAGGTTCAAGATGTATGGGGACTTTTTCGTGTAAACGTACGTAGGTGGCAAAATAAGCGGGTAAACTAACGTTAATCTGCGCTAAAGCCCTTAAAGTTGCAACGTGAACTGGTGAGTTTTTAAAGGACCAGGACCCTAGTTTTTTCGGAGTATAATAGGTCGTAACTAATATTCATAGTAATATAACATTCTAATAATAATAATAATAATATTAATAATAATAATAATAATAATAATACTAATCGCATGACATTGGTGAAGCGCAAACGACCACCCCATCATAAACGAGATGCTATTTCCTCCACCCATCCCACGTCACGAAAAAATCGCATGGTTCCTTGCGCTGTCTCCAAAGATCACACGAACCGGAAAATGATCTTCTTTTACGTAATCTCTATTACATGTTACCCCAGCCCAGCAAGGCGGACGCCTTAGTTCTCATGTCTGCCCTATGCTGTTGACAAGAGAACTCAAATAGTCTTAGTTTTATTCTAAAGAAATACGTAGTTTAGGAATGTATTTCGGAATGCCACTCTCGGCGACGTCACGTCGGTCGCCCGTATCTTCCGCTGATCAATGAGCAAGAAGTGGAAGCAAATAATATTTCCATACGCCTCAAAAGAAAATCGAAATAGTGCCATACAACTCTACGGTGCCTGAAAAAGTGCGTAAGTACCCTACAGGTACCCTGCGGTTAGCAACCCTGGTGCTCGTGAGTGCCGTGAAGCATGGCCCTGGAAAGAGCGCTAGCCGCGATTGTATTGCTATGCTCCTTTGCTCTTCCGATAATCGCAAGCTTGTATGTGACGAGACGCTTGTGTCACTGCAATATCATTTGTTATCAAGGTAACTTGTCATTTCACGTTGCCTCTACTCATTGTTTTCTAGATTTGAAAGCATATTTGTCGTTGTTGTCAGTAACAAATTGAAGTGCAGCTCCACTGCGCGTAAGCATGAGGGCAAAGCATCTGGCTTGAGAATATGCATGAGCAGAATGAAAATTATTTGGGTTGAGATAGTAAGTAAGCGCTTCTTGAAGGAAGGCAGAAAAAGAACTAGTGTCTATCTTCCTTGCAGGCAAAAAGTTTGATCATCACGTGTACATTAGGAGGTCCATACTTTATGAGGAAGGGATGGTGACTATTGCGGTAGCTCAGTTGGTAGAGCATCAGACGTGTTATTCGAAATTCGCAAGTTCGCTCCCTGCCATAGGCAAGTTACCTTTTGGTCTACTTTTCTTTCTTCATAATTACACCATAATTACTGCAAATAAAATCTGATATACTTTTTCCCTGTTCCTAGTGTCTAACAAAGAAAAAAGCGCCAGTATTATTCCTCTTTCAAACTCTAAAAAAACGTCTCAGTTTACAGAAGAACTTGCTGCTAAATCGGTGCCGGGTTATTTTTATTATTAAAGGACAACAGCAGGCTCTGTTTCACGGAGGTTCTGTAAATTGATTTTCTGTATCGCGTCACATAGCACGCACCGTTATTACGTACACGTTATCTGTCTGTTCCTAAACATGGCAACTCGTTATCCTTAACACAGGATAACTGTGTAACTCGGAATACATCATTTCCGTTATTGAAAAATTTAAAGGGGTTGGCTTAGAATGAGCTGCCCACAAATTATTTCTTTATTGAATGAAAGGCGAAGCTTTCAAAGCTCCTCTCACCTCAGAGAGAAAAATATTGACGCAATAGCAAGCACAGGAAGCGACCACAATGATGGTCTTTTCCAGTGGTCGGTGGTGCTTGAGCGTCTAAAATATTTCTCAAAGTGTTGCGCCAACTGTCCCAGCCACAAGTTTTTCGAGGTACACCTGTCAGTTTTTTTTATTTTTGTTTACATTTTTTGTCGTGACTCAGATTGGGAAACATGTGGTTTCGTTTAATGGGCTTATCTGTACTCTACTGGGCTGTTTTGTTTACTGTGGTGTTCCCCAGGGGGGCGTATTAGCCCTGTACTATTCAACCTGACGCTAATTGCTCTCCATGAGCATCTGCCAAGTACTCTGAGATTTGCAATGTATGCAAACGAAATCTGCGTTTGGACGTCTACAGCTCCGAGCACAAATTCAGAAAGCTGCCACTCAAGCTGCTGTTCACCTCCGTAAACGAGGTCTGGAACTTTCTTCTAACAAATGTGCACTTGTGACATTTACGTGCAAACTAATGCAGAGCTACAGCGTTTTGATAAACAGCGAAAGGATACTTTACCTCCGATCGTACAAGTTTCTAGGTGTTATAATTGACAGAGACCTTTCATGGAGCCCATATGTATCAATATTGAATAGGCGGCTGACAGGCGTCTGCCATTTTGTTCAAGTTCTTAACTGGAAAGAACTGGGGAATGTCCACAGTCGTTATGCTGTGACTATACAGGGTTCTTTTCTTTAGATTCATTCGGTACAGCCTAGGTGCGTTAACCAACGCAAGTTGGTTACGCAAGTATACGAATGCTTCAAAGTGTTTAGGCTCAAGCACTTTGGTTTTTTCTAGGCTTGCCCCAAAGTGCATCAACAGCGGCAACTATCGTCATCACAAGGAACCTCCTCACCTCATAAAGACCACATTAATGTTGAAGCGCTGAGGACACGTAAATGGCACCTTGCTCGGGCTCCTCGCCATCACGTAGCCTCTCTACCAGTGGACTGATCACGCACATCTTACTGCAAAAAAGTGACCGCACATGGCGAGTCAATCCTAACTTTGTTCTTTCCTGCCGCTTGACTTGTGACTCCACCATGGGGCCTCGCTCAACCAACTACTAATAATATGATACCTGGCGTCCAAAAAAGCCGATTTGTCTTCACTGTCATTTAAGCAGCTCACAATACTTCTCTTGTATGAAAAATACCAAGACTTCACACACACACACACACACACACACACACACACACACACACACACACACACACACACATATATATATATATATATATATATATATATATATATATATATATATATATATATATATATATATATATATATATATATATATATATATATACTGGAGCAGTCATGATACCAGGGTTGGTCACGACGATTAAATTCAAGACATCCCTCGCAACAACATAAATAGCAGCGGAATCGGCAGCCCTTCGTAACGCGCGCCAATTTGTCATTGATCAACCTACACGCAAGTTGACTATTTTCTGTGACTCGAAGGCGGCACTGCAGTCTCGACTATCAGCCTTACGCTGTGGACTGCACCAGAAGCTGGTACTACAGATATCAGAGGATATACACCACCTGGCTGAGAAAGGGCACCAAACTACAGTTCAGTGGTCACCCAGTCACTGCGGAATCATCGGCAATAAACGGGCTGATCAAGCAGCCCGATCAGCCAACGCAGAAGATCATGAACTGCTACTTTCACTGTCTAGGACAGATGCTGCACGAAAGTTTCACTGGCTTGCTTGCCAGCAAACCACATCACAATGAAATCCGCCGCACTTCAAGCATGCCCGACTGTACTCGTTTGACCCTACGTTAAGTCTGAAGTCTCGTCGAGGCTTTGCCGAGGAGATCAGACACTTTTATGTGGACTGTTGTTGGGTGTTGCGTTTACCAATGCCCGCGCTTTCCGCATTGAGATGGCCGACACCACAACCTGTGGCCACTGTGGCAAAGAAGAAACTATCCAATATATCTTTTGTGACCGCCTAGAGTATAGCAGAGAATGACCATGCCTTCGCAAGAAACTCAGCAAATTATATAACCAACCTGTGTTGTAGGAAAGGATTTCACAATATCGACAAGATATATCTTCACAGAAGAAGGCCCTGAAAGTGCTACTGCACTTTTTGCTATTTACCAACCTTTTTGAACGTTTGTAGCCAGAACGCCCTTCCAGTGTGTTTTGGCTTTCTCATGTGGGCACGTGCGTTTTTTTCCTTCTCTATCTAGCACCTCTTTCTTGCCCCTGTTTCCTCGCCCCAGCGCTGGGTATAGCAAACCGGATGTCAATATCTGGTTAACCTCCCAGCCTTCCTTTCTCTCTCGCTCACTCTCTCTTTCGTTATTTTAAAGGAAAGGTTACTTTTCCACAGACACATAGCTTTCGAGGTAACTTGCAAAAACTAACCAAACCTTTTGTTAAACTGAGGGCTGGTATTGAACACCAATACTGTGAAAAATCTCATCTTTCATGGCGCATTTGGTGCTTATTATGTTTTGAAAGCAGGGCATTTTATCATGTTGAATGTACACACCAAAAATTGATGATGGTGCGTATCGCACGTGTGTTTGTACGTTTGAAATTGCTGTTTCAACTTACACTATAATGCCGTCTTCATGTAATGTGCATAAAGCCCCTAGAGCTTCGTAAAGTAGTGACACTTTCCTCCATCGCGTCATTCCTTCTCGGCATTCTCTCTTTCGCACTCTCTTTTCGAACGTGGCACCACCTACGTTGCTCTTGCGTAGCAGACGACCTTTAGAAAAGTGAACGGTGCGTGCCAGGCAGCATGCTCTAAGCATTCGCACTAGCTGTCTCGCTCTTGCTATCTTTTGCTTTTAAAGACGACAGTCTTTCTCAGGGGCCTTCGATGCAATGTTTTTGTGTGTCTGTGCATTTGTCTGTTTGTCCACGCATAACGATACCGGGTGCTGTAAACGGCACCAGCCGAAACCTTAAACGGCCGACCCCATCCGCTGCGCCCATCAATGGTGCTCAAGATCCAGCATTCATACTTGTGCAATAGTCCAATAAAAAGATAAGTGCAATAATTTATTGCACTTATTTGAGGCACCATAACAACACGTATATAATCTGAATATGCCTCTTTCACTAGAAAATGCACACATAAGTATTTCTAAGGATCATAGCGTTTATCACGCTGCGCTGATCATGCAACGCTTGCATGAAAAGGCAAGTGCTACACGCTTTGCTAAGACAAAGGTCCCTAGATGAAACAAGGTAGCGTCACTCATTGTTCTCGAGCCGTCCTCCTCACTTTCTCGATTACTCCTCTTTTTCTCTGCCATCCAAGGTCTGTGATAGGTGAATTCGTTGCACGTGACGGTATTAGTGCATGGTGGTGATATTTATTATAAAGCAAAAGGTTCAAAACGAGTGCGCATGTGCATATGGTTCCAGTTGGATTCTTGCCGCGACGAAAGATGAGATCGTATCCTAAGGTCCCTAGACTAGGGACCTTATCGTATCCAAGACATCAGCTGTAGAAGAGGAGCGTTCCATTTGGCGCGAAGTCACCCGGCCAAGCATGCTTCGCAGTGGATCTTGAGTACGTTAAGTACGTGCCAATTTTTGAACAATGCCGGGTTGTTGTGCTGTAGGCTGCAGCAACAAAACAGAAGATGGTTTCTCGCTCTGCAACATACCTCGTGGCATCCGGAATAATGCACGCCGTGAAGTGTGGCTACAAAACATTTCACGCGAGGACTTCCGTGCAACGCCGTCGACGCGGCTTTGCGAGGTGAGTTGATTTATCGGCTTTTGTTGAAACGCTACACAACGTGCGTCTAACGCGCGCCTAGTACGTGACCTTTGTTACAAATATTTGTGCGTATGCATGTGCGTTTTAATACAGCTTAAATGACTGCACTTTCAGGAGCATTTGACGCCAGACCAGTTTGAGCCACTTGCTCTTGAACGCGGCGTAAAGAAGCTCAGACGCGACGCTGTGCCAACGCTTTTTAAGCCTTCCCGGCAGCGAAGGCGCACGAAAAGACCTCTGCTTTTAGGTATGTCATTGCGCTGTTTGTATTACTCGTGCTGAATTATCTGAATAATCGCACTGCTCGATATCTTGTAGGAGCATTACATGTTCAGTTTTTAGGTAGACAAACGAACATAGCAACTTGAACATAGCTACTGAAAGAGATTGTCGGGCTGTACGCGACCGATATTTGGTTCCTGCGGTAAGCACGGGATGACTACACTGAAAGGCGCAGTGGAGTAAAAATGCAACACAGCTGATCTCGCTTTCACGTGATGCTGCAAGATTGCTAGTTTGCATTGCCAGCATACCATCCCAACCCCTCCCCCCCTACCCCCACTTTATTTGTTAGTGGTAGCGCCGGCACAGGAACGTTTTGTCTTCACGTTTGAATTAAAGAACATTCTGCATTCGCAAGAAATCGATAGACTGTGAAAAAAATCAACATGTACGGAGAGAGAGAAAATTCAGTTTTAACATTATTTATGTCATCAATGCGTTACAAGGAATCACTTGCAAGAGCTAATCACTTTGTTCGAAATAACCTAGTGTATTTCTTACGGACTCGCATGCATTAATGAGGGAAAAGTCGCATGCTTTATGCGTTACGCATAATTTTACAATATAACTTTCTGGGCCTGCAGCAAAGGGACTCATTAAAGAGGTACGCACGTATGAAGCACACCGCATGATCAGCTGCGTTAATGTTGTCATGTGTAAGTGACGACAGGGGTTAGCGACCGCATCAAAGCTTTGTGAGCCGCTGAGACCACTGCGGTGCTTGGGGCACCTGGCTTTCCGTGTTGGTTGTTTTGTGCACTGCCCGTTGGGGCCATCGAGTAATTGAGTGCATCGGACGTCCCCTAATCGAAAACTGATTGTTTTAAGCTGAAGCCACCGTTGCTGAAATGACGCATTACGGATTTGGAGTTTCGAAATGGCAGCCGCTTGGCAGCAAACAGCATTTAAGGGTTGTGCGCTCCTTGCTACTGCAAACAGTTGAAAATGCAGTCATTTCTCCTCTGTGTCTCTCTTTTTGTTGGTCCGTTTATAGCGCTTCATTTCACCAAGTTAGAAATGCATTTTGGTGCACAAATAAAACACATGTACGCATTGTTGCATGCAATCCACGTCGTAGCAGTTGGAGGCCATGCAACAAAATCCAATGCATTTTGTTTTCCTTTTGTGCATGTTTAAATCTGGCAGCAATATTACGTGCACTGTTGCATGAACTTCAACTGCCCTGCCTTAATTTGCACAGCTGAACATGGTCTCTGGTTTGTGCAATCGATGCGCCCTTTTCGATATTTGTAGCGACAAATGTTACGTGCACACCGTAAAAAGGAATGTGTCCATTGATTGTGATTACGTGTACATGAAAGCATACGCGTAAGACTCGAAGCAATGTTGTGTCTCACGTATTCATCAGGCATCCCATCAGTGTGGCATACACGCTAGATTTGTGTTCAGATGCCGGAGTTGAGGAACTGTGTGACAATAAACATTGAAACACTAATACAATGAGTGCCGTGAATTTGCTAGGTTGGCGTATAAGGAGACTTCAAAGTTTGTTAACAAAGCGTCGACTTCTTTGGAGCGGTTTAAGTGCAAGCAGCTGCTAGAATGGTTGAATAGAACGGCATTTCAATCAATTGTACTATCCTTGTCTCGTTTGATTTTATAGTGTCTGCTCATTTATAAACGACATTTTCAGGAAATGGCAGGAGCATTGACAGCAGCTCAATAGGACATGACCATTGCTACTTTCACGGATCTCATGAGAGTGATACTCAAGGTACGATTGCGGTGACATTTATGGTGTAGACGTGGAAGTAATGCTTGTAATTAACCGAGAGGGGTGGCTTCTATCTTGTAGAAATGTCCCCAGAGGATACGCCCCACCTTTCAATTGAAGCAGAAGTGGTTGGCTACTCTGGACATTGTGCAACAGAGTTCTGCGTGCAGTATACCAAGTAAGCAGGTGTATGTTTATTGCACCAAGCACGTAACTATTTTTTTTCGTTTAGTGGAGAAAACAATTTTTGAAGTTTAGTCCCACTATTGCACAATTTTACTACAGGGCTATAGAAACCAACTCAATTTTTTGCATAAAAAAGAGTTGTGTACTCGCACTACATGGTTTTAGGTTTTTTTATTAGCACTTTATTTTGTATGTTCGTAAATGCATCATCCTAGTGGAAGTATCTCCTCATGACCATGGAATTGGCTTGCGTAGTTCCACAACGAAAAAGAAAAAACACTGCAGTGATTGTGCGCATGCACAGCTGGGCCACTTGGAGTTCGTTGCTACACACATAATGGTTGTGAACAAAGAATACTGAAAAAGGTAGACCTGCCTAAACTGTATCGGCTGCTAGTACTTTATTGTAATTTCACTGTACAGCTAAGCTGACGCACCGTTGTCTTTTGAAGCAGACCTAAGTTATGCAACTTACTCGCATTTATGATACCATGTGATGCACTTGCAGTGCTATTTAAGGAAGCGCATTCACACTGCATGTGCTTAGGTGAAGCGTCAGGTATTTTGAAGCTTCCAATTACTTGAAACTCGTAACGCTGCAGTTTATGCGCAGGGAATTTGTTTACGTTTTGTTGCGAAAATAAAATTTATTCATTCCCGTGATTGTTTTTAGCTATAACTGTCCATATGAAGCTACAGACGTATACACGCTTCACGAATTCCATGACGGCGTGGAACTGAATGGAAGAGCTTTTAAAAGAAAATGGCTTGAAGCTTGCACTAATCTACGCAATGTTCGATACACAGCTAAGCTGATCGGTGCCATGCTTATTTATTGCTGTATAAAGACACAGCCTTTGCTCTTAGGGTGCTTGAATTTCGCTGCAGCAATGTTGAACTTTTGCTTGAACTTGGCTTGGTGGACCCCAGTATATAACTCTTTCGTGTTAAAAAAGCAATAATATGTATTGTCAAGCTGCGAACTTGCTCCAGGGGTCTGAAATATGCTGACTGCAGCCTGCAGAGGACTGTCTTTGTCCCGTATTTCTTTTTTTTTCATTTTCTTAATAAGTGTGTTCATGAGCTACACAGACATGGCCGGCCTCAAGAATTTTTTTCGTGACGCAGTGCATTAGGCCATCACACGTTGAAACATGGTCGTGGAACGAAAACTCTCCATTCAAGAATTGGCGTCGATTTCAGTCATTCTGAAGATAGGTATCGTTATTTCTCGAACCCTGACTCTAAATACCATGCGTAAATTAGACACATATGTGATATGAGGAAACCGCTCTTTCAAAAGGTAACTATAGCTGTCATATTGTTCAAACGCACCCACCGATCCCCTCGCCCACTAGTTAAAACTGCGCCTGCCCTTGCAGTACTCAATGTAGTGTCTTCAGCTCGCTGGCTGAGGAGAGTTTGAGACCGCTGCTTTACACAAACGCCTTTCCTTAATATGTAGACTAAACTTGGTATTGCAACGAGATGCAATACTCTCGCCATAAATTATTTTCGTAAACAACACTCCGACGATACCCTACAAAATTCGGAAGGACTCCCACGCGATAAAACAAAAGAGATTTTTTCCAAGAGAATCTAGCAGCAGACTGTTTTCAGTTCAACAGATCTGTACTATTTTTTAAATACATTTGAGATGGTAGCTGAAATGACTTGGACGTTTCACGTAGAATAACCCAGATGTCAATGTTTTTATTTAAGTATACATCCTTTACTTACAGGTACAGCCTCACGTGCAGCTCTGTTGGCCAGAATAAACGCACAGCTGACTATTGTGAAGGCTAAGGCGAGGGTGAAAAAGCGGGAGCACAAGAAACTTATGCTGCACCTGTCTTCGTACATAAATGAAGATCAGTTCACCAGCTTGCATCGTTCACCAAGAGGCACAGTGTAGTCCGAGGAAACATTGACCAAAGCACTGAAGATTCACCTATCCTGCGGCTCGAGGGGCTATGATATGGTCAAGGAGCTCGGCCAGCCATTGCCTTCGCAGAGTACACTTCAACGTCACATCGAGCACTGCAAGTTTCGTCCAGGGCTGCTGGTGGACATTATAGACTCTCTCGCTGTTAAGGTAATTGTAGCGAATTTGTCCATTTTGCAACACTATGGAAGTTTCGATACTTCAAATTTTTGTTTGTATTTTCTGTACTTATGCTGGCATGCCTCATAATACAATCACGGTGTTCCCGAAAAATTGTTAGCACTTCATGGTTGCCTGAATAGAAGTTAGATAGCATAGAATTGTCATTTTAGCGGCAACCCATCTAATAACAACCTAGGCCTTGCAGGAAACTACAGTACAATCTAAGCCATCAAACATCCATTTGATAGTTGCCTGATCATGACAGGATGCAAGAGAGTTTTGTGATAGGAAGCTCATAGTTTATAGTGTAAGGTAGCGCGAGATATTGGCCAGATAAAGTGTGTTATATAAAATAACGAAATTGTTCATTGCACGTTCTGGTTGTGGCAAGCGTACCGAATCGGTGCGCTGCACCAAAACCACGAATCATCACTGATTGACTGAACATGCATATTTCTGACGACGCTTTTGCGCATTGCAAGCTCTCAGTGACATCTTTCGACGGCTCGTGTGTTTGTGTCATGATAAACAGTTATTTCATTACATAGGTCGACCTCATTCAAATGGATGCTTGGTTGGGAAGTGCTTCTATGGACGTGACCTTAACGTTAACGGAATGATTACCTTTGACTGTGGGGCTTTTTACGTTATGGCACCTTATTGCAGCCTACTTGTGCGACGTAATGTACTTAAACAGTAACACTGCTTTTATTTCCTGCCTAACCTTTCATGTTAGTTAATCATATCTTCCAATCATGCGCAGGTCAACTGCACGACAGAGTACGAGCGCCATGCGTGCCTCATGATGGATGAGATGCAGATAACCCCAGGCCTCATATATGATCCTTCGGCTGACGCAGTACTGGACAGACCTACGATTCCCTTGGCAGATGGCAGCCTCCCTGCAGACACCTTGGCTACCCATGGCCTCGTACTTATGCTGGGTGGTGTTACTACCAGATGGAAGCAGGTCATTGGGTACCATTTGACTGGCAATCAGGCTCTATGGAGGTTATTTCTTGTCAGAATGGGCAAGCACAGTCGGCCAAATCGCAGTGCTACACACCCCTGTGATTCGAATCGGAAGCTATAGTTTATAGCAGATGCCCTTCACCTGTTGAAAAATCTGCGCAATCACCTCACCAGGGGCCAAATTTTGTATCTTCCTGATGACATTGTTGTAAAAGCTGGTCTCTCCACAAATGCTGTTCTCATTGAACCAATAAAAAAACTCATTGAAATTGACAATAAAGGAGACTTCAAATTGGCTCCGCACCTAAAACAAACATGTATTGACCCTTGTCATTACGAAAAAATGAAGGTGGGCCCTGCTTACAGTCTTTTCAAAGTGGATACTGGGGCTGCACTGCGCATCCTTGTTGAGAAGGGCTTGATAGAGAAGTCCGCGCTTGCAACTGCTTGGTTTATTGAAACTGTGGCCAAGTAGTTCCGCATCATGACATCACGAACAACCAAACTTGCCTTAAGTAAAGTTATTGAGACAGAGAGGCAGGCAAGTATTGGCTTTTTCAAGAATTTTGTTGTACTTTTTGAAGGGCTCTCTATCGGCACCGTCGAAAATGCGCCATGGAAGCCTGTGCAGACAGAACTATTCTCAGTACGCTCTCTGCACTTGATATGCAGGAGTATTTCCTATCATTTTGCAAATTCCGCTTTCTGTTCCTTAGCAGATTTTGTCAAAATGCGCTGGAAAATTTCTTCTCTACTCTTAGAGCTAAGCATCCGATTCCCAGGTTATATGAATTTAAGTGCGCGTTGCGTTCCGCCACGTTAGCGCAGTTTCTACACGCTAGTGCTGATGGCAGCTACGCTAAGGACGGTGGCTTTGTACTTGCTGGTTTAAGCTCAGACAATGAAGACAGCACCAGAGAAACAGTTTTAACTCCTGCTGACATTCATTATATGAATATGTTAGAGCACGAGTCATTTTTGTACTTCACAGGGTATGTTGTTCACAGTGCTAAGAAGTTAGTAAAAAACTGTGATGCTTGTGTAAGTGCCATGACAGGGAACAAAGACGTTCCGCGACTCACACAGTTGAAATCGTACAAAGAAAAGTTAGCGTTGTGTGTAGCTTCTGAAGCAGTTGTAGAAGTTCTAAAGGTAGCGGAGTCTCACTTTCAAAAAAATAAAGAGCAGCATATCCATAATCATGTTCCTGTATCAGCCACCAAAATTGCTGTTAGAAGTGCGAAATCGTGTAATACCTTGTTTCCACACTGTCATAATGTATTGGGGGCTATTCTTTCCGTGTTCTTCTCCGCAAGGATGCACATACAAGTAAGGAAAGAGACATTGGCTCGAAGCGTGCAAATCGACAATAAATGTGGAAGTAAAAGTGTAGGAACGAGAACTGCTGTGGCCAACCTTCATAAAAAATAGCAGTGTAGAAAGCGCCCTTGCAGCCAATGTGGCGTGCGTGCCAGGAGAGCTCCTTGGAGAACGCATTTTTATTCTATCTAGCTGCCTGCGCACCTTCAATAGCCTTGTAAAAATCTTTCCTTCTTGCACGTCGTGCGTGTTTGAGAAACTGAAGCACCAAGAGCCATACTGTCCGAGTTCCTTAATGCTGCCATTGTCAACTTGCTGACAACATCCTGACTAGATTTACATTCCTTAAAAAATTTTGTGCTGCCTAGATTCACAGCACTACCCCACGTGTACCATGCCATTCAAGTAAGCGCAAGTACAAGGACCAAAGCACAACCTGTTTTGGTATGTGATTGGTCTATTTTTCATAGTTTTAGAACATGTTTCCGGCACGGCACAACTCTTAAGGTATCCTTCTGTAGTTTACAATGTAACATGACAGCAAGTCACATAGATGAGCGCGATAGAAATAACCTGTACCTTTCCATATTCTGCCATGCATGCAGTCATGTACAATACAAAAATTTTTCGTGCAATGTTTTTATGTACTCATTGCATCCTCTTCAAAAGACGCATATACACACAATGCCCAATTTACCTTCCTATAAGCTCGCACGACAAATGAACGAGAGGCACCTTAGGAACATCTCTTTACACAAGGTAATGTTTCATTTCATTTACACCATGAAGGCATTACCATCACTTGTGCAAATTGTAAGTACAAAGTGTCCATTGATTACTTGTTCAAACAGTCTAGTTACTCCTGCTAGCAATGATGAACATGCCTGTCTCTTATCTGTTATGTAATGTACGACCAAGCTTTTGCGGTAATGTGTGGATATATAAACTGTACTGCTACACTTATGCCACAGGGCACTTGTATAGCTAGTGGAAACGGTAGCTAACTGTTACAATGCAACTTCCCGTCACTTTGGAAATATCAGTTTTTTTCCAAACGTCACTTGACCATACTGTCCTCTAGCCATACGAACAACGTGGCAACAACTTATCTGCAGTTTACATACACCGTTGAATTGTTCCTGCCATGCAGACATTAGTGTATAACTTTGTGGAAATTGTTACTCCAGTGTTTTACTAGACATCTCAAATCACACAGGTCATTTTTGCAAGCATTATTGAATGCGCCTTTTATTAGTACGTCATGTGACATCACAAACTGTATTGTAACACCTCTGTGGATGTAGTGTGCATTGTTTGACTTTCATGATCCCATGCAGACATTTCTATGAAAGTCGGCGGAAATGGTTAGTGCAATGCTCTACTGTGTCATCACCTGTATATTTGAAAACACATATTATTGATCCGAAAGTTACTCAGTGAATCTTGCTGTAATACACCTCATGTATATGACAACAAGCTGCAGTGGAAATCGGTTTGCATGTTCACCTTTGTTCATGCCATTAAGGCATTCGCGTCTGTGTAAATTGTCAGTACAGTGTGTTGTTAGGCCATTCATTGTATGTTTCAAAGCACGCATGTTCATGTTAGAAAAATGTAACGGTGAGTCTTCCTCTGGTACGTGTTGTTCAGGCAATGATCCAGCAATGTTCCGCATTGAATGTCACATGCTGCAATTTTGCTCATAGTTTTATTGTTTACTGACAAATGAAGTGTCTTGGTGTGGTTTGCGTGTCTTTGCAACTGCCCAGGACATTCTTGTTTATTCATAGGTGCCTGCTATGAAAATGTTGCCAGAGATTGTAACGAAGTAACAAGAATAAATATTTGTAGTCAACATTGTGCCTCCTTGTTCCTTTTAACATTCCAGTGCCCTGATTTACATAGGACGTTGAAGTAGTGCCGTTGTACGTAGCTCAGCGCATCTATCGATGCATCAGCGCCCTACTTTTGTCCTTTGCAGAACGAACGCCCCTTCCAGCATTGTTGTTTTGACGCTTCTTGCGTCCCCTCCATTGAGCGCGCACTTCCACGTTTAATATTTTCATAACCGCTCATTCTATATTTGTGTATGTGTATCAGTTATCATCCCTACCAGTTACATGTGTCGCCCAAGGTTCCTTTTTAAGCAACTTTGTTTTATCTGGGCGCCTTAGCCGTACCCATCTGCAGTTTTTTTCGCAATTTCCACCAGAATAGCAGCATTCGACACTTCGTCTCTCATCTCTAGCTGTCTGTTAACGTTACAGTTAAATTTTTACTTTATTGTTCTTCGGGCTGCTCAACTACTTGTCAACCTTTTGGTTTGCTTTGAAACTAGACCCACATGTTACCACAGCTGCATTGTGCTTTGAATATCACGGGAAACAGCTGAACACTGCACAGCTGCTTAAAGTATTAACCAAAAAAGTGGACATATACTTTTGTGGAAAAAGGTTTAGCTATGGGGCTGTCTCTAAAGTTATATTTACTAAATGGTAATAAGGGCTCAAGAAATTACACTGGATTGCTAAATATTATTGTTCCACTGCGGGCAGGGCTGGGCAGCAAGATCTAAGGTCCCTAGTTAAAACAAGGAACCTTGGCAAGATCCTTCCATCGCTTTCTAAGGGGTGGCATAGGGTGGGGGTGCATGCTGCAGGTGAGGTGAGGGCGAAGTGCAGGTCGGTGCTTCTGACTGAAATTACAGCCCGTACTAGCTCGGGTGCACTCTGTAAAGTATTCGGGTGTGCAGGAATGTAACGATTCCAGCTACTCTGTCGAACGAGTTCACAATGACGGTTACAAACGGCACAATCCCGTGCACAACAGAGAAGCGCTAGTGGTGCGCCAGCATTTGGTTAACATGCGGGAAGACCAGTGCTACAGCGAGTTTGCTGGAAAGGCCGCGCTCACCATCACGCTTTTCTAATGCCCATCATTCAGCATTCCAGCACATTTCTGCTACTTGCCGCTGATGGTGGGGTGACGACATCGTCGCAAAGTTCATCACTTCGGGACAGTGAATGCGGTGATGAGTCACAAAGGGTACAACGTGCGTGTCTGTTGGCGTCACTCACAAACCTCTCTGTACGCGCACGCTGTAGTGCCGGGACACCCCACTCATACAACCCTAACTTGTCGTTAAGTTGCGTGCACCCGCATTGCGGTGCCGCAGTCTCTCTTAGTAACCAAGCTAATATAACATGCACCACGATTACCTGGCAGCCTGATTTCGAAAGTGGACGTATTTTTTCAGAAAAAGCTGTAATCGCAGTGCTGCTGGTCAAGCGTTCGTTCCAGACTGGCCGCGGTTTTTCCCTGTGTGCTCACAAGCGGCTACGATCACTCGTCACAACGTAACAACAAAGTGCTGCCCTGTGGTAAGTCAGGGTCACAGGATCCAGCAAGAAGAACGTTAACCGTGCCACATCACATGCACGAGCAAAACACATTCGGAGAAATGGACGAACTACGACGTACGATGCGAGACGCCATGGCTAATGGTGTGAAACACGAAGGAAGGAAAGGTAAGGAGAGGGCTTGCCCAGCCAGCGCAGGGCGTAAAAAATGTAGCGGAAATGACATCATGGCGGCCATATTCACTAGGCACAATGGCGGCGTTGCTACGGTTACGTGTTGCGTAGTGGAGCTGGTCTAGCAGTGAGCGGCCGCAGCTGGCGGCGGAATGTGTGCCTCCCCAGGTCTCGTGCTAAGCCGTGGCGGACAATATCTGTGCTCTGCGCCGCGTTATTGGCTACGCAGAGTTCTCCTGGCTGTTACATTACTCTTAGCAACGTTTACAAATCCCTTTGTCCATCACGGGGATTCAACAGTGCGTAGAACAAGTGCATATCCTTGTGTCGTGCGGCGGATGATGCGAATGAAGCAGTTAGTGTTCAGCGAAATGGCGTTGGGCACCATGACGAAGCTGAATGACGACGAACGCCTTGCAGGTCAGTGACGGTTGAGCAGTGCTCCTGCTTGTGACAACGGACGACGCTGTTGGGCCCAGCAGGACGCCATGAGGAACATGTGCACATACGTAGTTTCGTGTTGTGTGTGTACAGTAACAACTTGCATGTGCGTATTAAAACACCTTTTCTGTTCCGCTTGGTACACTTTCCACCAGCATCGCATGTAATCTCAACGTAACAGCAACCGCGTTCAACTGTCACTAGCACCGTGCTTAAAGTCACCAAGGTCGCAGAATGCTGACGCCGGTGAGTTTCACGAGGAACACGGACACAGTGGCAGGACGCTGCGTCGGCCGCGTGGCGGAATGCAACCATAGAAGGCGCACGACCGATCGTGTTGTCTGTACAGTTGCTGAATTAATGACATGAAAGCACTCGCCGATGTCAGTGCATCTAGCGCGCGTTCTCTCGTAGTTGATTCGTTGTCGGCGAGCTGTTACTCCCTGTTACTACTCGGACGAAGTGATTTCGCTGAAGGTATCCCGCAGGCTCAGAGTAATGAGCCCCGTTCCATTAGTTTCGGATCGTCACGACACACGCGCTGCGCAGCCCACGTGCTTTCCGAGCCGGAGAGAGAGTCGTGCCTTCTGCTTTACATTCGGATGTAAACAAGCGAGGGAGATTTGCCTAGTCAATAAGGCCGACTTCTGGCTTCGTCCCGGCTTCACAACGCGTAACGTCAGGGCCTCTCCTTACTTTTCCTTCCTCCGTGTCTTGAAATATAGAACTTGCACAACAAGTCCAGTTGGGTAACACAAATCACGCTTCTTCTTATGTTTTACCGCTTATTTTCTACTAAGTAACCTTTTATCCAAGGTCTCATTTACTTCTCATTTGGTATAATTGTTTCTATCCGCCGTAGTAACTGAACACAAACGTTCGCTTTTTACGCACGCTTTGACCCTTCTTGGGGGCGTTTCAGGCAAATAAGCGAAGAGGAAAAGGGAGGTGTCGCTACCTTGAAAACTTTTTCATCTAATGACCTTAGTCTGGGTAACGCATCAGTGCTGAATGCAGCATGTCACATTTCGCGCCGGTTGCCGTCATGCCGCACCGACGGACGCTGATCGCGCCGGTCGTGCCTTGTGTCAGACTATACAGTGCTCGCGTTTTGCTAAGGCAGCGTTGCTGTGCCCAGCGTGCGCACGCGTCAAGGCCATTTTGGAGTACGTTGGGCCCTTCATGACGCGTTTGCAGCTGTTTTGCTAGATCGGCATATGCCAAATTTTGTGTTACGTGTCGTCAATGTCTGACGACAGTATATGACTGTTGCAAACGCGACAATATTGACACGCGTGTCTTCTAAGAGAATGACAACATACCACGTTCATGGCGTGCTCGTGGCCATTTCCACATATACTACATTGGTTATCACGTGACGTAAATAGAACACGAAGGTAAACGACACTATAAAACTTGATAATCATAATACGGAAGTTATGTACCGCATTATTTACCTCCACCTCGTAACTTTGTGCTGATCTCAAAGTGACATATCGACTTTTCTCATTCGTGCTTCGCATATCATCGATTCCCACTGTACGTGGCATCTGCCTATTTTTTACATCAGTGATCACTCATTCAACATTATTTGCTCATGCTCCAGTAAACTCTCGAACAAACTCCACCAGTCGCCCTCTGCGCGTGAGCTTGAAGGAATCATTTGAATTTTTTTTTCAAATAATTCATTCGAGATTACGCGCAGAACGCGACTCGTAAAGTTTGTTTCAGATACGTTTACATAATTATCTCGGCATACAAGTCGGCCCTTCACGAAACATTCGGCAGAGTTAGACTAAACGGTGACCTAAGAGCTGAACGTGATAAAAAATTTTTAATTCAGTGAAAACTTCCGATAAGTTTGTAAATGAGGAGCGAGATTGGCTAACATGATAATTCAACCTGAGAACTTTACAGCGAAAGCTTGTGAACGTCACCCTGCATTGACGTGAAAGACATTATGCGCTGTTTCTTGAGAACAACGCGTGCAGGAGCTCCTCATATTCTATTGGATCTGCATAAAACTTTTTTTTGGCATCGGCGAATAACGGCGGTTTTTAGGGGCGAAGCTCCTTATAGCGGCACCCGTTCATCCCTTGTAGCCGTGGTAGTGTGTAACAAGTATAACATATTGACCTCCAAAGTGGTGCCGGTGAGAGATTTCTTCTGTGCGTTGTTTATCATTAGGAGATACTGCTCAATGTACATGCCAATTACTGCTAAGGGGGAATGAGAGTCAGGAGAATTCGGCTTTTAGTCAACGCGCCGCTGCGAATTGTTTATTGTTCAACAACGCACAGAAGACAAGAAAGGGTAGCTACGTTATACTCGCTGGGCGTAGCCTCTTAGGTTTTGGAAAGGTCTAGCGAGTGTTGGGCCGCAGTGCCATGAATACAGTGAACTAGCATATACCATGATTTCAAGGTGGTTAAAGGTGGGCTGTAGGCACGAAGCGCAAGCCGTAAGAAAGCATAAAGTTTCCCCAAATTAACTAGAGGGCACTCTTTAGCTGCGTTCATTCAGCGACCATGGGAATGAAGGGTAGTACCCACATTTGGCTAGTCTTCGTACTTGCGGGTGGCGATTCGTACTTGCGGCTTCGTTTATTGCTGGTTACGGTTTTGTTTTGAAAAAAAGAACGAACCCTTTTGAACTTAGTGACTTGATTCAAATTGGTAAGCCTAAAAGAATAAGGTTGTGAAGCGAAAAGGGTGACCATTTGCTAATTTACGTTTTCGTGAAAAAACAGCTCCAAGCCACACAAACACACACGGAGCCAGAAGCAGGCCAGAAGTACGAAAATTAGACAAATGTGTGTACTACCCATCATTCCCATGCTCGCTGAAGCGCCGTGTGTTGCAGCTTCCTTAGACACTAGCGCCAGAGTTCCCTCTAATGTATATTAAAAACTGTATGTAAGAAAGTGTGCGTGTGCCTCCTCTTGTTTAGTACTTGGAATGCCCGCTGGATGGCGGTGCTTGTATATCGGGAATATATGACGAAAAGATATCAGATGGTAGTACTTGGAGTGTTGAATAGGTGGATGAACGGACACACAGACAGATGCTTGGACGGATGCACGGACAGAGGGACGCAATGACGGACGCAGGAGTGGATGCTTTGACGAAAGCAGGGACGGACGCATGATGAACGTGCGGACGCACGAACAGACGCACGCACGGACGGGCGGATGGGTGCATGGGCGGCCACACAGACGCACGCATGAATGGACGGAAGCAAGAAAGAATGGAAGGATGGATGCTTGGCCCCCCTATCCATCATTCACTCCGTGGATGTGCTGCCACTTTTTTTGCATCAGTGATCGCATCTCCGATAATTCTTTTTGGGGCTCCTGTAAGCTTTTGAACAAACTTGACTAATCGCGTTCTCAACGTAATCTCGAAGGAACCTTCTAAAACTATGTCAAACCCTTCCAAATATTGTTGCTTAGCCGTTGCAACAGTTTCTACGGATGAAACCACATCGCAACGAAACAATGAAGTAGGGGTGGGGTTCAGTGGAGTCCTTTAAAGAAGTATCGTTACGATGATACAAAAAGCATAAAAGTGAGGACGAAATCAAAAGGTATGCGTGCATATTGTATACACAGAAGGATAAGGGTATAATAGAGTTCAGAAAGCTTGTTATCGCTTATGAAACGGCCCAAGGCGCCCCACTAACGTCTTCAGGGTGAGCAAAGTTCGTATATCTGGTTCGTTTTTGTCCATAAAACTTGTTAAGAAATTGGATGTGAGCTCGTGTTTTTTCAGCTCACTGCGGCAACTTGGCAAAAAAAAAAGACAAACACCGCGTGACATATCGGCTTCCTTAGGGTATTTTCAAAGCTCTTTTGCGCTTCGCGTAAAACTGCGACGTTCGCTTCGCGGAGGATTTTCTGTAATAAGCAGAGGCGATGGTTATTACTTGTACAGTCTATTGTGATTTGAAGCTTATCGCTCCAGCTTCGACTAAGAACTACAAGAGCGCCACATCGCTGAATATTCTTTCGAGAAGAAGGTGGTATTACGCGAACTTCGGTGACTCGTTTTTTTTTTTGCTTCAAGCTGCGGTCACCCTCGTCGAAGGAAGTTGTTTATGCGAAGCAGCACTAAGCACCAGTTTAAACACATCATTCCCAGCAATTTCGCGATCGCCCAGGTAAATGAAATCCCGCCAAGAATACACCTTATTGCAAAAAATTGAGAGCTCAAAATATATAAATACTGTGTAAAGTTTGTCGTAGTGCTAATTGTCTTAGCAATTCAACCTAGAAAAATAATTCTGGCCCGCTCAGTACTGCGGGTATGGTCTGTGACGTCAATCGGTTGTGACCCTCATCTCAATCTGACTAGACGTGCGCATACGTGCTCCCGCCGTTCGAGATAGCAGGATTGCTAAGCCTGACGAAGCCTGTCGTGGGGTGCTCGCGTTTCTTTTGTGGACTGTGTGAAGATGACCGTGTTTTTCTACGCTTGTTAATTACTGCGCCCGTGATGTGTGTGCTTCGTTTCCTGAATGTCCACCTGCTAGCTCACGGGATGGGCACTGCTGCGGGTCGAACTCTCCTCGATATTTAGAATGCGGCGAATATATATATATATATATATATATATATATATATATATATATATATATATATATATATATATATATATATATACGGTGCGTGATATCGACGTCGATGCCGACGGTGAAATCCAGCCGAGTGTGTCTATATAATTTCTATCGCAATAAAAAGATTCGGAAACCCAGAGATGAAAGGTAGAAGCAAAAAGGCGAGAAACGTAATCTCAAAGTAATATTTAGAATTTTTCTGAAAAATCATACGAAATTACGTGCACGCTTGTGAAGTTTCTTCAAGAGCTTACTCATTAAATAAACGCTGCAAGCGCACTCTAAATGGCTAAAGTACTCGGCTACTGACCCCCCCCCCATTCGCGGGATTGAATCTCGGCTTCGGCAGCAGCATTTTCAGTGGAAGCGAAATTGCTGTAGGCCCGTTTTCTCCAATTTGGGCGCGCGTTCAAGAACCCCCGGTGATCTAAACTTGCGGAGCTCTCCACTACGGCATCTCTTATAATAATATGGTGCTGTTGGGAGGTCAAACCCCACTCACTATTCAACAATAATCCCGGCACACGAGTGGGCTTTTTAAGAAACAATTGGGCGGATTCAGAGAATTAATATATATATATATATATATATATATATATATATATATAATTTCAGTGAAACCTACACATACGTTAGTAAATGAGGAGCAAGATTTTTTAGCATGATAATTTATCCCTGGAACTCTACAGCGAAATCTCGTGAAGGTCACCTTGCATTGGCGTCAGAGACATTCTGTGCTGTTTTATGAGAACTGCAAGTGCGGGAACTCCTCATATTCTACTACAACTGTTTAATTGTTTTTTTATTATCGGTGGAAAACGACGTTTTTTTTTAATCAGTGATCGCATCTTCGATCTTTTTTGCTGCGCCTGCCATAGGTTGTAGAAGAAACTGCACAGATCGCGTTCTCAGCATAATCTCGAAGGAACCTTTTGAAACAACGTTACACCTTTCAAAACATTGTTGCGTAGCTGGTGCAACAGTTTCTGTGGAGGAAAGCAGATAACATAAATATAATGAAATAATGAAACAAGGGGTAATATGGAGTGACTTACTTTAAAAAAAATTGCCCGCAGCTTCCCTCGGGGGAACACTGAGGAGGATGTGGACCATATAATTGGTTAACGGGGTGTTAAAGTGCGACTTACTTGGGTCGATGGCTAAATTGGTTAACGTGGTTGTGAAATGGGGTGTTAAATTGCGACTTACTTGGGTCGATGGCTAAATTGGTTAACGTGGTTGTAGGAGGGGGTGTTAAATGAGTGAACACGTACACACGTATGCGAAAGGGCGGCGCTGGTCGAAGGGACGTCGATCATTGTGTTTGTGGATTCGTTGGAATTCATTTCACCGCGACCTTGGACCTCGACGCGCCATACAAACCAACCGACGAGCGGCAACTGAGCGAGCGAGCGCCGACCTTGAGTATATATACAGCACGACGGCGCATGCACTGTCAGCTGTTGAATGTTCTCGAAGCGCGACGCCACATGCGCGTCCACTGGAGAATCAGGAGAATTGTAGATGTCGAACGCGGTGTGTAGAGGAGGAAGGGATGCACAGATGGTGGAAGAGTGGGCGACGGCGCGGCGGCGCATGCGCGCGCGTCAGCTGCCGATGTTCTCGAAGCGCGACGGCGCATGCGCGCGCGTCAGCTGCCAATGTTCTCGAAGCGTGACGGCGCATGCGCGCTACATTATACAGCTAGCAAATGTTCGTGAAGAGGAGAAGCGCACGCGGTGTGTAGAGGAGGAAGGGTGCACAGATGGTGGAGGAGTGAAGCGCGCGCGGTGTGTAGAGGAGGAAGGGATGCACAGATGGTGGAAGAAGGAGAAGGAAGCTTACGGACGGCGCCGCACTACAAGCCTCGAGTATTAGATGCTCGGTATCTAAAAAATATATGCCCAGTATACCTGCATATATAAACACAGGACAAGGGCATAATAAAGTTTAATGTCCTTGTTAGCGTGCACAAAACGGCTCAAGCTGCATCGATAAAGACCTCGGAAAGTGTCCTGTTCGTATTTTTGTGTAGTTTTTGCTCAAAAAGCTTGGTAAGGAAATTGTTGTGCACTAGTGTGTTGAGTCAGCTTAGTGGCAGACGCAAAAGAAAATACCATGTGACATATTCGTTTTCTTTCGGTATTTTCAAAGTTCCCTGACGCTTCTCGAAAAACTGCGACATTCGCTTCGCGGTAGCTCATCGCTGTGATAAGCAGAGGCAACGGTTATTACTTGTGCATACGATTGTGACTTGAACGTCATCACGCCAGCATCTAATAGGAACTTCTACAGCACCACGTCCAAGGTATTCTTTCGAGCAGAGGGTGGTGTCATGGAAGCTTTCCTGGCTTGTTTTTTTGTTTTCGTTTCTTAAGCTGTGATCACTCTCCTTTGAGGAAGCTGTTTAAAGGAAGCAGTGCCGAGCACCAGCTTCAACACGTCTTTCCTAGCAATTCCGTAATCGCCGGTGGGGTTGAGAGCCCATTAAGAATGCACCTGATCACAACGAATCGAAGGCTAAGTATGGAGAAAAATTGTGTAGAGTTCGTCGCAGTGGCGATCGTCTTAGCAATGCAACCTAGGAAAATATTTCACGCCCACTCACTACTACGGCCATGGCCTGTGACGTCATGCATCAGTTGCAGCCTTCATTTCCTGCTGACTAGACGTGCGCATGCTTGCTGCCACCGTTCGACATAGCAGGATTGCTTAGCCTTACGGATGTGGTCGCTGGGTGCTCATCTTTTTTTTGGGTGACTGCAGGACAATGGCCGTGTTTTTCTGCGCTTGTGAAATACTGCGTGGTAATGTGATGTGCTTCGTTCACCGAATAATAACGTAGTGTACGTACACCTGCAAACTCTCCCAATTGGCAGTGCTACGGGTCCAACCGTCACCGATATTGAAATTGTGCCGGAGGTTCGAGTGCTTTCATTCTCAATGGGCTAAAGAAAATCGAAGTGGGAGCATGCCGTTCATCGCGATGACATCCATATTCGTTACTCCGAGATTCAAAGGTATGTGTTTGTCTGTACTAGTTGCTTTTAGGTTGTTTTGAAAGAACCACCTTTAGCACCTTCGGGTTTCTCCGTTGAATGTCGGGTGTGCTTCTCACTTGTTAGCCAGCCTTGATATTAGACACATTTAGCTGATCACCACTGGCACTCACCCTGTGATAACGTAGCATGCCGAGATGTTCCTAGGAACCACACAGGTGTCTGTTATTTTTTTGTTTTTTACAAGCGCCGAGATGTGGTCTGCTTGGCTGCTAAATGACGGTGAAACGAAGTAGACCAACCTTCACTCTCCACTACGCCAAGTTGACGAGCGCAGCAAAATAGGCGTTTAACGCTCCACTGCTCACACCACAAACGCATCAAAATGAAGTATTAAACGTGCATGTTGTTGCGAAAGACGGGGACGCCAACACGGTCCCGAAGGCGCCACTGCTTTCAACTCCGCCGGGAAGGTCACCAGCCGTTTGGTAGCGTATGTTTCTCAGCTCGCGACTGCTTCTGCGCAGAGCTGATAAGACGAGCGGACGAGACGACGGTGAGTTAAACAAGGTTTATGTACAGCATATATACAGAGGCGTTACAATTTCGGCACTGGGGCCGACAGAGACTCGAAGAGCCGAGCTCTCCTCTCTAACACATAGGTCAACTTTTCGCCTAAGACCGCCGACTCACACACATGTCGGCTCTCCGACAAGGGGACTCCTCTCTCATAGGACCGCCGATCGCGACGCGCCGCAGGGCTTCTTTTATTTGCACCGGGTCCAACCAAAATGTCCAATCAGAAGCGCCGCTGGTCGTCAGGGCAGATTCCTCCAATGGGGTCGCTGCTGGGCCACGTCAGACCCCCAGACACGAAGACGCCGGCTCGCTGTCACGTGCGCTGCTGACTCACTGCACGTGGGCCAGAGAGGCGCCGCGCGTGTTTACGCCGTTGAGTTGTTCGCGTCAGGCGGACTGCGGGCTGGCCTTGACCCAGATTGCCTTTTTCAGAGGCACGGACGTTTGACGAGGACTCGCTGGCATAACAGCACCCCCGCCGCCAGACAATGCACCCGAAAGACGAGCTGCTTCCACGGGGCTCGGATGTCAGGTGCGCTCGTTCGCCAGGTCCCTTCAGGTTCGCCTCCAGGGCCGGAAACACATCCCATTTTTGACGACGGATCCCAGCTCTACTGGCTTGTCGCCACAACTTGTCGACCAGCTTCACTCGTCTCTTCTGACCACCTTCGGTTTCAGCACTTGTCGATGGTTCTGCAACTTGCGAAGAACGGTTCGACAACAAACAACACACGACACAAGCAAGTGCCCTCGGTCACCCGACAAAACACCAGACAAAGTATAGTACAACATATACCTATCTACGTGTCTATCGGAATTTTGTTCCCTCTACATCAAGAGGCCCATGTGGGACACAAGACTCCTTAAGTAAGAACTTGAATTTTTCACAATTACAACAACGCAACGAATTAGAATACCACATAAAGTTGGCCCCTTGAGATCACTCTGAACGAGAGCGCTCAGCCCAGGTCGTGATGAGGTCAAAATTTTGCGCCGAATCGCCAGCGAGAAACCGAAAGGTTGAGAAGTTACTAGCTGGAACGCACTGCTCAATGCACCTGCATTAGCGTTTACCTTTCCTTTATTTTTTTAATTTTTTTTGATAGCGAACGTCAAAGTTGCGCTGTGGAGCAACATGCTCCACTTCAGTAACCGGCCACTTTTAGGCGACGATACCTATGCGTCACCAAGAGCGGCTCACACTTTCGACGTTGCACAGGGGAACAACGATACGGCTTGCTACGGATTGACTCCTCACCGCTTAGCTCGATATCGTGTTTGATCACCCTCGTGTTTCCGGGGCGGTCCGAAAACACGTCTTCAAACTCGGAACCAATCTTTCTCAGGTCCTCTTTCTCAGGTCCTCCTTCACTTAAGCTAGGCTCTAGGTTTATCTGCTCCCGGATTACAATCGATCCCCCTTCAATTACCTCACTAGAACTCAAAAATTCTGCTTCCTCTTCCTTTGAAGCATTCAACAACAGATTTACGACCGCTTGATGTTAAACGTATGGTTTCATCAAGTTGTAAATTTTGTCCGGCCGCCTTCCTAATTTCACTTCATAATTTGTATCGCAAGGCTTCGATATTACTTTGGCGGGCCCTTCCCAATCAACCTCAAGTTTGTTCCTTTTGAACGGCTGCAGCAGCATTACCTGACTCCCTACTTCAAAAGCACGCTTCTTCACCGATTCCTCGTAGTGTTCTTCGACAGCACTTTTGCCGCGTTTTTCTGGCTTTCCACTAGCGCTTCAATTTGGCTTTCCACTAGCGCTTCAATCGAGAGATCTTCACGCTGCTCTCGAATGAGCGTCTCTCGATCAACTCTCGGCAGCTCGCTCCAACTTTCCGCTACAGGTGAGAGCGTTGCAGCCCTCTCGCTCTGACTGAATGGCGCTATGTCGTCTCCCCTTTCTACGGAAACCGCGCCGGTCGGTTCGGCGACGGGCCGCTCGCGTGACTGCTCACATGACTCATGCGGAAACTTTTCTTTCTGGGGTTCCGTCGACCCGCCGACAAGGTCACTGGAGAGTTCACCGCATTGAACCAGATCAAGCTGCCGCGATAGCTTCCGCGCTTGCGATCGCGTGAGAGCCATGCACGCTAAGTTGGGGAAGAACGATTTGCCCTGCTCTTTGAGAACCTGCTCTGAGTTGTTGGAGAAAAGATAAGGAAAACGATCATTTAGCGCGGCAGACACAGCCGCTTCGGTGCGAAGCTCACCGAACGGGCCTTCAATGACAACCGTGGCGATTGGTAAGGAAACACTCTGCTCCTCGGCGACTTGCCTGATCCACGCGCATTCTCCTGTAAAGTCATCCGGAGACACCAATGAAGGATGGACAACGTCCATGGTTGCCGCTGAGTCTCTAAGTGCTCGGCACGTTTTCTCATTCACCCTAATTTCTTGGAGATACGGCTCCAACAACCGCATGTTTTTTTCTGATTCTCGGATCGTTGCGAAGGCAAACTTTTCCTGGCAGTTTCTCGCGATGTGTCCTTCCTTTTTGCAGTTGTAGCAGATTAGCGGCTTCCGTTTGCTTTCCGATTCAAATGCCTGTGTGGTAGAAACCTCACTCGATTTCTCCGCTTCTGTTTGCCCTTCCCCTACACTGTCCTTCGTAAGAGACGGGTTCTTCTTGAAATTACGGTGCGGAGCGGGTCTCCGTTGATCAGGTTTCTTTGAAAAGCCCTCTTTTCTCTCATCCTTTTCAACGCGCACTGCCCTGCTGTGCAACTTTTGGTGAGTATAATACTCCTCAGCTAACTCTGCTGCCTTGTTTAGCTGTACTTCACCAAGTCTGTCCTGCAGCCAAAGCCTGACATTATCCTCGATGCAGCGGTAGAATTGCTCCAATGCAACGCATTCCACCACTCTATCGCGGTGATCATAAACACCTTCGCCCTTGAGCCATTCAATTAAATCGGCCTTAAGACGAAACGCGAAGTCAACGTGTGACTCATTCCCCTTTTCAGCATACCGGAACCTTTGCCTGAAACCCTCGGGTGACAACTTATAACGTCTCAAGAGCACTTCTTTAACCTCGTCATAGCTCTCAAACGCTTCCCTCGACAAGCAAGTTATCGCGTCGGACACTTCGCCAGGAAGAAGAGCTAACAGGTTCTGCGCCCAAAGAGACCGCTCCAAAGCGTTTCGCTCACAGACGTGTTCAAACTTGACGAGATACTTCGCCATGTCCTCGTCTACTACGAACGGTGGCAGTTGGTCCCGAATTCTAAAACCGCTGACCTGAACTGTTGGAGAAGCTACGCAAGGCGCCTGCTAACACTGTAGGATTGCCAATTCTAGTCGTTTCAACTCGAGACGCTCCTGTCTCTCGGCCTCCTCGCGACGTTCGCGCCTTTCAGCTTCTTCACGTTCGCGAGCTTCGCGCCTTTCAGCTTCTTCGCGAGCTTCGCGCCTTTCAGCTTCTTCACGAGCTTCTCGCCTTTCAGCCTCCTCACGTTCGCGAGCTTCTCGCCTTTCAGCCTCCTCACGTTCGCGAGCTTCTACTTCTCGCCTTTCAGCCTCCTCACGGCGTGCTTTAATATCCACCCAGGCCTCATCGACTTCCTCAGCCGATACTCCCTCATCCTTCATGATCGCAAGGATCGCTTGCTTTCGTTTCGCACGGCCCAAAGTAATGCCGAGTTCCTCACAAATTTCGATGAGTTCCTTCACTTTAAGGTTCTCCATCGTTCACACTAGCCTCTTGCTGTTTGCCCCTGTTAAGAGTCTACTTGCCGTACCCACTATAAGCCTACTAGCAAGACGCGCAAGCAATTTTTGACACTCCCGTGTTTACCCCCTCTGCATTACCTTTGGTTTCAAAGCACTTCGACTTGGCTTGAAACGATCAAAGCTCACTTCAATGCTTCACACAGCCCTTCTCTAAACTACTACAACCTGAGCTAGAGTATTCTGGTGAACTGAGGGGAAAACATCAGGCACTCACCGCATCGATGTCGCTGACGCCGGCCGATCCCGCAGCTGCCAACCACTGTTGCGAAAGACGGACCGATCCCGCCGAAGCCACCACATTTGCGAAAGACGGGGACGCCAACACGGTCCCGAAGGCGCCACTGCTTTCAACTCCGCCGGGAAGGTCACCAGCCGTTTGGTAGCGTATGTTTCTCAGCTCGCGACTGCTTCTGCGCAGAGCTGATAAGACGAGCGGACGAGACGACGGTGAGTTAAACAAGGTTTATGTACAGCATATATACAGAGGCGTTACAATTTCGGCACTGGGGCCGACAGAGACTCGAAGAGCCGAGCTCTCCTCTCTAACACATAGGTCAACTTTTCGCCTAAGACCACCGACTCACACACATGTCGGCTCTCCGACATGGGGACTCCTCTCTCATAGGACCGCCGATCGCGACGCGCCGCAGGGCTTCTTTTATTTGCACCGGGTCCAACCAAAATGTCCAATCAGAAGCGCCGCTGGTCGTCAGGGCAGATTCCTCCAATGGGGTCGCTGCTGGGCCACGTCAGACCCCCAGACACGAAGACGCCGGCTCGCTGTCACGTGCGCTGCTGACTCACTGCACGTGGGCCAGAGAGGCGCCGCGCGTGTTTACGCCGTTGAGTTGTTCGCGTCAGGCGGACTGCGGGCTGGCCTTGACCCAGATTGCCTTTTTCAGAGGCACGGACGTTTGACGAGGACTCGCTGGCATAACAATGTCTATATATTCTCGTAGCAGGCGTTTTTAATTAAGGGTCAGTAAACATTTCTCAATTTGCGCATAGCACCAAGAGTTTATTATGGAATGTCTGATAATCTGATCAAAAGGTAAGAAGGGCTCACGTCTGGTGTCGTGCATTTATTACATGCTACATAGTGCTTTTTACCGCTGCTTCAATCATTTTTGTGGTGTTATAATTATCTGTCACTCATCCTAAAGACCCTTCGCCTCATTCATTTTCTCAAAATAAGTGAACGTAATGAGCGTCTTTGTATAAACGTCAAGTGCGACTCCTTTTAAACTTCGCGCTCAAGTTCAGAAGGCAGTATCACTGACATTGCACTATCTACGTAAGCAAGAGCTTGATATCCCAAGTGGAAAGTGTGCAGTCGTGGCGCTCCCCAGAGAGCCGATATCCGCTTACGGTGTAATAATTAGTAGGCGACTGGTGTAGTGCACCCAGAGTCAAAGGTTCTTGGGAGTAAGGGCCAAACCTCATAAGCGCGAAAATGCACGCGACAGCGACGAGCGATGCGACGTAGATCGTCTTCGCGCGATCAGTCGCTTGCGCAGGCAAACCTCATTCCCGCGACGGCTTCGGCGAGCGAATTCAACTGTTGCTGGCATGAGGCCGCCTACTCTCACTAAAAAAACTGCGTAGTTAGTGGTATACAATTTAAAAATAAGATACATTGTTGTGTAATGGAAGAGAAAGTATTTATGAGTGCCTTGCAGCTCTTTTTTATATGCACATGCGTAAACATTGCGTTATTTCTTGTTGCGCATACGTGACTCAGGCGGGGTCACGTGCACCTATGTAGTCGTTGTCTTTTGCGGTTTTTCGCTAATGGCAGCTTGAGCCCAGGACTTCCGGGCAATGAGCGACGGATTTCAAATCTGGAGAAACGAGCAATCGCGTGAACGCCGTTTCGTCGCTCATAGCGTCGCTTGTCGCTGTCGCGTGCATTTTCGCGCTTATGAGGTTTGCTCTTCATGATCGACCGACACATGTCTTGGACATCCCCCCTCCCCCCGTCAAACGCGTTATAAAGCGGCTGACTGCCATTCGCACTGATTCAGGTTCTTGCAGGCAATACTGGGACAATGCCCTTGCAGTCTATGTTACAGCCGTACAGGATATTATTTGAGTTTCTGTGGTACAGCTTACCTGTAATATTTACTACGGACAAAACTAGCTTACGCACACCCCCAAACACTCAATCCCAGGCTCTCAGGATATGCATTCATTTACGAAAAAGTGCATCAAGGACTGAAATAATTACCATTGCACGGGCTACTCTATCATGGTGCACATCACTGTTGGAAAAAAATGTACTTCCCTCAGACAAAGTTATAGGAAGCCATCTCACTACTTGACAATCTCCACTGTTCAAAGACCCCGTACGACATTCAGTGCAATTGGCTGTTCGCATTCTGCATCATTTACTTCAGATTACACGCCTGTGGAGAGCGGCTGTATCCTCGACGGTGCCTGACCCTTCTACAAGTACGTCTTGCAATATCAAGGCTGCAGAAAAGATCAAAGTTGCCTTCGATAGCCTTTAAGCAATTTAGCATGCTTCTCTTGCACGACATTTACAGTGACCACGTGCATATCTACACAAATGGTTAGACCGCAGCGTCTTGGTCAGGTGGTTCGAGGAATACCAACTCGAAGGAATAACCAATGCGAATCGAGCTGTTACATATGACATCTGCGGTGGCAGAAAAAGCGGCTCTGTGCGGTGACCTAGGGCACATCGATTGCTATAGATCAAGCAACTGGACTGTGTTTTCTGATTCGAAACCAGCCTTATCGTTCATGCAGTCAGTTCTCCGACGAGGTTTCTACGAGCAGCTCTCAAGAGATTTTCAAGCTTCATCATCACGTTACAGAAACACGCAATGAGGTAAACTTACAGTGATTACCGGGTTCTTGTGGGATCAGTGGCAATGCTTCCGCAGAAAACGCGGCTCACACATCCCAGCAAAGAGAGCACACCCTTCTGATACCGAAATCAACGACAGACACTGCAAAGTTGCTTCTTCGCCTGGCACGTAGTCTGTGTCTGCTGGAGTGGAATACCGTAAGCATAAGACATACAAGAATCCATCAAATAAGCTTTCAACTTGAACTCCAACCTTCATCCGGACTTGCTTTGCTTTTAACTGAAGCTTTGCTTTTTGTAGCTTTTGGTTGGGGGATTGCCTTCACAAAAGCATATACAACGCTCCTTGGAGTGACTGAAATTGTGGAATGCGACGTCTGCGGCACTGAACAAGACATCGGTCATCTGCTCTGCTATTGCTCTCGATTTGCCTCTAAGAGAGGAAAACTCCCTGACGCGTTGCGACAATTAAACTATTGGCCACTCCGTGCAGATGCTTGTGGAGCACAGTCTATCCTTCATCGGCTCACAAGGCAATCAAATTCCTTTGTTCTTATTTAGCACTACGAGTCTAGACGATTGCCTTGGAATCTTGTATAATGCAACTACTGCCTTGATGTCAGCCCATGTGCTGACACATTTCTTGTTTTTTTTTTCTCCGTCTCTCTTATCTTTCTCTCTCTGTCTCATCTCTATACTTAGCTTTACCGTTCCCTCAGTTTAGGGTAGCCAACTTGGCATACGCCTTGGTAACCTACTTGTGTTCTCTTCTATTTACCCTCCTACCATACTTGAAATATGTACTCCTGATCTTCAACCATACTTGGATGCCTCTATACACTTCAAACTTTTTGTTCGGTAGCTTCCCAGTAAACGACATGCGGAGCCAAAAACATGTGACCAATTGTTTTCCTAAATGATTCTCAGGTGTGTGTGACCTCCCTTGAAAACTGAAATGAGGACCACGGTGAGGTACACCGACCCAAACACAGGCAAAATAGTACCAACGCACTCACTCAGCACAGAACACCACACAAGGTTTGCAAATGATAGGTATCATTTCAATTGCAGTCTCTGGACTGTATTCTATGTGTGTGCGTAAATAAAAATTGGAGAATGAATCAGTTTCTCCTATTTACTTCGTCCCTCTTTTGGGCTTTCAAACTTTACTCTTGTTTTATTCATTAGTAGATTGTATTAGAACTTTATTATCAGAAGAAAAGCAGTGGGAATTGTTATTATGTTTAGGTTCATATTGCGGAATAACCTTACGCAGGCTATTTACCAGAAGCCCCTTGAACTCCTCAACTTATTCATCAACATTTGGTTTGTCAGGGACCTGTGACCAATCAATGGCTGACAAGTAATATTAGTAATGGAGATTTTACTTCTCACAGCCAGAATACGATTACCAGAGACGCCGCAAAGTTGACGGCTCTAGAACGTTTGACCATGTAATGTGCTTTAACGTACACTGACATCGTGCACTACACGGGCCTCTGCCATTTTGCATTCATAGAAATGCAACAGCCTCGGCCCTATCAAGCTCACAACCTCTCGATCAGCAACCGAGCACTGTAGCCACCGTTTCGCCGAGGCGGCGCTTTCAAAACAATGTGCTCAGGCGTAGTGTAAAACAGTATGTTTCATGCAGGTATGATATATAAAATGTGTGTGCTTCTTAAAGCTGCGGTGCCATTGGCGATTTTTATATACAGAGGTGAGGCTTACGTGTCCGTATGCTTGCTCTACGACTAGTGAAAACAGGATCGCTGTAAGAAAAAGCAAAAAGAAAAACTGAAGCATCCGTCAGTCCATTCGTTCTTGCTTCCGTCCGTCTATGCGCCCGTCTGTGTGACCGTCCGTGCGTCCATTCGCCCGTCCGTGCGTGCGTCCGTCCCTGCGTCCGTCCATGCGTCCATCCTTTTGTGCAGCCATCGGTGAGTTCGTCCATGCATCTGTCTGTGTGTCCGTTCGTCGATTTATTCAACACTCCAAGTACCACCGTCTTGCGTCTTTTAATCATATATTCCGCATATGCACCGCCATCAAGCGGACATTCCAAGGACGAAACGAGAGGTGGCACACGCACTCTTTCTTACGGCTTGCGTTTCGTCTCTATTTCCCACCTTTAACCACCTAGAGTTTATGGTATATACTAGTTCACTGTATTCATGGCACTCTTGCCCAACGCTCGCTAAACCTTTCTAAAACCAAAGAGGTCATTCCCTCGAGTATAACGTAGCAACCCTTTCTTGTCAGATTGTGCTCAGTGTACATGCCAGTGGCTGCTAAGGGGGGAATGAGAGGCAGGAGAATTCGGCGTTCAGTTAACGCGCCCGCTGCGATTTTTTCATTGTTCAACAACGCACAGAAGAAATCTCGCACCGGCACCACCTCGGAGGTCAAAATGTAGGACTGGTTACAAACTACGATTACTACTACGACTACGAGGGACGAACAGGTGCTGCTATAAAGAGCTTCACCCCTAAAAAGCATCTGTACTGTTTACGTATGACAAAAAGCTTTCGCCCTCTTTACGTACGGTAAAGATAGCCTGTACTGTTTACGTACAGCGGAAAGCTCCTGTGCTCTTCGCGTACGGCAAAAAACTTCTGTCCCCGCCGCAGTGGTCTAGTGGCTAAGGTAGTCGGCTGCTAACCCGCAGATTGCGGAAACGTATGCCGGTGGCGTCAGCTATATTTTTGATGGTGACGAAAATGCTGTAGGCCTGTGTGCTCAGATTAGGGTGCTCGTTAACGAACTCAAGGGGGGACGCCGTGGTGGCCCTCCACTACGGCGTCCCTCATAATCATATGATGGTTTTTGGATGTTAAACCCTACATATAAATCATCAGAATTCTTCTGTGCTTTTTACGCATGGCACAAAGTTTTTGCACTGTTTACGTGTGGTGTAAACCTTCGGTACTGTTTACGTACTAAAACTTCCGTAGTTTTTCCGTACGGCAAAAAGATTCTGATCTGCTAACGTGTGGCTTTACACTCTTTGAGTACGCTAGAAACCTTCAGTACTGTTTACGTACGGTAGAAAAATTGCGTGGACTTTACACACGGCAAAAAGCTTCTGTACAGTTTGCAGACAGGTTACGTGCTGCTTGCGTATGACAGAAAGCTTCCATACAATTTACGCGCAGCAGTAAGTGTCTGTACTGTTTACGAACAGCAGAAAGCATCCACACTTCTTTCGTGCGGCAGAAAAACTCTGTGCGGTTTACGTACTGCAGGGAGCTTCCGTGCTGTTTAGGTACAGTGGAAAGCGTCCATACTCATTACATACGCTGGAAAGCTTCTCAACCGTTTACGTACGGCAAAAAGCTTCCTACTCTTTACGTATGCCAAAAAGCTATCGTACCCTTTACGCACGTGTTGCTTCAGGCATGTTCACTATAAGCTCTACATCGCCGAGGTCGTGGAAAGGTCGTCCACTCATTGTGACAACACCCAAGCAACAGTGTCTTTGTGAGAAAAATGCCGACGGGAGCAGAAGTCTGAGTGCACGAGTTAGGCCACTAGTCCCGGTCTTTCGCACACAATAGTTCTGTAACATGTTGAAATGAGCATACCTTATTCACGTGCTTTCGTGATACTTACTCGTTGAGGCTGCTAAGAAAATGTGCACAAGTAATCCGTTTATTCGCTTTGCGGAATATTTTCTTCTTCTTTACACCAATGACGTTGTTCCAGCAGCTATGGTGCTCCACTGCTTATTCGAAGGTCGTGTAATGGCAACCCGGCCGCGGCTGCCATGTTTTCGTTCAAGGCGCAAATGCTTTGCGACCGTGTACTTACATTTCGGTGGATGTTCAAGTATCCAATGTGTGGAGATCTTTGTGAGCCTTGCGCCACGGCTTCTCGGATCATCATATTCTTGTTTTTTTCAGCAACCCAGGGTGTATCAACCTCAGACATGTTGAACGTGATCAGTTCTCTGTTTTCTTGTGAATGGCTCAAGGTCCAGCTTTTCGGGGCTCTGTCACGAACATTCGACAAGGTGCAAGGTTGAATCCGGACAAAGTACCAATAAAACAAACGGTTTTGAGTATTTTTTAGAAGATTCTGGTTTGTAAGCACAATGTCGGAAATAACAATTTTGATTATACGGTAGAAATATTCTATATATCGTCTGTCCGTGAATATTTTTTGAGAAGCATATATTTGATGTGTTCATGTATTCTTCATAGCAGGTATTTATTACGTACTATATTAAGCTTTATTAAGCTTTATTATCTTTATAGATAATAAAGCTTATCATTAAAATATAATGAGGTAGTTTCACTCCTACTAGTCCACACCAAATGGGGAGCTCCTTTAATGCAGGAATGCTAGTAATTATGACAAAATAGCACGGCTTGTAACATTATTGCCGTACAATTTGTTTAGAAAAAAGTTATTGCCACAAACGTCAATAACACTGAACAGAACATTTTCTTCTTAGACATATTCTTACGATGATGACAAAACAGACGTCATTTACAGTAACATGGATATGAGATGACGTTGAAAGAACAGGTACATTCGATGGTTCACACAAACACAACCACAAAAAAAATACTTCAAGGTAAACAAGAGACACAAATAAAACATAAATATGTATAATTTGCATATTTACATGTTGGCATGCCATTTCTGCCGGCGCATTGACAGATCAGCCTACTAATACCAGGCCGGCTGAAAGACAAGTTTTACTCGTCCGTCATAGACCGACACAAAAGGGCAAGACCAGTGCCGAATAAATTTCTCTTCACCGAGGAAGAAGAGCTCCTCCTACAAAACAGACAGCAGCTCCGAGTACAATCGTTCTAGGATCGGGTAGAGCACGCGGCGGCGGCGGCCCGCGGCAACCGCCTCGCAGCGGGTGCGCCAGAGGCAGAAAGAGCCGGCAACAATGAGAAGACAAGCGAAGCGGCCTCGCGAAACACGCCCAGCAGAAACGAAGCGATTTACTCTGAGGCAGTGAAATCCGGCATGTACGGCTCTCCAAAAAACGCGAGCAATGACACAATGTCTCAGAAAATGCTGATTTGTTTCCCGAAGGGAGCGGTTCGAACGTGTTGCTGACTGGACTATTCTCTACCCTTCGAGGCGGTCGAGAGTGATAAGCACCCCCCATCCCAGGTGCCACATGAAGCCCCGCAGGTGTCCAGGCAGAAAAGAAGCCGTTAAGGTGCTCCAAGCCACCCGTCTAGAGAGAGCACGGCGGGCTGGAGGGACACCGGAAGCAACAAAGCAGCAGTTGTCTCAACTATGTGGTTGTTCAAAACATCTATGCCAGGACAGCTCGACTTGACCTGGCGAAAAAATTGCAACAGTTGTTGCATAAAACGCAAGAAGTGTTATTGACTGCGGCCTAATGTTAAGTTGCACATTAGGCATCAAATGCCGAAGGTGAGTACCCGGAAAGTAATATGCAAGCGTTCGTGCGGGAGATTCCTCCCCTTGCACTAGGCGCAAAAGGAAGCGTAGTGCCAGCAGCCGACAGCGTATGGACACTGAAGGGAAAGCAAAGCCTCCGTGAGAACGCTGCTGTCCCAGTGCCGCGCGAGAGACCAACTCAGTGCCACCTGACCAAAAAAAGGAACACAAAGCGTACTGCAGTGATCGCACGATACGTAAAGATGGTTGAACGACGTGATAAAGGTGCCAAATGCGACCGCAAAATACAGTATGCGCTAGGTACCTCCGCTCAAGAAGCGGGAAGTCAAAATCCCGTGCATCCTGAATTTTCAGTCTTACTTCTTCGAGAGCGTTTAACCAAACAGATTCGCAAATGCCGTAGTGGTTGTCATCATCATCATCATCATCATCATCATCATCATCATCATCAGCCTTACTACGTCCACTGCGGGACAAAGGCCTCTCCCATGTTCCGCCCGTTAACCCGGTCCTGTGCTTGCTGCTGCCAATTTATACCCGCAAACTTCTTAATATCAACTGCCCACCTAACCTTCTGTCTCCCCCTAACCCGCTTCCCTTATCTGGGAATCCAGTTAGTTACCCTTAATGACCAGCGGTTATACCTTCTACGCGCTACATGCCCGGCCCACGTCCATTTCCTCTTTTTTATTTCAACTATGATATCCTTAACCCCCGTTTGTCCTCTAATCCACTCTGCTCTCTTCTTGTCTCTTAAGGTTACACCTACCATTTTTCTTTCCATTGCTCGCTGCGTCGTCCTCAATTTAAGCTGAACCCTCTTTGTAAGTCTCCAGGTTTCTGCTCCGTAGCTAAGTACTGGCAAGATACAGCTGTTATATACTTTCCTCTTGAGGGATAGTGGCAATCTATTGGTAGTGGTTGTATAAAATACCTAAAATACGAAGAGACGCGGCCGGCTGAATGGGAAAATGGGAGGTGGGCTTGGTGGCTGTGCTTCAGCGCAGACCACTTATCCGTTGCTTTTCGCCATGCAGATCCACAGTTTCTTCACTGGACTAGTTTTGCCCGCAATTCTGGCCTTCCCCCAAGCTACAGCGATCGCAGCAAACCGTTCCAGGACGCCCGGTGCGGGCCCCTGCCTTGCTCCGTCCGCGACCGATTCAGCGTGCCCAACAGCGCCGCCACTGCCCTCTTTGGTTCCCCAATCACCCTAAAAAGCGCTATCGTCAGCAACATCATCCACCAAGTCAGCTATGAAACCGCCCCTGTCGTCCCGCACGCTCTGTGGGCTCGGTGGCTGTGTTTCAGCGGAGACCACTAATCCATTGCTTTTTGCCATGCAGGTCCACAGTTTCTTCACCGGACTACGTTTGCCCGCAATTCTGGCCTTCCCCCAAGCTACAGCGATCGCAGCAAACCGTTCCAGCACGCCCGGTGCGGGCCTCTGCCCTGCTCCGTCCGCGACCATTTCAGCGTGCCCAACAGCGCCGCCACTGCCCTCTTTGTTTCCCCAATCACCCTGGAAAGCGCTATCGTCAGCAACATCATCCGCCAAGTCAGCTATAAAACCGCCCCTGTCGTCCCGCACGCTCTGTGGGCTCGGTGGCTGTGCTTCAGCGCAGACCACTAATCCATTGCTTTTTGCCATGCAGGTCCATAGTTTCTTCACTGGACTACTTTTGCCCGCAATTCTGGCCGTCCCCCAAGCTACAGCGATCGCAGCAAACCGTTCCAGCACGCCCGGTGCGGGCCCCTGCCCTGCTCCGTCCGCGACCGATTCAGCGTGCCACCCAGCGCCGCTACTGCCCTCTTTGGTTCCCCAATCACCTTGGAAAGCGCTATCGTCTGCAACATCATCCACCAAGTCAGCTATAAAACCGCCCCTGTCATCCCGCACGCTCTGTGGGCTCGGTGGCTGTGCTTCAGCACAGACCACTAATCCGTTGCTTTTTGCCATGCAGGTTAGTCGAATGTCTCATCCTTTTGGAAAAAAACTAGCAATTACTTTCTTATACAGCTACCGAGCCCACGGTGTTGCGCTACAATTGTTGTTAATTGTGTTCATGCGCTGCAGTCGCTTTTGCTCTTGGCGGGAGATATTGAAACCAACCCTGGCCCTCCCAGTATTGAGGACGTAATGAACGAGTTTAGAAAGCTATCGGCTGGCCAGTCGAAGCTGATTACCGATATGCTAGACCTTAAAAACGAGCTACTAACAACAGACAAAACCCTATCAGACCTCAATAAACGCATGACTGATTTAGAAGGACATTATCACGCCATTTCAACCATCCGAACCAACCTGGACACTATAAAAACAGATACCACTGAAATGGCTAACCAGATTGACCGTCTTGCTGCGCAGATGGATTATACCGAAAACAGGTCGCGTCGCAATAACCTGATCTTTTATAACATTTCCGACCCAAACCCTAAAGGAACATTCGCAGAATCTGAAGAAATCGTCACCCGTCATTGTCATGATCACTTGAAGTTCACCGTTGACCCTAATCACAGTGAACGCGCACACCGCCTAGGACGCCATACAGGAGGCCACAATTGGCCACTCATTGTAAATTTCAATCACTTCAAAACTAAAGAATCTCTACTTTCTAATGGCCCCAAATTTAAGGGAAGCAATTTCAGTGTTGGTGAAGATTTCTCTCATCCCGTTAGAGTTGCTCGTAAAAAACTGATCGCCTTCGCTAAATCAAAATCTACTTTCTACTCATTGCGGTTCAAAACATTGCACATTGGTACCAAACCCTACATGTATGACCACTCCACAGATTCTGTTCAGGAAATGTTGTAGCAATCGCCCCACCATCAAAATAGGCATCACCGCCCTCGATTCGCCCCTTGATCAAACTTATTGCTCTCTGCTATCTTTACTAACATACGCAGCTGTATTCCAAAACGTGACATTATTTCTAATCTGGTGTTATCATCTGATAGCAACCTTCTGATACTAACGAAAACATGGCTTACTAGTGACGTGACTGACGGCGAGGTACTCGCTGACCTACCCAATTTTAGAGTGTTTCGAAACGATCGCAGCGGCACGAGAGGAGGAGGAGTACTCGTCGCTGTCAGTCACAACGTATCCTGTTCGTCTATAAACATTGTGTCCGACCCTGAAATCTTGTGGCTTAAACGCCATGCCGCACCGCACTCAGTTTTACTAGGCGTTTGCTATAGGCCCCCTCACAGTACTCCCGATTTTTCTTCTAAGCTCAATATTATCCTAAGCGAAATAACGACCAAACACCCTAACATGCATATAATGCTGTCTGGCGATTTTAATTTTTCTAATATCGATTGCGCAAGCCAGCCTGCACCAGCGGCTACGTAAAGGGAATCGAACGACTTCCTTAATGTATACCTTAACTTAAACCTATCTCAAGTTATTACAGAACCAACCCGCGTTATCGATAACTGCCAAAACATTCTGGATCTTATATTAACCAGCCATCCCGAGTGCGTGTCCTCCATTGCATACCTGCCTGAAATCAGTGACCATAAATTCATTCATGCTGACTTCATGATTAAGCCCGCTTTAGCCCTGACCATAAAAAAAACTATCCGTTTGTATGATAAAGGAAATTACGAAGCAATTAACTCTGAACTAACGAATTTTTACTCCACTTTTGACACTGCCTTTTCTCATCATAATGTTACCGAAAACTGGTTGATTTTCAGAGATAAGCTAAACAAAATGGTTGATAAATACATTCCCCAAATTAACATCAATCCTAATACCGCCCAATCCTGGTTCAATAAAGCACTTAAACGATTAGAAAACAAGAAAAAACGCTCCTTCCGCGAAGCCAAGTCTTGTAACACCCCTGATGCATGGAACAAGTACAAAGCCGCCGAATCTGCTTATCTGCAAGTCATACGTCACGCCAAACACTCATTCTTCCATTCCGACGTGCCGAACATGCTTAAGAACAACCCCCAAAAATTCTGGCAAGTCATAAACCCACAGAACACGCGCAATATTACACTATGTAATGAGTTAGGGGATGTCCTAAATGACACGGAATGTGCACGCGTGTTTAACGCCGCCTTCGCATCCGTTTTCACCCAAGAAACTTAGTTGTCATTTACCATCCCTCACGCGAACTTTGAATGTACCATGCCACCAAATACGTTTTTTTCCAGCGGCATTTCATCACTAATAGACAAAATCAAACTTTCTTCTTCAGCTGGTGTAGACAACATTACATCCAAACTCCTGAAAAATACTAAACATATCTGTGCAGCTTATCTGTGTCTACTATTTTCACAGTCAGTTTCAACAGAAATGCTGCCTCCAGATTGGAAGCACGAAAGGTTGTTCCAGTCCCCAAATCAGGTAACAAACAATCACCATTGAATTATCGCCCCATTTCATTAACCAGAGTACCCTGCAAACTCCTCGAACATATCATCTACACACATATCATGGACTTCCTTGATTCCAGTAATTTTTTTTCATCCTGCGCAGCATGGCTTTAGGAAAGAGTATTCGTGTGAAACGCAGCTAGCTATGTTTGTTCACGACCTGCATTTTATCCTCGACTCTAACCTTCAGACTGACGCCATCTTCATCGATTTGGCAAAGGCATTTGACAAAGTTCCTCATGAGCGCCTACTACTAAAGCTTGCCGCGTTTAATTTAAATGATGACGTATTAGCATGAATTAAAGAATTCTTAACTAATCGTTCGCAATCAGTTTCCGTCAACAATCAAATGTCTAACACTACCCCGGTAACCTCAGGCGTCCCTCAAGGGTCTGTCCTAGGCCCGCTTTTGTTTTTGATTCACATTAATGACCTACCATTACATGTATGTTCTAACATACGCATGTTTGCAGACGACTGGGTTATTTATCGTAAAATAAACAACGTTTCGGATAACACGTCTCTTCAAACTGACTTACTAAGCTTACAGGAATGGTGTAGTCTTTGGCTAATGGAACTCAACCCTAACAAATGTAAAACTGTTTCCTTTCACCGCCGTCGAAATCCGATAAAATTCCCGTACCAAATTGCTGACACAAATCTCGAATTAGTTCCTTCCTATAAATATCTCGGAGTAACCCTTTGTAGCGATTTAACCTGGGCAACGCACATTACGAACGTCATTGCATCTGCTAACAAAACACTCGGGTTCTTAAAACGCCATTTGCGTCACGCTCCTAATAATGTCAAATTACTAGCTTATCAATCTCTCGTAAGGACGAAGATAGAATACGCATCTGCCATTTGGAGCCCGCTTCAAGCATATCTCATCAATCAACTCGAGTCACTTCAAAATCGAGCCACACGATTTATTCATTCTACGTACTCTTACGACGTCAGCATATCATCACTGAAAACAGAATCTGGCCTATCATTGCTTGCATCTCGTCGCCTATTTCTAGTCTTTCCCTTTTTCACAAGTTTTTTTACAGCTCGCTTGGCAGGCCACCATACATTCTTCCTCCGGCACGCATCTCGCATCGCACTGGTCACCCGCAACAAGTTGAGCGGCCACGTACGCGCACCGTCACTTTTTCGTCCTCATTCTTTTTTCGTGCAGCTACGGACTGGAATGGCCTTTTTAACGAAATCACCGCCATAACCTGTCCTACCACCTTTTTGAACACCGTGACAAATCACCTTACATTGTAAAAAAATTGCTTTCACGTTTTCATATATGTACCCACCCATTATGTAATACCCCTTCAATGGGGTCTTTAAGGTAACAAAACGAAATGAAACGAAATGGAATGAAAACCGGCGCTAAACCTGGAGTTTGGAGAGCCAATGAAGAAATACCGGGATACGGAGACGTTCAACGCTGCACCTGAAATGTGGCCATACTGAAAAATACACGCAGGCTGCGTGAAAGACTATCTTCATCTGAAAGGTACAAGATTATATCATCAGCGAAAGCTGTGACTTTCACGACACTGCTACCAGGAAGCGCAAGACCCCGGACAAGTGAATCCGCGTCAAGAGCACGCACGTATGGCTCAAGGCTGAGGACAAATGGCACAGGAGACAATGAACATCCCTGACGAACCCCACGTGTTATGGAAAAAGCGGCACTTTCCCAGCCATCCAGAACTAGTGTGCTGGGCAGACCAGTGTACGTATTTTTAATCATTTCCACAAACGAATGAGAAAAGCCGAAGGCTGGAGCACATTAAGGATATACGCGTGCTCTAGTTGGTCAAACGCTTTTTCCTGGTCCAACGACACAAGGATACCACGCGCAGATTGTGACAGAGTATAGGCTATGATGTCTCGTGTGGTATATACAAGTTGTTTATTTCTAGTTCAAGCAATGATGAAGTCTGGTGATGACCTACCAGGGTGTTCAACAGACCTGTCAAGTGTTGAACGGCTACCGCTGCGAAAATCTTATAGTCAACGTTGAGGAGCGTGATAGGTCTCCAATCTTCAGGATTAACAGAGGAAGCATCACCCTTTGGAATAAGCACAATGCGTTCATCTCGAAAACTTGATGGTAAGACACCGTCCTCGTAGTATCGCCGGACTACCGCGGTGAAGGCAGCACCAATCTCATCCCAAAATGTCAAGTAAAACTCAACAGGAAAACCATCTGGCCCTGGGGCCGTTCCACCTTTCATAGATTTCAGTGCCGCCTTTACCTCTTCAGCCGATGGAGGGATGTGCAGGCAATTTGAAGCCCCGTGAGGAATACGGGGCAAATTTCTAAGCATTTGCGGTGTTTCATCACAGTTAGTCCACATGGCCGAACACGACATTGCTTCAAAATGTGCCAAGAAAACAGATCGATCCCGCGTAGAAAGCCGCTGCGCAGGTGGTATTTGTGCTGTCATAGAGCTAAATGGCTCTGATTGCCCAAAAAAACGAATGTCTCGCGTAGCGCATCACTTCGGGATGTGCACATGGGTTGTGTCTACAGCGCCATGCTGCTGCCGCCCGGAAGGAAGCAGCAGTCAAGCGTTGAAAGCGTTGACGCAGTTCACGCTGCCACGTTCGCATCAGAGGAGAAGGCGTCTCGGCGCGCAAAGCAATGCGTAACTTCATCGCAGTATCAGCAGGTTCTTCAGAAACGCGTCGACGAAGCGAACGCCCCTCTACTGCGCAGCGCAGGCGCCACTGTGCTTTAAGCGCATCCCAATCTTCAGGACCAGACGCCATGAGCGACACACGTATTGCGCGTGACATGTCTGATCTTGAGCGTGCGTGCTTCAGGACGCGAACATAAAGATGCCATAAATTTCGCGAAAAAAAAATAGAACTTCGAGCTCCAAGACAATAGGGCGATGATCAGATCCGTACACAAGAGAAGGTGGGAAGGACATAACGCATAAATCAGAGACAAATGCTTCTAACGCACAAAGGACATGAGCCCGGTCGAGCCTGCTGAAGGATCGTCTGAATTGCCATGGCCAAACAAAGGCATTTCCGTGCACTACATTGTGTGCATCCAGCAATGAAAAGTGGTGGACAAGGCATCACAGCTCGCGTGAACGCCAAGCAGACCAGCCCCAGCCAGGACCTTGTACATCGGTTCGCGTATTTAGAACGCAGTTTAAGTCGCCAATCAGAATGACGTTAGAACTGTCAATAAAAAACACATCCAGGTCTCTGAAAAAGTCATTAGACTGTCCAGCATGTGATGGCCCATACAAACACAGGATCCTTAATCTGAAAGAAATCTAGCAGCAGTTTAAAGCCAAAACCCTGCCCTCGCCATCGTAAAAAGCATGATGATCCCATAATAAAGCCTGATCAAAAATAGCAATACCTATTCCTGTAAAACGAGATGTAGCGAAAGAAAAATAACAATCTAGGTTGAACTTTCGTTTAAAAGCAAGCACGTCAGATAGCGAGAACAAACTTATTTCCTGCAGGCACAAAACTTCACAATTTGCAGAACGCGCAACACTAATTAGTTCTGCCTGCTTTGCTGGACTTGGCAAGCCCTGAACGTTCAATGAAATAATGTGCAGTGTAGTAACTATAACAAAAAGTAAAGACTAATCTGGACGCTCAGTTCTAGACGGTCCCAGGCTTAGGCCTTCTTGCGAATACTTGTTCTGCGGAGGTAGGGACTGAGCTTTCATTAGGCTTGGATTCACGTCCTTGATGCTGGTAGCACTATCCACGTCCCGGCCAGCCGGCGTAGGCACCCTTTGTGTGGGCGATTTCTTACGTGTACGACGAGATGTCGACGTGGTCGGAGTGGCAGCAATAGAAGAGGCTGTGGTATTTCTGGCACTGTTGTCCAAAATATCAATGGTCATAGGGTCAACTCCAGCAATAGCAGCCAGAGAACTTGGGTCATTTGTGCACAGACCATCGAGTGGCGTCAGAGAAGAGACGCCGACGCCATTTGCAGGGTAGTGCGTTGCGTCTTTCGAGGGGCACGGTTCCTGCACCGACAATCGCGCTTTCGTTGTGCGCTTCGTTCGAAGGAACTTGTAGGGGTGAGCCCAGCACAGCGTCGGTGATCTCCTCTGCGTCCCCCAAGTCGGTAGTTAGTTCCGTTGCCAGTGTCAGTGGTGGAACGGCACCAGCGTCCATAGGCGCGGCCCCACGGCAACCGGCGCGAAGTACGACATTCTGCATTTCGCGCTGATGCGTTACCCAGACAACACTGCGGCTCCTTCTCTTCGTGACGGAGGGACGCTGGACGCGCCGAAACGCGCATGTGTCAAAGCAACGCAGCACTAAGCGCGCCTGCGAGTATATGGCATGACCGGCGCCTGGCGTGGATACGCCGGCATGACGCAACGAAATGAACGCCAGCGAGCATGCGCACTGCGTCACGTCGAAATGTATTGGCGCCTCGACTGTGGCATGTAGTTATGTTCGTGGATGATACGCATCTCATGATTATCATGCTTGTACCAGTCACATAGTTTCGTCATCCATTGACATCACGTAATACCAAATTTGGCATATGTGAAGCTAGCAAAACGACCGCGAATGCATCATGAACGTCGCATATAGTCATCCTGTTACATGACACGCATCTTATGACTTTCATGTTTGCACCAGTCACGTATCTTCGTCATCCATTCACGTACCGTACCAAATTAGGTATATATTGCCACATGGTTTGCTTGGGTGAGATCGAAGTGTGAAAGAAGACAAAGACGATCTCTCTGAGCTGCTGCTTGAGTAGTCGACTAAACGAGCCCATTCTTTATCAAGTTTGTCGAGAGTAACGTGACAATATGTCATGCTAGCGAATCAGCCGCGAGCACATCATGGGCGTGGCATGTAGTCATGCTGTTACATGACACGCAAGTCATGATTTTCATGTTAGGGTTTGTTGCTTGCCCCGCCGCGGTGGTCTAGTGGCTAAGGTACTCGGCTGCTGACCCGCAGGGTGCGGGTTCGAATCCCGGCTTTGGCGGCTGCATTTCCGATGGAGGCGGAAATGTTGTAGGCCTGTGTGCTCAGATTTGGGTGCACGTTAAAGAACCCCAGTTGGTCTAAATTTCCGGAGCTCTCCACTACGGCGTCTCTCATATTCATAAAGTGGTTTTGGGACGTTGAACCCCACATATCAATCAATCAGGGTTTGTTGCTTGTGTTCGCCATGCAATCATGTCATACCATACCATTTTGCAACATGCCATGTGAACGAAACCACCGCAAGAGTTGCTGGACTATGAAGTGTAAATCATGACATTCATGACGTGCATGTCAAGCTTTTAATGTTATAACAAGTTGTTGTGTTCCAAGCACCCCTGTGTTACGAGTGAGCCTCCGAACCCGCGAAGGACCGGATGCTGAAACTGCTTCCAGATGTTGACTCCTCCCCTTTCCCCGCTCTGCGCAAACGAGCCACCGTTCGTTTCTCCCGGCAGTTCGGCCGCCGCCTCCCTCCGAATAGGAATAAACTTTCTTTTAAGCGTTCGAGGTTGTCTGAGCTTTTTGGACTACCGCGACCAACGCGTATGTCTATGGGCCGAAGACAACACCGGACATAACAGTGGCGACGAGGAAGTGGAAGTGGACGAGGAAGCTGTGGCTACGCACGGGCTCCCAAATCGGTTACCCGAATTCAACGGCTCATCATGGTTATCGTGGTTTGGACGCCTGCAATTTTACTTCGAGGCTAACAACATCACTGATGCAGCAATGAAGAGGGCCAACCTGCTAACGCTGTGTTGGGAGCAGACATACGACACAGTCTGTGCCCTGTTTCAGCCACGCACTCCTGCAGCCGTTGACTACGACGACATCGTAGCAGCGCTACAAGAGCACTATGACCCAAGGCCATCGGAAGTCTACTGTCGAGCCCGCTTCCAACGGCGAGACCAACTGGAAGGCGAAAAAGTGGCCGAATACGTAGCAGCTCTCAAAAAGCTCGCTGCTCACTGCAATTTCGGGACGTTGACCGCGACAGCTGCAGCTACTGTGCAGGAGGGAGGATCGACTGCCCCACCTGCTAACACCACTATGCTCCCCTTGGACGTTATGTTGCGTGACCGTTTTGTGTGCGGACTGCGTGACGCAGGCCTACAACAACGCCTGTTCGCGGAGACGGATCTCACCTTCTTCAAAGCCTACGACATCGCCCAACGAGCGGAGAGCGCCGCTCACCAGCAGATGGATCTTCGACAGAACGTCGAGCCGGTGCATCACACCAGTCAGCAGTCAGGACATTCCACGTCTAAGGCGAAATCAAGCAGAAAGACACAGCGCTGTTGGCGATGCGACGACATGCACGATTCCCAGGTATGTCGATACAACACAGCGACCTGCAATTTTTGCCTAAAACTGGGACACATTGAAAGGGCATGAATCTCGAAGCGCAAACAGCTCGGACCGAAGACTTCAGTGCAACGGAACAACAATGTCGACGCACAGGAGGGCCAGACGCAAGATACAAGCCGAACAGCACTAACGTCATCGGCACTATATGACTTACACGCCGTTGTGAACCTCGGAATGAGACCGAAGATTACAACTGAAATTATGGTACACCAGCGCCCTATCAGGTTTGAGGTGGATTCCGGAGCAGCATGTACACTTATCAGCGAGGACACTTTTCGCGCTACTTGGCGTGAGAACGCGCCAGCTCTCCAGCAAGACGACACGCAGCTCAGAACGTGGTCCGGACATTCCCTTCCGCTGCTGGGCTGTGCCAACGTAGACGTGTACTACAACGGGCAGACCCATCAGCTCCCCTTGCTAGTCGTCCACGGTTCAGGATCAAGCCTTTTAGGACGAAATTGGTTCACCCCCCTTGGAGTGGTCATTGGTGGAGTTCACCACACACCCAGTTATCCGTCAGTGGAGCAGCTTCAAGATAAGTACAACGCGGTTTTCTCCTAAGAAATACCAGGGAACAACGGACCTCCGGTCACACTGGAGCTGCGGGAGGATGCGACGCCGAAATTTTTGAAAGCTAGGTCCGTGCTTTTCGTCCTACGAACGTCAGTCGAGAATGAGCTTGACCGACTGCAGGAACAAGGGATCATCGAACCGACGCAACGTTCGGAATGGGCTACACCACTCGTTGTCGTCCGAAAGAAGAACGGTACCCTACGCCTCTGCGGAGACTACCGGAGCACTGTCAACCTGGTGACAAAAGCATCTTCCTACCCACTTCCGACACCGGAAGAGGTTTTTAGCACGCTTCGTGGTGGAAAATCTTCAGCACCTTGGACTTGACAGAAGCCTACCAGCTGCTCAAAGTGAGCGAATCAACGTCTGAACTGCTCACGATAAACACTAATAAGGTGGTGGTAGTGGTTACAATGAAGAGGAAAAAGGCACCTAATTTCTGTCTGCCTTCAGGCGACACGGCGCAGTGCCTTATAGGGGTGGGGGGAAGGAGGGATAAAAAGAATAGAAGGAAAGTAGAAGCAGAAGAAGACAGCCAACGAGAGGAAAAAGAAGGAGATAGGAAAGTGGGGATCCGGTCGAAGCAGTCCAAGGGCGGGGTGCCACAATGCGAGAGCTACACGGCATCAGGAGACCGCGGAGGGCGAACCAGTCGGCGGGAGCTACGCTGAAGTCGGAGATCGCGAGGGCACAACCGTCCAGCTTGAAATCCTGCGAGCGAATCAACACTAATAAGGGTCTTTACAAGATGTTGTGTTCCAAGCACCCCTGTGTCACGAGCGAGCCTCCGAACCCGCGAAGGACCGGATGCTGAAACTGTTTCCAGATGTTGACTCCTCCTCTTCCCCCGCTCGGCGCAAACGAGCCACCATTCGTTTCCCCCGGCAGTTCGGCCGCCGCCTCCATCCGAATAGAAATAAACTTGTTTTTAACTGATCGAGGCTGTCTGAGCTTTTTAGTCTACCGCGACCAACGCGTACGTCTATGGGCCGACGACAACACCGGACATAACACAAGTCAAATATGTTGTTCATAACGTCATGTTATGCCATACAATGTTTGGTATCGATACCATTATCGAAATGGCCAGGAGACCTAACAGTCGTAGGTGGCTAGATAGATAGATAGATAGATAGATAGATAGATAGATAGATAGATAGATAGATAGATAGATAGATAGATAGATAGATAGATAGATAGATACGCTCAAAGTTGCCGAAGTTTGCTAAAAAATGCTTCGCATTTAAAACATTAAATACAATAATTACGAATGCACCACGTGCGTTTATGATCTCTACATTATATTAAAATTGCCCCGCCGCGGTGGTCTAGTGGCTAAGGTACTCGGCTGCTGACCCGCAGGTCGCGGGTTCAAATCCCGGCTGCGGCGGCTGCATTTCCGATGGAGGCGGAAATGTTGTAGGCCCGTGTGCTCAGATTCGGGTGCATGTTAAAGAACCCCAGGTCGTCCAAATTTCCGGAGCCCTCCACTACGGCGTCTCTCATAATCATATGGTGGTTTTGGGACGTTAAACCCCACAAATCAATCAATCAATTATATTAAGATTGGACGCCGTCATGACATCACAGATCACCAAAACTTCGTCACTATGTCACTACATTAGGCCACACGATGACGGTATTCATCAACTTTGTCTTTTGGCGAATGGTCTGCACATTAAGATGCAGTGGAACAACACATAATGTACTCAGTAATTAGGTGAGCTCTCTTTTTACAAATAATGAAATAGAGTAATGTGTGCGCAGGTGCTTTAAATGCGAAGCATTTCTTAGCGAACTTCGGTGACATTGAGCGTATCTATCTATCTATCTATCTATCTATCTATCTATCTATCTATCTATCTATCTATCTATCTATCTATCTATTTATCTATCTATCTGTCCGTCCATCTATCTATCTATCTATCTATCTATCTATCTATCTATCTATCTATCTATCTATCTATCTATCTATCTATCTATCTATCTATCTATCTATCTAGCCGCCTGCGACTTTTAGCTCTCCAGGCCGTTTGGATAATGGTATTGTTGCCAAACTTGCCATGGCAAAACATTCCTATATAAAGAACACGTTTTACTTGTCATGACATGAAAATTATATGAGATCTATGTCATCAATGTCATGATTTACAATTTATTGTCCTGCAGCTCTTGCGGTGGTTTTGTTCGCATGGCATGTTACAAAACTGGTATGGTGTGACATGTTTGCATGGCGAACACAAACGACAGACCCTAACATGATAATTATTAGATGCGTGTCATGTAACAGCCTGACAACATGCCACGCTCAAGATGCGCAGGCGGCCGTTTCACTAGCTTTACTTATACCAAATTTGGTATTACGGGACGTGAATGTATGACGAAGGTATGATACGGGTGCAAACGTGTTAACAATGAGATGCGTGTCAAGTAAGAGCATGACTAAATGCTACACTCATGATGCGCTCGCGACCATTTCGCTAGCTTCACATGTACCAAACTTGGTATCACGTGACGCGAATGGACGACATAGGTAAATGACACATCCAAGCATGATAATCACGACACGCGTGTCATGTAACAACATGGCTACATGCCGGACTGATGATGCACTCGCGACCGTTTTGCTAGCTTCACAAATGCAAATTTAGTATTACGTGACGCCAATGGATTACGAAGCTATGTGACTGTTGCAAACATCATAATTATGAAATGCGTGTCATGTGAGAACACGACTACATGACACCGTCAAGGCGCCAATACATTTCGACGTGACGCGGTGTGCGTACCCGCCGGCGTTCATTTCTTCGTTTCACATCGGCGTTGCCACGCCATGGTACCGGTCCTGCCACATACTCGGAAGGGTGCGCGGCATTGCTTTGACGCATGCGCGTTTGCTCGCATGCAGTGTCCCTCCGTCACTAACAGAGGGAGACTCAGTGTTTTGTCTTAGCTAACGGAACGGCGGGAATTTTCCGCTGCTTGCCGTCGGGCCATGCCAACGGACGCTGGTCGCGTTGGTCGCGCCTGGCGTCAGACTATAGAGTGCTCGCATTTTGCTAACGTAGCGTCACTGTGCCCAGCGTGCGCACGCGTCAACGTGACATTGTAATATATTGGGCTATGATGCGCTCGCGGCCGTTTCGTTAGCTCCACATATACCAAGTTTGGCATTACGTGACGTCATTGAATTACGAAATATATCACTGGTGTAAGTATGAAGATGCTGACATGCGTGTCATGTAAGAACATGACAACATACTACGCTAATAGCGTCCTCGTGGCCGTTTCGCTAGCTCCACACATACTTAACTTGGTATCATTTGACGTGAATAGATAACGAAGGTAAAGGACACATTCAAACAAGATACTCATGACACGGAAGTCATCTAGGCATCATTTACCTTTACCTCGCAACGTTGTGCTGATTTTGAAGTGACATATCAACTGTCTTATTCGTGCTTCGCATAGCCTCGATTCACACTGTACGTTGGGTCTGTCATCTTTAATGCTAAATGTTAACAGCGACGCAACACTCCGGCTTCAAGAAGTGATTATAACCGATGTTCTATGCTGTGTAACTTTTGTTCCTCGTCGTTTGAATAAACAGTTTTGTAGCGTCTACAAGAAGACCAGACCTGTAGTAGTGCAGGGCGTAGTGGGGGCACATAGCACATGATAACGTTCCCCATTGCATAAGTCTCAGGTATTTTGTGTAAACCACCGCGATGGGGTAATGCGCACGGTGCTACACTGCTTGCCCGATAATCGCGGGAAGGTATGCATGGCATGGCCGCCTGATTTCGCTTTATTCGAAACGCTAGAGTCCCGCATGCCTGAATTTTAGGGGTAGTTAAAAAATACCAAATGCTCAAAACAGTTTCAGCGCCCTCCAGTACGACAACCCTCACAAAAGTGACGTGGGTAGGTAATGTGAAATCTCGGCAATTATTGCAAAGGCCAAAGCCTCACATAGCTCATTCAGCGCAAACATTGTCCGTGGGAGTCGAGGTCCCTTGTCCGAAGCATCACCACCGATGCGAGGGACACAAGCAATTGTGCTTAGGCTACGACGTCACCACATGAGGTCATCATGATGTCGAAAATTACATAAACTTCTGGCGCCATAATGATATCTTTAAGATGCCCAATCACAAGATGACACGCTACGATTTCATGGGATCATATTGCCACGTTCCATTTCCCAAGTTTTTGTTATCGTCCCAAAACACCACACGATTCTCAGCGCAAACCGCGCCTGCAGTTTTCGAGAAGGCTCCCGACTGTAGTAGATCATTCCGATAAGATCACGCCCACTGTGCGAACGGTACAGATTGTTCTGGAACCTACGCCACCGCCAGCGATAACGCTAGAACATTCGACGGCAAAAGTATAAATGCCGACGCGCTTCGCCGCCTGTTGTTGTTGATCAAAGGCCGACGCTGCGTTCGCCGCTATCAGTCCGAGACTGCTATCTGTGCAAGACTGCTGCTGTAATTAGACTTTCCCTTTACCGGGCACAGGTTCGCCCAAATAAACAGTTAAATCCCAACACGAAGTTTCCTGTCTTCGGCCACGTCACGACCTTGTGACAATATATCCGCTAGCTCACAGGTGGGCAAATAACAAAGGCAGTGAAATAGTTTCTGAGCTGCAGAAAATTTGCCATGCCTCCTATATTATAGGGAATTCAAAGCCATGGTGGGTGCTCAAAAATTACGCGGGTGGGCGGATTAGGCTCAATGCATCGACTGGGAAGAACAATAGGAGAGTGTTGTCACTTTCGAGCTGGCTTTGGTGAATGCAGTGCGGCCTGAACGAAGTTTTTATTCAAGCTTTACATAAGTAGGCGGGTAGCACAAAGTTTAAAATTTGAAATGCGTTTTTTTAAACACGAATGACTTTTTTTTGTCGTGCCCACCAGCTTTTTCGCTACATGACGTCTCCCTCAACGAATACCTTCTTCAGTTGACTTCAACGCTTGCTGCAGTAACTATAACACCTGGCTGAACATTTATTGGCTCAATCAATTGCTGTTTTTGTTCCAGTGAATAAGCAATATTTCATGCATTCTTGAGTGAATTCAGTTGTTTCTAGACTGGCTGCGTCAGAAAAAAAAGGCGTATGTTGTCTCACAGAAAACATACTGTGTCCACAAATTTAGCATAACGTGCAAGCAAAACCAACACCTAGAATCTTTAAATTGCTTTACATATTTCCAATAAAAGTTATTGTTTTTGCATACTTTTCACAGAACATCGAATTTTGTGACTATACTTTGAAGTGTGAATAGCCTTCATTTTTCGTACGTGCTTCTTCCCCTCCCCCTTTTTATGTGGCGTGCATTATAAGTTACGACTTTATATTCCTGTTATGCTTAGTATAGTTTTGTTTTTCCACTGCCTGCAGTGGCTTTGCACGAGCTCCAAATTAAGCAGAGTTCCCTGTTCTTGCAGTTATCCTGACCACCCGTTTTTTTGCCCGTCCCGGCTGCTTCATCGGCGGTTATCCTCGTGGTGATTCATTGCGCATTGCCCTTGGAAGGTGCTGGATCATCCACACGTGGTGAAGCTGCGACTGTGCGGTCACTTTGTGGCCTGCTGCTAGCATTCAACGATTTCGCCGCTGGTGGTCGCTGCCCTGCAAGCAAGCCCTCTTTATTTGCCAGCACCAGCACCGGCTCTCCACTGGCAGCCGTGGCATTGCACGAGCTACAAATTAGACAGAGTTCCCTGTTCTTTCTGCTGTTCTTTCAAGCTCTTTTCTGTACTGTTTCTATTCTTTTCAACTGCCGCTGCTGCCCCAAATTGTGTTCTGATTTGCATTTTATTTTTTCTGTGTCTGCAATTGTTTTTTTCTCACGAGTATTTACCATGCCAACTATTGCTGAATTTTTGAAAAAAATTTTGGATCTTGAGGCGAAAATTAACAGCTTGGCGAAGGACACATCTGAAAAGGTCTTCGGCAGGTTCTTACTCAAGCTGCAAGAATCGGGCATAGATGTTGCTGAACTAAAACAAGAAGTTGTATCCATACAATTGAGTGCAGAGCACTTGAACGGACTTGTCAATGACCTACGTAACCAAAATGTTCCATTGGTAAATAAGAATAAACAGCTAAAAACCCAGATTGACTCCCTCAGCCGCAAGGTTGAGGAACTGGAGCCATACTCGCACATGAGCAATGTGGAGATCAAGGGTGTTCCCTTCTCTCAGGGGCAAGACTGCAGTGCAATCGTGAAAATAATAGGAGAGAAGGCTGGCTGTCCCATATTGCCTGCTGATCTCGACATTGTACATCGCGTGCCAACACGTTCTAAAGATAAAATAAACATTATTGTGCGCTCCTGCTCTCAGACTAAGAAATCTGACTACATCAGTAAAGCATGTAAGGCGAAGCTCTGTGCTAGTGATCTTTGTATCACTGGTGGTACTAATGCCCCTGTCATTATCAATGATCGTATGACTCCAAGCAACAAGGTCTTCTTTTCCAAGGCCTTAACACTAAAAAAGAAAAAGAACTGGATGTTTCTCTGGACAGGCAACATCAAATTAAAGCTAGAAAGACTACTAATAGCAGAGTCTTGCGCATTCGCCATGACTTGGATTTGACAAACATAGACTGAGCCTTGCACAATGTTATCATTGCATCATTTTTTTTTCTCGCATCAACATGGATGCTCTTACAGAACCAGACCATGCTAACTCATAAGTGAATATAATTCTATCATTAATTTCAATGCTAGGAGCCTGCGTAAACACTTCGATGAAATCCATTATCTCCTTTCTTCATATAGTAACTTTTGTTTTCACTTATTACCATAACAGAATTATGGTAATCAGTTGCTGACGGAATTTTCTCTTGCTTCCCAAATTATATCTGAAACTACTGTGACAGAACAACTAGCAGTCAAGGTGGTGCGTTCATTTTTATATCTTTTGATCTTTCTTATAGGAGAAGCCATGATTTGCACTTGCTTGTAACTAAATGCGAATCAGTTTGGATTAAAATCACTTATTGCTCTCTATCACGTGGTGAGAGAGATTTCATATTTGGATGCATTTAAGGATCTCCCTCAACCTCAGTCGAAGATTTTTCTTACAATCTTGAAAATGTCCTACATATCATTTCTCTTGAGAATAAAACTGCCATTTTAATGGGTGACATCAACATTAACTTACTCAATTACACTTCACCTGTTGTTATTAGTTACACTAGTCTACCGCAAAGCTATGGAATTGAGTCCTTAAATGATGTTCCTACACGGCAAGTTCCTAGCGGTGCTGGGACCCTGATAGATCATGCTTTCTCTAACTCGCTAATATTTCCACAGGTGAAAGTTCTCGATAGTGACATTACTGATAATTAACCTTTGTTCCTACGCTTCAATCAACAACTACGTCCTTGCGCTCTTTCTCATTCCAAATATGTTCTGGATAAAGAGAGTTTAATAACTGCCATAGAGGACTTAGATTAGACCGAGGATAAATGTTGTAATAATCCCCAAAAAGCGTTTTCTTTATTGTTTCCTTAATTATATCGCATAACCGAAAATTCACTTCCAAAACTTAATGTAAAAAATATTAGCATTTTCTCAGAATCCGTGGATGTCTGAAAGCCTATTAGCTGCTTTGCGTAGACAAGACAACCTCTACGAAAAATCTAAAAGTCAGCCGTTCAATACTCGATGGAGGCGGAAATGTTGTAGGCCCGTGTACTCAGATTTGGGTGCACGTTAAAGAACCCCAGGTGGTCAAAATTTCCGGAGCCCTCCACTACGGCGTCTCTCATAATCAAATGGTGGTTTTGGGACGTTAAACTCCACAAATCAATCAATCAAGCCGTCCAATACTAAGTTTATTGCCCACTACAAAAAAGTTTGCAACACTGTAAACAAGCACTTAAAATCTGCGAAACGTTTTTTTCTACAAGAAAAAATATCGAAAGCAGGTAATATTGCTAAACAAAAATGGGACATTGTAAACTTCTTTCTAAACAGGAATTCTTGCCACCAAGTATACAGAATCGTAATCGACAACATTGAAGTTAACTCGCCTATCGACATAGCTGACGGTTTCTGTTCCTACTTTTTAAGCGCTGACGCACCCTGTCCCACACAAAGCACACCACTTAGACGCCTCCCTCATTCGTTTTTTTCTCTTTCCCACTACTCCTGAAAAATACATATTGTCATAAAACACCTCAAATCTACCCGTGCAGGAATCGATGAAGTTCTGCCTGCGCATATAAAACTCATTTCGCCCTTAATTTCTGATATATTGTGTTTCATTACGAACTTGATATTCAAGACAGGCGTATTTCTAGAGAGCTTAAACGCGGTAAAATGATCCCAGTTCATAAAAAAGGGGATAGGACACTGAATAACAATTACCTACTCATTTGCATTCTGCCACTTTTTTGGTAAAGTTCTTGAGAAGTTGATTGGAGTACGCCTAACTAATTTTCTTAATAAATTCAATATTCGGTCCCCTTTTCTGTTCGGCTTTCGCAATCATTTCTCTACTGATCTAGCACTCATTCATCTAACCGATCAACTAGAAAAATTCATTGGCAAAGGTTTATTTGCATGATTAGTATTCCCCGATCTAACAAAATCTAACAAAAACATTCGACAGTTTAAGTCACATCATTCTCTTTACTAAATTTGAAAAGATCGGTGTCTGTGGTCCTGCTTTAGCTTTACTAAAAAGCTACCTGCATAACCGCGTTCAACTTGTGTCCATTTCTAATGTATATTCTAAGAAGTTATCTACTAATATTGGTGTCCCTCATGGATCCAATTTAGGACTGCTCCTGTTCTTAATTTATAAAAAAGAACTTCCTAGCTATCTGTCCTTCACTAATTCCATTTTGTATGCTGATGACACTACCATATTTACTTCTGACAAAAGCATTTCACTTTTCGTCGACAAGCTAAGCACAGACTTGAAAAATATTTTAAGTTGGTACAGTACTAACTTGTTGTTAAGTACGAACGCAACCAAAATTAAATTTGTAGTATTTTCACCACATCAAAAATATACAGCATCCTTTCCTTCGTAGACTTTTGGCTCGCACTCCAATTTCCCCAGTCCCTGCGTTTCTTTCCTCGAAAATTCTATCGACTCTAGCTTGAAATACATAGATCATATTTCTCACATCTAAAATAGCATACGGCATCCACGCTCTGATTAAAAGTCGTCTATACTTCGCACGTTCCACTTTACTGTCACTCTACTATTCATTCGTTCATTCTCATATTATTATGACAATGTGCTGGGGTAACACCTATAACACTCATTTGGCTTCCTTTAAAGCACTACAAAACCAATCCTGAAAACCATTACTAACAGTTCACGTTTTTCTAACGGTAAATGCCTGCTTCATGATAACAACTTTCTGACCATTTCAGAGCTCCTCAATTACAACTTAGGTATCACATTCTATAAATACCTAACCAAAACACTACCTCCTATCTGCTTCTCATCTTTCGACCTAGTTGCCCATAGTAATACTAGATTTTCACGTAACAATAACGTCCTTTTGCCTAAGGTAAGTAGTAATTATGGCAAACTATTTGCTGAATTTTCACCTATAGCAATTTGGAACACAATATCATCTGTTATTAAAAATGCTAGAAACTTGCATCACTACAAGATAAAACTACAATCACACATTACGCATGCCTAGTTGTACTGTTTCTTACCATAGCGCTACCTTCTTTGAATGTCCACATGTTATGTATTACAACATTTTGTATTCTTTTTCAGTTAAACTCTTCACATTATTCATTAATTCATTTGGTTTTTATCTTTGTTTTTTATATATAAATATGTATATATATATATTGTAGGCATCTATTATGCGCTTCATCCTCATCTGAACAGCAGTCAATCATCATCCTATGTTCTGGCTGACAATCATCATCTGCTTGACACGAGCGCTTCTTTGTCGGGTCCGTTGCGCTTGTTCGTTCTCGAGTTCACGACTAATAAACCTCGTTACAACCGAGTCTTCATACGTGGTGGAGGTGGATTGACGTTCCCAGTACCTCTCCTTACAACGCCTACTCGCTGGAGCTCCGTTCAGGCCGCCGCTTGGACCCTCAGTCCGCCAACATGTCTCAGAGTGAGTGGGTGGATACCCTTTCTGCTCCCGTCTCTGCGCCGCAAGCCGTCACTGCGCCGCAAGCCCCTCCTCTTTACATAGTAAACCACCAGCGTGACCCTCCGATCTTCGCTGGTCTCCGCGGCGGAGATGTGGAGGACTGGCTCGATAACTACGAGCGGGTAAGCGCAACTAATCACTGGGACGACTCTAACAAGCTCCGCCGAGTATCGCTTTATCTCACGGGCGTTGCCAAGACATGGTTCTTGAACCATGAGATCGACCTCACCGACTGGCCTGCCTTCAAGCAGCAGCTTCGCCAAGTATTCGGCACGCCAGCCGTTCGATCCGCTCTAGCTGGGTGGGCCCTAGATACTCGCCAACAACATCCCGGCGAGTCATACACATGTTATATCGAGGATGTCCTTGCGCTTTGCCGGCGCGTCAATTCTTCGATGTCCGAGTCGGAAAAACTGCGCCACATCCTGAAGGGCATCGGAAGCATTGCCTACAATGCCCTTGTTGCCCAAAATCCTTCCACTGTCACTGACGTCATCTCTACGTGTCAGCGTCTCGACGAACTTGATTCTGTTCGCCTTCAGTCGGGCAATAGTGAACACCGTACAGCAGACCGGGACCTGCGTGACATGATACGGGAGATCATACGAGAAGAACTTCAATCAATGGGCATCTCACAACCTTCTCCATCTGTCACACAGCCTTCAAGCATGGCTTCCGTGACATCGTAAGGGAGGAACTAACATCATTCACCGGTCCAGCCTACGTCCAGCCACCTCCGTCTAGCCCTCCAACGTACGCGCAAGTTGCGGCCGCGCGTCCTCGCAACGTAAACTCTACTTCACCGCTGCCATCATTCACGCCGGTTGCTGCTGCACCACCGGTCCACTTCCGGCCAATCCCACCCGACCCTCCGTCAGTCCACTTGAGTGCGCTATCTTCCGGTGTGCCGAACGCCCTCTATTACCCGCCTTGGCGCCCGTCCCGCCCAACATGCTTTTACTGTGGATATCGTGGCCATATACCTCGCTTCTGCCGCAAGCTCCAGCAGGACGAGCGTCGCGGGTACGACATGCGCGAACGGGACTTTTCCAGAGGGGATTCTTACGCTCCGCGTTATTCAACAGGACAGCAGCGGTCTCCATCTCCGCCCGCGTCGACTGAGACGCGGAACACTTACCGTTCAAGCCGACGCCGATCACCTTCGCCCTTCCGTCACTCCTCCTCTCCTCTTCGGCCAGCCTCGTTTACTACTGACAACCGGTCGGAAAACTAAATGATGCAGTTTTCGGAGGAGAAACTGCATGTAACAGTAGGACTCATATTCCTCCAGCACGCCCGTTCAACATGGTTTCTGTTACGGTGGAAGGAATTCTCGTGGACGCTTTGGTGGACACCGGTGCTACAGTTTCTGTGATGAGGTATGATTTGTGCAAACGCCTGAAGAAAGTAATGACACCTTATAATGGACCCAATCTAGTCGAAGCCCAGGGGAACGCTATCCGCCCTTTTGCTCTTTGTACTGCTCGTGTGTTTATTGATGACATTTTGCATTACATCGAGTTCACTGTGCTTACCCGGTGCTCTCACCAGCTAATTCTAGGGTGGGACTTCCTATCTTCTTCTTCAGCCGCTATATGTTGTGGTGAACGAATTCTGCACTTAACTAATACGGACTCCATGTTCGACGAAGGCGTCTACAAGCCTCTACATCTGTTCGCTCGCGAAGATCTGGAACTACTGCCACATCAAGAGCGAATTGTGACCCTGACCTCTAAGGACATCGACCACAGTGACGTCTTGGTGTCCCCTTCGTCGACTTGCGTCGCAAAAGGCGTATCCCTTGCATCAGGTATCGTACGCTTTCACCATGGTTCCGCGCTCGTCATTGCTACAAATGTAACACCAGAGAAAGTTCGCCTGCCAGAGGGCACTGCAGTAGCCTGTGTTGTGGATGCTGAGCCTGTCAGCATCACGCCACTTAAACCTGCCTCTACAAAAGACCCTTCTATGAGTAAGCCTGCCTCATCCTCTCCCTTCACAGCTCTTATCAGTGAAGACTTAACAGCTATGCAGGCGCAGCAGTTGCTTGCGTTATTAACGAAACACGCCGATTCTTTCGACACCAGCTCCTCAACGTTGGGCCGAACTACCACTGCAGCGCATCGCATTCAGACGGAGGGAACATCTATTGTACATCGCCGCCCGTACCGCGTGTCTCTCGCTGAGCGAAAAATCATCAAGGAAAACGTCGCTGACATGCTCCAACGAGAAATACTTCGTCCATCAACTTGCCCTTGGTCATCCCCTGTAGTTTTAATACGAAAAAAAGATGGCTCCGTGCGCTTTTGCGTTGATTACCAGGCACTTAACAACATCACACAGCAAGGACGTATACCCCATGCCACGCATCGATGACGCCCTTGATTCACTGCAAGGCGCCGAATACTTTTCAAGCCTTGATTTGCGTTCGGGATATTGGCAAATTCCCATGCACGATGACGACAAAGAAAAAACGGCATTTGCAACCCCCGATGGCCTATACGAATTTAACGTGATGCCTTTCGGGCTCTGCAATGCGCCCGCGACGTTTGAACGCATGATCGACACCGTCCTGCGTGGTCTGAAAGGGAAGACGTGTCTCTGCTACCTTTATAACATTATCATCTTTTCATCAACGTTTTCTCAGCACCTTAGCCGCTTGGATGACGTCCTAACATGCCTCGCCGGTGCGGGTCTGCAGCTCAACACTAAGAAGTGCCGTTTCGCCACCAAATCCATCAAGGTTCTCGGTCATGTCGTCAGCAAGGACGGTATTCGCCCTGACCCCGAAAAGATCGCTGCCGTCCTTCGATTTCCATGCCCCACAAGACTTAAGGATTTGCGAAGTTTTCTTGGCCTCGCATCATATTTTTGTCGCTTCATACGAAATTTCGCTTCAATAGCTGCGCCACTTCACAAACTACTTGCATCTAATGCACCCTTTGTGTGGTCCGAGGAATGTCAGTCGGCGTTTCACCTATTGAAGAAAGCTTTGACGTCAGAGCCTCTACTCTCTCATTTTGATGACACCGCCCCAACACTCCTGCATACCGACGCCAGCGGCTGCGGTATATGTGCTGTTCTCCTCCAACGCGATAACTCTGGACGGGAAAGGGTCATCGCATATGCTAGCCGAGTGCTAACTTCTACCGAAAAAAACTATACCATCACTGAGCAGGAGTGCCTCGCTGTGGTTTGGTCCATACAAAAGTTCCGTCCTTATCTGTACGGCCGTCAATTCACCATTGTAACGGACCACCACGCCTTATGCTGGCTTTCTACAATGAAGAACTTGTCCGGACGCTTGGGTCGTTGGATTTTACGCCTACAGGAATATCAGTTTGAGATTAATTAAAAATCGGGCAAAAAACATCTAGACGCCGAAGCTCTTTCTCGTTGCCCACTACCTATGGCGTCGTTCGACACTCCAGCTGCCACCTCCAATGACACCAGTGCGGACGTGACTCCCACTTCTGTTGCCTTGCTCGCCTCGCTGTACCAACCGCCAATCGACGATGAACCACCCTTCAGTTCTCGCCAGCAGGCTGACCAGTATTGTCACCGCATTATAGACCACCTTTCAGGAGCTACGCGTCCACCCAATGCACGCACGAATATTGAATATATACTTCAATATTCTGTTGCAATTATGCTTAGTTTATAATTTTGATTATTGCTTATGCTGCCTCTAACATTGTTTTACCTCAATTTGCCCTTAAAAGGAGATCCCGATACAGTATTTTAGTTAGGGACCTCCTTCTGTATACTACACACAAGTCACATTCTTGTATTCGTACCAATAAAAATTTGAAGTCTGAAAAAAAAAACTGACATACCTCAATTTCCACGCTATGTTTGTTATTCTATCTCAATCCTCGTGGTGGTAATACTTTTTTGTGTGGTAATATTTCCAAGGGCCTGTCAGCTACTTGAGAATCGCCCTGAATTGCGTATGAAGAAGTCCGAGACCGGATGTTTGGTGTCAGATTTTCACAGTCTAAATCTTTCCTCAGCTGCACACTTCTGCACGTCAGCCCTGCATCCGGTTTCATAGTCTGTATTTGGCATTAGCATTACTTTGGCATCTATCTATCTATCTATCTATCTATCTATCTATCTATCTATCTATCTATCTTTCTATCTATCTATCTATCTATCTATCTATCTATCTATCTATCTACCTGCCTACGGGTTTTAGCTCTTCTAGCCGTCTGAATAATGGTATCAATACCAAAATTGGCATGGCAAAACATGACTTTATGACGAACTCAACTGACTAGTTATAACATGGAAATCATTACATGTATTCCATGAATGTCATTATATACTTTTGATGGTCTTGCTGTTTTTGCGGTGGTTTAGTTCACATGACATTTTGCAAAACTGGTCTGGTATGACATAACTGCATGGACAACATAAGCGACAGACCCTAACGTGGAAAGCAGGACGCACATGTCGTGATTTTTATGTTATGACTAGTCATGACTACGCGCCACGCTCATGGTGCACTCGCGCTCGTTCCGCTAAGCTTCCCGTGTACTAAATTTGGTATCACGTGACGTGAATAGACGACAAAGGTAGATGACATGTCCAAGCATGATATTGAGGTTATGCGTGGCTCATGAAACATGACTACAGGCTACGCTCCTGGCGCACTCGTGGCCATTTCGCTAGCTCCACATATATCACGTCACGTGATAATAAATTTCTTATCACTTGACGTGAATAGACGACACAGGTAAACGACACATCCAAACATCATAATCATGGCATGGAAGTCATTTACGTCATAACTTAAGTCCATTTTAAAGTGACATATCAAGCTTCCTCATCCGTGCTTCGCATATAATCGATTCTCTCAGGACGTAGAATTTGCCTATTAATTTATTTACGGCACGCAAGATGGTGGCGCACAAACAAGGCACCGCCTACTTCCTAGATTTTAGAGGTGTCAGAGGTATCACTCATTGTCAAATTTTTCGGAAGTGTTCACTCCCCGCAGTTGTTTTGCCCCACAGGTATTACATGATCATATGGTTTAGACATATTCCCTATCTATGAATTTGAAGCACTTCGTTACCGCCTTCTAAGTGTGATGAACAAATGGAAACTAACAACTGATAATCTGCGTATATTGTCTAAAACTGAAATGTTAAATCAGATGTGCTGATTGTGTTGTAAATGATTGTTGGGTGATTTCTGTAATGGTTATTCAGTTTTCATTCTTTTATACATTGCTTTGTTACGAAAGTTTTTGTATGTATTTCTGAGTTATCTATCTATTATTTGCTGTCATGGGCCACATGAGTGTTTCTTTTTGTATTGTCGCTTTTTGGTGCCTGTAATTTTAGTAATTTTTGGAAATCTGTAGTTAAGATTTTTTCTGGTTGAAGGGGCTAGTCAAGCTGTGAAATGCAGCTTTTTTCTCGCACCAAACCACGTATACAGTGTATTTTCGTGTACTTCTCACGTGGTTAAATAAAGTCAAACTTGAAAAAACTTGAATCTCCAAACAAGATTGCCCAGAGCATTGTCAATACAGTGGAAAAGGTGTATATATAATTATTAATTTATGTATTTATTTATTTATTTCCATCACATTTCAAAATGCTTCTTCTTACGTATTCGTTTGTCTGTGCGCTATATTCACGAGATTTGCAGCTGAAGGCTGCGGTTCCTAGACGCGTCATCAACAATATTGTGTTATTATATAGGCACCAATACAATATAGCAATGTGAAATCACAGGCTGCCTCGAAAAAAGATCAATTCACCGTTTCGGAAACCGCTGACCCCCGATACACCCACCATTATGGGAGCATCAGCGGGAATATTCGCATGCAATGACGAGTGGTAATGACACATCTTTAAGAGACACATTTCTGAGCACTCGTTGCCACTGCAGAGTGCCAGTTCTAAAAACTTTCACTCAAAAACTGTTTAATAGGCCAAACGTGCACCCATGCACACTTATTCAACTTATGAGCAGTATGCAGACAGCAGACTTCTGCAGACTTATCACTGGCGACGTGCCCCTATGTTCTATAAAAAACCGTGTCGAACGACCTCTCATAGACTGCATCGCGCTCTGATATAACGTTTCATGCAAACACACCACACACAAAGCATGAGCAAATGCTCACAAAACAATCACTCTATATACAATGTACGGAGAAAACGCTGACGAAACGATCACTTCCTACACAATGAATGAACGCAGAAAACGCTGACAAACTTCGTCCATGTACCAAGTGACAATCTTGTTGATAAGAAGTGGGCTTCTTTTATCTGAATCACATACTTCGAAACCAAAAACAGCCAAACGACTCCCTAATGAAGCAGACAATCGTTGCCAAAATGGGTGTCGTAGATTCGCGGACAATCATGGACGTGAGGCGCGAGGCAAGTTGTGTACGAGATGTTTTTAGCCTTTTCTCTCACGTTTCATCACATTGCGTTTCACGCCACTGCTTTTTACCACAAGTAAACAGTTATATATGTGAAAAATATTGCTGTAGAGAAGAATAATCAAAGGAATAAAAACAAGAAAACTCTAGTTCTGGCAATGCATAAAGCATGGAGCATCTGTGAGCTGGTCAAGAATGTGCAGCAGCCACCTACATTGTGCTAAAAAAAATCGTATAATGTTGCTTCATAAAAAGTTGTCCTCTTTCAAGTAACAATCTATAAATGGACATCTATAAAAACTCACTTTGAGTAATTAGACTGGGTATGAGGCAACCTCTGTGCTCATCATCATCATCAGCCTGACTTCGTCCACTGCAGGACAAAGGCCTCTCCCATATTCCGCCAGTTAACCTGGTCCTGTGCTTGCTGCTGCCAATTTATACCCGCAAACTTCTTAATCTCATCTGCCCACCTAACCTTCTGTCTCCCCCTAACCCGCTTGCTTTCTTTGGGAATCCAGTTAGTTACCCTTAACGACCAGCGGTTATCCTGTCTACGCGCTACAAGACCGGCCCATGTCAATTTCCTCTTCTTGATTTTAGCTATGATATCCTTAACCCCCATTTGTTCCCTAATCCACTCTGCTCTCTTCTTGTCTCTTAAGCTTACACCTACCATTTTAGGGGCGAAGCTCCTTATGGCGTGGCTTGTGCGTCCCTCGTAGTACGTAACCACCAGTGGCACATACCCGAAATAGGTATAACATTTGACCTCCAAGGTGGTGCCGGTGAGAGATTTCTTCTGTGCGTTGTTTAACAATAAAAAGTAGTGCTCAATGTACATGCCAATGGCTGCTAATGGGGAATGAGAAACAGCAGCATTCGGCTTTTAGCCAGCACGCACGCTGCGATTCCCATTAGCAGCCATTGGCATGTACATTGAGCACTATCGGACAAGAAAGGGTTGCTACATTATACTCGCTGGGTGTATTCTCCTTAGTTTTAGAAAGGTTTAGCGAGCGTAGAGCCGCAGGGCCATGGATACAATGAACTAGTATATACCATGAATGAATTCGAGGTGGTTAAAGGGGGGAAGCAGATACGAAGCGGAAGCCGTAAGAAATTAAAAGCTGGCTCCTCCTGTCTCTCATTTCATATTAGCAGCCACTGGCATGTATATTGAGCACTATCTGACAGGAAAAGGTTGCTACGTTATACTAGCTGGGCGTAACCTTCTCCGTTTTAGAAAGGTTTAGCGAGCATTGGGCCGCAGTGCCATGAATACAGTGAAATAGTATATACCATGAACTCAAGGTGGTTGAAGGTGGGAAGTAGACCCGAAGCGCAAGCCATAAGAAAGTATGCGTGTGCCACCTCTCGTTTCGTCCTTGGAATGTCCACTGAATGGCGGTGCTTCTACATGGGGAATATATGATAAAAAGATGCGAGAAGGTGGGACTTGGAGTGTTGAATAGATGGACGAACGGACACAGAGACAGATGCATGGATGGACGCATTAAAGGACGCCGGGGCGGATGCATGAACGAACGCAGGGACGGGCGCATGAACAGACGCATGGACGGTCACACAGACGGACGCGTGGACGGACGAATGCTTCGCCCCACTCTCCATCATTCACTCCGTGGATATGCTGCCATTTTTTTCTTTCCATTGCTCGCTGCGTCGTCCTCAATTTAAGCTCAACCCTCTTTGTAAGTCTCCAGGTTTCTGCTCCGTAGCTAAGTACCGGCAAGATACAGCTGTTTATACCTTTCTCTTGAGCGATAGTGGCAATCTACCTGTCATAGTTTGAGAGTGCTTGCCGAATGTGCTCCACCCCATTCTTATTCTTCTAGTTACTTCAATGTCGTGGTTCGGCTCCACGGTTACTACCTGCCCTAAGTAGACATAGTCTTTTACAAATCGAAGTGCACTATTACCTATCTCGAAGCACTGCTCTTTTCCGAGGTTGTTGTACATTACTTTCGTTTTCTGCAGATTTATTTTAAGACCCACCTTTCTGCTCTCCTTGTTTATCTCCGTAATCATTAGTTGCAGTTAGTCCCCCGAGTTACTCAGCAACGCAATGTCATCGGCGAAGCTCAGGTTACTAAGGTACTCTACATTAACTCTTATCCCTAACTGTTCTCATTCAAGGCTTCTGAATACCTTCTGTAAGCACGTGGTAAATAGCATTGGGGAGATTGTGTCCCCCTGCCTTACACGTTCTTGATTGGTATTCTGTTGCTTTCTTTATGAAGCACTTTGGAAGCAGTTGATCGTCTGTAGATTTCTTCCAGGATGTTTATATATACTTCATCGACGCCCTCATTCCGCAGTGTCTGCATGACGGCTGGTATTTCTACTGAATCAAACGCCTTCTCGTAATCTATGAAGGCTATGTATAGTGGTTGGTTATATTATGAGCATTTCTCTATTACCTGACTGATAGTATGAATGTGGTCGATTGTTGAGTAGCCTGTTCGAAATCCTGCTTGTTCCTTTGGTTGATTGAATTCTAATGTTTTTTACTCTGTTAGCAATTTCCTTTGTAAATAGCTTGTCTACTGCAAAGAGCAAGCTGATCGGCCTGTAATTCTTCAAGTTTTTGTCATCTCTTTTCTTATGTATTAAGATGATGTTAGCGTTCTTTCAAGACTCTGGTACTCTTCCCGTCAGAAGACACCTCGTAAACAGGGTGGCTAGTTTTTCTAACACAATCTGTCCTTTATCTTTCAGCAGATCTTATGTTACCTGATCCTCACCAGCAGCTTTGCCTCTTTGCATGCTCTCCAAAGCTTTTCCGACTTCTTCTATTATTACTGGTGGGGTGTCATCTGGGTTACTGCTAGTTCTTATAGTATTAATGTCGTGGTTGTCCCGGCTACTGTACAGATCTCTGTAAAACTCCTCCGCTATTTTAACTATCCTATTCTTATTGGTAGTTATTTTGCCTTCTTTGTCCCTTAGTGCATTTATTCGATTTTCGCCTATCCCAAGTTTCCTCTTCACTGCTTTCATGCTTCCTCCGTTTTTCAGAGCGCTTTCAATTCTCTCCATAATATACCTTCTTACATCGGATACCTTACGCATATAATTCAACGTTGAAAGCTCTGCCAGTACTATTTTGTCTGTTGTACAAGAGACTTTCATGATTTGACGCTTCTTAATGAGATTCTTCATTTCCTGGAAAAGCTTTTCAGAGTCCTGTCTAACTACCTTACCTCCAACTTCAACTGCACACTTCCTAAGGATACTCGTCCGATTATCATTCATTGTATCTATGCAAAGGTTGGTTTCATCACTAAGAGCCGAGTACCTGTTTTGAAGCGAGACTGTGAATTCCTGTCTTTTCCCTCTCAGTGCTCGCTCATTGATTCGCCTCTGCGCTCAACTGCCCTTAAAACGAAGGTTCGGTGAAATCCTTCCGAGGTGATGAGATTTCTTTTAACCACTGCAAATAAGTATGTTATTAGGAAAGCATTATTAGGAGCAGTGTGTTATTAAAAATGGCCCCTCGTTATATGATGACATTTCAATTGATGCTTGTAAATGGCGCTATAGTTTAGAATACTCTGCAAGAGAAAATCACTCACAAGTAGGAGTAAAATCTATCAACTTCCCTCCCCCTTCCCCTCTATTTGGAATATTTTTCACTCAGGTCCTCCGGAGCAAAGTTTTTATTCCTGCTAGGAGGAGGAGGAATAAATGAGGAAGGACAGGGAGGTTAGCTTATTCCTGACAGCCTCGCCACCGCAGTACCTAAACTGACATTTCACTGCTGCTGGCCGGAGGGAGTGGGTGGCAGCTGCGGAGCATTTCCCGCGGGTTTTTCGCTCCAGCTATCCGGAGTTTTTCCCTGGCACCTCAGGAGTAATTTACACATGCCCTTACTTCTTCCAGATTAAATTTCGGTGAGATGGTTCAGAACCTTTTGCATTGTTGTTTCCTCCACTCTTTATTTATTTTATGCTGATCATGTCACGAGTTGGTTAGATGAAGGATTCTCTATTCTCATGCAAAAAGTGCAGAGTTAACGTGCATTTTTTCACACAGAGCTTAAGCCGACGAAATTCAAGAAAGCGCTTGAGTTTTTCTTGTTTAATTTATTCAAAACAAGCCGCCGTTCCGTGTTGATGGCCTCATATTTCGGAAAAAAGGAACAAAGTTTAACATGCAGAAAGCCACGCACAAACCGAACACGTGTAGACAATTAACGTGAGTGTGAATTGTTTACGTATAGGGCGTTGAAATAGTGCGCAGAATGCTGCAAAGTAATCCGCTATAAACAAAGGAAACGTCGCCGCTGGGAACAAGTGTTCACGACCCCTGAAGGACAATCCATCAGATTCAGTCGAATGCTTCCTGCATAATTTATCGAAAAATATATATACACGAGGACTGTGAATTTTTCGAGAGGCAAAAAAACTGACGATGGTGAAGTCATAAGACGACTTCACTGAAGTCGTCAGTGAAGTCATCTCTTTACGCATAAAATCCTATAGAGCTACTCCATCGATATACGCAGATTTGATGCAGCGACGTTGCGGTGCGTTGGTTCTGTCCAAGTACAAGCACATGACAGCTTTCTAATAACACACAAATGTCCCAGCAGGAGCAAAAGATGCCTCCACGCATCGCGCGCTGAGACGCCTTTGCAGTGGCTGCAAAAGGAGCTTTGACATGAACATATAAGGCATGTTAACGTGTATCCCTAGCTTTGAACACGCCATTAGAACGGGACATCATTTAACGGCGGTAACGTGGATAACTTCAGAAATGTCATCACTGTCATCGCAGTATACGTCACGTGCGTACATTTGAATTTGTTAACCAATGCAAGAACGAGAACCTAAGTTCGATCGGCAATAGGCGAAGGCGCGGTGTGAATAAATACATGGCCGCGAATTGTTACGGTAAATCCTCGCATATGAGAAATCTGCCGCAGAAGTTATTAATGCAGACGGCCAGGCCGATCTCGGTGACATTCATCCTCAATACCCTATTTTAGTGCTTCAAATGCATGCTGACCATAATGCAGTTACGTACTTGTGAGGTCAGCAGCTCAATTCGTACGCTTATGTCGAGGCCGTTAAACTCATACATACAGATTCGGCATGTTTCCCTAGTGCTGTATTTTTTTTTTTTTTTGTCACAGACGTGAAAGCCTACTGAAGCTCAAAGTAGCAGACCAGCCCTGCCCAAAACACTTGTATCAGGCGTTTCATTGTAGCCGCATACAATTAGGAAAAGCATAGTCTGAGTCGTTCGCTTCTGCTTGATTGAACTGGCGACGCCGCGTTGGTCAAGTGGATAAGGTACTCGGCTGCTAACCCGCAAGTCGCGAGATTGAATCCCGGCTGTGGCGGCTGCATTTACGATGGAGGCGGAAGTGTTGTAGGCCCGTGTGCTCAGATTTTGAAGAACGTTGAAAAAACCCAGGTGGTCTAAATTTCCGGAGCCCTCTATTACGGCGTCTCTCATAATGTTATGGTAGTTTTGGGTCGTCAAACCTCACACATCAATCAATTACTCAGAAACCGCCAACTTTTAGGCCTGTCTGATGATAGGCCTTTGTTCTTTTAGCAAACACGGGCTACTGTTTTTTTTTCTGAATATAGTAGCTTTTTTCTCTTCGAAGTAAAAAATAAGATATGTTACAAGTAATCGTGTGAAATTGATTCGCAAGAACAATGAGGAAAGAAAAAAACCAGTCTTGAATCGCAAAATGCCAAATGAAAAACGTATACAGGGCAGCGGTGGGTTGCAAAAGAACGGGAACCATCAGACCAGTCAGGGCGAAAAATGTTTTTATGTTTTCGTTTAGAATTTGAAGGTTATCGCACGAACGTCGACTAAGAGCTGCAACCACGCCATGTTCCAGAATATTCTTTGAAGCTGATGGTGGCATCATGCAAGCTTTGCTCTTCTTATCCTTTAAGCTACGATCACTCCCGTCGGTTGAAGCTGTTTAAACGGAGCAGTGGCAAGCATAGCTCCAACACTTCTTTTCCAGCAATTTCACAATTGCCTGTGGGGATGAGAGCGCACTAAGAATACACTTGATTGCAACAAATTGACGGCCCGAAATGGAGAGAAATTGTGCAGAGCTTATCGTAGTGGCTCACTGCTACGGGCATGACCTGTGACGTCATTCAGTTGTGACCCTCATCTCCTGCCGGAGACGTACGCAGACATGCTCCCGCCGTTCGAGATACCAGGTTTGCTAAGCCTGACAAAGCATGTCGTGGGGTGCTCATATTTCTTATGGCGAGTGTGTGAAGATGACCGTGTTTTTCTGCGCTTGTTAAGTACTGCGTTTGTGATCTGATGTGCTTTGTTCACACCTAGAAGCTCCCGTGGAGGGCAGTGCTGTGGGTTGAACTGTCGCCAATATTGTGAATGGGGTGAAAATTCAAGTGCTTTAAATTTCAACGGACTACCATCAGATTGGCTGATTTGATCGATTGATATGTGGTGTTTATTGTTCCAAAACCGCCATATCATTATGAGAGAGGCCGTTGTAGAGGGCTCGAAAAGTTTTGACCACCTGAGGTACTTTAGCACGCACTGAAATCTGTCACATTAGCCCACAGCATTTTCGCCACCATCGCAAATGCAGCTGCCGCTAGGATTCGATCCAGTGACCTGCGGACCGTCAGCCGACTACCTATGCCACTAGACCACCGGGATAGGGATGGCCGTGTTATGAGTGGCATTACACATTAGTGCATAGACAATTTGTGGTTCTTATACATACTTAAGTATTAAAACATTAAAACCCAATATGACATGCGAACTATCGCCTTTTATTTCTGGTAGTTCACACCAACTAGGCAGCGCTTTCGCTGCAGGAAGGTAAGCAATCGTGCCAATGTAACGTTACTGATAACTTATCTTACCTCGTCCTTTGGAAGACTTATGTAACACCGATAGAGCAATCATATCTGGGCCAGTGCCATACCCAATTTATTTGATGCGAGCTATAGTTTTAAACAAGCAGTTAGAGTGGCATTTTGCACGATTTGCCGTTTCCGAAGGATTGTTTTACTAAAACGCTTCTGTTCATCGTGAAATATCAGTGCCTGTGTCCACCGCTTACAACTTTTTTCAATGGCGTGGAAGTCACCCCATTAATTCTGCACAAGCCTGGCCTATTGACATCGCCCTTCACATCCACTTTCACATTCTGAATTGCACAAGTGCGGTTTTTAGCTCCGGTGAGGCAGCACTCCAGGACACAGTTGCGCATACACTCCCCTGCGGGTTTCACGCTCGGGCGAGCTCCCTGCATCGAAAAATTGTATTTTGTGTCACAAGAAACATACGCCGAATTTTTACTGTAAAACATTTTCGCGAAAACACGCATTCCATGTTACTGTATGGTTGTCAGGGTGTAAATTGGAAAATGCAGGTGGTGAAAATGAAACGGTTATGTGCTCGAACTAATGCCCAGTAAAACAAGTAACCGTAAACCTTAGGCGAAAGTGGCAGGCACATATAATGGTCCTGGGTGAGCTTCTGTTTAGTTTGGTCGCTTAAAATAACTTGGTTCATACTGAAAAAGGTGATTGGTTTCACTGTGCCCTAAAGAATTTCGCAGGCTATGCCATTTAAAAAAAAAGACAGGAGAAAATCAGTTGTAAACGAAAAACTGAAAAAGTCGACAAAGATTCGAAAAGCCTAAGATAAAAGGTAGGAAAATAAAGGCGAAACATATTGGTATTGATCAGGTGGTACCACTACCAACGTACATCGCCAGTTGTCTGAATATTATGCAGCGCTGATAGACCAGTGCTGTGGCCTGTACGAAGCTGACGGCAGCTGCTGATTGTATAAGAGCTATCTCATTGTTTGTTATTACCGGCGAAAAACGTCGTCTTTTTTATTGATTGCTAAGCATGTGTTAGCGATCTTTGGCGACTTTGAGCGTATCTATCTATCTATCTATCTATCTATCTATCTATCTATCTATCTATCTATCTATCTATCTATCTATCTATCTATCAATCTATCTATCTATCTATCTATCTATCTATCTATCTATGTTTCTATCTATCTATCTATCTATATATCTATCTATCTATTTAGCCACCTACGACTTTTAGCTCTCCTGGCCGTTTCGATTGTGGTGTCGATACCAAACTTGGTATTAACTATCATGACTGTATAGAAAACATACTAGACTAGTCATCACATTAAAATCATCATATATGTCATGAATGTCATGATTTACATCTCATGGTGCTGCAGCTCTTGAGGTGCTTTTGTTCTCATTGCAATTAAGTTGCAAAACTGGTATGATATAGAATATTTGCATGGCGAACACAAACCACACACCCTAACATGAAAATTATGACATGCGCTTCATGTAACAACATGGCTACAAGCTATGCTCATGATGCTCTGGCAGCCGTTTCACTAGCTTCACTAATACCGAATTTGGTATTATGGTACGTGAATACATGACGCAGGTACGTTACTGGTGCAAACATGATAATCATGAGATGCGTGTCATTTAACAACACGACTACATGCAACGCTCATGATGCGCTGGTGGCCGTTTCGCCAGCTTCCCTTATACCCAATTTGATTTTACGGGATGTGAATAGATGACGAAGGCATGATACTGGTGCAAAAATGATAAGCATGAATTGCGTGTAATGTAACAACATGACTACATGCTACGCTCATGATGGCCTCATGGCTGTTTGTCTAGCTTCAGATGCACCAAATCTGGTATCATGTGACGCGAACGTACGACATAGCTAAATGGCACATCCAAACATGAGAAACACGACATGCATGTCATGTGACAACACGACTACATGCCACACTCATGATGCGCTCCCGGCCATTTCACTGGCTTCACATATGCCAAATTTGGTATTACGCGACCTCAATTCATGATGAAGGCATGTGACTGGTGCAAACATGATAATGATGAGATGCGTGCCATGTGAGAACATGACTACAATCTACAGTCAAAATGCCAATACATTTCGACCTGACGCAATGCGCGTTCTCGCTGGCGTTCATTTCGTCGCGTCACGTCGGTGTTGCCACGCCAGGTCGCAGTCCTGCCATGTACTCCCAGGCCCGCGCCGCGCTGCGTTGCTTTGCCGCATGCGAGTTTCTGCACGTTCGGCGTCCCTACGGCACCAAAAGAGGGAGACGCAGTGTTGTCTGGGTAACGCATCGGCACTGAATGCAGCATGTCACATTTCGCGCCGGTTGCCGTCATGCCGCACCGACAGACGTGGTTCGCACCGGTCTTGCCTGGCGTCAGACTATAGAGTGCTCGCGTTTTGCTAACGCAGCGTTGCTGTGCCCAGCGGGCGCACGCGTCAAGGCCATTTTGGAGTACATTGGGCCCTTCATGACGCGTTTGCGGCTGTGTTGCTAGATCGACATATACCAAATTTTGTGTTTCGTGTTCGTGTCGTCAATGGTTGATGACAGTATATGACTGTTGCAAACGCGACAATATTGACACGCGTGTCATCTAAGAGAATGACAACATACCACGTTCATGCCGTGCTCGTGGCCATTTCCACATATACTACATTGGTTATCACGTGACGTAAATAGATCACGAAGGTAAACGACACTATAAAAAAGTTCCGCCATATCCACGAAGTGAATTATGATGAGTGGGCGAAGCTCTGGAGGTAAACCTGGTAAACCATGAATCCTCCGTACATTTTGCCCACTCGATTTCACTACAACGCTCCCCTAGCGTACGTCACCGCATTTAATCGCATGATTGCCTTCCACCAATGACACGCGCAATCTGTGACATCATTCCTATTTTATAACATCTCGCATCTTTCATCATCAACTACAAGTACCGCCGCCTAGTTTATAACATCTTGCATCTTTTCATCATCAGCTACAAGTACCGCTATCTAGTAAACACTGCAAGAACTAAACGAGAGGTGGCTACATACAGGGGACGCACAGCCGACGCCTTAAGGAGCTTCGCCCCTAAAACTTGATAATCATAATACGGAAGTTATGTACCGCATTATTTACCTCCACCTTGTAACTTTGTGCTGATCTCAAAGTGACATATCGACTTTTCTCATTCGTGCTTCGCATATCATTGATTCCCACTGTACGAGGCATCTGCCTATTTTTTACATCAGTGATCACTCATTCAACATTATTTGCTACTTGCTCCAGTAAACTCTCGAACAAACTCCACCAGTCGCCATCGGCGCGTGAGCTCGAAGGAATCTTTTGAAATTTTTTTCAAAAGATTCCTTCGTGATTACGTGCAGGACGCGACTTGTAAAGTTTGTTCGAGAGCTTACGATTACATAATAATCTCAGCATACAAGTCGGCTCTTCACGAAACATTTCGCAGAGTTAGACTAGACGGCGACATAAGAGAAGAACGTGATATACAATGTTTAGTTCAGTGAAAATTTCTCATAGGTTTGTAAATGAGGAGCGAGATTGGCTAACATGATAATTCAACCTGGGAACTTTACAGCGAAAGCTTGTGAAGGTCACCTTGCACTGGCGTGAAAGACATTATGCGCTGTTTTTTGAGAAGAACGCGTGCAGGAACTCCTCAAATTCTATTGGAACTGCATTAAAAAATTTTTTTGGCATCGGCAAAAAACGGCGTTTTTTAGGAGCGAAGCTTCTTATAGCGGCATTCGTTCATCCCTCGTAGCCGTTGTAGTGTGTAACAAGTGTAACATATTGACCTCCAAAGTGGTGCCGGCGAGAGATTTTTTCTGTGCGTTCTTTATCAATAAGAGATAGTGCTCAATGTACATGTCAATGACTGCTATGGGGGAATGAGAGACAGGAGAATGCGGCTTTTAGTCAACGCGCCTCTGCGAATTGGTTATTTTTCAACAGCGCACAGAAGACAACAAAGGGTAGCTACGTTATACTCGCTGGGCGTAGCCTCGTAGGTTTTGGAAAGGTCTAGTGAGCATTGGGCCGCAGTGCCATGAATACAGTGAACTAGTATATACCTGTGATGCGGGTTCTTGTTGCTGATTTGTTTTTCTCCCGGGCTGAGCCTCAGAGAGTTTTGTTAATAAGGACAAAGCCGTTCGGTTTCCAAGAAACACACAAAAAGTTTAATTGAAAAGAAAAAAGGCAAAGATTCCTCACAAAACAAAACACTTAATAAACAGTTGACTGGACATGACGAAACACATCTGTAAACACCCAACAAAAACGTTCAAAGTCAGTAACTAAACCTAACGTTCGAAAGGGGCTGAGTGATGGGAGTAGCGCAAGAGTATCGGTGCAGTCTCACCCACAAGTTGGTTTTCGGCGGTGATGAGAAACCGGAACGCCGTGACTCCTGCGTCAATGCGTGGGCTGAACGAGGACGAGGGAACGCTGGCTGCTGGCGACACGTCGAAAAGCCCTACCAAATCGTGATGGTTTCGGCTTGAGGAGCGTGGACACGTCGGAGACGGGAGAACGCAGGCTGGTGGCGACGCGTCCGGGAACTAGGGTCGACCTAGTCAAGCAGCTGGGCGCACAGCTCGGGCCCGGAGCCCGACGGCTGTAGCTCGCCTGCCGGAACCAAAGTCCGCAGGCCCTGGAAAGGAGTTCAGGACCGGATGGCCACGGTCCTTTGGAGCGGGAACCCGACAGCAGGAGGCCCCGGCCGGTGGAAGTCCTGTAGGCTCGGGTCCGGAACCCAACGGCCCATCTTCAGCGCCCGGTCCGGTGACGACCTTCCGCTTGCACTGCCTGCCTCGAATTCCACTTGCTCTGGTCTCCCCAGGCTCCTGCTTCAGCTCTGGCCCACTTGTCTCGTTCTCATTGGAGATCCTCCTGTTTCGTGGTGTCAAGCCATTGGGCCTTGAAATCTCCGTGTTCGCTGCCCATTGGATGTTTTACCTTTTGTTTACTTCACGTCCTGCCACGCATCCTCGTGCTTGACGCTCTTTAACGTCGTCATTCTTGTTTAAGCAGCACCGCACGTGCACTCTGGTATTTCTCCTTTTGTTTTTTTTTTTTCGTGACGCGCACTTTTCGAAGGCGCGCACTTTGAACGCGCACCACACATCACATACGCCCCCCTTTTATTCAAGTTTTTTTTTTTTTAGAAAAAAAAAAACTGCCGATGAGTGCGCGTTCTGCACTACGTCACAATTAAACCACATATTTGCACCACGCAGTTCAACACATCACCGGGCTACAGTTCGCTACATCGTCCAAATGTCCACACTTAAACTTTAGATTCACCCAATTGCATTTAAAAGTTCTGAAACCCGGAATAAACCTTTTTACTACAAAATCGACTATGGACAAAGCTACTTGTGTCCGCATCTAAAAGTCGAAGTCCAGAAAGAGCTACCGGTTTTCTAACCCTACACTCAGGTTATCGCGTCCCAAACCAGACGCACTGCCCTTCTCGCACGTTTCGAAAGTAACTGTGGCCAACATGCTTTTATGCACTTTCGCTGAAACGCGTGTCTGCGCCCCCGCCGGCCACATGAACGCTTACCGGTCACAGAGGAACAGGGCGCGGTCTCGAGCCGTCGGCGTCGACACGAAACGCACTGAGACACGAATGTCCAAATGCCACAATCTCTCACACAAATGCTTTCTTTTAGTTCACCATCTAATGAACACAAGCTCGGGGTGCCCTCAGCAAGCCCAAACGCTCCGACAAGCGTGTGAGGTTCCTGGATTCTTGAGAAGGGATGCCGTTGTGCTCGGTCATTACCCAGCTCATCTTGAGTGGACTTAATTATAGGTTCAAAACCAATCACGTTCTCAGGTTCAAGACCCTGTCTGGCATTCTCCATACCTACTATCGAGCCCACCTCCGATTCGATACTGTTTATTTTGAAGAGTGCTTCAGCACTCCCATCGTGTTTTCTCGGACAAATAGCAGTTACGCTATCCTGTGAACTAGAATCCCCTCCCTCTCTGAGTGAGATATACGTATGGTCTAGGACCATTGACGTGGTGCCTGCTGCTACCTCTGTCGGTACAAAACAATCAGTGGCCACTATATCAGAGCCTTCATGGCATTCGCTGCCATCTTCCCAATGACGTTCTAGCGCTCCTTCCATGGAGCTATTGAGAGGTAGCCCTACCCCTTCCCGAAATGTGCTCGGCCTCTGAGACGTTCTGATACACACCTCATTCTGAATGGAGCTTCTTCGTTCCCTGCTATCGAAGCTTTGCTCCACAACATTTTCCACAGCTTCTAGGTCGCCCATATCCAGGCGCTCTTCTTCATAGGTGCTTGGCCTCTCAGAGGTCCCCAAGCAGCTAACGGGAGTAATATGTTCCCAGCCAGAGAAGCTTTCCGTCGCTTCAACAAACTCCTCATGACTCCTGCCTTCTTGGCTGTCCACCTCTCTGCCTTCCTCTATCTGAGCTTCTCGCTCCGAAGTAAGGCTGTCGCGAGGCTCGAGGCCAACCTTGCAGGAATCGACTTCCCTCCAGCAAACGCTGCTATCGGAGCAAACATTCACCGCTTGCTCGACCTTCTGCATCGCCAGCTGCCCCCTTTTCGCCATCGCAAGCTCGAGTCGCCGCTCGAAGTCCACCCTCTCTAATTGGAGCTGCTGCTTCAGTATGCGTGTCTGACGCTCTAGCAACACTTTATTTTCACGCGTTACGCGCTCTAGCTCCTCCTTCTTAGCTCTAAGCACCAATTCAAGCTTTTCCTTCGCCGCCTTTCGTTCTGCAGCCCGTTGCTCACGCTCCCTCTCCATCCGCTCCTCGTACCATACTCTAAACTCCGCTCCCGTCAGTCCCATTTTATCCGCCAACTCAATTAACTCCCACGTGTTCGTCATCGTGTTAACCGCGTCAAAAAATCTACTGGAAAAACAAACGACTTTGTCCTGTCGCAGCGGACGCCAATTTGTGATGCGGGTTCTTGTTGCTGATTTGTTTTTCTCCCGGGCTGAGCCTCAGAGAGTTTTGTTAATAAGGACAAAGCCGTTCGGTTTCCAAGAAACACACAAAAAGTTTAATTGAAAAGAAAAAAGGCAAAGATTCCTCACAAAACAAAACACTTAATAAACAGTTGACTGGACATGACGAAACACATCTGTAAACACCCAACAAAAACGTTCAAAGTCAGTAACTAAACCTAACGTTCGAAAGGGGCTGAGTGATGGGAGTAGCGCAAGAGTATCGGTGCAGTCTCACCCACAAGTTGGTTTTCGGCGGTGATGAGAAACCGGAACGCCGTGACTCCTGCGTCAATGCGTGGGCTGAACGAGGACGAGGGAACGCTGGCTGCTGGCGACACGTCGAAAAGCCCTACCAAATCGTGATGGTTTCGGCTTGAGGAGCGTGGACACGTCGGAGACGGGAGAACGCAGGCTGGTGGCGACGCGTCCGGGAACTAGGGTCGACCTAGTCAAGCAGCTGGGCGCACAGCTCGGGCCCGGAGCCCGACGGCTGTAGCTCGCCTGCCGGAACCAAAGTCCGCAGGCCCTGGAAAGGAGTTCAGGACCGGATGGCCACGGTCCTTTGGAGCGGGAACCCGACAGCAGGAGGCCCCGGCCGGTGGAAGTCCTGTAGGCTCGGGTCCGGAACCCAACGGCCCATCTTCAGCGCCCGGTCCGGTGACGACCTTCCGCTTGCACTGCCTGCCTCGAATTCCACTTGCTCTGGTCTCCCCAGGCTCCTGCTTCAGCTCTGGCCCACTTGTCTCGTTCTCATTGGAGATCCTCCTGTTTCGTGGTGTCAAGCCATTGGGCCTTGAAATCTCCGTGTTCGCTGCCCATTGGATGTTTTACCTTTTGTTTACTTCACGTCCTGCCACGCATCCTCGTGCTTGACGCTCTTTAACGTCGTCATTCTTGTTTAAGCAGCACCGCACGTGCACTCTGGTATTTCTCCTTTTGTTTTTTTTTTTTCGTGACGCGCACTTTTCGAAGGCGCGCACTTTGAACGCGCACCACACATCACAATACCATGAATTCAAGGTGGTTAGGTCGCGGAGGAAGATCCTGCAGGAGCTGGGCCAACACCCAATAGCAATCAGGCAAGATTACAATGATATCCCTGACAACATCAGGAAGAATATCACGGTGTCTTCTTTACCAAGAAACATGCATCCAGAACACAACGTCGGAAGAAGTGTAGCGAGAGCCAGGACTATACTTCGTCAAGTCTCAAACGAAGAACGAGGAGTCGTATTAGTTGACGCGGCTTCCTACGCCAATAATAAAAGTTTATCCAATAAAATAAAAGTTTATCCAATCCAATCCTACGCCGATGGAAAAGCGTTTGTGGCAGTGGTGGTCGATGGGGCTGGCCATGTCGTCAACTCAGCGACGGTCAGGACGAAAGACCCAATCATTGCGGAACAGGTGGCCATCGCCTTAGCACTCAAGATGGATAACATTGAAGTCGTCTACAGTGATTCCATGGCAGCACTACGGGCGTTCGCAAAGGGGACGGTCTCAGAGCAAACGCTGAGAATACTGCAAGGCAAGAACATCACGCATCATCTTCTGAGTTGGTTCCCAGCTCACCTTGGGCAAATCAACGATTCCCCTCCCAATCTCAATGAAGCAGCACACGAGGCGGCGCGAAAACTCTCCAACCGCGCCTCCCCGGGGATGCATTCTACCGGTGAAGGGGATAACCGGGAAATTTTTACAACATATAACGAGCTCACTAAACATTTCTACCTGTCTAGAATGATTTTCCCTCCACCTCACAAAAATCTAACCCGGCTTCAAGCACTGACTTTAAGGCTTTTGAAAACGCGAATGTACCCTACTTTGAAAATGTTACACATCATGTACCCTGACCTATACCCATGTAATCTCTGTCCACATTGTGGGGAAATAGCTTCATTAGAACACATGCTCTGGCAGTGCACCAAATTCGCTCATATATCGAACATCACCTCTGCCAGATGGGAGGCGGCAATCCGCAGCTCATCCTTGGCAGTTCAGCTCTGGGCTGTCCACAAAGCCCGCGAGACGGCTGAGGAGCTTGGCATCTCAGTCCCCACGTTGGAGCTGCCCGCAACACAGTGATCTGTGTTTTGGAGGACCAAATAAAAGTTTATCCAATCCAATCCCAGGTGGTTAAAGGTGGGCAGTAGGAACGAAGTGCAAGCCGTAAGAAAGCATAAAGTTTCCCCAAATTAACTAGAGGGAACTCTTTAGCTGCGATCATTCAGCGATCATGGGAATGATGGGTAGTACACACTTTTGCCTAGTCTTCGTACTTGAGGGTGGTGATTCGTACTTGCGGCTTCATTTATAGCTGGTTAAGGTTTTGCTTTGAAAGAAAGAACGAACCCTTTTGAACTGAGTGACTTGATTCAAAATGGTCAGCCTAAAAAAATAAGGTTGTAAAGCGCAAACGGTGAACATTTGCTAATTTATGTTTTCGTAAAAAAACAGTTCCAAGCCACACGAACACACACGGAGCCAGAAGCAGGCCAGAAGTACGAAAATTAGACAAATGTGTGTACTACCTATCATTTCCATGCTCGCTGAAGCGCCGTGTGTTGCAGCTTCCTTAGACAATAGCGCCAGAGTTCCCTCTAATGTATATTAAAAACTGTATGTAAGAAAGTGTGCGTGTGCCTCCTCTTTTTAGTACTTGGAATGCCCGCTGGATGGCGCTGCTTGTATATCGGGAATATATGACGAAAAGATATGGGATGGTAGTACTTGCAGTGTTGAATAGGTGGATGAACGGACACACAGACATATGCATGAATGGATGCATGGATCGCTGAATATTCTTTCGAGAAGAAGGTGGTATTACGCGAACTTCGCTGACTCGTTTTTTTTTGCTTCAAGCTGTGGTCACTCTCGTCGAAGGAAGCTGTTTATGCGAAGCAGTACTGAGCACCAGTTTCAACACATCTTTCCCACCATTTTCGCAATCGCCCAGGTAAATGAAATCCCGCCGAGAATACACCTTTTAGCAAAAAATTGAAAGCTCAAAATATATAAAAACTGTGTAAAGTTCGTCGTAGTGCTCATTGTCTTAACAATGCAACCTAGAAAAATAATTCTGGCCCACTCAGTACTGCGGGTATGATCTGTGATGTCAATCGGTTGTGACCCACATCTCAATCTGACTAGACGTGCGCATACGTGCTCCCGCCGTTCGAGATAGCAGGATTGCTAAGCCTGACGAAGCCTGTTGTGGAGTGCTCGCGTTTCTTTTGTGGACTGCGTGAAGATGACCGTGTTTTTCTACGCTTGTCAATTACTGCGCCCGTGATGCGATGTGCTTCGTTTCCTGAAAGTCAACCTGCTAGTTCATGTGATGGGCACTGCTGCGGGTCGAACTCTACTGGATATTGAGAATGCGGCGGAAGTTGGAGTGTTTTTATTCTCAGCGGACTACCGATTGATTGATTGATTTTACTGAGTGATATGTGGGGTTTCACGTCCCAAAACTTCCATATGATTATGAGAGACGCCGAAGTGGAGAGGTCCAGAATTTTCGACCACCTGGGTTTATTTAACGTGCACCGAAATCTGAGCACACGGGTCAACAGCATTTTTGCCACCATCGGAAAGGCAGCCGCCGCTAGACCACCGCGGTGGGCTGGTCACGTCTTTTGAGTCATTATATATAGTAATGCATATACAATCTCTGCTAGTTATATTTTTATACATAAACATGAAAACTTCATAATATTACATTCGAATCAGCGCCCTTTATTCCTGGTATTTCACACCCACAAGACAGCACTTTCACTGTAGAAATGCAAGCAATGGTGTCAACGTAACGTGACTAATAAATTATCTTACCTTGTCCTTCGGAGAACTTACGTAGCGCCGATAGAGCAACATAATCTGTGCCAGTTTCGAGCCCAATTTGGCTTTTTGACGCAAGTTAGTGACTTTTGCACAATTCGGCGTTTGCGAAGGCTTCTTTTATTGAAACACTTTCATCCTTCGTGAAATGACATTGCCTGTGTCCACCACTTACAAATTTTTTCAATGGTGACGCACCCACCCCCTTATTTGCGCGGAAGAATGACCTTTGGACATCGCGCTTCACATTCACTTTTACATTTTAAATCGCACGGGCGCAGTTTTCTAGATCTGATGGTGCAGCACTTCATGAAGCAGCCGTGCTCACAATACCCTTTGATGACCTTGAAGTGGCGGGTTGCCTGCAACAGAAAATGACTTAATTTGTGTTATAAGAAACAGATTCCGGATATTTAGAGTAAAAAAATTGCACGGAAACACGCATTTCGTTTTATCGTTTGGTTGTCAGGATGAAATATGGAAAACGCAGGTGGTAAAAATAAAACGCTTTTGGGCTCGAACTTCTGCCCAGTAAAACAAGGAACATTTAACATGAGTCAAAAATGGCAACATTCATTGGTCCTGGGTAATGTTCCGTTAAGTTTGGTCGCCTGAAAGAACTCGGCCCATACAGAAAAAGGGGTTCAGTCCCCCTGTACCTTATAAAATAAATTTAGACACTACGCCGAACAAAAAAAATTACTGCTTTGCCACAAAGGAGAAGCAATGAACGCGATAACAATGAATTGGATGGTCACACGCAGAATGGCAAGTAGATCCAAATGTGTTGCATTTATCACGCACAAACGATGCACCAAACGTTCTCAGACGTACATATGAATGCGAATAAGTCTCAGTTGTCACTTAACTGTGCCTGAAAAGCGCGCCCTTTTCGCAATCGGAGGCTGTGTAACGATTGCAGTGACCTTTGTGCACCCCGTAACTACAACAGAATCGTTCCAGTGCAAGCCCTACACGTGCCACGACGAATAAACCTCCCCACCGGGAGACAAGGGCGGGCGAGAGACCGGCCACAGCCCTCTTCTCTTCTCCGCGGGCCAAAGTACGCGTGAGAGATTAGAGCCGCCGCGCGGTCATTGCGCCATCTTGCTGATAATGCTGAAAATACGATAGTTCACCCCCCGAGATTCCCGCGAACAACGGTAAGTGGTAGGTATAAATAGCTTGCAGTTTGAGCGTCGAAGAGGGCACCCCTCGGTGGCTCAATAGTTCAGGCCTCTCATTTAGACGCGGAGGTCGCATGATATACATATATATATATATATATATATATATATATATATATATATATATATATATATATATTTATATATATATATATATATATATATATATATATATATATATATATATATATTTATATATATATATATATATATATATATATATATATATATATATATATATATATATATATATATATACGATGCGTGATATCGACGTCGATGCCGGCGGTGAAATCCTGCCGAGAGTGTCTGTATAATTTCTATCGCAATAAAAAAATTCGGAAACCCAGAGATGAAAGGTAGAAGCAAAAAGGCGAGAAACAATTTTACCCTTCAGCTGGTACCACTACCAACGTAAGCTTTCAGTTGTCAGAACATAACGTAGCGCACACAGAACAGCACTGCGGCCCGAACCAAACTGACTGAATGTACGGAAGCTCTGTTATTGTTTGTTATTACCGGCGCAAACCGTCGCGATTTTTACAATAGTGAACGCACCTTGAAGTCTAAGTGCTGGTTCTCCAGTAAGCTATCGAACAGGCTTCACCAGTCGCGTTCCGCACGTAATCTCAAAGTAATATTTAGAATTTGTTTCTGAAAAATCATACGAAATTACGTGCATGCTTGTGAAGTTTCTTCGAGAGCTTACTCATTAAATAAACGCTGCAAGCGCACTCAAATGGCTAAAGTACTCGGCTGCTGACCCTTCTCCCCCATTCGCGGGATTGAATCTGGGCTTCGGCAGCAGCATTTTCCGTGGAAGCGAAATAGCTGTAGGCCCGTTTTCTCAGATTTGGGTGCGCGTTAAAGAACCCCCGGTGATCTAAACTTCCGGAGCTCTCCACTACGGCATCTCTTATAATATGGTGCTGTTGGGAGGTCAAACCCCACTTATTATTCAACAATAATCCCGGCACACGAGTGGGCTTTTTAAGAACATAGAACAAACTGCACAGATCACGTTCTCAGCATAATCTCCAAGGAACCTTTTGAAACAACGTTAAACCTTCCAAAAAGTTGTTCCGTAGCTGGTGCAACAGTTTCTGTGGGGGAAAGCAGATCACATAAATATAAATAAATAATGAAATAAGGGGTAAGATGCAGTGACTTCCTTTAAAAAAAGCGTTGTTACAATACTGCAGAAACGAATGAGTTTGAGTTAGAAATAAAAAAAATATATGCCCAGTATGCCTGCATATATAAACACATGACAAGGGCATAATGAAGTTTGATGTCCTTGTTAGCGTGCACAAAACGGCTCAAGCTGCATCGCTAATGACCTCGGAAAGTGTCCTGTTTGTATTTTTGTGTAGTTTTTGCTCAAAAAGCTTGGTAAGGAAATTGTTGTGCACTAGTGTGTTGAGATCAGCTTTGTGACAGACGCAAAAGAAAATACTATGTGACATATATGGTTTCTTGCGGCATTTTCAATGTTCCCTGAGGCTTCTCGTAAAACTGCGACATTCGCTTCGCGGTAGCTCATCGCAGTGATAAGCAGAGGCAACGGTTATTACTTGTACAGACGATTGTGACTTGAAGGTCATCACGCCACCATCTACTAGGAACGTCTACAGCACCACGTCCAAGGTATTCTTTCGAGCAGAGGGTGGTATCATGGAAGCTTTCCTGGCTTGTTTTTATTTTCGTTTCTTAAGCTGCGATCACTCTCCTTTGAGGAAGCTGTTTAAAAAAAGCAGTGCCAAGCACCAGCTTCAACACGTCTTTCCCAGCAATTCCGTAATCGCCGGCGGGGTTGAGAGCCCATTAAGAATGCACCTGATCACAACGAATCGAAGGCTAAGTACGGAGAAAAATTGTGTAGAGTTCGTCGCAGTGGCAATCGTCTTAGCAACGCCACCTAGGAAAGTATATCAGGCCCACTCACTACTACGGCCATGGCCTGTGACGTCATTTATCAGTTGCAGCCTTCATCTCCTGCCGACTAGACGGGCGCATGCTTGCTCCCACCGTTCGAGATAGCAGGATTGCTTAGCCTTAGGGATCTGGTCGCTGGGTGCTCATCTTTTTTTGGGTGACTGCAGGACAATGGCCGTGTTTTTCTGCGCTCGTGAAATACTGCGTGATAATGCGATGTGCTTCGTTCACCGAATATTCACGTAGTGTACGTACACCTGCAAACTCTCCCGATTGGTAGTGCTACGCGTCCAACCATCACCGATATTGAGATTGTGCCGGAGGTTCGAGTGCTTTCATTCTCAGTGGGTTAAAAAAAAAGCGAAGTGAGAGCGTGCCGTTCATCGCGATGACATCCATATTCGTTACTCCGAAATTCAAAGGAATGTGTTTGTCTGTACTAGTTGCTTTAAGGTTGTTTTGAAAGAACCACCTTTAGCACCTTCGGGTTCCCCCGTTGAATGTCGGGTGCGCTTCTGACTTGTTAGCCAGCCTTGATATTAGACACATTTAGCTGATCACCACTGGCACTCACCCCGTGATAACGTAGCGTGCCGAGATGTTCCTAGGAACCACACAGGTGTCTGTTTTTTTGTTTTTTACAAGCGCGTTGGCCGAGATGCGGTCTGCTTGGCTGCTAAATGACGGTGCAACGAAGTAGACCAACCTTCACACTCCACTCAGCCAAGTTGAGGAGCGCCGCAAAATAGGCGTTTAACGCTTCACTGCTCACACCACAAACGCATCAAAATGAAGTATTAAACGTGCTTGTCTATATATTCTCGTAGCAGGCGTTTTTAATTAAGGGTCAGAAAACATTTCTCAATTTGCGCATAGCACCAAGAGATTATTGTGGAATGTCCGTTAATCTGATCAAAAGGGAAGAAGGGCTCGCGTCTGGTGTCGTGCATCTGTTACATGCTACGTAGTGCTTTTTAAAAACCGCTGCTTCAATCATTTTTGTGGTGTTATAATTATCTGTCACTCTTCCTAAAGACCTTCGCCTCATTCATTGTCTCAAAATAAGTGAACGTAATGAGCGTCTGTGTATAAACGTCAAGTGCGACTCCATTTAAACTTCGCGCTCAAGTTCAGAAGGCAGTATCACTGACATTGCAATATCTACGTAAGCAAGAGCTTGATATCGCAAGTGGAAAGTGTGCAGTCGTGGCGCTGCCCAGACAGCCGATATCCGCTTACGGTGTAATAATTAGTGGGCGACTGGTGTAGTGCACCCAGAGTCAAAGGTTCTTGGGAGTCAGGGCCAAACCTCATAAGCGCGAAAATGCACGTGACAGCGACGAGTGATGTGACGTAGATCGTCTTCGCGCGATCAGTCGCTAGCACAGGCAAACCTCATTACCGCGACGGCTTCGGCGAGCGAACTGCACTGTTGCTGGCATGAGGCCGTCTGCTTGCACCAAAAAAACTGCGTAGCGAGTGGTATAGAATTTAAAAATAAGACATATATTTGTGTAATGGAAGGGAAAGTATTTATGAGTGCCTTGCAGCACTTTTTTTATATGCACATGCGTAAACATTGCGTTATTTCATGTTGCGCATACGTGACTCGGGCAGGGTCACGTGCACCTATGTACTCATCTTTTGTGGTTTTTCGCTATTGGCTGCTTGAGCCCAGGACTTCCGGGCGATGAGCGACGGTTTCCAAATCTGGAGAAACAAGCAATCGCGCGAACCCGACACGTCGCGCGAACGCCCTGTTTCGTCGTTCATAGCATCGCTCGTCGCTGTCGCTTGCATTTTCGCGCTTTAGAGGTTTGCTCTTCATGATCGACCGACACATGTCCTGGACATCCCCCCCCCCCGGCAAACGCGTTATAAAGCGGCTGACTGCCATTGGCACTGATTCAGGTTCTTGCAAGCAATACTAGGACAATGTCCTTGCAGTCTATGTTACAGCTGTACAGGATATTATTTGAGTTTCTGTGGTAGAGCTTACCTCTAATATTTACTACGTACAAAACTAGCTTACATACACCCCCAAACACTCAAGCCCAGGTTCTCAGGATATGCATTCATTTACGAAAAGTGCATCAAGCACTGAAATAATTGCCATTGCACGGGCTACTCGATCAAGATGCACATCACTGTTGGAAAATTGTGTACTCGCTTCAGACAAAATTATAGGAAGCCATCCCACTACTTGACAATATCCGCTGTTCAAAGGCCCCGTACGATATTCAGTGCAATTGGCTGTTCGCATTCTGCATCATTTACTTCAGATTTTACGCCTTTGGAGAGCGGCTGTATTCTCAACGGTGCCTGACCCTTCCACAAGTACGTCTTGCAATATCAGGGCTTCAGAAAAAATCAAACTTGCCTTCGATATCCTTTAAACAATTTAGCATGCTTCTCTTGTACGACATTTACAGTGACCACGTGCATATCTACACAAATGGTTAGACCGCAGCGTCTTGGTCTGGTGGCTCGAGGAATACGAACTCGAAGGAATAACCGATGCGAATCGAGCTGGTTCATGTCACTACATCTACGCTGGCAGAAATACCGGCTCTGTGCGGTGGCCTAGGGCACATTGATTGCCAGAGATCAAGCAACTGGACTGTGTTTTCTGACTCGAAACCAGCCTTACCGTTCATGCAGTTAGTTCTCCGACGAGGTTTTACGAGCAGCTCACGCAAGAGATTTTCAAGCTTCATCATCACGTTACAGAAACACGCAATGAGGTAAACTTACACTGGTTACCTGGTTCTTGTGGGATCAGTGGCAATGCTTCCGCAGACAACGCGACTCACACATCCTTTCATAGAGAGCACACCCTTCCGATACCCAAATCAACGACAGACACTGCAAAGTAGCTTTTTCGCCTGGCACGTAGCCTGTGTCTGCTGCAGGGGAATACCGTAAGCATAAGACATACAAGAATCCATCAAATAAGCTTTCAACTTGACCTCCAACCTTCATCCGGACTTGCTTTGCTTCTTTTTCGAGCTTTGCTTTTTGTAGGTTTTAGTTAGGGGGCTGCCTTCACAAAAGCATATACAACGCTTATTGGAGTGACCGAAATTGCAGAATGCGACGCCTGCGGCACCGAAGAAGACATCGGTCATCTGCTCAGCTATTGCCCTCGATTTGCCTCTAAGAGAGGAAAACTCCCTTACGCGTTGCGACAATTAAACTATTGGCCACTCCGTGCAGATACTTGTGGAGCACAGTCTATCCTTCATCGGCTCACAATGCAATCAAATTCCCTTGTTCTTCTTTAGCACTACGAATCTAGACGATTGCCTTGGACTCTTGTATAGTGCAACTAGTGCCTGGATGTCAGCCCATGTGCTGACACAATTCTTGTTTTTTTTTCTCCGTCTCTCTTATCTTTCTCTCTCTGTCTCATCTCTATACCTGGCTTTACAGTTCCCTCAATTTAGAGTAGCCAACGCCACATACGCCTTGGTAACCCACTTGCGTTCACTTCTATTTACCCTCCTTCCATACTTGAAATACGTACTCCTGATCTTCAACCATACTTGGATGCCTCTATACACTTCAAAAATTTTTGTTCGGTTGCTTCCCAGTAAACGACATGTGGAGCCAAAAACATGTGACCAATTGTTTTCCTAAATGATTCTCAGGTGTGTGTGACCTGCATTTCAAACTGAAATGAGGACCACGGTGAGGTACACCAACCCAAACACAGCCAAATAGTACCAATGCACTAACTCAGCACAGAACACCACACAAGGTTTGCAAATGATACGGATCATTTCAATTGCAGGTTCTGGACTGTATTCAAGTGTGTGCGTAAATAAAAAATGAAGAATGAATCAGTTTCTCCTATTTACTTCGTCCTTCTTTTGGGCTTTCAAACTTAACTCTTGTTTTATTCATTAGTAGATTGTATTAGAACTTTATTATCTGAGGAAAAGCAGTGAGAATTGTTATGATGTTTAGGTTCATATTGCGGAATAACGTTACGCAGGCTATTCACCAGAAGCCCCTTGAGCTCCTTAACTTATGTATCAACATTTGGTTTGTCAGTGACATGTGACCACTCATTGGCTGACAAGTAATATTAGTAATGGAGATTTTACTTTTCACAACCACAATATGATTACCAGAGACGCCGTAAAGTTGAGGGCTCTAGAACTTTTGACCATGTAATGTGCTTTAACGTACACTGACATCGTGCACTACACGGGTCTCTGCCATTTTGCATTCATAGAAATGCGACAGCCTCGGCCCTATCAAGCTCACAACCTCTCGATCAGCAACCGAGCACTGTAGCCACCGTTTCACCTAGGCGGCACTTTCAAAATAATGTGCTCAGGCGTAGTGTAAAACAGTATGTTTCATGCAGCTATGATATATAAAATGTGTGTGCTTCTTGAAGCTGCGGTGCCATTGGTGATTTATATATACAGAGGTGAGGCTTACGTGTCCGCATGCTTGCTCTACGACAAGTGAAAACAGGATCGCTGTAAGAAAAAGCAAAAAGAAAAACATATATTTGGTAAGGTTTTACATTCGCCACTTCGTGCACGACCAAATTCCCACATTACTTATTAGAACAAATTTGACGATTTCGCCATCAAATGCTTGAACGTAAGTGAGCAACACTTCCGCCACATCAGCGGATCGTGGGGCGTAAAGTTATATATCTTTCGCAAAATTGTACACATAGCTAAAGATAAAGTTACATAATAACACGTGCGGAAAACTGAGTATGTCATTGAAGAAAAGTTTTCAAGCGCAATATTCACATCGCTGAGCAGCATGGTGAAAATACATGTGTATCCAATACTCGATAAAAGTGAGATGGTTTTACTGCTATCCAAAAGAATACCAGATATATATTTGTTAACAAGTAAAGCTAATAGAACAGGTGCATCGACAGAAATATTTTTTTGGAGGGCGGGGAAAATCCTTTTTGAGGAGGGGGCAATCCCAGGAAATGGTCGTTTTTCACTCGCTATTTCCTTGCAAAAAAAGTTTGAGCAAGAAGGGCGGGGCACGGTCCCGCTGCGCAACCCTGCCTGCCACGATTTCACGGTTTTATGGGTGATTCTATGAAACCATGGCAATTTCTCTTAGTGCAATGTTAAAAGGATTGTTAACAAAGGCATCCCTCGGATCGCATACAAAGATACGGAGCTACTCCCCTTTGTGGAAACGGCTGAGCTGCACGAAAGAGAGGTGGCGAGAAAATTCCTACAGCACTAGAACCTGTCTTACTGTGTTGATTGCCATTGGGTAGCATACGCATAGCGTGCTGTTGGTTCTGACGTCATCAGCTCTATTGACTGTTTAACATGCACTCGATGCGGCACCGCATTGGTTGTTGGGCCGCAAACTTTAACAAAGCTGAAATTATTGTGATGTGTGCAATTATCCATGCTGGCTCTTCATGCACTAGACCTCGTAGTGTGCTATCACCCCTTCCCTGTCCCAACCAAATCAATAAAAAAAAACAAAGCGTTCATCGAAAGTGTTCTATTTACACTTTAAATTTTAAAAACCTGCTTCTGCACACTAATACTTCCCGCAGGCCATGAGGCAAACAGTTTTTCGGAACTCCATAATAAAGGACCTTTCTAGCTTCGAATACTGCCTCACACTGCTATATATACTGTCTCGCACTCCATGATGCAATCACCCGATACACAAAGCATAAAAAATATACAGACAAGCTTTGTTGGTATAACATCGATCAATGTCGTTTAGTTTGAGTTGTTTTCATCTAGCCCACGTATTTTTCTAAACAAAAAACACGCAGAAGCCTCCAACAATGCACAGAAGCCTTGCACCTCCAGGTGCGCACCATTCTCAAACAACCGCGAGAACAAATTTAACGCATGAACCAGCTCTCTTAGGGGTTTTGTGTAGTGTTTTTTTTTCTTATATTCTCGAGCAGTGCATTTGGAGCATCTCCTTCTTTACTGCAAGATTAGACGAGATTCGTAACGACTGAGTGGTTTATACGGATACGGACTGAGTGGTTTATACGGAGCATTTATTGGCTTTCGCAAGTTTTTTTTACAAATAAAAAGATTGATATATCGGTAAAGATCTCCTCTCTTTTTGTTTTGAATGCGTTTTCTTATTTCGTAATATAAATTTTGAATCAGGCGAAGCGCATGAAGTGATTCACTTGAGTTTATAGCGCTTGCTTCCTCTTTTTCTCACCCCTCGCTCAGTGATATTAGAAGTTAGGTCGCGACTACGGGGAAGATAAAGAGAGCAAGTAGTGGCGGGCAGAGAACCGAAGCCGAAGGGAGCTACGCCGAACAAGTGAACCACGCATTTGTCTATGATGACTTAACCAGGCAACACATGTTTTCCGCGGCTCTGAAGTATGTTTACTCGGTTATGTCTAGTTCCGCGAAGGTTTCTCAGTGTTTCATATCGGCAACGCGCGAGCCCAAGAGCTTCGACCGTTTATTTGAGCAGGTATTGATTTTACTTGGCTACATGAGTAAACACAGTTTCCTGCAAGTCTGACTGGACTGACAGAAGTGCGCTGTCACTTGTTTAATTGGTGAAGACGGCAGCCAAGCTCGTGCAGGGAAAATGCGTTTATTGAAAGGCTTGATTTCTAGTTCGCTCTGCTACATAGTTTAAGCTTCTTTTACTTTTGGCGTTCAGTTCATTAGTATGTTATGATTAACGTCTCAAAACCACCATATATATATATATATATATATATATATATATATATATATATATATATATATATATATATATATATATATATATATATATATATATGAGAGACGCCGTAGCGGAGGGCTCAGGGAATTTCGACCTCCTGGGGTTCTTCACCGTGCACGCTTGAAAAGCAGAGAAGGATGCATGGTCAGCTCGAGACTACACAGCATGGTCTCAGACTGTTTTTTCCCAATCGGTATTAAAGCCTGATGGTCCTTGAGATGTACAAGAGGGCTTTCTTGGCTTTGCGCGTATGGGAAACTCCTGGCCAAGGTGCCAGAATCTTCTCTGCTGAAAGCGGCCGTGAATCTAGCTGACAGAGCTTGGATTCCATAATACGTCGTTCAGACTGGTATGCTGGGCAACGGCATAGAATGTGCTCAAGCGTTTCCTCGCAGGCGCAGACGTTAGCATGCCGAATTGTTCGCCATTCCAAGGAGACAAGAGTACGCATTCGTAGATGCTGTGCCCAACCCCATGCGACACAGTGAAGTTTTAGTGCATCGTCAGAGCCCGGATGGCAAACGAAGTTGCAAGTTTGGGTCGATTTAATACAGGTGCGTGTTAGCGAATCCCGGCGTATTTCATTGTAGAGGAGTTATACGGTGAGCAAGTGATTGTAGTCGCCTCGCAGCGTCAGTTCTCAAGAGTGGTTGGGCATACACAGGTCTTGGTCATGAGTCGATCAAGCAGCTTCATCCGCGTGGTCATTGCCGTCAATTCCGCAATGGCTCAGGGACCACTGAAATACAATATCGTGACTTTCCTTCAGCGCTTCGAGGTAGTCGTGCCTTATCTGATATAGTGATTCTTTGTGTAACCCATGCTGAATTGAAGACCGTAGTGTCTGTAAGGCTGACCTCGAGTCGCAAAAGATGGCTTATTGGTTAGGTTGCTGCCGAAGAATGCATTTTACTGCACCTTGAAGCGCTGCGAGCTCTGCTGCTGTCGACGTAGTGGTGTGAGAAAAGTTGTTTGAAGCAACACATTATCAGATAAAAAAAGCACTGCTCCTTTAGAGCGCTTGTAATCAGTGATGTCATCGGCATAAACATGTGTGCGGTTGAAGTACCTTTGTTCAACAGACGCAAAGTCAATTGCTTTAGGGCTAGCGGTGACATGCATGCCTTCTTTACGATTCAAGGAACTGATAAGCGCTTGTCAGGTCAACGGAGACTCCATAACGTAGCTGCTGGATGCATCGCTATTTTGAAGCTGGGCGGTAATGGGTTCTGATGTTTTGTCACAATACTGCAAAAGGAAGCATGAGGCCTCCGTGCTGTCTAACCCGCTAGATAATGTGACGATACCCGTGATGAACGCCCTCTCAGCGTCTCAACAATGATGTGCGTTGCGACCGGCTGTTGTTGTGCGATAACAATAGTTGCCACTGTCGATGAGCGTCTTGGAAGGCCGAGACATGCATTAAGTACTTGGTCTTGTACGCTCTGTAGTGCACGGATGTTAGTCTTGCACGTGTTGGACAGGACAGGAAGGCTGTGCCGGAGAATTCCGAGAAAGAGGGCTGTATAAAGCTGCAACATGGAGTGCGCGGATGAGCCCCATGATTTTCCGGCGACGAACTTGAATACATCCTCAATGCCAATGAGCTTTTTTTCAGGTATGCGACATGGGGGCTCCAGGTTAGGTCACGATATACGATGACACCTAAGAATCTATGAATGCTCTTACACGCGATTGATGTGCCATCGATGTACGATGGGTAGAAATACATCGGTTTGCGTGTAAACGCCACCGAAGCGCATTTTTCTATGGCGATAGTCAAACCTTGCTTGCGACGGTATGCCGCTGTCATTGTTGCTGCTTTCTGTATCCTGGCGCGCAATTCAGGCCGTGTCGCACCGGACGCCCAAATGTAGATGTCCTCACCGTGGAGAGCTATATAAGCCGTCTGTGGCAGTATTTAGGTGAGTCCACCAGAACGAGGTTGAAAAGAGTCGGACTCAAAACGTCGGCTTGTGGCACCCCACCATTTGTGAAATGCTTATTCGTAGGCCCATCTTCAGTTAAAACGAACAAGGATCTCTTTGTAAGGTAGTTTCTTACCCATCGAACGCCATGACCTCCAAGTTCTGCTGCTTCAAGAGCATTCAGAACATCGAGAGCATTGAGAACAGCCTCATGGGTCACGTTGTCATAGGCACGTCCCACGTCTTAGAACAGAGCAACCGACAGCCGCTTCTTTCTTTCTGTTGCTGAACAGAGGTCACTAAGTCAATGACGCTATCAATTGAGGACCTACTTCAGCGAAAGTCAGCCATGGCATCACGATAGTTGTTATAATATTCCAGGTGCAATCCTCTCCTCTCCAGCGTCCTATTCATGACCTTGCCGACGCAGCTTGCTAGTGCTGTAACCCGGTATGATGCCAAATGCAGTGGGGACTTTCCGGGCTTCAACAAAGGCACCAGGCGACTGCGCTTCCCCTCATCAGGCACCATTCCACCATGTCAAGACTTATTGAAAATTTCCAGGAGACAGCGCTGCGCCTTCAGGCCTAGGTGACGTAGGGCAGTAAAAGTCACTCCTTCCGGACCTGGGGACGATGAGCGTCTGCAGGTGTTCAATGTTCTATCAAGTTCTTTCATAGTGAATGCAACCTTCATTTGCTGTTGTCGTGCGACTTGAACGTCCAGTGGCAATAGAGCGATTGGTATAAAGATGTCACCGGTGATCTTTGAACAAAATTCACCAGAAACATCAAGCTGTGAGCGACTTTGATGTAGAGCCAGAGCGGCGAAGGGATGACGCTGTTGCACATGCGAGTGAATACCTCGAAGAATCCTCCATGCGGAAAGCAAAGGCTTTCGAGGGTCTAACAAGTCACAAAAACTCTTCCATCGTTGTTCCTGGAGTTTGTGCATTTGACGCTGGATTTTCTTTTGAATGCGTCTGGATTCTTAGAGGTAATAGATAGATTTCGTACGTCTGTGTCGTCTTTCGGAACGACGGCGGACCACTCGAAGTTGTTTCAACTCTTGGTCCAGTGCGGTACGTCTCGATCCTTTCGAACACATCTTCGTGGACGTCTCCATCACACACCAAATTACTCCTTCAATGAATTCCGGCGGTTTGTGCATGCATTTGCTCTGCACTGATATTTGATCGAATCATCAAAACAGGGCGTTGATGAAGCATATATAAACATCCTGGAAGAAATCTACAGGGGATCAACTGCTACCATAGTGCTTCATAAAGAAAGTAAGCGAATACCAATCATGAAGGGTGTAAGGCAGGGGGACACAATCTCCCCAATGCTATTTACCGCGTGCTTACAAAAGGTTTTCAGCAGCCTAGAATGGGAGCAGTTAGGGATAAGAGTTAATGGAGAGTACCTTAGTAACCTGCGCTTGGCCGATGACATTGCATTGCTGAGTAACTCAGGGGACAAATTTCAACTCATGATTACGGGGTTAGTCAAGGAGAACAGAAAGGTGGGTCCTAAAATAAATCTGCAGAAAACGAAAGTGATGTAAAACAACCTAAAAAAAGAACAGCGCTTCGAGATAGGTAATAGTGCACTTCAAGTTGCAAAAGACTAGGTCTACTTAGGGCAGGTAGTAGCCGCGGAGCCGAACCACGAGATTGAAGTAACTAGAAGAATAAGAATAGGTTGGAGCACATTTGGCAAGCACTCTCAAATTATGACAGGTAGATTGCCACTATGTCTCAAGAGGAAGGTATATAACAGCTGTATCTTGCCGGTACTTAGCTACGGAGCAGAAACCTGGACACTTACAAAGAGGGTTCAGCCTAAATTGAGGACGACGCAGCGAGCAATGGAAAGAAAACTGGTACGTGTAACCTTAAGAGACAAGAAGAGAGCAGAGTGGATTAGGGAACAAACGGGGGTTAAGGATATCATAGCTGAAATCAAGAAGAAGAAATGGACATGGGCCGGGCATGTAGCGCGTAGGCAGGATCACCGCTGGTCGTTAAGGGTAACTAACTGGATTCCAAGAGAAGGCAAGCGGGTTAGGGGGAGACAGAAAGTTAGTTGAGCACATGAGATTAGGAAGTTTGTGGGTGTAAATTGGCAGCAGCATGCACGGCACCGGGTTAACTGGTGGAACATGGCAGAGGCCTTTGTCCTGCAGCAGACGTAGTCAGGGGTATGTTGATGATAATGATGATGATGATGATGATGATTATACTGTTTCCAGTCAATATGTCTTGAGTGTGCAGGGGAAGGAGAGTCGTCCAGACCTCTGACTGTCACGTCCGTGAGGATATCGTCGCTGCCGTGGGTTTCAATATCTGTGAACCCTTTGAGTTTCGCGACAATGCTATGCGACACTAATGTCAAGTTCAGGCAACGGCAATAAGTTAGTCCTCGGAGATAAGTAGGGCGGTCGTCGTTCAGCACCTGAGGCCCGTGCTCTGATGCAAGATTGATTAGGTTCGTGCCTGTTCAATTTGTCCTGATGCTTTCCTACAGAGAATGATGGGCGTTGAAGTCGCCCATCAATGTCTAAAGTGCTGGAGTCATGCAAATATACAATTTAATATCTGTTGATCCAGTCGACGTGACGGTGCTACATATGCGCCTATCAGCGTAAACGACAACTTTTTCTTTTTAAGATATAAACACACGAAGAGATTTCTATTGTGAAACTATACTCTTTGGCAAACACTTATGCACACAGCAACTTGACTTCGCTCAATGCACGATGAAGAAACGAACGATTCATAGCCCGACAGTCGAGGTATTTTTGAAAAATGCGGTTCACAAATGACGTTGATGGGAAACTTATTCTCAAAAAAGAACTGCCTAAACTCAGGCAATCTTGACTGTAGACCTCTGGCGTTCCACTGAATTAATGAAGCACGCTTGACACTTTCTCGAAAAGGCTGATGTGGGCTATGGTGCAACAACTTGCTACTGAAGTCCGGCGTGAATTCGTTCTAGTGTGTCCAAGACTTGCAGCGCGCAATTAGCGGCAGGGATCTGTGGACTAGCCAAGAGAGTGCGGATAACACTCATAAACGAACTCAATGCAGAAAAAAGTTGTGCTTCTTGTGTGGATAGACTGCCCGCTTGGGGCATATCCGTTGTTGACTGTTAATGTTGTAGTTCTGTAGACACGGGTTCCCACGGTAAAGCGGGCCAGTCAGAGCCAAATGTTCTCTGTTGTGCCGCAGTGTCCCACGGACCCTCTGGCCGTACCTCACCAGGTGGAGGGGGCGGGGCAGGTCACAATGGTAGTGGCGGCAGCGGTGGTTGTGGCGACCGCGTAAGTGCATATACATTCTGCACAGGACTGCTTTTTTTTTCTTCGAGTACCTCCGTGCACGGGAATGCCATCGTTGAACAACCGTTACAACTTCCTTTCGTGAGGATCCGTCTTTCCTTATTTGTCTCAGAATGCTGCTATTCTTCATGACTACTGGGAAGTCTTTGGTTGAGGTCTCATGGTTCCCTTTGCAGTTGCTGCATTTTAGAAGAGTTGTTTGGCAAGCCTCTGCTTTGTGGGGTCCAGCGCAACGTGGGCATGCTTGCTTGTTGTTACACACAGCACTAACATGACCCAGTTTTAGACAGTTGTGGCACTGCAGTCGCCTTGGGATGAATGGTCGGACAGTGTGACGAAAGTGACCAACCTTGACATGTGAATGGCTGCAATCCCCTCTGAAGGTCACCTTGATGAAACAGGATTTGCCGAGCCGGCATACTTGCAATATGTCCGTTGACTCAGAAGATGGCTTTATCAGCACAGGAAGGTCTGCGTTTAGTTGAAATGATGGCAAGTAAACATAGGCTGCTTCCTGCTCATCAATTCCTTGTAGCCACTCTGAAAGTTTGCGATATTTACTTCTAATACTGTGACTCATATACACGTCATGAACTTTTAAATAATATTACAAAGAATGCCAGTGAAGCCAGCGTTTTGACAAGTAAACTTTCTTCGTCATGGCAATGGCATTTCTCTGATGAGGACAAGTCAACTTGCTGCAACACTGTTTCCAGCGACCTTCTTTCTCAAAGAATTTCTGCTCGCTTGAAGCCCCCCCATGCCTCTCAATTGCAGCCTTGTTTGGTACCCAAGTTTTGTAAGCGAAGTATGTGTGACGTCATAACAAACGTGAATGAGTCAAAACGACGTGTCCAACTCGGGATTACTGATTATTTTCGCAATGGTTTGGATATTCTGGCTTCAATGTTTGCTCATTATGTCCATATATTTATTGTAAGTTAAAGTTGATTTTATAGATTGACACTTTTACACTCCGTCTATGTCCTTTTTATACAAAATATGGAATAAAAAGTTCAATTTATTCATGTCGATTGAGTTTTGTCTTATACTGAGATATCAATCAGCTTAACTTTCGCTTCTTCACAACACACGAACGAAATTGGAAAAATGATTATGAAAATTTAACACTTGACCGCATCACCCTAGCAGGCCTGAAGGAAGGCACGATCGTCTTCCGTTTGTATGCGAAGTGGGGAAGAAGGGCTTCCGTGGCAAGCCTCCTTCTCTCGATTTTTCATCATTTCCCTCTATTTGGTGACCTCACCAATGACGTTATGAAAGAAATTTTTTGTTCGTGATTTATTTCTGGTACAATACCGGACCACCACCAGTACTGAAAGCGGCGCTGCCGCTGAGTATCAGCATGCCAGAGCAAATACATGGGAGATAAAGGAAGTTCCTGCCCCTGCATGAACGCCGGTGGCGCATAGGGTAGAGATCCTGGCCCCAGTAATCGTGGTCCGATATTGAATTCCGATGGCGGAATTGAAGCAGCCGATGAACTCCGAGGGCGAACACTCGACTCTGGCGTAGAACAGCACCTTTGAATCTGCGAGTGCAACACAATGCACTCAACCGAAGCAAGCATAGAAGTTACCAGGAAGCATAATTTCTTAAGGAATAGCACCCTAGCGAACAGCTCGCAACAATAGTCATGGCATTACATCGCTCAACCTCATGTATTTCCTAGTGCCTTCAATGAAATCACCCAGTAACTTGTCTTGGAACTGAAGTCACGTAAAGAAGCGTAACGGGCTATCACATTAAATTTTTGTGCCTAAACCAGGCAAACAGCTCGTCTTAAAACACGTTCCTGACAAGAACTTTGTTGCATCTAGTCACATGAATTAAATCATGTAACACTATTAACAACTACACCGCTGGCTTACAATTGCGCTAAACCACATAACAACTAGTCTGGAAATTAAAAAAAAATGGCAGCATATCCACGGACTGAATGATGGAGAGTGGAGCGAAGAATTCGTCCGTCCATTCTTTCTTGCTTCTGTTCGTTTATACGTCTGTCTGTGGGACCGTCCATGTGTCCATCCGCCAGTACGTGCATGCGTCTGTTCATGCGTCCGTCCCTGCGTTCGTCCATGCATCTGTCTGTGTGTCCCTTAGTCCATCCATTCAACACTCGAAGTACCACCCATAGAGTTCCCCAAAATTACCTAGAGGGCACTCTGGCGCCGAAAGCAAAGGCTTTCGAGGGTCTAACAAGTCACAAAAACTCTTCCATCGTTGTTCCTGGAGTTTGTGCATTTGACTCTGGATTTTCTTTTGAATGCGTCTGGATTCTTAGAGGTCATAGATAGATTTCGTACGTCTGTTTCGTCTTTCGGCACGTCGGTGGACCACTCGAAGTTGTTTCAACTCTTGGTCCAGTGCGGTACGTCTCGATCCTTTCGAACACATCTTCGTGAACGTCTCCACCACGCACCAAATTACTCCTTCAATGAATTCCGGCGGTTTGTGCATGCATTTGCTCTGCGCTGATATTTGATCGAATCATCGAAACAGGGCGTTGATGAAGCATATATAAACATCCTGGAAGAAATCTACAGGGGATCAACTGCTACCATAGTGCTTCATAAAGAAAGTAAGCGAATACCAATCATGAAGGGTGTAAGGCAGGGGGACACAATCTCCCCAATGCTATTTACCGCGTGCTTACAAAAGGTTTTCAGAAGCCCAGAATGGGAGCAGTTAGGGATAAGAGTTAATGGAGAGTACCTTAGTAACCTGCGCTTCGCCGATGACATTGCATTGCTGAGTAACTCGGGGGACGAATTGCAACTCATGATTACGGAGTTAGACAAGGAGAGCAGAAAGGTGGGTCTTAAAATAATCTGCAGAAAACGAAAGTAATGTACAACAACCTCGGCAAGGAGCAGCGCTTCGAGATAGGTAATAGTGCACTTGAAGTTGTAAAAAACTATGTCTACTTAGGGCAGGTAATAACCGCAGAGCTGAACCACGAGATTGAAGTAACTAGAAGAATAAGAATGGGGTGGAGCACATTCGGCAAGTACTCTCAAACTATGAGAGGTAGATTGCCACTATCCCTCAAGAGGAAGGTATATAACAGCTGTAATTTGCCCGTACTTAGCTACGGAGCAGAAACCTTGATACTTAAAGAGAGGGTTCAGCTTAAATTGAGGACGACGCAGCGAGCAATGGAAAGAAAAATGGTAGGTTTAACCTTGAGAGACAACAAGAGAGCAGAGGGGATTAGGAAACAAACGGTGGTTAAGGATATCATAGCTAAAATCAAGAAGAAGAAATGGACATGGGCAGGGCATGTAGTGCGTAGACAGGATAACCGCTGGTCATTAAGGGTAACTGACTGGATTCCCAGAGAAGGGAAGCGGGTTAGGAGGAGACAGAAGGTTAGGTGGGCAGATGAGATGAAGAAGTTTGCGGGTATAAATTGGCAGCAGCAAGAACAGGACCGGGTTAACTGGCGGAACATGGGAGAGTACTTTGTCCTGCAGTGGACGTAGTAAGGCTGATGATGATGATGATGATGACTGTTTACGTATGGCAAAAATCATTTGCCCTTTTTACGTATGGTAAAGATAGTCTGTACTGTTTAAGTACAGCCGAAAGCTCCTGTGCTCTTCGCGTACGGCAAAAAACGTCTGTCCCCGCCATAGTGGTCTAGTGGCTAAGGTTTTCGGCTGCTAACCCGCAGATTGCGGAATCGTATCCCGGTGGCGTCAGCTGCATTTTTGATGCAGACGAAAATGCTGTAGGCCCATGTGCTCAGATAAGGTTGCTCGTTAAAGAACTCAAGCTGGTGGAAATTTCTAGAGCCCTTCACTACGGCGTCCCTCATAATCATATGGTGGTTTTTGGATGTTAAACCCTACACATCAATCATCAGAATGCTTCTGTGCTGTTTACGCATGGCACAAAGCTTTTGCATTCTTTACGTGTGGTATAAACCTTCGGTACTGTTTACGTACTAAAACTAGCGTAGTTTTTCCGTACGGCAAAAAGAATCTGATCTGCTAACGTGTGGCTTCTACACTCTTTAAGTACGCTAGAAACCTTCAGTACTGTTTACGTACGGCAGAAAAATTGCGTAGACATTACACACGGCAAAAAAGCTTCTGTACTGTTTGCAGACAGGTTACGTGCTTCTTGCGTATGACAGAAAGCTTCCATACAATTTACGCGCAGCAGTAATTGTCTGTACTGTTTATGAACAGAACAAAAGCATCCACACTTCTTACGTGTGGCAGAAAAACTCTCTGCGGTTTACGTACTGTAGGGAGCTTCCGTGCTGTATAGGTACAGTGGAAAGCGTCCATGCTGATTACATACGCTGGAAAGCTTCTCAACCGTTTACGTATGGCAGAAAGCTTCCTACTCTTTACGTATGCCAGAAAGGTATCGTACCCTTTACGCACGTGTTGCTTCAGGCATATTCACTATAAGCTCTACATTGCAGATGTCGTGTGAAAGTCGTCCACTGCTTGTGACAACACCCAAGCAACAGTGTCCTTGTGAAAAAAATGCTGACGGGAGCAGAAGTCTGAGTGCACGAGTTAGGCCACTAGTCCCGGTCTTTCGCACACAATAGTTCCGTAACATGTTGAAATTAGCATACCTCATTCACGTGCTTTCGTGCTACTTACTCGTTGAGGCTGCTAAGAAAATGTGCACAAGTAATCCGTTTATTCGCTTTATGGACTACTTTCTCCTTTTTTACACCAACAACGTTGTTTCAGCAGCTATGCTGCTCCGCTGCTTATCCGAAGGTCATGTGATGGCAACCTGGCCGCGGCTGCCATGTTTTCGTTAAAGGCGCAAATGCTTTGCGACAGCGTACTTACATTTCGGTGGATGTTCAAGTATCCAATGTGTGGAGATCTTTGTGATACTTGCGCCCCGGCTTCTCGGATCACCATCATCTTGTTTTTTCAGCTGTTAAACCCAGGGTGTATCAACCTTAGACATGTAGAACGTGATCAGTTCTCTGTTTTCTGATGAATGACTCAAGGTCCAGCTTTTGGGGGCTCTGTCACGAACATTCGACAAGTGCAAGGTTGAAACCGTACAAAGTACCAATAGAACAAACGGTTTCGAGTATTTTTTACAAGATTTTGGTTTGTAAGCACAATGTCGGAAATAACATTTTTGATTATACGGTAGTAATATTCTATATATATTCTGTCCGTGGACGTTTTTTGAGAAGCATATGTTTGATGTGTGCATGTATTCATCATAGTAGGAATTTATTGCGTACTATATTAAGCTTTATTAAGCTTTATTATCTTTGTAGATAATAAAGCTTATCATTAAAATATAATAAGGTAGTTTCACTCCTACTAGTCCACACCAACTGGGTAGCTCTTTTAATGCAGGAATTCTCGTAATTATGACCAAATAGTACGGCTTGTAACATTGTTGCCGTACAGTTTGTTTAGAAAAAATTTATTGCCACAAACGTCAATACTACTGAACAGAAAGTTTTCTTCTTAGACATACCCTAACGATGATGACAAAACGGACGTCATTTACATGAACATGGATATGAGATGACGTTGAAAGAACAGGTACATTCGATGGTTCACACAAACACAACCACGAAAAATACTTCAAGGTAAACAAGAAACGCAAATGAAACATAAATATGTAATTTTTTCCATATTTACACGTTGGCATGCCATTTCTGCCGGCGCATTGACAGATCAGCCTACCAATACCAGGCCGGCCGAAAGACAAGTTTCACTCGTTGGTCATAGACCAACACAAGAGGGCAAGACCAGTGCTGAAGAAATTCCTCTTCACCGAGGAAGAAGAGCTCCTCCGACAAAACCGACAGCAGCTCCAAGTACAATCGTTCTAGGATCGGGTAGAGCGCGCGGCGGCGGCCTGCGGCAACCGCCTCGCAGCGGTTGCGCCAGAGGCAGAAAGAGCCGGCAACAATGAGAAGACAAGCGAAGCAGCCTCGCGAACAACGCCCAGAAGAAACGAAGCGATTTACTCTGAGGCAGTGAAATCTGGCATGTACGGCTCTCCAAAAAACGCGAGCAATGACACAATGTCTCAGAAAATGCTGATTCGTTTCCCGAAGGGAGCAGTTTGGACATGTTGCTGACAGGACTATTCTCCAACTTTCGAGGCGGTCGAGAGTGGAAAGCACTCCCCATCCCAGGTGCCAAATGAAGTCCCGGAGGTGTCCAGGCAGAAAACAAGCCATTAAGGTGCTCCAAGACACCCGTATAGAGTGAGCACAGCGGGCTAGAGGGACAACGGAAGCAACAAAGCAGCAGTTGTCTCAACTATGTGGTTGTTCAAAACATCTATGCCAGGACAGCTCGACTTCACATGGCGAAAAAATTGCAACAGTTGTTGCATAAAACGCAAGGAGTGTTATTGACTGCGGCCCCCTGTTAAGTTGCACATTAGGTATCAAATGCTGAAGGTGAGTACCCGAAAAGTAATATGCAAGCGTTCGTGCGGGAGATTCCTCCCCTTGCACTAGGCGCAAAAGGAAGCGTAGTGCCAGCAGCGGACAGCGTATGGACACTGAAGGGAAAGCAAAGCCTCCCTGAGAACGCTGCAGTCCCAGTGCCGCGCGAGAGACCAACTCAGTGGCGCCTGACCAAAAAAAGGAGCACAAAGCAGACTGCAGTGATCGCACGATACGTAAAGATGGTTGTACGACGTGAGAAAGGTGCCAAATGCGACCGCAAAATACAGTATGCGCTAGGTACCTCCGCTCAAGAAGCGGGAAGTCAAAATCCCGTGCATCCTGAGTTTTCAGCCTTACTTCTTCGAGAGCGTTTAACCAAACATATCCGCAAATGCCGTAGTGGTTTTATAAAATACCTAAAATACGAAGAGACGCGGCCGGCTGAATGGGAAAACCGGCGCTAAACCTGGAGTTTGGAGAGCCAATGAAGAAATACTGGAATTTGGAGATGTTCAACGCTGCACCTGAATTGTCGCCATACTGGGAAAATACACGCAGGCTACGTGAAAGACTATCTTCATCTCAAAGGTACAAGGTTATATCATCAGCGAAAGTTGTGACTTTCACGACACTGCTACCAGGAAGCGCAAGACCCCGGACACGTGAATCCGCGTCAAGAGCACGCATGTTTTTTTTATTTATTTATTTATGAAATACTGCAGGCCCAGGTAAGGGCCCAAGCAGGAGGGGCATGGGAAGTACAAATTATAATAACCAGAGGGAAACAACATTGTAAGTATGGAACGGGAAAAGAAACAATACAAAAGTTGGCATATAAACTAAGCATATGAAAAGCATATACAAGGCAAGAACAAAAAGGCATACACAAGGCATATACAAAGCATGAAAAAACTTAACATCTTAACTGAGCAATAGCGTCAATATTGGACAGCTGTTCACAAGGCAAGTTGTTCCAGTCTGTTATTGTACGCGGAAAAAATGAATACTTAAATACGTTGGTTTTAGTGTTATAAGGCGTTAGGGATTCGGCGTGGCGATGCCTTGTCCGGCGTGCTTCGAGCGGAGTTATGAAAGGCTGCGGGTTAAGGGATAAACGGTTATTTTTCAGCAAGAACATAAATTTTAGTCTGAAAATTTTACGCCGTAGTTGTAATGTTGGAATGCTATTAGTTAGCATAAGGGTTGATGGGGAATCAGTTGAACGGTATTTGGAGAAACTGAATCTTATTGCTTTGCGTTGTATCATTTCTAATGCGTCAGTGTTACGTTTGGTGTAAGGGCCCCACACAGTACATGCATATTCTAATTTTGGATGGATGAGCGAGTAATAAGCTGTTAGACGAGTGTTGTGGGGGGCCTGTTTTAATTTATGCCTCAAAAAGCAGAGCTTACGGAAAGGCGACTTGCAGATGTTAGAGATATGCGTATTCCAGGATAAATTGTTAGTAATGGTAACACCTAAGTACTTATATTGATTAACTTCAATTAGGGCTTTGGAAGCGATAGTATATGGAAAGGATAACTTTTTAATCTTTTTGGTGATTTTCATAGAGACAGACTTTTCTGCATTTAATTCCATATTCCATTTTCTACACCAGGATACTATATTTTGAAGGTTAGAATTAAGTGCAGCTTGGTCGTCGCTGCAAGTTATTTCATTGAACACCACACAATAATCGGCGAACAACCTGATTTGAACGGGCTCTGTAATTGTGTCAGTGATGTCGTTAATGTAAATTAAATATAACAAAGGTCCTAAAATGCTGCCCTGTGGGACTCCCGAAGTTACCGGAAGTTCACCCGAAAACTTATCATCGATAACAACAAACTGCTTACGGTTAGTCAGGTAGGCAGAAATCCAATTAATTAAATATGCTGGGAAGTTAATCATTTCGACTTTTTTATAAGGTTATAGTGCGAAACAAGGTCAAACGCTTTCCTAAAATCTAAAAAAACTACATCAATTTGCCCAGATTTGTCAAGGACAGACGCAAAGTTATGAACGATAGAAGTCAGTTGGGTAACCGTAGAAAACCCTTTGCGAAAGCCATGCTGGTAGTTAGAGAGAATATTTCTATCAGAAAGGAATTTGTTAATCTCGTTTGCTATGATATGTTCAAGCAGCTTGCACGAAGAGGATGTTAGTGAAATCGGACGATAGTTAGTTAAAAGTGTTGCATCTCCTTTCTTACGCACAGGTACGACACGTGCCCTCAACCAATCGCTAGGAAGAACTGCAGAAGATAACGATGCATGAAAAATTACAACTAGAAAATGGGACAACGTTTCTGCATATCTGCGTAGAAAAGCACTTGGTAAGGCATCCGGACCCGGTGATGACTTAGTTTTCAGATTGAGCAACATAGAAACTACCCCTGGTTGCGATACTGTATCGGGTTGTACAATGTGAGGCATATGTTTTATTAACGGAGGATCATGAGAACGGGAAAAAACACTGTGAAAAAATTTGTTAAAATGATCAGCAATGCTTTGCTTCTTGACGACTAGGGATCCCTCATGTACAATTTGGTCAACTGACCTTGTTTTTTTTTTTTAAGTACCTCCAAAACGTTTCCGGGGCATTTCTCATAACACCTGGCAGCGTATGCTGGAAGTACCTTTCTATTGCGTTTTTCACTATTTCATTTAATTTAGGTTGAATATTTAGAATAGTATCACGAGAAGCGCCTTGTCGTCTTAAGCGTTTAATCTTTCTTTTTAGTTGTAGCGCTTCTCGCGTCATCCAGGGATTTTTCTTTGCTATTTTCTTTGTTTTTTCAGGAATAAAATTATCAATACAGTACATGCACATGTTTATAAACTTTTTCCAAAGACTGATAACATCGTCGCCATGAAAACTGTTGAGACTAAAATCAAGGAAGTCCAACACACTCTCGTCTCTGGCGCGCGAGAAATTTTTAACAGTCACCCTTTTACATGGATTGGTGCTACAAGACTGTATTGGACAGGAAAAATACACCATGTGGTGATCAGATATACCTGGTTCAACCGATACAGAAAAATCACTGATTGTTTGACTGACAAAGACAAGGTCAAGTACCGTAGCTGACGTACCATGAACACGTGTCGGTTGATTGACAACTTGCCTCAAGTTGTGGTACAACATGATATTACTTATGTAATTAGAATTTGTATTTAAGTCGGGACCAGGGTATTCATTCACCCAATATATTTCAGGCAGGTTGAAATCTCCAACAAGAAAAATTTTGTCATGAGAAAATGAAGACATGTGTTCACAGAGGTCATGTAAGAACTGAGGGGATGAATCAGGAGGGCGGTACAAGACAAACACCAACAATGAAATATTCCAGCATGTAATCTCTAAAGTAACGCATTCAATATTGGCTCAAGGCTGAGTACAAATAGCACAGGAGACAATAAACATCCCTGGAGGACCCCACGTGTAATGGAAAAAGCGGCACTTTCCCAGCCTTCCAGAACTAGTGTGCTGTTCAGACCAGTGTACGTATTTTTATTCATTTCCACAAACGAATGAGGAAAGCCGAAGGCTAGAGCACATTAAGGATATAAGCGTGCTCTAGTTGGTCAAACGCTTTTTCCTGGTCCAACGACACAAGGATACCACGCGCAGATTGTGACAGAGTATAGGCTTTGATATCCCGTTTGGTATATGACAAGCTGTGTATTTCTCGTCTAAGCACTGATGAAGTCTGGTGATGACCTACCAGGGTGTTCAACAGAACTCTCAAACGTTAAACGGCTACCGCTGCGAATATTTTATGGTCAACGTTGAGGAGCGTGATAGGTCTCCAATCTTCAGGATACACAGAGGAAGCATCACCCTTTCGAATAAGCACAATGCGACCATCTCTAAAACTTGATGGTAAGACACCATCCTAGTAGCATCGCCGGATTACCACGGTAAAGGTAGCACCGATCTCATCTCGAAATGTCAAGTAAAACTCAACAGGAAAACCATCTGGACCCGGGGCCGTTCCACGTTTATAAGAATTCAGTGCCGCCTTTACCTCTTCAGCCGATGGAGGGATGTGCAGGCAATCTGCAGCTTCGTGAGGAATACGGGGCAAATTTCTAAGCATTTACGGTGTTTCATCACATTTAGTCCGCATGGCCGAACACGACATTGCTTCAAAATGTGCCAAGAAAACAGATCGATCACGCGAAGTAAGCCGCTGCGCAGGTGGTATTTGTGCTGTCATAGAGATATATGGCTATTATTGCCCAAAAAACAAATGTCTCGCGTAGCGCAGCACCTCGGGATGTGCACATGGGTTGTGTTTACAGCGCCATGCTAATGCCGCCCGGGACGAAGCAGCAGTCAAGCGTTGAAAGCGTTCACGCAGTTCACGCTGCCACGCTCGCATCAGAGGAGAGGGTGTCTCGGTGCGCAAAGCAATACGTAACTTCATCGCAGTATCAGCAAGCTCTTCAGAAACGCGTCGACGAAGCGAATGCCCCTCTACTGCGCAGCGCAGGCACCACTGTGTTTTAAGCGCATCCCAATCTTCAGGATCAGACGCCATGAGCGACACACATATTGCGCGTGACAAGTCTGATATTGAGCGTGCGTGCTGCAGGACACAAACATAAGATGCCATGAATTTCGCGAAAAATAAAATAAAACTTCGAGCTCCAAGACAATAGGCCGATGATCAGATCCGTACACAGGAGAATGTGGGAAAGACATAACTCATAAATTAGGGACGATTGCTTCTAACGCACAAAGTACATAAGGTCGGTCGAGCCTGCTGGAGGATCGTCTGCATTGCCATGGCCAAACAAAGGCATTCCCGTGCACTACATGGTGTGCATCCAGCAATGAAAAGTGGTGGACAAGGCGTCAGAGCTCGCGTGAACGCCAAGCAGACTGGCCCCAGCCAGGACCTTGTACATCGGTTCGCGTATTTAGAACGCAGTTTAAGTCGCCGATCAGAATGACATTAGGACTGTCAATAAAAAAACACATCGAGGTCTCTGAAAAAGTCATTACACTGTCCAGCAAGTGATGGCCCATACACACACAGAATCCTTAATCTGAAAGAATATAGCAGCAGTTTAAAGCCAAAACCCTGCCCACGCCATCGTAAAAAGCTTGAGGATCCCATAATAAAGCCTGATTAAAAATAGCAATACCTACTCCAGCAAACGAAATGTAGCGAAACAGAAATAACAATCTAGGTTGAACTTTCGTTTAAAAGCAAGCACTTCATATAGCGAGAACAAATTTATTTCCTGCAGGCACAAAACATCACAATTTGCAGAACGGGTAACACCAATTAGTTCTGCCTGCTTTGCCGGACTTGACAAACCCTGAACGTTCAAATAATTAATATGCAGTGAAGTAGGTATAATGAAGGAGACGCTCTAGGTGCCGACCAGTGCGGACGCGCGAAAATCGGCTCCTGCTTTCAAGAAAGCTTTCCTGTGGTATTCACAAATTTGTCGCCGAGTTTTTAGTGCCATCGTGTGCCTAAGTTCTCAAGAAATCAGCAGATACCACCTTTGTGCTGGTGAGTGAACTTTTAAACCGTTTTTAAGGCATTTTTACACGGCAACGCAACCGGGGTATTTAAGCCTAACCAAGGAGGCGATTGTCGCCGATGCGCCGACCCGGCGCCAACAGGACTCAACGCTCTGCGCGTTCCAGGACCTGCAACTGAAAATGAAATACCAAGTAGAGGAAGAGGACATCTCTCCAGAGAATTGCACGGAAGACATGGGTTGGAAGGAAGCTGAAACGAGACGCTCAAGAAATAAGCAAGCCGCGGTTAGGGTTCCTTCTGCCAAGGGTTCAACCAAGGCTGGCATTGCGGGAGACGCTCGAGCCAGTTGTAGTAGGTATGACACCAAGAATACAATCGTGTCAGCTGGACGCATGCCACCACTACCCAAGGACTTCAGCAAAATTGTGCTACGACCACGTGGAGGAATAAATATCTCGAGAATTGGCACTGGAGCCGTGGCAGACGTGATAGTACTGGCGGCCGGCATCAAAGAGGAGGAGGCCATGCAGGACATTATCTGTTCCAACTTGCAGCAGAACATTATGGTGGCAAGCACTCCGGACCAAGACAGAGCTTCAAGATACATCAAGATCAAGCAAATTGAACTTGGAGGCAATGTTTTCGAGGTTAGCGCATACGCTACGGCACCCCACGATACTTGTAAAGGAGTGATTCGCGGGATCCCCGTAAGCGATACTCAGGACATTTTGACCCGAAAGATTGTGAACGCGAACAACCCGCTCGCGCCGCAGGCCAAGAGAATCAAGGACACCGGGACAATCATCATAGCGTTCGAAGGACACAAGGTGCCCAGATTCGTGAGATATGGACCTTCACTTTTGCACTGCTCCCTTTACTGCAAAAACATCGATATTTGTTACATCTGTGGAAAGCTGGGACATTGGTCTGACGTCTGTCCGAACCGAGCTGAAACCATCTGCAGAGGCTGTGAGATCAAGAACCCAGATAGCCTGCACCAGTGCAATCCAAGATGCAGGCTGTGCGACGATTACCATCCCACGGCAGACAAGAAGTGCAAGAACAGGTTCTTAGTGCCATACGTCGTCAGACGCAGACGTTGGGAAAGATCGCGAGCAGCCGCAGAAGCCCGAGACGCATCAATCACATCGAGTCCAGACATCAACGGCAAGCAGCTTATTCCAGCCTACGGGACCCAGAGCATCCAGACTACTCAAGAACAGGAAAGGCGGCCCCACTCCAGGGGGAGGTCGCGTTCCAGAAGAGGTACTAGACCCAATGCCCGCTTCAATCACGGGTGCGCTCGAGTTCTCAAGGTCACCATCAGGGTCGCGTTCAGCCTGGGCGGCACCCGAATGGCCAGCTGCCTGGCGTTCACTTCGAGATCACGGCTTCACACCCGTGGAGGATGCCTGCAGTTACATCGAAAGGCAGCTGGGCTGAGCGAGTGCGCAACGGCGCGGCAGAGGTGATGACAGGTAAGCTGCCAGAGCATGTTAGAATTGCACAGCTAGAGCAAGAAAACGCGAGACTTACAAAATCGAATGAGAGGCTATCAGCTGAGTTAAAGGAAATAAAAATTCTTCTCACTAAGCTAACCAGCGCGCAGTCTTCACAGCGAATGCCTCAGCCAGTTGATGTCCCTGTGGCTGAAAACGTGGGGGACTCGAAAACCACAAAAAAGAGGGCAGTCATGGCAGAACAGGTGGACGCCATCTAAACAACCATGTCAGATATGAAAGAGGTCTTTGACACGCTCAGCAAAGTAATAGCCAATCTTAGCGAGCAGATGGGTAGGCTACAGTCAAGCGTGGCGGCACTAGAAGAGCATATGTCTTTGCGCATTACAAAGGTCGAAGCATATCTGCACAATACAGCGACGCCTCCTCATGCACCAAACTCACCCCTTCGGCCACCAATACTAGTGGTACCAAACCTGTCGACAGGGGCAGCATCAGGCTCTGGCAGCCCATTTAATAACCATGATGGCAGCGAACGTGAAGCATTTCGTATCTGACAATGGAACTGTAGAGGTTACCTTAAAAAGAAGGCAGCCCTACAGCAGTATATCAGGAGCAGCAAAGAAAAGCCTCATATTATATTATTACAAGAAACCCTTTCACCTCAAGCAACGTTGCCTGGATCCCGGCCTGTAATAGGGGATACTGAAGGGAGGGGAGTCTGCACCTTCGTATGCAACAAACTAACGCACGTAACCCACGACCTCAAGATAGAAGCAGGCCGGTTGGAATACATCATGGTAGAGATCGTGCCAGGTACCAGCAACCGTCAGAGCATTTTCATTCTTAATATATGCAGCAGTCCAAAGGAACAAAAGCAAGGGTTCAAGACGGTTCTAAAGAAAGCTGTTAATATCGCCGGGGAATGTCCACTCGTCATAGCAGGTGATTTCAACGCCGCTCATCATACATGGCGTTGGAAGTACAACACTGGGAAAGGAAATCGACTTTGGCAAAGTGCTAGTGAACTTTATTTCACCCTAATCACAGACCCCAGCCTACCAACAAGGCTTGGTATATCTTGCTGCAGGGATTTCACCCCGGACCTTACATTTGTAAGGAACATCAAGAAGGCCCAGTGGATAAACCTTGCTGTAGACCAAGGGAGTGACCACTGAATTCTAGCCACTACCTTCTCCGTGGAGCGTATAAAGCAGAGAGAATTCCACTTCACAGACTGGGATAAGTTCAGGAAGATAAGGATAGAAAGGGAACAAGATGGCCACAGACAAGGCTTGGAGCAGTGGGTCAAACAGTATAAAGATGACATCAAATCCGTCTCCTCCACCATTACCACAGATTTTCCGGTTGAACGAATGGATAGCTGGCTCTCTCATCTTCTTGAGCCAAAGCAAGCACTACTGAACCGTTGGAAGGGTCAGCGCCTGAACCAAAGACTGAGGAAGAGGATAGCTTAGGTAAACAGATCAGTCGAGGAACAATGTCACGCACTATCTAGGCAGCAATTAGACAAAATCTGCAACTCCGTCGATGGTCAGATGCGCAATGGCAAGAAATGGAATATGTTAAAGCATCTCCTCAACGAAAACACCACCAAAACAAATCAAAAGCGTGTTAACGCTCGAATTTTGCATAAAGAGATAGGGCGCACTACAGAAGAGCAAGTTGTGCAGCGGCTCGTGCATAAGTACCTCCGAATCAAAAAAGGATTGGCACCACCAAGTAGACAGTACCAGGGCAGGCTCAATCCGGGTCTTGAGGGCGACTTTAACATCGAGGAGATCAGAAGAGCCTTGCATGCTCTCAACACCAGGTCGGCCCCTGGCCCGGACGGTGTATCAAACAAGGCTCTTCGTAACCTTGATGACGATTCGATTGAAACACTGAAGGATATGATCAATGCAGCATGGAAAGAAGGCAGGGTGCCAGAGCAGTGGAAGCTGGCCAGGACGATCCTTATTCCTAAGCCAGGAAAGCTTTTTTACTTGGACAACTTGAGGCCAATATCCTTGACATCATGTATCGGCAAGGTTGCAGAACATGCCATACTGCGCAAGATAAACAAGTAGTTGGAAGATAACGACATATATACACACAATATGGTTGGATTCAGGGCAGGGCTATCTACACAAGATGCATTGAAGCTTATCAAACACCAGGTCATCGACAACAACACGAGAGACATGAGAGCCATACTGTGCCTAGATCCAGAAAAAGCGTTTGACAACATCCACCACTCATTTATACTCGAAGCAATTTCAAAGCTTGGTCTGGGGAAAGCCTTCTATGACTATGTATGGTCCTTTCTTAAAAATCGGAAAGCCATGATGAAGATTGCAGATATCGAGACCGCAGCAATCGAACTAGAAGCAAGGGGCACGCCGCAAGGGGCAGTGATTTCCCCAATGCTGTTCAACATTGTCATGATTGAACTGTCAAAGAAAGTATCGAGCATTGAAGGGTTGAAGCGCAGCACTTACGCAGATGACATTACCATCTGGTGCGCAGGTGGAAGTGAGGGGCAAATTGAGAGCGCCCTGCAAGAGGCGATTGACACCGTAGAAGAGTACCTTCGTCCTTCTGGGCTCAAGTGCTCCTCGAGTAAGTCAGAGCTTTTACTGTATCGGACTGCACGCCGGGGACCGAAGCCGAGGGGATGGAAGCCATTAAACCAGATAGACATCCACCTCCGTACAAATCAAGGGGATTCCATACAGAGGGTCGACTCCATCAAAGTCCTGGGCATGCTGATAGAGTCTACCGGCGCCAACAGCAAATCTATAGCCAAGTTAACTTGGAAAACAGACAGTGCGGTGCACCTCACACGCAGAGTGGCCAACAAAAGAAATGGGATCAAGGAAGACAACCTCATGAGGTTGATGCATGCGTTTGTTTTTAGCCACTTCACGTACGACGCAGCAATGCACATTTGGTCAAGAGCAGAGTCCGAGACACTGAATGTGCTCCTCAGGAAAGTTATCAAGAAGGTCCTGGGCCTGCCCATACATACCAGCACCGAGCGTCTGCTTGAGCTTGGCATTCACAACACGCTCGAAGAAATAGCAGAAGCCCAAGAGAGCACAGTTTGCAAGGTTATCTACAGCAAGATCGGGGAGATTGATCCTGCAGGAGCTGGGCCATCACCCAATGGTAATCAGGCACAATTACAATGATATCCCCGACAACATCAGGAAGAATATCACGGTGTCTCCTATACCAAAACACATGCCTCCAGAACACAATGTCGGAAGAAGACTAGCGAGGGCCAGGACTATACTACGTCAAGTCTCAAATGAGGAACGAGGGGTCGCATTTGTTGACGCGGCTTCCTACGCCAATGGGAAAGCGTTTGTGGCAGTGGTGGTCGAAGGGGCTGGCCATGTCGTCAACTCAGCGACGGTCAGGACGAAAGACCCAATCATTGCGGAACAGGTGGCCATCGCTTTATCACTCAAGATTTATAACATTGAAGTCGTCTACAGTGATTCCATGGCAGCACTACGGGCGTTCGCCAAGGGGACGGTCTCAGAACAAACGCTGAGATTACTGCATGGCAAGAACATAACGCATCATCTTCTGAGTTGGTTCCCAGCTTACCTTGGGCAAATCAACGATTCCCCTCCCGATCTCAATGAAGCAGCACACGAGGCGGCGCGAGAACTCTCCAATCGCGCCTCCCCGGAATGCGTTCTACCAGTGAAGGGGATAACTGGGAAATTCTTACAACATATAACGAGCGCACTAAACATTTCTACCTGTCTATAAGGATTTTCCCTCCACATCACAAAAATCTAACCCGGCCCCAAGCACTTACATTGAGGCTTTTGCAAACGATGGTGTACCCTACTTTGAAAATGTTTCACATCATGTATCCTGACCTATACCCAAGTAATCTTTGTCCACATTGTTGGGAAATAGCCTCATTAGAACACATGCTCTGGCAGTGCACCGAATTCGCTCATATATCGAACATCACCTCTGCCAGATGTGTTGCGGCAATCCGCAGCTCATCCTTGGCAGATCAGCTCCGGACTGTCCACCAAGCCCGCGAGGCGGCTGAGGAGCTTGGCATCTCAGTACCCACGTGAGAGCTGCCCGCAACACAGTGATCTGTGTTTTGGAGGACCAAATAAAAGTTTATCCAATCTAATCCAATAGTAAGTATATAGAAAAGTAAAGACTAACCTGGACGCTTAGTTCTGGACGGTCTCCTGTAATGTGTCCAGGGGACACTTCCTTAACCTAATCTCATTGCACTGTTCGACCCTTCGAAAGAGGGTCGATGTTTTTTGGACCATTGGGATTAACCACGGTCATCATTGCGTTCATCGGAGCAAGAGCTGGAAGCGTGCCCTCGCTTGGTTTCACGTGGAGCTCCCATGTCGACGTCCAATTCGGCAAGGCTAGGCAGTTCGATGCTGCTATGCAGTCCCAGGCTGAGGCCGCTTGCAAATACTTATCCTGTGGAGGTAGGGACTGAGCTTCCAGCAAGCATGGATCCACGTCGTTGATGCTGGTAGCACTATCCACGTCCCGGCCGGCCGGTGTAGGCACCCTGTGTTTGGGCGATTTCTTACGTGTACGACGCGACGTCGACGTGGCCGGAGTGGCAGCAACAGGAAGAGGCTGTGGTATTTCTGGCAAAGTTGTCCAAAATATCAATAGTCATAGGGTCAACTCCAGCAACAGCCGCCAGAGAACTGGGGTCATTTGTGCACTGAACATCGAATGGCGTCACAGAAGAGACGCCGACGCCACTTGCAGGGCAGTGCGTTGCGTCTTTCGAGGCACACGGATCCTGCACCGACAATCGCGCTTTCGTTGTGCGCTACGTTCGAAAGAACTTGTAGGGGTGAGGCCAGCACAGCGTCGGTGACCTCCTCTGCGTCCCCCAAGTCGGTAGTTAGTTCCGTTGCCAGTGTCAGTGGTGGAAAGGCACCAGCGGCACCGTCTGAGTAAGAGCGGCGGACAGGGCAAACCACAGTTGGGCGGCCGTCCCCGCAGCGTCTACATGGGTGGTCACATCCTTCACTAACGTGATCGTGCACAGCGCAGCGACAAAATACGGTGTTGGCCACTGGGCTCGTAGATGTCCCCGTGAGCCGCATGTTCGACATACACGCTGGAGACCACGGTAGTCGAACGTGGCAGGTTAACCGAAGATTCGCAGGTAGTTCGGCACAGGATTACGCGTTCATCTCTATTAGAACAAACCGCGATCCAGTGAGTAGGCAGCCAGCATTGACGATTAGAGACATGGAGGCTATGCTCTTCACGCTGACTTGGAAGTTTTGAGCTCCCTGATGCTGCACGCAGTATACCTCTGAGAGGCCGGCTATTGAGCCCATCGCATGAACGACGGTCTCGGCACTACTCTCCGTAGGGACAACCACGTCGAAGACAAGCGCCTTCGAAGGCATCCAAGATGTGGCGGGCACCATGACTCCTACTGACGGACGCCCCTGACTTAGAACGCACAGAGACGTCCACAGACGCGCACTAAACTCCGGGCACTTTAAACGGCACTAGCAAACGCCCAAACAGCTCTAACCTGCTCCAAAGCGAGATTACTGTTGCGAAATGTTTGGATTTTCGAAATGAGCGAGATTAAAACAGTATGTAGCGGTAAAACAAGAACTACGCCTATTTCTCAATTCATCTTGTTCTGTGAACACCGATTTCGAGAAAGACTTTCATTTGAAGGGCTGGCGATTTTACGCTTTTTGCTTGTAGTCATCTCTTAAGAAATATTTCATATCAAAATACTCAAATTTATTTTTTTTTATTGCCGGACATTTGCTGCACACAGTGTTACCAAAACTGGTTGCAGCCATAGCCATAGAGTAGTTTCGGCGCCGATAAAAAATTGGCACATCCCACGAACAGTCGGAATCAATGGTATGCGAAGTATGAATGAAAAAGGCTGATATGTCACTTTAAAATCAGCAGAACGTTGCGTACTGGAGGTAAATGAAGCCATGCATGACTTCCGTGTCATTATTATTATGTTTGTATGTGTCGTTTACTTTCGTCATCTATTCAGTTCACGTGATACCAAATCTAGTATATGTGCAGGTAGCGAAACGACCGCGAGCCCGCTATGAGCGTGGTATGTTGTCATGTTCTTACATGACACGCGTGTCAGGATTATCATAATGCACCTGTCATATATTTCTGCAAATATTGATATCACGAAACATTAAATTCGGTATATGTGCAGCTAGCAAAACGTGCGCGATCGCATCATGAATGGCCCAATATACTGCAATGTAGCAATGACGCGCACGCGTGCTGGGCACAGGGAGGCTACGTTAGCAAAACGTGAGCACTGTTTAGTCTGACGCCAGGCGCGACCAGCGTTCATTGGCGCGGCCCTACGGCAACCGGCGCGAAGTACGACATTCTTCATTTCGCGCCGATTCGGTACCCAGACAACACTGCGGCTCCTCCTTTTCGTGATGGAGGGACGCTGGACGCGCCGAAACGCGCATGCGTCAAAGCAACGCAGCAATGCGCGCGCCTGCGAGTATATGGCATGACCGGCGCCTGGCGTGGATACGCCGGCATGACGCGACGAAATGAACGCTGGTGAGCATGCGCACTGCGTCACGTCGAAATGCATTGGCCCCTTGACTGTGGCATGTAGTCATGTTCTTGGATGATACGCATCTCCTGATTATCATGCTTGCAGCAGTCACATACTTTCGTCATCCATTGACATCACGTAATACCAAATTTGGCATATGTGAAGCTAGCAAAACGACCGCGAGTGCATCATGAGCGTGGCATATAGTCATGCTGTTAAATGACACGCATCTTAAGACTATCATGTTTGCACCAGTCACGTATGTTCGTCATTCATTCACGTACCGTAATACCAAATTGGGTATATATGTCTTGCTTGCGAATCAGCCGTGAGCACATGATGAGCTTGGCATGTAGGCATGTTGTTACATGATACGCCAGTCATAATTTTCATGTTAGGGTCTGTTGCTTGTGTTCGCTATGCAATCATGTTATACCATACCATTTTTGCAACATGCCATGTGAACGAAACCACCGCAAGAGTTGCTGAACCATGAAATGTAAATCATGACATTCATTAGATGCATGTCGAGATTTTAATGTTATAACAAGTCACATATGTTGTTCATACAGTCATATTATGCCATACAAAGTTTGGTATTGATACCATTACCGAAACGGCCAGGACACCTAAAAGTCGTAGGTAACTAGATAGATAAATAGATAGATAAATAGATAGATAGATAGATAGATAGATAGATAGATAGATAGATAGATAGATAGATAGATAGCTTCGCATTTAAAACATAAAATATAGTAATTACGAACGCACCACGTGCATTTATGATCACTACACTATATTAATATTGGACGCCGTCACGACATCACAGATGACCAAAACTTCCTCACTATGTCAATACATTAGGCCCCACGAGGACGGTATTCATCAACTTTGTCTTTTGGTGAATCGTCTGCACTTTAAGATGCAGTGAAACACCACATAATGTACTCAATAATTAGGTGATCTCTCTTTTTACAAATAAAGAATTGGAGTAATGTGTGCGCAGGTGCTTTTAAATGCGAAGCGTTTCTTAGCGAATTTCGGCAACTTTGAGCGTATCTATCTATCTATTTATCTATCTATCTATCTCTCTATCTAACTATCTATCTAGCCGCCTGCGACTTTTAGTTCTCCTGGCCGTTTGGATAATGGTATCGTTGCCAAACTTCCCATGGCAAAACATGACTATATGAAGAACATGTTTGACTTGTCATGACATGAAAAGGATATGACATCTATGTCATGAATATCATGACTTGCAATTTATTGTCCTGCAGCTCTTGCGGTGGTTTCGTTCGCATGGCATGTTGCAAAACTGGTATGGTGCGACATGTTTGTATGGAGAACACAAACGACAGACACTAACATGATAATCATTAGATGCGTGTCATGTAACAGCCTGACAACATGCCACGCTCAAGATGCGCTGGCGGCCGTTTCGCTAGCTTCACTTATACCAAATTTGGTATTACGGGACGTGAATGTTTGACGAAGGTATGATACTGGTACAAACGTGTTAAAAATGAGATGAGTGTCAAGTAACACCATGACTAAATGCTACACTCATGATGCACTCGCGACCATTTCGCTAGCTTCACATGTACCAAACTTGGTATCACGCGACGCAAACGGACGACGTAGGTAAATGACACATCCAAGCATGATAATCACGACATGCGTGTCATGTAAAAACATGGCAACATGCCGGACTGATGATGCACTCGCGACCAAATTTGCATTTAGCTTCACAAATGCAAATTTGGTATTACGTGACGACAATGGATTACGGAGCTATGTGACTGTTGCAAACATGATAATTATGAAATGCGTGTCATGTGAGAGTACGACTATATGCCACCGTCAAGGCGCCAATACAATTCGACGTGACGCGGTGCGCGTACTCGCCGGCGTTCATTTCTTCGCGTCACACCAGCATGGCACCGGTCTTGCCACATACTCGGAGGGGTGCGCGGCATTGCTTTGACGCATGCGCGTTTGCGCGCATGCGGTGTCCCTCCGTCACGAAAAGAGAGAGACTCATTGTTTTGTGTAGCTATCGGAACGGCGGGAATTTTCCGCTGGTTGCCGTCGGGCCATGCCAACGGAGGCTGGTCGCGTTGGTCAAGCCTGGCGTCAGACTATAGAGTGCTGGCATTTTGCTAACGTACCGTCGCTGTGCCCAGGGAGAGGACGCTCTAGGTGCCGACCAGTGCGGACGCGCGAAGATCGGCTCCTGCTTTCAAGAATGCTTTCCTGTGGTATTCACAACTTTGTCGCCGAGTTTTCATTCTCATCGTGTACCTAAGTTCTCAAGAAATCAGCAGATACCACCTTTGTGCTGGTGAGTGGACTTTTAAACCGTTTTTAAGGCATTTTTACACGGCAACGCAACCGGGGTATTTAAGCCTAACCAAGGAGGCGATTGTCGCCGATGCGCCGACCCGGCGCCAACAGGACTCAACGCTCTGCGCGTTCCAGGACCTGCGACTGAAAATGAATTACCATGTAGAGGAAAAGGACATCTCTCCAGAGGATTGCACGGAAGACATGGGTTGGAAGGAAGCTGAAACGAGACGCTCAAGAAATAAGCAAGCCGGAGTTAGGGTTCCTGCTGCCAAGGGTTCAACCAAGGCTGGCGTTGCGGGAGACGCTCGAGCCAGTCGTAGTAGGTATGACACCAAGAATACAATCGTGTCAGCTGGACGCATGCCACCACTACCCAAGGACTTCAGCAAAATTGTGCTACGGCCACGTGGAGGAATAAGTATCTCGAGAATTGGCACTGGAGCCGTGGCAGACGTGATAGTACTGGCGGCCGGCATCAAAGAGGAGGAGGCCATGCAGGACATTATCTGTTCCAACTTGCAGCAGAACATTATGGTGGCAAGCACTCCGGACCAAGACAGAGCTTCAAGATACCTCAAGATCAAGCAAATTGAACTTGGAGGCAATGTTTTCGAGGTTAGCGCATACGCCACGGCACCCCACGATACTTGTAAAGGAGTGATTCGCGGGATCCCCGTAAGCGATACTCAGGACATTTTGACCCGAAAGATTGTGAACGCGAACAACCCGCTCGCGCCGCAGGCGAAGAGAATCAAGGACACCGGGACAATCATCATAGCGTTCGAAGGACACAAGGTGCCCAGATTCGTGAGATATGGACCTTCACTTTTGCACTGCTCCCTTTACTGCAAAAACATCGATTTTTGTTACGTCTGTGGAAAGCTGGGACATTGGTCTGACGTCTGTCCGAACCGAGCTGAAACCATCTGCAGAAGCTGCGAGATCAAGAACCCAGATAGCCTGCACCAGTGCAATCCAAGATGCAGGCTGTGCGACGATCACCATCCCACGGCAGACAAGAAGTGCAAGAACAGGTTCTTAGTGCCATACGTCGTCAGACGCAGACGTTTGGAAAGATCGCGAGCAGCCGCAGAAGCCCGGGACGCATCAGTCACATCGAGTCCAGACATTAACGACAAGCAGCCTATTCCAGCCTACGGGACCCAGAGCATCCAGACTACACAAGAACAGGAAAGGCGGCCCCACTCCTGGGGGAGGTCGCGTTCCAGAAGATGTTCTAGACCCAAGGCCCGCTCCCAATCACGGGGGCGCTCGAGTTCTCAAGGTCACCATCAGGGTCGGGATCAGCCTGGGCGGCACCCGAATGGCCAGCTGCCTGGCGTTCACTTCGAGATCACGGCTTCACACCCGTGGAGGATGCCTGCAGTTACATCGAAAGGCAGCTGGGCTGAGCGAGTGCGCAACGGCGCGGCAGAGGTGATGACAGGTAAGCTGCCAGAGCATGTTAGAATTGCACAGCTAGAGCAAGAAAACGCGAGACTTACAAAATCGAATGAGAGGCTATCAGCTGAGTTAAAGGAAATAAAAATTCTTCTGACCTGTGGTGGCCCATAGAGGTGGCGTGCCACGATTGCGCCACATGTGACCATTACTTGGCAGTAGGCTTTTTGGCTGGGGACGAGCCGATGCAGCAGCATACGGGAGACAGTGGGCAGAAGAGTCAGGTTCCTGGACGCAGGCGATCCAGGTTCCGGCCAGGGAACGCGGCCGTCCACGCTACTGTCGTCTAACTACCAGCTGGGGCGGCATTGCCGGCACGAGTACTGCATCTCGGGGCGCGGCCTGGCCTGCTGTTCTCTTCCTTGCCGAGGGCATCGAGGATCTCGGCGAGGCGTCTCCACGGTCAGTCGTTCAGCACAGCGATGAACGTGGCCTGGCTAATGGTCACGGTTGCGCCGAGAATCGCGTCTCGACGCAAGCTGTTCGCTGGACGGGCTGGCCATTCCCCGCATGGAGCATCACGTCTCCAATGCGGGTTGACTGCTCCGTAGTCGCACCCATGCCATCAAACGCCGGTGTCACCAGAGCGTCGCACTTCGGCAAGGGACAAGCAAGACTGTCCTGCATCAGGTTGTAGGCTCCAGCATCTCCACCAGTGTCGCGACGTCAAAACAGAGGTGATGGTCAAAACAGAGGTTATTGTGATGGTTAAAGACGTTCGTCACTCCTGTATTCCGGCCTGTAGTAGGGGATACTGAAGAGAGGGGAGTCTGCACCTTCGTATGCAACAAACTAACGCACGTAACCCACGACCTCAAGATAGAAGCAGGGCGGTTCGAACAGGTCATGGTAGAGATCGGGCCAGGTACTAGCAACCGTCAGAGCATTTTCATTCTTAATATATACAGCAATACAAAGCGACAAAAGCAAGGGTTCAAGACGGTTCTAAAGAAAGCTGTTAATATCGCCGGGGAATGCCCACTCGTCATAGCAGGTGATTTCAACGCCCCTCATCATACATTGGGTTACAAGTACAACACTGGGAAAGAAAATCGACTTTGGCAAAGTGCCAGTGAACTTGATCTCACCCTAATCACAGACCCCAGCCTACCAACAAGGCTTGGTACGTCTTGCTGGAGGGATTCCACCCCGGACCTTACATTTGTAAGGCACATCAAGAAGGCCCAGTGGATGAATCTTGCTGTAGACCTAGGGAGTTACCACTGCGTTCTTGCCACTACCTTCTCCATGGAGCGTAAAAAGCAGAGAGAATTCCACTTCACAGACTGGGATAAGTTCAGGAAGATAAGGTAGGAAAGGGAACAAGATGGCCACAGACAAGGCTTGGAGCAGTGGGTCAAACAGATTAAAGATGACATCAAATCTGTCTCCTCCACCATTACCACAGATTTTCCGGTTGAAAGAATGGATAGCCGGCTCGCTCATCTTCTTGAGGCAAAGCAAGCACTACTGAACCATTGAAAGGGTCAGCGCCTGAACAGAAGACTGAGGAAGAAGATAGCTGAGGTAAACAGATCAGTCGAGGAGCATTGTCGCGCACTATCCAGGCAGCAATGGGACGAAATCTGCAACTCCGTCGATGGTCAGATGCGCAATGGCAAGACATGAAATATGTTAAAGCATCTCCTCAACGAAAACACCACCAAAACAAATCAAAAGCAAGTTATCGCTCAAATTTTGTTTAAAAAGATAGGGCGCACTACACAACAGCAAGTTGTGCAGCGGCTCGTGCATAAGTACCTCCCAATCAAAAGAGGATTGGCACCACCAAGTAGACAGTACCAGGGCCGACCCAATCCAGGTCTTGATGGCGACTTTAACATCGAGGAGATCAGAAGAGCCTTGCATGATCTCAACGCCAGGTCGGCCCTGGCCCGGACGGTGTATCAAACAAGGCTCTTCGTAACCTTGATGACGATTCGATTGAAACACTGAAGGATATGATCAATGCAGCATGGAAAGAAGGCAGGGTGCCAGAGCAGTGGAAGCTGGCCAGGACGATCCTTATTCCTAAGCCAGGAAAGCCTCTTTACTTGGACAACTTGAGGCCAATATCCTTGACATCATGTATCGGCAAGGTTGCAGAACATGCCATACTGCACAGGATAAACAAGTACTTGGAAGATAACGACATATATACGCACAATATGGTTGGATTCAGGGAGGCTATCCACAGAAGATGCATTGAAGCTTATCAAACACCAGGTCATACACAACAAAACCAGAGACATGAGATCCATACTGTGCCTAGATCTAGAAAAAGCGTTTGACAACATCCACCACTCATTTATACTCGAAGCAATTTCCAAGCTTGGTCTGGGGAAAGCCTTCTATAACTACGTATGGTCCTTTCTTACAGATCGGAAAGCCGTGATAAACATTGCAGATATCGAGACCGCAGCAATCGAACTAGAAGAAAGAGGCACGCCGCAAGGGGCAGTGATTTCACCAATGCTGTTCAACATTGCCATGATTGGACTGTCAAAGAAATTATCGAGCATTGAAGGATTGAAGTACAGCATCTACGCAGATGACATTACCATCTGGTGCACAGGTGGAAGCGCGGGCAGATTGAGAGCGCCCTCCAAGAGGCGGTTGACACCGTAGAAGAGTACCTTCGTCCTTCTGGGCTCAAGTGCTCCTCGAGTAAGTCAGAACTTTTACTGTATCGGACTGCACGCCGGGGACCGAAGCCCTGGAGATGGAAGCCGTTAAACCAGATAGACATCCACCTCCATACAAATAAAGGGGATGCCATCCAGAGGGTCGACTCCATCAAAGTCCTGGGCATGCTGATAGAATCTAGCGGCACCAACAGCAAATCTATAGCCAAGTTAACTTGGAAAACAGACAGTGCGGTCCACCTCACACGCAGAGTGGCCAACAAAAGAAATGGGATCAAGGAAGACAACCTCATGAGGTTGATGCATGCGTTTGTTCTAAGCCACTTCACGTACGAGGCAGAAATGCACAACTGGTCAAGAGCAGAGTCCGAGACACTAAATGTGCTCCTCAGGAAAGTTATCAAGAAGGTCCTGGGCCTGCCCATACATACCAGCACCGAGCGTCTGCTTGAGCTTGGCATTCACAACACGCTCGAAGAAATAGCAGAAGCCCAAGAGAGAGCACAGTTTGCAAGGTTATCTACAACAAGGTCAGAGAATGATCCTGCAGGAGCTGGGCCAACACCCAATGGCAATCAGACGCAATTACAATGATATCCCGGACAACATCAGGGAGAATATCACGGTGTCTTCTATACCAAGAAACATGCATCCAGAGCACAACGTCGGAAGAAGAGTAGCGAGGGCCAGGGCTATACTTCGTCAAGTCTCAAACGAGGAACGAGGAGTCGTATTTGTTGACGCGGCTTCCTACGCCAATGGGAAAGCGTTTGCGGCAGTGGTGGTCGATAGGGCTGGCCATGTCGTCAACTCAGCGACGGTCAGGACGAAAGACCCAATCATTGCGCAACAGGTGGCCATCGCCTTAGCACTCAAAATGAAAAAAATGGCACCATATCCACGGAGTGAATGATGGAGAGTGGGGCGAAGCATTCGTCTGCAATGCGTCCGTCTGTGTGACCGTCCATGCATCTGTTTGTGCGCCAGTCCCTGCGTTCTTTCATGCATATGCCCCTGCATCCGTTCATGCGTCCATCCTTGCATCTGTTTGTGTGTCTTTTCGTTCATCTTTTCAACACTCCAAGTCCCACCATCTCGCATCTTTTTATCATATATTCCCCATATAGAGGCACCGCCATCCAGCGGACATTCCAAGGACTAAACGAGAGGTGGCACACGCACACTTTCTTACGGCCTGCGCTTTGGGTCCATTTCCCACCTTTAACCACCTCGAGTTCATGGTATATTCTAGTTCACTGTACTCATGGCACTGCGACCAAACGCTCGCTAAACCTTTCGAAAACCAAGGAGGTTACGCCCAGCGAGTATAACGTAGCAACCTTTCCCTGTCAGATAGGGCTCAATTTACATGCCAATGGCTGCTAATGAGAAATGAGAGACAGGAGAATTCGGCTTTTACTTTCTTACGGCTTGTGCTTCGTATCTACTTCTCATTTTTAACCACTTTGAGTTCATTCATGGTATATACAAGTTCATTGTATTCATGGCACTGCGGCTCAACGCTCGCTGCTCGCCTTTCTAAAGCTAAGGAGGTTACACCCAGCGTAGCATCCCTTTCTTGTCCGATAGTGCTCAATGTACATGCCAATGGCTGCTAATGGGGATTGCAGCGTGCGCGTTGACTAAAAGCCGAATGCTCATGTCTCTCATTCCCCATTAGCAGCCATTGGCATGTACATTGAGCGCTATTTTTTATTGTTAAACAACGCACAGAAGAAATTTCTCACTGGCACCACTTTGGAGGTCAAGTGTTAATACCTATTTCGGGTATGTGCCACAAATGGTTACATACGAGGGACGCCCAAGCCACGCCATAAGGAGCTTTGCCCCTAATACCATTGAAGTCGTGTACAGTGATTCCATGGCCGCACTACGGGCGTTCGCCAAGGGGACGGTCTCTGAACCAACGCTGAGAATACTGCAAGGCAAGAAGAACATAACGCATCATCTTCTGAGTTGGTTCCCAGCTCACCTTGGGCAAATCAACGACTCCCCTGCCAATCTCAATGAAGCAGCACACGAGGCGGCGCGAGAACGCTCCAACCGCGCCACCCCGGGGATGCGTTCTACCGGTGAATGGGATAACCGGGAAATTCTTACAACATATAACGAGCTCACTAATTATTTCTACCTGTCTAGAAGAATTTTCCCTCCACCTCACAGAAATCTAACCCGGCCCCAAGCACTTACATTAAGGCTTTTGCAAACGCGGATATACCCTACTTTGAAAATGTTACACATCATGTACCCTGACCTATACCCAAGTAATCTTTGTCCACATTGTGGGGAAATAGCTTCATTAGAACACATGCTCTGGCAGTGCACCAAATTCGCTCATTTATCGAACATCACCTCTGCCAGATGGGAGGCGGCAATCCACAGCTCGTCCTTGGCAGATCAGCTCTAGGCTGTCCACCAAGCCCGCGAGGCGGCTGAGGAGCTTGGCATCTCAGTCCCCACGTGGGAGCTGCCCGCAACACAGTGATCTGTGTTTTGGAGGACGGAATAAAAGTTTATCCAATACAATCCAATCGCTGTGCCCAGCGTGAGCTCGCGTCAACGGGACATTGTAATATATTGTGCTATGATGCGCTCGCGGCTGTTTCGCTAGCTCCACATATACCAAGTTTTGCATTACGTGACGTCAATGAATGACGAAATATATGGCTGTTGCAAACATGTAGATGCTGAAACGCGTGTCATGTAAGAGCATGACAACATACCAATGCTAATGACGACCTAGTGGCCGTTTCGCTAGCTCCACACCTACTTAACTTGGTATCATGTGACGTGAATACATAACGAAGGTAAACTACACATTCAAACAAGATACTCATGACACGGAAGTCATGTAGGGATCATTTACCTCCACCTCGTAACGTTGTGCTGATTTTAAAGTGACATATCAACTGTCTTATTCAGGCTTTGCATAGCCTCGATTCACACTGTACGTGGGATCTGTCATCTTTATTTTTAAAAGTTAACAGCGACCCAACAATTTGGCTTCAAGAAGTGATTATAACCGATGTTCTATGCTGTGTAACTTTTGTTCCTCGTCGTTTGAATAAACAGTTTTATCGCGTGTACAGGAAGACCATACCTGTAGTAGTGCAGTGTGTAGTTGGGGCACATAGCACTTGTGAACATTCGCCAGGGCATGAGTTTCAGGTATTTTGTATAAACAACTGTGATGGTCTAATGCGCACAGTGGTACACGGCTGGTCTGATGGTCGCGGGATCGTATGCATGGCATGGCGGCCTCATTTTGCTTTTATCGAAACGCTAGAGTCCCGCGTGCCTGAATTCTAGAGGATGTTGTTGAAAAATACGAAATCCTCAAAACAGTTTCAGCGCCCTCCAGTATTACAGCCCTCACAAAAGTGACGTGGATAGGTAATGCAAATTCTTGGCATTTATTGCAAAGGCTAAAGCCTCACATACCTCAATCAGTGCAAACATTGTCCGTAGGAGTCGACGTCCTACGTCCCAAGCATCCCGACCAATGCGAGGGACACAAACAATTGTGTTTAGGCTACGACGTCACCACATGAGGTCATCATGATGTCGAAAATTGCATAAACTTCTGGCGTCCTAATGATCTCTCTAAGATGCCCAATCACAAGATGACACGCTACGACTACATTGGATCATATATTCGCTAGCTCACAGCTGGGCCAATATAGAAAGGCAGTGAAATAGTGACTGAGCTGCAGAAAGTTTGCCATGCCTCCTACATTAGAGGGAATGCTAAGCCATGGTGGGTTGGTTAGTTGGTTGCGAAACTTTATTGAGGTCCTGCAAGGCGCGCGTCAGCGCGCAGCGGGCGACTCCCACGTCGGGACCGTTAGGCCAAGCCTATCGGCCGCTCCGCGGGCCTGCTGGACGGCCCAAAGTTGGTCGGCCAGGAGGGAGCTGCGTAGAGCCGCCTCCCACCTCATCGATGTAGTGTTGAGGTTAGTGTAGATTGCCTTGCACTCCCAGAGCATGTGCGCCAGCGTGGATACATCCCCACATGCGGGGCAAGCGTCATTGGGGAAACACGTCAGGATAAATAGCGTGAAGGGATCTCAGGTTAGCGTACGTGTCGGTCTGCAGTAGTCTGAGTGTAAGGGCCTGTGGCCTATTAAGATTTGGATGAGGGAGTGGATATAGTCTCCGCGCTAGGTAAAAACATTTTGTTATTTCGTTGTACGTGGCGGGCGCTTCCCTGTTTTTCGCAACCCCGTTGGCCCCGAATCGTCGCCCAGAACCCGCGCGGTCGGTTAGTGCGCGCGCGGCCTCGTGGGCAAACTCGTTGACGTTGGGGGAAGCGCCTTGGACCTGTCCAACATGTGCAGGAAACCAAATCAGTACGTGGTGCTTGATGCCGTCGCGGCCACCACTTTGGAGCACGCGCAGGGCTTTCTTGGAGATTACACTGCGCTCAAAAGCGCGAATAGCTGACCTAGGGTCACTATAGATGACCTCCCTTTCACCTTCCAGGATGGCCAGGGCGATGGCCACTTGCTCGGCAATCGTCGGATCGTCAGTGTGAACCGATGTGCAGTTGGTGATTTGTTGTTTGGAGTCGACGACGACTGCGGAGAAGGCGCGGCTCCCACGGTATGCTGCCGCGTCGACAAAGCGGACGCCGTGCTCCTCACTGTGAATCTGCTTGAGAAGAGCGGAAGCTCTAGCCCGTCGCCTACCACGATTGTGCTCGGGATGGATATTCCTCGGTATCGGTGCCACGGTGATGAGGTCACAAATCTCACGGGGCACCTGTCTCATCTTCTCGTCCACTTAAGCCGGAGAGTGACCGAGCTCTCGAAGTATATGTCTGCCAGTCTGGGAGCTCGAAAGGCGCTCAATCTGCGCCCGCTCCTGCGCTTCGGCAATCTCCTCCAACGTATTGTTAACTCCGAGCTAGAGCAGGGACTCGGTGCGCGTCCTGATTGGGATACCGAGGGCCCACTTGGTAATCTTTCTGAGCAAGACGTTGATCTTGTCACGCTCGGCACGCTGCCAATTGTGCATGGCCGCGACATATGAAAAGTGGCAGAGCACAAAGGCATTGACCAGGCGGATTAGGTTGTCTTCCTAGAGGCCTTGGTAGCGGTTGGCCACCCGCCGAACCAGGCGAACCGCTTTATCCGTCTTGGCGGCGAGCTTGAGTATAGTCTTGCCGTTGGAACCATTGGACTCGATGGTCATGCCGAGGACCCGAATGGAGTCGACTCTGGGTATTACGCTGCCATCTCCGGTGTAGAGCTTGATATCACTTTTCGAGATCGGCTGCCAGTTTTTGGGCTTGGGCTCTCGCCTAGTGGGTTGGTAAAGGAGGAGCTCGGACTTGCTTGGGGAACACCTCAGGCCTGTGGGACGGAGGTAATCTTCCGTGCTGTCTAAGGCCTCCTGCGCTCGACTTGACCGTCGCTGCCACCTGTGCACCAAATGGTAATATCGTCCGCGTAAATTGTGTGGTTAATGCCTTTGATACATGAGAGCCCCTTGGACAACCCGACCATGACAAGATTGAACAGTGTGGGCGATATCACTGACCCTTGTGGCGTGCCGCGCGATCCCAGCTCGATCTCCTCACAGACAAGGTCTCCCACACTGAGGGTGGCTCTCCTACGGGTCAAGAACGATTTGACATATTTGTAGAATCTGACTCAAAGGCCGAGCTCAGTAATCGACCGCAACACGAAAGAGTGAGTAACATTGTCGAAGGCTTCGAACAAGTCGAGGCCGAGAATGGCCCGCATGTCTCGATTGTTGCAGTCAATGACTTGGTGCTTGAGCAGCTTCATAGCGTGTTGTGTCGAAAGCTTGGCCCGAAAACCAATCATGGTGTACGGGTAGAGCCCATTGTCTTCCAGGTACCAAGTCAACCTATCGAGGACCATATGCTCGGCCACCTTTCCACGTAGAATGTGAGCGAAATGGGGCGCATGTTGTCCAAGTTGGGTGACCTCCCCGGCTGAGGAATGAGCACGGTGCGTGCGACCTTCCACGGGTCGGGGACCTCGCCGCTCTTCCATGCCTCGTTGATGACCTCGGCGAGGTAGTATATTGACGGGTCGTCCAGGTTGCGCAGGGTCTTATTAGTTATGCCGTCGGGGCCCGCAACTGACCTCCCATTGAGCCCGTAAAGCACCTGCCGAACCTCTTCGTGGCATATCTCGGCCTCCAGTTCAGTGTTGGCTGGTCCTGAGTACTCGGGTTACGTTGTTGCGGGGTTCGAGTCGACGGGGAGGTACTTTTGCACCAGCTGCTTCAAAACCTCCTGTTCTGAAGAGGACTGCTTGGCTTCGTGCATGGCTCGCGCTAGTACGTTCCGCTGGTTAGTTTTGGTGTTAGTCTCGCTGAGCAGGTGCTTGAGCAGGTTCCATGTCTTGCCATTACGCATCTGGCCATCTACCGAGTTGCACACCTCGTCCCACTGCTGCTTGGAGAGAACGCGACAGTGCTCCTCGATGGTCTTGTTTAGGTCAGAAATCTTGCGCAACCTGCAATTGAGGCGCTGGCCTTTCCGGCGGGCGAGAAGTGACTGCTTGGCCTCGAGCAGGTGGGCAAGGCGGCTATCTATTTTTTCAACCGGAAGGTCAGTACTAATATTCTTCGTGGTACTTATGACGTCCTCTCTGGGCTGGCTAATCCACTCCTGTAGGTTTGGCCTGGTTGCATCTAGGGGTCGGTCGTTGCGAACTTTGCGAAACTGGTCAGTTTGTCCAAGAAAACTTCTGTGCCCTCTTTCAGACCACTAAGAACTGCGTCACCAGGAAGTAATGGTCGCTACCTAAGTCAATGTTTGAGTTGGTCACAGTACATCGGCGAGATTCTTGACGAAGGTCAAGTCGAGAGTGGAGTCTCTGCAGGATGAGGTGCCCAACCGAGTTGGAAAGGCCTTGTCGGTGATTAGAGTGAGGTCCATGTCCGTCGCGTTCTGCCACAGTTCCGCGCCCTTGCTGGTATTGTACGGGTAGCCCCAAGTGTGGTGCGGAGCATTAAAATTGCCCGCCACAACCAGGGGGTTGGGACCTGCCAAGTTGACGGCCTTCTTTATGAGGGCCCTGAAGCGCTGCCGCCGGTCCTTAGGGCTACTGTACACGTTGAGAAAAAAGATGCTGCTTCGGTCCGAGCTGCGCGGCAGAATCTCGGTCATGACATATTCGGCGCTGCTGGTGGCCATTTTGAGGTCGTGAGAGATGTGTGTGAGCTTGTTACTGACCAAGGTGCAGACGCCCCGGCCATCAGAATAACGTGAGACGGGCTTGTAACCAGTCAGTGTGACATTTGGGGTTAATGTTTCCTGAAGCAGAATGACGAGGGGTTTTTCGCTAGAGCATCGATTGTACTGCTGCAAGGACTCCTTTTTACTAGGGAAGCTCCTGCAGTACCATTGTCAAATAAGAAACGTCTCACTTGGCTTGGCCATATAGGCGCTTTTGTGGGCTGGTGCTGCCCTCAGATTGGCTAAGAATAGCGTGGACGATGGGGCCCGTAGCACCGGGCTGGGGTTCTACGACGGCGGTTGAGGTCAGAGCTGGTTTCACTACGCTTTCGAGAAACGACTCTACCTTGGATACTCGGTCATTTTGCGCGGCCAGGGAGATCTGCAGTTGGGCGAAATTCTCCCCGAGCTTATTGATGCTTTCACTGAGCGCGGATAGCGTGTCTCGAAGTTCAGACCTGACTCGAATTGCTACACCTTTCTGTTCGTAGGCGACGGCCCTCTTCTTGGGAGCACTTTGACCCTCACTGCTGCTGTCGCCGGCTTTAGTGCTGTGCACCTCCATGGGTAGGGGCATTGTATCGGCGACGCATGCAGCGGCGGGTTGCGGTGGTGGGTTTCTCGCGTTCTTAATCTCGGCAATTTTGGAAAAAAGCCTGTTTATAGTTTCCTTCATCGCTGCGATCTCGCGTTTCAGCTGGGAAATCTCGCGCGCGCTCTCCGCATGCTTTGGGAGTGACCCCAACAGTACCTCAGCTGGCCCTCCTCAGACCGTGTCGGCCCAGGTCATACAGCCCGACTTCTTGCTTCTCGCTAACACCCTGCTAGGCTGCTGTTGACGCCCGGTAGACCTGTATTGAGACCTGGAGCGGCTCCCAAACTTGTAGCGCCGGGTTCCTCCTCGGGACCGGGAGCGGCTCCTGGACCGGGAACGGCCCCTGGAATGGGACCGAGAACGTCGCCTGGAACGGCCCCCGGAACCACGTGACTGCTGGAAGTCCTGCCCATCCGTGGGGAATAATGGTGGTGCCGTGGCGTGGCCTTGATCGGTGGCGCGAGACTTCCCAGCGCCTTCGTCGCACGACATACGGGATCTGGAATCTTTGCCTACAGTCCTTTTCAGCCGTGAGGTGTTGCCCACCACACAGCCTGCACTTGGGGGTACAATTGTGTTGCGCTGCAGGATTTGAAGCCCCACAGCCCCGACATACGACGTCGCCTGGGCAGGGACACACATCAGCACGGTGACCGAGCCGACCACAAGCGTAGCAAATGTCTATTTTCTTGCGATAAAGCGAACATTGCACAAGGGTGGGGCCGTAGCGTACAAAGTTTGGGACTCTATGACCGTCGAAGGCGAAGATTGCCGTACCGGTGCTGCCTATGCGCTTGGCTACCACGGCGAGCAGATTTCTTTAATTTACGATCTTGCTGTCAATATCATTCGGGCCGTCTACGAGTGGAATACCTCGGATCACGCCCTTGCACGTGGAATGAGGAGCGGCCTCGTAGGCACTGACCTGGTATGTTCGGTACATGACGACAATCTGCCGAACTTTGACGTAGTGGTTGGCATTTTCTCTTCTAGGTGTGCTGACAACCATAATAATCTGCTACACGTTGAGGCATAGCGTGTCTCCCCGCAAATCTTCGGCGCAGATGCTTGTGGCTGCCAGGATTGCACCAGCCATCACGGTGCAGCCGGTCTTGACAATATTGAGGCCTCCGCGGGGCCGAATCCCGATCTTCGTATACTCCCTGGGGAGCTGGGGCATCCGGCCAGCGCGGATGATTCTAGCCTTGATGTTATTGCCACTGTTGCGGCCTCGCGGGTCCTCGGCCGTTGTCGACTTCGTCTCGTTGAGAGAAGGACCATTAGGATTAGCGCCTGCCGAGCGCGCGCCAGCTCTTCTGGCACCTGCAGACTGCCAACCTCGGTCTTCTGTCACCTCTTCGGGAGTAATGTCCTCCCCCACCACCTGATATTCCAATATTTTCTGAAAATAGGCCCTGAGAAGAGCGAAAAGGGCACCCGGGAACGGCGACGCAGCTGGCGTCGCGCCGGCGTCACGCCGGCGTGGGCTTACCTCATTAAGCTCAGCCCAGAAGTTGGCCGGCTCCAGAGAAAAAACGTTCCAAAACGTGAAAATAGTCCACTCACGCAGCAGGTTTTGGCATCAAAATAGTCCTGGCACTTTCACTGATGCGACACAAACAAAGTTGAACGCGCACTCGAAAAATTAACTTGAAGATCATTGTAGGAAGCAGGAGCCACTCGAAGGTAGTATGTACCCCATGGTGGGTGCTCGAAAATTACGCGGGTGGGCGGATTAGGCTCAGTGCATCGACTGGGAAGTACAACAGGAGACTGTTGTCACTTTCGAGCTGGCTTAGGCGAACGCAGTGTGGCCTGAACGAAGTTTTTATTCAAGATTTACATAAGTAGGTGGGTAGTACAAAGTTTAAAATTTGAAATGCGTTTTTTTAAACACGAATGACTTTTTTTTTTGCCGTGCCCACCAGCTTTTTCACTACATGACGTCTCCCTCAACGAATAACTTCTTCAGCTGACTTCAACGCTTGCTGCAGTAACTATAACACCTGCCTGAACATTTATTGGCTCAATCAATTGCTGTTTTTGTTCCAGTGAATAAGCAATATTCCATGCATTCATAAGTGAATTCAGTTGTTTCTAGACTCGCTGCGTCAGAAAAAAAATGGCGTATGTTGTCTCGCTGAAAACATACTGAGTCCACGAATTTAGCATGACGTGCAAGCAAAACCAACACCAAGAATCTTTAACATGCACTACATATTTGCAATACAAGTTATTGTTTTTGCATACGTTTCACAGAACATCGAATTTTGTGACTATATTTTGAAGTGTGAATTGCCTTTATTTTTCCGTACGTGCTTCTTGCCCTCCCCCTTTTTATGTGGCGTGCATCATAAGTTACGTAACTATATTTCTGTTATGCTTAATATAGTTTCGTTTTTCCACTGGCTGTAGTGGCATTGCACGAGCTACAAATTAGGCAGAGTTCCCTGCTCTTGCAGATATCCTGACCACCCGTTTCTTTGCCCGTCCCGGCTGCTTCATCGGCGGCTATCTTCGTGGTGATTTATCGTCGCATTGCCCTTGGAAGGTGCTGGATCATCCACACGTGGTGAAGCTGCGACTGCGCGGTAACTTTGTGGCCTGCTGCTAGCATTCGACGATTTCGCAGCTGGTGGTCGCTGTCCTGCAAGCAAGCCCTCTATATTTGCCAGCACCAGCAACGGCTCTTCACTGGCACCAGTGGCATTGCACGAGCTACAAATTAAGCAGAGTTCCCTGTTCTTGCTGCTATTTTTTCAAGCTCTTTTCTGTACTGATTCTATTCTTTTCAACTGCTGCTGCTGCCCCAAATTGCGTTCTGATTTGCATTTTATTTTTTTCTGTGTCTGCAGTTGTTTTTTTATCACGAGAATTTACCATGCCAACTAATGCTGAACTTTTAGAAAAAATTGAAGATCTTAAGGCTAAAATTAAGAGCTTGGCTAAGGACACATCTGAAAAGGTCTTCGACAGGTTCTTACTCAAGCTGCAAGAATCGGGCATAGATGTTGCTGAATTAAAACAAGTATTGAAATCCATACAATTGAGTGCAGTGCACTTGAACGAACTTGTCAATGACCTACGTAACCAAAATGTCCCAATGGTAATTGAGAATAAACAGCTAAAAACTCAGAATGACTCCCTCAGCCGCAAGGTTGAGGAACTGGAGCCATACTCGCACATGAGCAATGTGGAGATCAAGGGTGCTCTCTTCTTTCAGGGGCAAGACTGCAGTGCAATCGTGAAAATAATAGAAGAGAAGGCTGGCTGTCCCATATTGCCTGCTGATCTCGACATTGTGCATCGCGTGCCAACACGTTCTAAAGATAAAATAAACATTACTGTGCGCTTCTACTCTCAGACTAAGAAATCTGACTACATCAGTAAAGCATGTAAGGCGAAGCTCTGTGCTAGTGATCTTGGTATCACTGGTGGTACTATCGCCCCTGTCTTTATCAATGATCATTTGACTCGAAGCGACAAGGTCTTCTTTTTGAGGCCTTAAAACTAAAAAAAGAAAAAGAACTGGATGTTTCTCTGGACAGACAACGTCAAATTAAAGCTAGAAAGACTACTAATAGCAGAGTCTTGCGCATTCGCGATGACTTGGATTTGACAAACATAGACTAAGCCTTGCACAATGTTATCATTGCATCATTTTTTTTCTCGCATCAACATGGGTGTTCTTATAGAACCAGACCGTGTTAACTCATTCATAGGTGAATATAATTCTATCATTCATTTCAATGCTAGACGCCTGTGTAAAGTAGTCGACGAAATCCATGATCTCCTTTCTTCATATAGTAAATTTTTTTTCACCTATTACCATGACAGAAACATGGTTATCAGTTGCTGACGGAAATCTCTATTGCTACCCAAATTGTAACTCAGACTACTGTAACAGAACAACTAGCAGTCTTGTTGGTGCGTCCATTTTTATATATCCTGGTCTTTCTCATAGGAGAGGACATGACTTCCACTTGACTGTAACTAAATGCGAATCAGTTTGGATTAAAATTACTAATTGCTCTCTATCACGTGATCAGAGAGATTTCATATTTGGCTGCATTTACGGATCTCCCTTAACCACAGTCGAAGATTTTTCTTCTAATCTTGAAAATGTCCTACATATCATTTCTCTTGAGAATAAAACTGCCATTTTAATGGGTGACATCAACATTAACTTACTCAATTACACTTCAGTTGTTGTTATTAGTTACACTAATCTATTGCAAAGCTATGGATTTGAGTCCTTAAATAATGTTCCTACGCGGCAACTTCCAAACGGTGCTGGGACCCTGATAAATTTTGCTTTCTCAAACTCGCTAATATCTCCCCAGGTGAAAGTTCTCGACAGTGTCATTACTCATCATTATCCTTTGCTCCTAAGCTTCAATCTACAACTACGTCCTTGCACTCTTTCACATTCCAAATATGTTCTGGATAAAGAGAGTTTAATAACTGCCATAGAGGACTTACGTTAGACCGAGGTTAATTGTTGTAATGATCCGCAAAAAGTGTTTTATAAATTGTTTCCTTAATTATATCGCATATCCGAAAATTCACTTTCAAATCTAAATGTAAAAAATATTAGCAGTTTCTCAGAATCCGTGAATGTCTGAAAGCCTATTAGCTGCTTTACGTAGACAAGACAACCTCTGCGAAAAATCTGAAAGTCAGCCATTTAATACTAAGTTTATTGCCCGCTACAATAAATTATGTAACACTGTACACAAGCACTTAAAAGCTGCGAAACATTCTCTTCTAGAAGATAAAATATCGCAAGCAGGTAATAATGCTAAACAAAATGGTACATTGTAAGCTTCTTTCCAAACAGGAATTCTCGCCACCAAGTATCCTGAATCGTAATCGACAACATTGCATTTAACTCGCCTATCGACAAAGCTGACGCTTCCTTTTCCTACTTTTTTAGCCCTGACACACCCTGTCCCACAAAAAGCACACCACTTAGACGCCTCCCACATTCGTTTTTTTCTATTTCCCACTGCTCCTGAAAAAATACATAATGTCATAAAACACCTCAAATCTACTCGTGCAGGAATTTATGATGTTCTGCCTGCTCATATAAAGCTCATTTCACCTTTAATTTCTGATATATTGTGCTTCATTACGAATTTGATATTCAAGACAGGCGTATTTCCTAGAGAGCTTAAACGCGGTAAAATTATCCCACTTTATTATCTCACTTCATTATCCCACTTCCACGGGGATAGCACACTGAATAAGAATTACCGACTCATTTGCATTGTGCCACTTTTTTGGTAATGTTCTTGAGAAGGTGATTGGAGTACGCCTAACTAATTACCCCAATAAATTCAATATTCTGTCCCCTTGTCAGTTCGGCTTTCGCAATCATTTCTCTACTGATCTAGCACTCATTCATTTAACCGATCAACTAGAAAAATTCATTGGCAAAGGTTTATTTGTATGATCAGTATTCAGCGATCTAACAAAAGAATTCGACAGTTTATATCACATCATTCTTTTTACTAAATTTGAAAAGATCGGTGTCTGTGGTCCTGCTTTAGCTTTACTAAAAAGCTACCGGCATAACCGCGTTCAACTTGCGTCCATTTCTAATGTATATTATAAAAAGTTATCTGCTAATATTGGTGTCCCTCAAGGATCCATTTTAAGACCACTCCTATGTTTAATTTATAAAAATGATCTTCCTAGCTGTCTGTCCTTCACTAATTCCATTTTGTATGCTGATGACACTACCATATTTACTTCTGACAAAAGCATTTTACTTCTCGTCGACAAGCTAAGCACTGACTTGAAAAATGTTTCAAGTTGGTACAATGCTAACTTGTTAAGCATAAACGCAGCCAAAACTAAATTTGTAGTATTTTCACTGCATCAAAAATATCCAGCAACCTTTCCTTCGTAGGCTTTTGGCTCGCACTTCAATTTTCCCACTCCCTGCGTTTCTTTTCTCGGAAACTGCTAAATTTTCATCTATAGCATTTTGGAACACAATGCCATCTGTTAATAAATATGCTAGAAGCTTGCATCACTACAAGAAAAAACTACAATCACACATTATGCATGCCTAGTTTTACTGTTTCTTACCATAGCGCTACCTTGTTTTTATGTCCACATGTTTCATCTTAAGTATTACAACATTTTGTATCCTTTTCCATTATACTCTTCACATTATTCATTGATTCATTTGGTTTTCTTTTATGTTTGTTTTTCATTGGTAATTATATATTTATATATATATATATATACATATTTATATATATATATATATATATATATATATATATATATATATATATATATATATACACTTCAATGTTCTGTGGCAATTATGCTTAGTTTATAATTTTGATTATTGCTTATGCTGCCTCTAACATTGTTTTACCTCAATTTGCCCTTAACAGGAGATCCCGATACAGTCTTTGACTTTGGGACCTCCTTTGTATACTATACACATGTCACATTGTTGTATTCGTACCAATAAAAATTTTGAAGTCTGAAAAGAAAAACTGACATACCTCAATTTCCACGCTATGTATGTTATTCTATCACAATCCTCGTGGTGTATTCAATGGCCTAATCTTCCAAGAATTACGAGAGCTTCAACTTTTTTGTGTGGAAATATTTCCAAGGGCCTGTCAGCTACTTGAGAATCGCCCTGAATTGCGTATGCAGACGTCCGAGACCGGATGTTTGGTGTCAGATTTTTCACAGCATAATTCTTTCCTCAGCTGCACACTTCTGCACGTCAGCCCTGCATCCTGTCTCGTAGTCTGCATTTGGCATCAGCGTTACTTTGGCATCAGCGTTACTTTGGCATCAATCTATCTATCTATCTATCTATCTATCTATCTATCTATCTATCTAACTATCTATCTATCTATGTATCTATCTATCTATCTATTTAACTAGCTATCTAGGTGCCTATGGCTTTGAGCTCTTCTAGACGTCTAAATAATGGTATCAATACCAAAATTGGTATGGCATAACATCACTTTATGACGAACTCAACTGACTAGTTATAACATGGAAATCTTTACATGTATGCCATGAATGTTAATATTTACATTTGATGGTCTTGCTGCTTTTGCGGTGGTTTAGTTCACATGACATTTTAAAAAACTGGTATGGTATGACATAGCTGCATGGTGAACATGAGTGACAGACCCTAACGTGGAAATCAGGACACACATGTCATGATTTTTATGTTATGACTAGTCATGACTACGGGCCACGTTTATGGTGCACTCGCGCTCGTTCCGCTTGGCTCCCCATATACCAAATCTGGTATCACGTGACGTGAATAGACGACAAAGGTAGATGACATGTCCAAGCATGATATTGAGGTTATGCGTGGCTTACGAAACATGACTACAGGGTACGCTCTTGGCGCGCTCATGGCCATTTCGCTAGCTCCACATATATCACGTCACGTGATAATAAATTTCGTATCACTTGACGTGAATAGACGACAAAGGTAAACGACACATCCAAACATCATAATCATGGCATGGCAGTCATGTACGTCATAACTTAAGTCCATTTTAAAGTGGCTTATCAAGCATCCTCGTTCGTGCTTCGCATATAATCGATTCTCACAGGTCGTAGGTTTTGCCAATTATTTTATTTACGGCACGCAAAATGGTGGCGCAAAAATAAGGCACCGCCTACTTCTTAGATTTTAGAGATGTCTAACAAGGAGCACTCACTGTCAAAATTTTCGGAAGTGTTCTCTCCCCGCAGCTTTTTTTTTGCCCCACAGGTAAAACAAGATCATATGGTTTAGACATATTCCCTATCTATTGATTTGAAACACTACGTTACCGCCTTCCAAGTGTGATGAACAAATGGAAACTAACAACTGATAATCTACGTATACTGTCTAAAACTGAAATGTTAAATCAGATGTTCTGATTGTGTTTTAAGTGAATGTTGGGTGATTTCTGTAATGGTTATTCAGTTTTTTTCTTTATATATTGCTTTGTTATGAAAGTTTTTGTATGTATTTCTGAGTTATCTATCTATTATTTGCTGTCATGGGCCACATGCGTGTTTCTTTTTGTATTGTCGCTTTCCGGTGCCAGTAATTTTTGTAAGTTTTGTAAATTTGTAGTTTAGATTTCTTCTGGTTGAAGGGGCCAGTCAAGCTGTGAAATGCAGAATTTTTTCTTTTCGCACCAAACCACGTATACAGTGTAATTCCGTGTACTTCTCACGTGGTTGAATAAACTCAAACTTGAAAAAACTTGAGTCTCCAAACAAGATTGCCCAGCTCATCGTCAATACAGTGAAAAAGGTGTATCTATATTCATTTGTTTATTTGTTTATTTACTTATTCATTTATTTACCTATTTATTTATTTATTTATTTATTCATTTCCATCAAATTTTAAAATGCTTCTTAACGTCTTATTTTGTCCGCGCGCTATATCCACGAGATTTGCAGCTGAAGGCTGCGGTTCCTAGACGCGTCATCAACAATATTGTGTTAATATATAGGCACCAATAGAATATAGCAATGCGAAATCACAGGCTGCCTCGAAAAGAGATCAATTCACCGTTTGGGAAACCGATGACCCACGATACACCCACCATCAAGGAAGTATCAGCGAAAATCTGCGCATGCAATAACGCATAGAAATGACGCACCTTTAAGAGACACCTTTCTGAGTGCTCGTTGCCATTGCAGAGAGCCAGTTCTAAAAACTTTCACTCAAAAGGTGTTTAATAGGCCAAACGCGCACCCATGCACACTTATTCAACTTATGAGCCTTATGCGAACAGCAGACTTCTGCAGACTTATCACTGGCGACGTGCCCCTATGTTCTATAAAAAAACGTGCCGAACGACCTCTCATAGACTGCATTGCGCTCTGATATAACGTTTCAAGCAAACACACCACACACAAAGCATGAACGAATGCTCACAAAACCATCACTTTATATACAATGTACGTAGAAAACGCTGAGGAAACGATCACTTCATACACAATGAATGTGCGCAGAAAACGCTGACAAACTTCGTCAATGTACCAAGTGACAATCTTGTTGACAAGAAGTGGGCTTCTTTTATCTGAATCACACACTTCGCCACCAAGAAAAGGCAAGCGACTTCATAATGAAGCAGACAAATGTTGCCAAAATGGGTGTCGTAGATTCGCGGACAATCATGGACGTGAGGCGCGAGGCAATTTGTGTACGAGATGTTTTTAGCCTTTTCTCACACGTTTCATCACATTGCGTTTCATGCCACTGCTTTTTACCGCAAGTAAACAGTAATATATGTGAGAAATATTGCTGTAGAGAAGATTGATCAGAAGAATAAAAACAAGAAACTCTAGTTCTGACAAAGCATAAAGCATGAAGCATCTGTGAGCTGGTCAAGAATGTGCAGCAGCCACTGCATTGTGCTAAAGAAAAATTCGTATATTGTTGCTTCATAAAAAGCTGTCCTCTGTCAAGTAACAATCTCTAAAGAGGCATCTATAAAAAAACTCGCTTTGAGCAAGAAGACTGGGTATGAGGCAACCTCTGTGCTCATCATCATCATCAGCCTGACTACCTCCACTGCAGGACAAAGGCCTCTCCCATGTTCCGCCAGTTAACCCGGTCCTGTGCTTGCTGCTGCCAATTTACACCCGCAAACTTCTTAATCTCCTCTGCCCACCTAACCTTCTGTCCCCCCTAACCCGCTTGCCTTCTCTGGGAATCCAGTTAGTTGCCCTTAACGACCAGCGGTTATCCTGTCTACGTGGTACATGCCCGGCCCATGTCCATTTCTTCTTCTTGATTTCAGCTATGATGTCCTTAACCCCCATTTGTTCCCTAATCCAATCTGCTGTCTTCTTGTCTCTTAAGGTTACACCTACCATTTTTCTTTCCATTGCTCGCTGCTTCGTCCTCAATTTCAGCTGAATCCTCTTTGTAAGTCTCCAGGTTTCTGCTCCGTAGCTAAGTACCGGCAAGTTACAGCTGTTATATACCTTTCTCCTTAGGGATAATGGCAATCTACCTGTGATAATTTGAGAGTTCTTGCCAAATGTGCTCCACCCCATTTTTATTCTTCTAGTTACTTCAATCTCGTGGTTCGGCTCCATGGTTACTACCTGCCCTAAGTAGACATATTCTTTTAAAACTTGAAGCGCTGCTCTTTTTCGAGGTTGTTGTACATTACTTTTGTTTTCTGCAGATTCATTCTAAGACCCACCTTTCTGCTCTACTTGACTAACTCCGTAATATTGAGTTGCGACTCGTCCCCCGAGTTACTAAGCAATGCAATGTCATCGGTAAAGCGCAGGTTACTAAGTACTAAGGTACTCTCCATTAACTCTTATCCCTAACTGTCCCCATTCGAGGCTTCTGAAAACCTCCTGTAAGCACGCGGTAAATAGCATTGGGGAGATTGTGTTCCTCTGCCTTACTCCCTTCTCGATTAGTATTCTGTTGCTTTCTTTATGAAGCACTGTGGTAGCAGTTGATCTCCTGTAGATTTCTTCCAGGATGTTTATATATACTTCATCGACGCCCTGATTCCACAGTGTCTGCATGACGACTGGTATTTCTACTGAATCAAACGCCTTCTCGTAATCTATGATGGCTATGTATAGTGGTTGGTTATGTTCTGAGCCTTTTTCTATTACCTGACTGATAGTATGAATATGGTCGATTGTTAAGTAGCCTGGTTGAAATCCTGCTAGTTCCTTTCGTTGATTGAATTATAATGTTTTCTTTACTCTGTTAGCAATTACCTTTGTAAATAGCTTGTATACTACAGAGAGCAAGCAAATCGGCCAGTATTTCTTCAAGTCCTTGTCATCTCCTTTCTTACGTATTAAGATGTTAGCGTTCTTCCAAGACTCTGGTACTCTTCCCGTCAGGAGACAACTCGTAAACAGGGTGGCTAGTTTTTCTAACACAATCTGTCCTCCATCTTTCAGCAGATCTGATGTTACCTGATCCTCACCAGCAGCTTTGCCTCTTTGCATGCTCTCCAAAGCTTTTTCGACTTCTTTTATCATTACTAGTGGGGTGTCATCTGGGTTACTGCTATTTCTTATAATAATAATGTCGTGGTTGTCGCGGCTACTGTACAGATCTCTGTAAAACTCCCTCGCTATTTTATTATCCTATCCATATTGGTAGTTATTTTGCCTTTTTTGTCCTTAGTGCATACATCCGATTTTTGCCTATCCCAAGTTTCCTCTTGACTGCTTTCATGATTCCTCCGTTTTCCAGAGCGCGTTCAATTCTCTCCATATCATACCTGCTTACATCGGATACCTTACGCATATCAATCAACTTTGAAAGCTCTGCCAGTTCTATTTTGTCTGTTGTACTTGAGACTTTCTTGATTTTACGCTTCTTAATGAGATTCTTTGTTTCCTGGGAAAGCTTTCCAGAGTCCTGTCTAACTACCTTGCCTCCAACTTCAACTGCACACTTCCTATGGACACTCATCAGATTATCATTCATTGTATCTATGCTAAGGTTGGTTTCCTCACTAAGAGCCGAGTACCTGTTCTGAAGCAAGACTCCGAATTCCTGCATTTTCCCTCTCAGTGCTAGCTCTTTGATTTGCCTCTGTGCTCAACTGCCCTTAAAACGAAGGTTCAGTCAAATCCTTCTGAGGTGATGAGATTTCTTTTAACCACGGCAAATAAGTATGTTATTAGGAAAGCATTATTAGGAGCAGTGTGTTATTAGAAATGGCCCCTCATTAAATGATGGCATTTCAATTTATGTTTGTAAATGGCGCTACAGTTTAGAATACTCTGCAAGAGAAAATCACTCACAACTAGGAGTAAAATCTATCAATTTCCCTCCTCCTTCTCCTCTATTTGGAATATTTTTCACTCATGTCCTCCGTAGCAAAGTTTTTATTCATGCTAGAAGAAGGAGGAATAAATGAGGAAGGACAGGGAGGTTAGCTTATTCCTGCTAGCCTCGCCACCGCAGTACCTAAACTGACATTTCACTGCTGCTGGTCGGAGGGAGTGGGTGGCAGCTGCGGAGCATTTTCCGCGGGTTTTTCGCTCCAGCTATATGGAGCTTTTCCCTGGCATCTCAGGAGTAATTTACACATGCCCTTACTTCTTCCGGATTAAATTTCAGTGAGACGGTTCAGAACTTTTTGCATTGTTGTTTGCTCTACTCTTTATTTATTTTATGCTGATCATGTCACCAGTTGGTTAGATGGATTCTCAATTCTCATGCAAAAAGTGCATTTTTTCACACGGAGCTTTAGCCAAGTAAATTCAAGAAAGCGCTTGAGTTCTTCTTGTTTAATTTATTCAAAACAAGCTGCCGTTCCGTGTTGATGGCCTCATATTTCGGAAAAAAAAGAACAAAGTTTAACATACAGAAAGCCACCAACAAATCGAACACGTGTAGGCAATCAACGTGAGTGTGATTTGTCTACGTATAGCGCGTTGGAAGGGAGCCCAGAACGCTGCAAAGTAATCCACTATAAACGAAGGAAGCGTTGCCGCTGGGAACAAATGTTCACCACCCCCGAAGGACCAACCATCAGTTTCAGCCGATTGCTTCCTGCATAATTTATCAAAAAATAATTATACATGAAGACTGAATTTTTCGAGAGGCACAATAACTGACGACAGTGAAGTCGTCAGACGACTTCACTGAAGTCGTCAGTGAAGTCTCTATACGCATAAAATCCTTTAAAGCTACTCAATCGATATACGCAGATTTGATGCAGCGACGTTGCGGTGCGTTGGTTCTGTCAAAGCACAGGCACATGACAGCTTTCTAATAACACACAAATGTCCCAGCAGGAGCAAAAGATGCCTCTACGCATCGCGCGCTGAGACGCCTTTGCAGTGGCTGCAAAAGGAGCTTTGACATGAACATATAAGGCATGTTAACGTGTATACCTAGCTTTGAACACGCCATTAGAACAGGACATCTTTTAACGGCGGTAACGTGGATAACTTGCGAAATGTCATCACTGTCATCGCAGTCTACGTCACGTGTGTACATTTAAATTGGTTAACCAATGCAAGAACGAGAACCTAAGTTCAATCGGCAATAGGCGAAGGCGCGGTGTGAATAAATACATGGCCACGAATTGTTACGGTAAATCCTCGCATATGAGAAATCTGCCGCAGAAGTTATTAATGCAGACGGCCAGGCCGATCTCGGTGACATTCTTCCTCAATAGCCTATTTTAGTGCTTCAAATGCATGCTGACCATAATGCAGTTACGTACTTGTGAGGTCAGCAGCTCCATTCGTACGCTTATGTCGAGGCCGTTAAACTCATACATACAGATTCGGCATGTTTCCCTAGTGCTGTATTTTTTTTTTGTCACAGACGTGAAAGCCTACTGAAGCTCAAAGTAGCAGAACAGCCCTGCCCAAAACACTTGTATCAGGCGTTTTATTGCAGCCGCATACAATTAGGAAAAGCATAGTCTGAGTCGTTCGCTTATGCTTGAATGAACTGGTGACGCCGCGTTTGTCAAGTGGATAAGGTACCCGGCTGCTGACGCGCAGGTCGCGAGACCGCATCCCGGCTGCGGCGGCTGCATTTACTAAGTGTTGTAGGCCCGTGTGCTCAGATTTTGAAGCACGTTGAAAAACCCCAGGTGGCCTAAATTTCCGGAGCCCTTCATTACGGCGTCTCTCATAATGTTATGGTAGATTTGAGTCGTCAAACCTCACACATCAATCAATTACTCAGAAACCGCCAACTTTTAGCCCAGTCGGATGATAGGCCTTCGTTCTTTTAGCAAACTCGCGCTACAGTTTTTTTTTCTGAATATAGTAGCTCTTTTCTCTTCGAAGTAAAAAATGAGATATGTTACAAGTATTCGTGTGAAATTGATTCGTAAGAACAATGAGGAAAGAAAAAACTAGTCTTGAATCGCAAATTGCCAAATGAAAAACGTATACGGGGCAGCGGTGGGTTGGAAAAGAACGGGAACCATCACACAAGTCAGGGCGAAAAATGTTTTTATGTTTTCGTGTAGAATTTGAAGGTTATCGCACAAACGTCGACTTAGAGCTGCAACCACGCCATGTTCCAGAATATTCTTTCAAGTTGATGGTGGCATCATGCAAGCTTCGCTCTTCTTAACTTTTAAGCTACGATCACTCCCGTCGGTGGAAGCTGTTTAAACGGAGCAGTGGCAAGAAAACTCCAACACGTCTTTTCCAGCAATTTCGCAATTGCCTATGGGGATGAGAGCGCACTAAGAATACACTTGATTGCAACAAATTGACGGTCCGAAATGGAGAGAAATTGTGCAGAGCTTATCGTAGTGGCTGACTGCTACGGGCATGACCTGTGACGTCATTCAGTTGTGACCCTCATCTCCTGCCGGCGACGTACGCAGACATGTTCCCGCCGTTCGAGATACCAGGTTTGCTAAGCCTGACAAAGCATGTCGTGGGGTGCTCATATTTGTTACGGCGAGTGTGTGAAGATGACCATGTTTTTCTGCGCTTGTGAAGTACTGCGTTTGTGATCTGACGTGCTTTGTTCACCCCTAGAAGCTCCCGTGGAGGGATGTGCTGTGGGTGCAACTGTCGCCGATATTGCGAATGGGGTGAAAATTCAAGTGTTTTAAATTTCAACGGACTACCATCAGATTGGCTGATTTGATCGATTGATATGTGGAGTTTATTGTTCCAAAACCGCCATATCATTATGAGAGAGGCCGTAGTAGAAGGCTTTAAAAGTTTTGACCACCTGGGGTACTTTAGCACGCACTGAAATCTGGCACATTAGCCCACAGCATTTTCGCCACCATCGCAAATGCAGCTTACGCTAGGATTCAATCCAGTGACCTGCGGATCGTCAGCCGACTACCTATGCCACTAGACCACCGGGGTGGGGATGGCCGTGTTATGAGTGGCATTACACATTAGTGCCATTAGTGCGAAACATATTGGTATTGATCAGGTGGTACCACTACCAACGTACATCGCCAGTTGTCTTAATGATATGTAGCGCTGATAGACCAGCGCTGTGGCCCGTACGAAGCTGACTGCAGCTGCTGATTGTATGAGAGCAATCTCATTGTTTGTTATTACCGGCAAAAAACGTCGTCTTTTTAATTGATTGCTAAGCAATTGTTAGCGAACTTTGGCGACTTTGAGCGTATCTGTCTATCTATCTATCTATCTATCTATCTATCTATCTATCTATCTATCTATCTATCTATCTATCTATCTATATATCTATCTATCTATCTATCTAACTGGCCGCCTACGACTTTTAGCTCTCCTGGCCGTTTCAATTGTGGTTTCGATACCAAACTTGGTATGACATATTATGACAGTATAAAAACATACTAAACTAGCCATAACATGAAACTCTTCATATATGTCATAAATTTCATGATTTACATCTCATGGTGCTGCAGCTCTTGAGGTGCTTTTGTTCTCATGGCAATTAAGTTGCAAAACTGGTATGATATAGAATGTTTGCATGGCGAACACAAACCACAGACTCTAACATGAAATTTATGACATGCGCGTCATGTAACAATATGACTACATGCCATGGTCATGATGCTCGCAGCCGTTTCACTAGCTTCACTAATACCAAATTTGGTATTATGGCACGTGAATACGTGACGCAGGTACGTTACTGGTGCAAACATGATAATCAAGAGATGCGTGTGATGTAACAACATGACTACATGCAACGCTCAACATACGCTGATGGCCGTTCCGCCAGCTTCACTTATACCCAATTTGATTTTACGGGACGCGAATAGATGACGAAGGTATGATACTGGTGCAAAAATGATAAGCATGATTTGCGTGTGATGTAACAACTCGACTACATGCTACGATCATGATGGCCTCGCGGCTGTTTGTCTAGCTTCACATGTACCAAACCCTGTATCATGGGACGCGAACGTACGACATAGGTAAATGGCACTTCCAAACATGAGAAACACGACATGCATGTCGTGTGACAACACGACTACATGCCACACTCATGATGCGCTCCCGGCCGTTTCACTGGCTTCACATATGCCAAATTTGGTATTACGTGACCTCAATTCATGATGGAGGCATGTGACTGGTGCAAACATGGTAATGATGAAATGCGTGTCATGTGAAAACATGACTACAATCCACAGTTAAAGCGCCAATACATTTCGACCTGACGCAATGCGCGTTCTCGCTGGCGTTCATTTCGTCGCGTCACGTCGGTGTTGCCACGCCAGGTCGCAGTCCTGCCATATACTCTCAGGCCCGCGCCGCGCTGCGTTGCTTTGCCGCATGCGAGTTTCTGCACGTCCAGCGTCCCTCCGGCACGAAAAGAAGGAGACGCAGAGTTGTCTGGGTAACGCATCGGCGCTGATTGCAGCATGTCACATTTCGCGCCGGTTGCCGTCATGCCGCACCGACGGACGGTGATCGCGCCGGTCATGCCTGGCGTCAGACTATACAGTGCTCGCGTTTTGCTAAAGCAGCGTTGCTGTGCCCAGCATGCGCACGCGTCAAGGCCATTTTGGAGTACATTGGGCCCTTCATGACGCGTTTGCGGCTGTGTTGCTAGATCGATATATACAAAATTTTGTGTTACGTGTCGTCAATGGCTGACGACAGTATATGACTGTTGCAAACGCAACAATATTGACACGCGTGTCATCTAAGAGAATGACAACATACCACGTTCATAGCGTGCTCGTGGCCATTTCCACATATACTACATTCGTTATCACGCGATGTAAATAGATCACGAAGGTAAACGACCCTATAAAACTTGATAATCATAATACGGAAGTTATGTACCGCATTATTTACCTCCACCTCGTAACTTTGTGCTGATCTCAAAGTGACATGTCGACTTTTCTCATTCTTGCTTCGCATATCATCGATTCCCACTGTACGAGGCTTCTGCCGATTTTTAGGGGCGAAGCTCCTTAGGGCGTGGGCTGTGCGTCCCCTGTAGGCTGTATGTAGCCACCTCTAGTTTAGTTCTTGCAGTGTTCACTAGATGGCGGTTCCGTCCCCGCTTTGGGCGACGGAAGTGGTGGTAGAGGTCGGACGTGTTTTTGGAGAGCTCCGGAATGACAGCTACACATAAGTGTTTTTGCATGTTTCCAGCTTGCCTCTGTATGTAGCGTTATGAGAACGTAAGGCGCTAGCGTAAAGCTTGATTAGGTCTAGTACGGTGTACGTTTTTTTTAGTATTTTGTACTGTGTCTTTTTTTCTCCAGCCACCACGTGGCTGAGGCCTGCGCGTAGACCGACCACGTGCATGCGCAGGTGCTGTGAAGTGTAGCGTATTTATTTATTATTGTGGTTCTTTTTGGCTTAGACCAGTGTATTTTAGTACAGTTTTCTAACACGTGGGCATCGGTAAACTGAGCTAGCCATGGTCAAAAAGACCGTAAAGTGTTCAGAGTGCGGGGTAGGATGGAAGGTGGAAATTAGTGCGGAGGAAAAAGCAGAAGATGACGCCAAGTGTAGACAGTGCGAGTTCGAGGAGAAAATGAAAAATATGATGGCGGTCCAGAGTGGGCTCATGGAGAAAATCGCAGAGCTGGAGAATGCATTGGCGAAGGAGCGAGAGAAAACGTCAGCCATGGAAGAAAGGCTCCGGGCAGCCGAGAAAGGCCTATCGAAGGTCGTGAAAGGGAACGAAGACGCAGGTGACGGCGGAAGCATTTAGGCGACGACCCCCCGTGCGGGAGAGATGAAGGAAACAGGCATGACAAAGGCAGATACATTGGCCACAGGGCCCAGCTACCGGGAAGTAGTTTTGAGGGAGGGAGGGAGCAAACCAGCAGCCGTGACTCACGCTAGTCACCTAGTCAGCAGCCAGGTGCAGGTTTCAGAAGGAATGTCTGAACAGGTCATCATCGCCGGTGACTCAAATTTAGTCCGATGCGCAGCGGCAATCAAACAAAGGGTGAAAGGCGACAAGAGAGTTGCGATAGGGACGTTCCCAGGACAAACGCTGGGGACAGTAATGAGTCAAGCGGGTGAACAACTCGCAGCTAAAGCTAACAATCGTAACCTCGTTGTAATTGCGGGAGGGTTAAATGACGTCCTGAAAAAAGAATCGTCAGGACTAGCGACGACCTTGGCGAAAGGGGTGGATGACATGCGCACCGTGTCCCCCCAGGTGCAAATTGTAGTATGCACAGTACCGGAAGTACCAGTACGCAACGTCAACCTGCAAAGAGCGGTTGTTGACGCAAACAAAGAGATATGGCGAATTAGTCGAGAGAAGGGTTTCGAGGTAGTGGATTTAAACAGGGAAGTGCACAGGTGGGGTGGATTCCAAAGAGGCAAGATTCATTTCGATAAGAGGCTTGGACACGAGGTGGGCTGGCGACTGGCAGGACGCGCAGTAGCTTTTTTGGGGGGCTCACGGGCCCTTTGGAGTCCGGGGTAGCTCGTAACAGGGAAAACAACCAGGAGGACGCTTTGACAGGTAGACTTGCGAAAAACCAGAAAAAAAGGTAAAAGAAAAAGGAAAAAGGCGCGTGTTGCAATTAGTTACATAAACAAGCAGGGTGGCAGAAAGAAGGCAAAATGGTTAGAGATTGAGGAGCAGTTAAACAAAGAACAGATAGGCGTGTATGCGGTTACAGAAACACACCTTAGAGACTTGGAAGAGCCACCACATATTAAAAATTATGTTTGGGAAGGGTGTAACAGGACCATATCGGAAAGGAAAGGTGGGGGTGTAGGAATGCTAATTCACCGCGGAGCCAAATGGGTTAGAGTGAAACAGACGTGTTCAGAGCACCTCTGGGTTCTGGGCCCAGTAGGTGGAAAGGAAACGTGGCTAGGGGTAGCCTACTTGTGGACGGGGAATAACTGCAGAGAAAAGAATCAGGAGGTAGTGGATTGCATGAGGGCGGATATTAAGGAATTTGGTAATGGGGCCGAAATCATCCTTCCAGGGGACATGAATGCCCACATACATGACCTTGACGGATATTCAGACACCAATGGGAAGTTATTACTAGATCTTTGCGAGCAACATAGTCTGGAGATAGTTAACACGGGGCCTAAATGTGACGGCAAGATCACATGGGAAGTCGGAAACAAGCAATCAAGTATTGATTATTGTCTCATGACTGAAGGAATTTACCACAAACTGACAGAAATGAGGATAGACGAGGAAGGCATTAACAGCTTGGGTAGTGATCATAAACGAATAACATTACAAATGGGATACGAAACTGAAAATATGAGCATGGAATCAAAGTCTGGCAGCTCGTATTTAAATGACAAACAAATAATAAATATAGCCGCAAGAGTCGAGGAAGAAGTAGGCGAAATACCAGGCAAGGACTGGGAGTATAGTGAGCTGTTACATCTAATGACGAAGGAGATAGGGAAAGAGAAGAAAACTGTTTGCTGGAAAGGAAAAAGGAAGCCAAAAAGTTGGTGGAACAAGGAAATCCGGGAGGCGATCGAGAAGCGACGCGAAGCATCACGGGAGCATAGAAAGGCAAAAAAGGAGAAGCGGCCGCAGGACGAAGTCAAAAAAGTATGGGAAATATATTTAGAGAAAAAATCCCTTGTACAGAAATTGGTAGAGGCAAAAATTAAAGGTGAAAGTGAACGCTGGATGACAGAGATACACAAAAAAAGGAGGCCGCGCCTAGGATTTTTTGGAGCCACATAAAGGCGCTAGGTAGGAAATCTGTCACAACGCAACAACATATTCTAGATGAAGGAGGAAATCAATTGGAAGGGTACGAAGCGCTAGGTTACATCCAAAAGGTAACAGCCGATTCGTTTCAAAAGAGCGTCCAGGGGATCTCCCCGGTGAGTAAAAGTGTGGCGGAGAAAGCAACAGAGGAAGAGCTAGTACTTGATAATTTCAACTGGAAAAAGGCCGAAGGAAAAATTCCAAAGCGCACTGCCGCGGGTTTAGATGGGATTCCCGTTAGCCTCATTAACGAACTAGGACATAACACTAAAGAAGCATTGTTAAAAGCAGTAGAAAAAAGCTCAAAGGACGGACAAATACCGGACAGTTGGCGACAAAGTAGAATGAACTTAATCTCTAAAGGCAAGGGAGAAAAGGACAAGATTCGCTCGTATAGACCACTAACCATTACATCGGTACTATACAGGTTGGCGATGCAAGCAGTAAAAATGAAAATAGAAACATGGGCCGAACATAACGATATTTTGGGAGAACTTCAGAACGGATTTCGAGTCGACAGGCGGTTAGACGATAACCTGTTTGTTCTCACTCAGTGTATAGAAATATTTAAAATAGAGAATAGGCCCTTGTACGTGGCTTTTCTAGACATCACTGGGGCATACGACAACGTTAATCAGGAAATTTTGTGGGATATAATGAAAGGAATGGGCATTGGCGACGACTGTATACAGCTTTTGAGGGAGATATACCGAGAAAATACAGTTTGCATAGAGTGGGAAGGAATGCGTAGCAAAGAGAACGTTGAGGTTAGCAGGGGTCTGAGACAGGGATGTTCTTTGTCCCCGCTGTTATTCATGCTGTACATGGTAAGTATGGAAAAAGCGCTAGAAGGTAGCAACATTGGTTTTAATCTGTCACACAAACAGGGCGGCATGATGATTGAGCAGAAGCTTCCAGGTTTATTTTATGCGGACGATATCGTCTTATTTGCGGACAGTCGAGATGATATACAGCAGCTGGCGAATATATGCGGAAGGGAAGGTGAAGCTCTTGGACTAGGATTCAGTGTAACGAAGTGTGGATTGATGGTATTCGATGATCCCTGTGATCAGACGGTGTCCATACAAGGCCAAGAAATACCGAGGGTAAGTGAATACAAGTACCTTGGAGTATGGGTAAATGAGAGTGATAGATACATGGAGGTACAGGAAAAAGCCTCGGTAGCAAAAGGAAAGAGGAATGCGGCAATAATGAAGCACAGAGCGTTGTGGGGATACAATAGGTATGAGGTGCTTCGAGGTCTGTGGAAGGGTGTAATGGTTCCAGGGCTTACTTTTGGGAACTCAGTGGTGTGCATGAGGGCAGAGGTGCAATCGGGAATGGATGTAAATCAAAGGACGGTGGGACGCCTCGCGTTGGGTGCTCACGGGAAGACGACAAACGAGGCTGTAAAGGGCGATATGGGGTGGGCAGGTTTTGAGGCGAGGGAAGCGCAGAGCAAAATAAGGTTCGAAGAAAGGCTAAGAAATATGAAGGAGAGTAGATGGGCAGAGAAGGTGTTCCGTTATTTGTATAGGAAGAGCGTGGACACACAGTGGAGAAAAAGAACTAGAAGACTCACTAGTAAATATACGGCTGGTATTGTAAGCCATATGTCAACAAAGAGCGTTAAGGGAAAAGTCAGGGAGGCGGAGAGGATTTACTGGATGGCAGCTATGGAGAAAAAACCGGCTTTGAGTAACTACCGAAAGGGCAAAAATGAAATAAGGAGGGAGGCATTTTACGATAATTCAAGGGGAAGCGCTTTACTGTTTGAAGCGAGATCGCGTTGCCTTAGAACGCGTAGTTATAAAGCAAGATTCAGTAAAGAAGAAGAACAATGCACATGCTGCGGGAAAGATAAGAAAACGGCGGAGCATGTTCTGATTGAATGTGGAGATATCCAGCCAGGTGTACGTTTGGGCACGAGCCTACAGGAAGCCTTGGGTTTTAGGGACAACAATGGAAAGCTGAACACACCCGCGATTGAAATAAGTAAGAGACGGTTAGAGTATTGGTGGCAGAAAATTAGAGAGAAAGGACAAAAATAAATATTGGAAAAATAAAATATGGACAGTGTGCCGTAAATGGCAGAGAACTTAAGCTGAAAATTTACCTTTTTTTCCATTAAGATAGAATTTATCGAAGTAGAGGCATTAGGCCAACATAAAAAAAGAAAACAGGTTTTTTTTTTTTTTGTCGAGCCTGGTGGCATACTTGTCACCACCCCGTTATAAAGGGGACGCTCATAGCATCCATCCATCCATGTAGCCACCACTAGTTTAGTTCTTGCAGTGTTCACTAGATGGCGGTACCGTCCCCTGTATGTAGCCACCTATAGTTTAGTTCTTGCAGTGTTCACTAGATGGCGGTACCGTCTCCTGTATGTAGCCACCTCTCGTTTAGTTCTTGTAGTGTTTACTAGATGGTGGTACTTGTAGCTGATGATGAAAAGATGCAAGATGTTATAAACTAGAAAGCGGTACTTGTAGTTGATGAAAGACGCGAGATCTTATAAAATAGGAATGATGTCACATATGGCGCGTGTCATTGGTTGAAGGCAATCGTTCGATTAGGTGCGGCGCCGTACGCTAGGGGGAGCGATGTAATAAAATCGAGTGGGCAAAATGTACAGAGGATTCATGGTTTACCAGGTTTACCTCCGGAGCTTCGCCCACTCATCATCATTCACTTCGTGGATATGGCGGAATTTTTTTTACATCAGTGATCACCCATTCAACATTATTTGCTCTCTCCAGTAAACTCGCGAACAAACTCCACCAGTCACCCTCGGCGCGTGAGCTCGAAGTAATCTTTTGAAACTTTTTTCTAAAGATTCATTCGTGATTACGCGCAGAACGCGACTCGTAAAGTTTGTTCGAGAGCTTACGCGTACATAATAATTTCAGCATACAAGTCGGCCCTCCACAAAACATTTGGCAGAGTTAGACTAGACGGCGACATGAGACAAGAACGTGATATACAATGTTTAGTTCAGTGAAAACTTCCCATATGTTTGTAATTGAGGAGCGAGATTGGCTAACATGATAATTCAACCTGGGAACTTTACAGCGAAAGCTTGTGAAGGTCACCTTGCATTGGCGTGAAAGACATTATGCGCTGTTTTTTGAGAACGCGTGCAGGAACTTCTCAGATTCTATTGGAACTGCATAAAAATTTTTTTCGCATCGGTAAAAAACGGCGTTTTTTAGGAGCGAAGCTTCTTATAGCGGCATCCGTTCATCCCTCGTAGCCGTTGTAGTGTGTAACAAGTACAACATATTGACCTCCAAAGTAGTGCCGGTGAGAGATTTCTTCTGTGGGTTGTTTATCAATAAGAGATTGTGCTCAATGTACACGTCAATGACTGCTAAGGGAGAATGAGAGACAGGAAAATGCGGCTTTTAGTCAACGCGCCGCTGCGAATTGTTTATTGTTCAACAACGCACAGAAGACAAGAAAGAGTCGTTACGTTATACTCGCTGGGCGCAGCCTCTTAGGTTTTGGAAAGGTCTAGTGAGCGTTGGGCCGCAGTGCCATGAATACAGTGAACTAGTATATACCATGAATTCAAGGTGGTTAAGTCGGGGAGAATGATCCTGCAGGAGCTGGGCCAACACCCAATGGCAATCAGGCACAATTACAATGATATCCCCGACAACATCAGGAAGAATATCACGGTGTCTCCTATACCAAGAAACATGCATCCAGAACACAACGTCGGAAGAAGAGGAGCGACGGCCAGGACTGTACTTCGTCAAGTCTCAAACGAAGAACGAGGAGTCGTATTTGTTGACGCGGCTTCCTACGCCAATGGGAAAGCGTTTGTGGCAGTGGTGGTCGATGGGGCTGGCCATGTCGTCAACTCAGCGACGGTCAGAACGAAAGACCCAATTATTGTGGAACAGGTGGCCACCGCCTTAGCACTCAAGATGCATAACATTGAAGTCGTCTACAGTGATTCCATGGCAGCACTACGGGCGTTCGCCAAGGGGACGGTCTCAGAGCAAACGCTGAGAAAACTGCAAGGCAAGAACATAACGCGTCATCTTCTGAGTTGGTTCCCAGCTCACCTTGGGCAAATCAACGATTCCCCTCCCAACCTCAATGAAGCAGCACACGAGGCTGCGCGAGAACTCTCCAACCGCGACTCCCCGGGGATGTGTTCTACTGGTGAAGGGGATAACCGGGAAATTCTTACAACATATAACGAGCTCACTAAACATTTCTACCTGTCTAAAAGGATTTTCCCTCCACCTCACAAAAATCTAACCCGGCCCCAAGCACTTACTATAAGGCTTTTGCAAACGCGAACGTACACTACTGTGAAAATGTTACACATCGTGTACCCTGACCTATACCCAAGTAATCTCTGTCCACATTGTGGGGAAATCGCTTCATTAGAACACATGCTCTGGCAGTGCACCAAATTCACTCATATATCGAACATCACCTCTGCCAGATGGGAGGCGGCAATCCGCAGCTCCTCCTTCGCAGATCAGCTATGGGCTGTCCACCAAGCCCGCGAGGCGGCTGAGGAGCTTGGCATCTCAGTCCCCACGTCAGAGCTGCCCGTAACACAGTGATCTGTGTTTTGGAGGACCAAATGAAAGTTTATTCAGTCCAATCCAAGGTTGGGAAAGGTGGGCAGTAGGAACGAAGCGCAAGCCGTAAGAAAGCATAAAGTTTCCCCAAATTAACTAGAGGGAACTCTTTAGCTGCGATCATTCAGCGATCATGGGAATGATAGGTAGTACACACGTTTGCCTAGTCTTCATACTTGAGGGTGGCGATTCGTACTTGCGGCTTCATTTATTGCTGGTTGAGGTTTTCCTTTGAAAGAAAGAACGAGCCCTTTTGAACTTAGTGACTTGATTCAAAATCTAAGCCTAAAAAATTAAGGTTGTGAAGTGCAAACGGTGAACATTTGCTGATTCATGTTTTCGTAAAAAAACAGTTCCAAGCCACACGAACACACACGGAGCCAGAAGCAGGCCAGAAGTACGAATATTAGACAAATGTGTGTACTACCTATCAATCCCACGCCCGCTGAAGCGCCGTGTGTTGCAGCTTCCTTAGACAATAGCGCCAGAGTTCCCTTTAATGTATAATAAAAAACTGTATGTAAGAAAGTGTGCGTGTGCCACCTCTTGTTTACTCCTTGGAATGCCCGCTGAATGGGGGTGCTTGTATATCGCGAATATATGATGAAAAGTTATGAGATGCTAGTACTTGGAGTGTTGAATACGTGGATGAACGGACACACAGACATATGCATGGACGGATGCACGAATGGCTGCACAGACAGATGAACGCAGGAGTGGATGCATGGACGAAAGCAGGGACGGACGCACAGATGAACGTGTGGACGCACGAACAGACGCACGCACGGACGGGCGGATGGGTGCATGCGCGGCCGCACAGACGCACGCATGGATGGACGGGAGCAAGAAAGAATGAACGGATGGATGCTTGGCCCTCCCATCCAAAATTCACTCCGTGGATGTGCTGCCATTTTTTTGCATCAGTGATCGCATCTCCGATAATTCTTTCTGGGGCTCCTGTAAGCTTTTAAACAAACTTGACTAATCGCTTCTCAACGTAATCTCGAAAGAACCTTCTAAAACCTTGTCAAACCCTTCAAAATATTGTTGCTTAGCCGTTGCAACAGTTTCTACGGATGAAACCACATCGCACGAAACGATGAAGTAGGGGTGGTGTTCAGTGGAGTCCTTTAAAAAAGTATCGTTACGATGATACAAAAAGCATAACATTGAGGAAGAAATCAAAAGGTATGCGTGCATATTGTAAACACAGAAGGATAAGGGTATAATAGAGTTCAGAAAGCTTGTTATCGCTTGTGAAACGGCCCAAGGCGCACCACTAACGACTTCAGGGTGCGCCAAGTTTGTATATCTGGTTAGTTTTTGCCCATAAAATTTGGTAAGGAAACGGTTGTGAACTCGTGTTTTTTCATTTCACTGCGGCAACTTGGCAAAGGAAAAGACAAACACCGCGTGACATATCGGCTTCCTTAGGGTATTTTCAAAGCTCTTTTGCGCTTCGCGTGAAACTGCGACGTTCGCTTCGCGGAGAATTTTCTGTAATAAGCAGAGGCGACGGTTATTACTTGTTCAGTCGATTGTGATTTGAAGGTTATCGAGCCAGCGTCGACTAAGAACTACAAGAGCGCCACATCACTGAATATTCTATCGAGAAGAAGGTGGTATTACGCGAACTTCGCTGACTCGTTTTTTTTTTGCTTCAAGCTGCGGTTACTCTCGTCAAAGTAAGGAAGCTGTTTATGCGAAGCAGTACTAAGCACCAGTTTCAACACATCTTTCCCAGCAATTTCGCAATCGCCCAGGTAAATAAAATCCCGCCGAGAATACACCTTATAGCGAAAAATTGAAAGCTCAAAATATATAAAAAACTGTGTAAAGTTCGTCGTAGTGCTCATTGTCTTAGCAATGCAACCTAGAAAAATAATTCTGGCCCACTCAGTACTGCGGGTATGATCTGTGACGTCAATCGGTTGTGACCCTCACCTCAATCTGACTAGACGTGCGCATACGTGCTCCCGCCGTTCGAGATAGCAGGATTGCTAAGCCTGACGAAGCCTTTCGTGGGGTGCTCGTGTTTCTTTTGTGGACTGCGTGAAGATGACCGTGTTTTTCTACGCTTGTTAATTACTGCGCCCGTGATGTGACGTGCTTCGTTTCCTGAATGTCCACCGGCTAGCTCACGCGATGGGCACTGCTGCGGGTCGAACTCTACTGGATATTGAGAATGCGGCGGAAGTTGGAGTGTTTTTATTCTCAGCGGACTACCGATTGATTGATTGATTTTATTGAGTGATATGTTGGGTTTAACGTCCCAAAACATCCATATGATTATGAGAGACGCCGAAATGGAGAGTTCAGGAATTTTCGACCACCTGGGTTTCTTTAACGTGCACCCAAATCTGAGCACACGGGTCAACAGCATTTTTGCCACCATCAGAAAGGTAGCCGCCGCTAGACCACCGCGGTGGGCTGGTCACGTCTTTTGAGTCATTATATATAATAATGCATATACAATCTCTGCTAGTTATATATTTATACATAAACACGAAAACTTCATAATATTACATTCGAATCAGCGCCCTTTATTCCTGGTTTCACACCCACAAGGCAGCATTTTCACTGTAGAAATGCAAGCAATGGTGTCAATGTAATGTGACTGGTAAATTATCTTACCTTGTCCTTCGGAGAACTTACGTAGCGCCGATAGAGCAACAATATCTGTGCCAGCTTCGAGCCAAATTCGGCTTCTTGACGCAAGTTATAGTGACTTTTGCACGATTCGGCGTTCGCGAAGGCTTCTTTTATCGAAACACTTTGGTCCTTCGTGAAATGACATTGACTGTATCCACCACATATAACTTTTTTCAATCGTGAAGCACCCACCCCCTTATTTATGCTCAAGGATGACTTTTGGACATCACGCTTCACATTCACTTTACATTTTGAATTGCACGGGCGCGGTTTTCTATCTCAGCTGGCGCAGCACTTCACGAAGCAGCTGTGCCGACAATCCACTCTGACTTTCACGGGCTTGCGAGGTGCCTGCATCAGAAAATGACTTATTTTGTGTTATAGGAAACAGATTCCGGATATTTACGGTAAAAAATTCGCACGAAAACACGCATTTCATATTATCGTATGGTTGTCAGAATGAAACGTGACAAAACGCAGGTGGTAAAATAAAAAGGCTTTGCTTCTGGAACTTCTCTGCACAGTCAACAAGGAACATTTAACATGAGGCGAAAACAGCAACACATTCATTGGTCCTTGGTAATGTTCCGTTTAGTTAGGTCGCTTAAAAGAACTCCGCCCATACAGAAAAAGGGGTTCAGTCCCTCTGTAACTTATAAAATAAATTTCGACACTACGCCGCATAAAAAAGTTACTGCTTTGCCACAAAGGTGAAGCAATGAACGTGATAACAATGAATTGGATGGTCACACGCAGAATGGCAAGTAGATTCAAATGTGCTCCACATTTCTCACGCACAAATGATGCATCAAACGTTCTCAGAGGTACATATGAACGCGAATAAGTCTCAGATGTCACTTCTATGTGCCTAAAAAGCGCGCCTTTCTCGCAAACGGAGGCTGTGTAACAATTGCAGTGACCTTTGTGCGCCCCGTAACTACAACAGAATCGTTTCATTGCAAGCCGTACACGTACCAAGACGTATAAACCTCCCCACCGGGAGATAAGGGTGCGCGAGAGATCTGCTACAGCCCTCTCCTCCTCTCCGCGGGCCAAGGTACGTGTGAGAGATTAGAGCCGCCGCGCGCTCAATGCGCCATATTGCTGATAATGCTGAAAATACGATAGTTCACCCCCCGAGATTTCCGCCAACAACGGTAAGTGGTAGGTATAAATAGCTTGCAGTTTGAGCGTCGAAGAGGGCACCCCTCTGTGGCTCAGTAGTTCAGGCCTCGCATTTAGACGCGGAGGTGGCATGATCACTTTCACACACAGGAGTGGTTTTTTTGGATTTTTTTCTTTCTTTCGATATCATCATCATCATCATCATCATCATCAGCCTGACTACGTCCACTGCAGGACAAAGGCCTCTCCCATGTTCCGCCAGTTAACCCGGTCCTGTGCTTGCTGCTTCCAATTTATACCCGCAAACTTCTTAATCTCATCTGCCCACCTAACCTTCTGTCTCCCCCTAACCCGCTTCCCTTCTCTGGGAATCCAGTCAGTTACCCTTAATGACCAGCGGTTATCCTGTCTACGCGCTACATGCCCTGCCCATGTCCATTTCTTCTTCTTGATTTCAGCTATGATATCCTTAACCCCCGTTTGTTCCCTAATCCACCCTGCTCTCTTCTTGTCTCTTAAGGTTACACCTACCATTTTTCTTTCCATTGCTCGCTGCGTCGTCCTCAATTTAAGCTGAACCCTCTTTGTAAGTCTCCAGGTTTCTGCTCCGTAGCTAAGTACCGGCAAGATACAGCTGTTATATACCTTCCTCTTGAGGGATAGTGGCAATCTACCTGTCATAATTTGAGAGTGCTTGCCGAATGTGCTCCACCCCATTCTTATTCTTCTAGTTACTTCAATCTCGCGGTTCGGCTCTGCGGTTATTACCTGCCCTAAGTAGACATAGTCTTTTACAACTTCAAGTGCACTATTACCTATCTCGAAGCGCTGCTCTTTGCCGAGGTTGTTGTACATTACTTTCGTTTTCTGCAGATTAATTTTAAGACCCACTTTTCTGCTCTCCTTGTCTAACTCCGTAATCATGAGTTGCAAGTCGTCCCCCGAGTTACTCAGCAATGCAATGTCATCGGCGAAGCGCAGGTTACTAAGGTATTCTCCATTGACTCTTATCCCTAACTGTTCCCATTCTAGGCTTCTGAAAACCTCCTGTAAGCACGCGGTAAACAGCATTGGGGAAATTGTGTCCCCCTGCCTTACACCCTTCTTGATTGGTATTCTGTTGCTTTCTCTATGAAGCACTATGGTAGCAGTTGATCCCCTGTAGATTTCTTCCAGAATATTTATATATACTTCATCTACGCCCTGATTCCGCAGTGTTTGCATGACGGCTGATATTTCTACTGAATCAAACGCCTTCTCGTAATCTATGAATGCTATGTATAGTGGTTGGTTATACTCTCAGCATTTCTCTATTACCTGATTGATAGTATGAATGTGGTCAATTATTGAGTAGCCTGTTCGAAATCCCGCTTGTTCCTTTGGTTGATTGAATTCTAATGTTTTCTTTACTCTGTTAGCAATTACCTTTGTAAATAGCTTGTATACTACAGAGAGCAAGCTGATCGGCCTGTAATTCTTCAAGTCCTTGTCATCTCCTTTCTTATGTATTAAGATGATGTTAGCGTTCTTCCAAGACTCTGGTACTCTTCCCGCCAGGAGACACCTCGTAAACAGGGTGGCTAGTTTTTCTAACACAATCTGTCCTCCATCTTTCAGCATATCTGATGTTACCTGATCCTGACCAGCAGCTTTGCCCCTTTGCATGCTCTCCAAAGCTTTTCTGACTTCTTCTATTATTACTGGTGGGGTGTAATCTGGGTTACTGCTAGTTCTTATAGTATTAAGGTCGTGGTTGTCTCGGCTACTGTACAGATCCCTGTAAAACTCCTCCGCTATCTTAACTATCCTATCCATATTGGTAGTTATTTTGCCTTCTTTGTCCCTTAGTGCATACATCCGACTTTTGCCTATCCCAAGTTTCCTCTTCAATGCTTTGACACTTCCTCCGTTTTTCAGAGCGTGTTCAATTCTCTCCATGTTATACCTTCTTACATCGCATACTTTACGTCTATTAATCAACTTCGAAAGCTCTGCCAGTTCTATTTTGTCTGTTGTACTTGACACTTTCATGATTTGACGCTTCTTAATTAGGTTCTTTGTTTCCTGTGAAAGCTTGCCAGTGTCCTGTCTAACTACCCTGCCTCCAACTTCTACTGCACACTCCATAATGATACTCGTCAGATTATCATTCATTGTATCTACGCTAAGGTTGGTTTCCTCACTGAGAGCCGAGTACCTGTTCTGCAGTGACACTCTGAATTCCTGTGCTTTCCCTCTCAGTGCTAGCTGATTGATTGGCTTCTTGCGTATCAAGTTCTGTCGTTCCTTCTTCAAGTCTAGGCGAATTCGAGACCGTACCATTCTATGGTCACTGCATCGTACCTTGCCAATCACTTCCACATCCTGCACGATTCCAGGGTGTGCACTCATTATAAAGTCTATTTCGTTCTTATTTTCGCCATTAGGGCTCCTCCATGTCCACTTGCGGTTTTCTCGTTTTCGGTAGAAGGTATTCAAAATCCGTAAATTATTGCGTTCTGCGAATTCTACTAGTAGCTCTCCTCTGGCGTTTCTAGTACCGATGCCATAATATCCTACTGCCTGGTCTCCAGCCTGCTTCTTCCCTACCTTTGCATTAAAGTCGCCCATCACTATAGTATACTGTGTTTTTACCTTACTCATTGCCGATTCCACGTCTTCATAGAAGCTTTCAACTGAAGCGTCATCATGGCTGGATGTAGGCGCGTAAGCCTGTACTACCTTCATCTTGTATCTTTTATTCAGTTTAATTACGAGACCTACCACCCTTTCATTAATGCTATAGTATTCCTCTATGTTGCCAGCTATGTTTCTGTGAATGAGGAACCCCACTCCCAGTTCTCTTCTGTCTGCCAAGCCCCTGTAGCAAAGGACGTGCCCATTCTGTAGCACCGTATAGGCCTCATCTGTCCTCCTAACCTCACTGAGCCCTATTATATCCCATTTAACATCCTCTAGCTCCTCGAATAGTACAGCTAGACTTCCCTCACTAGATAAGGTTCTAGCGTTAAACGTTGCCAAGTTCAGGTTCCAATGGCGGCCTGTCCGGATCCAGAGATTCTTAGCACCCTCTGCTGCGTTGCAGATCTGACCGCCGCCGTGGTCAGTTGCTTCGCAGCTGCTGGGGACTGAGGGCCGTGAGTTATTTGACGTAATCATGTGGGAGGTAGTGGCCAGATACTGCACCAGGGTGGCCAATCCTTCTCTGGTGAGGGAGTGCGTTCTCGGCGGTGTTTGCCGTAGAGGCCGCACCCCAGGCCTCTTGATGCAGTTCCATCAACACGCGGGTTTTTTTTTTTTAATCCGGTTGGGAACTGCGCGGTACCGGGATTGAACCACGGACCTCTTGCATGCGAGGCGGATGCTCTAACCACTACGCCATCGCCGCCACCCGATATAAATATATGTATATAAATATATGTATTCGATATAAATATATGTATATTAAGAAAAAAAGTGTATACCTAAGGGCTCATTTTTCCTTGTTTTTACACAGTAATAATGAGATCTAACAGACAATAATGCGAAGGAAATTATAGGGGAAGATATTAGACCAAATTGTAATGTATATATGAAGAAAAGTGGGTGAAATTTGGGCAGTATATATATATATATATATATATATATATATATATATATATATATATATATATATAGAGAGAGAGAGAGAGAGAAAGAGAGAGAGCGTGATATCGACGTCTATTCCGGCGGTGAAATCCAGCCGAGAGTGTCTATATAATTTCTATCGCAATAAAAAGATTCGGAAACCCAGAGATGAAAGGTAGAAGCAAAAAGGCGAGAAACAATTTTATCCTTCAGCTGGTACCACTAGCAACGTAAGCTTTCAGTTGTCTGAACATAACGTAGCGCACATAGAACAGCACTGCGGCCCGAACGAAGCTGACTGAATGTACGCAAGCTCTGTTATTGTTTTTTATTACAGGCGCAAAAAGTCGCCATTTTTACAATAGTGAACGCACCTTGAAGTCTAAATGCTGGTTCTCCAGTAAGCTATCAAACAGACTTCACCAGTGACGTTCGGCATGTAATCTCAAAGTAATATCTAGAATTTTTTTTCTGAAAAATCGTACGAAATAACGTGCATGCTTGTGAAGTTTCTTCGAGAGCTTACTCATTAAATAAACGCTGCAAGCCCACTCAAATGGCTAAAGTACTCGGCTGCTGACCCCCCCCCCCCCCATTCGTGGGATTGAATCTCGGCTTCGACAGCAGCATTTTCAGTGGAAGCGAAATTGCTGTAGGCCCGTTTTCAAAGATTTGGGCGCGCGTTAAAGAACCCCCATAGGCGGCCTGTAGTCCAGAGATTCTTAGCACCTTCTGCTGCGTTGCAGATCTGACCGCCGCCATGGTCAGTTGCTTCAAAGCTGCTGGGAACTGAGGGCCGTGAGTTATTTGACGTATGCATGTGGGAGGTAGTGGCCAGACACTGCACCAGGGTGGCCAATCCTTCTCTGGTGAGGGAGTGCGTTCCCGGCGGTGGTTACCGGTGAGGCCGCACCTCAGGCCTCTTAATGCAGTTCCATCAACACGTGGATTTTTAATTTTTTTCCGGTTGGGAACTGCGCGGCACCGGGATTTGAACCACGGACCTCTTGCATGCGAGGCGGATGCTCTAACCCCTATGCCATCGCCGCACCCGGATTGTTATGTTCTAAATGTAGGTTTCAGCGGAGTATCAGTCAAGTTTGTGGTTGTTTTTATAAAAATGTTTTAATGAAATGAGATTTCTGCTGATTACTCTCTTAATTAAGGGTCTAGAGAGTACGGGCCTGCCATTAGCCTATGGTGTGCTGTTTGTTGATATATTAAGCGGACAAAATTTCAATTCGTTTGTGAGGTGATGTTACCAAATTATTCTTTTTTAGTGATTAGGATTAATTTTGGTCACGAAATAGTTCCGGTACTATTACTCCAGTCCTGATAAAACCTGAGCAGCGACAGGTCTACAATTAGGACTTTGGACTGTATGAGTTAGAAGTTTCCCGGTAGGTTATTAGCAAAGTTTAGAGCGATCGTAAGGGAAAAAAACACGTGGTTCAAGACTTTGATCTGACGGGCGCACCTTTCTCCCGAGCAGTGAGCCACCCTCCTCCTCTGAGCGAGGGAAGACGCGGGCGTTTATTAGCGGTTTTCGTTATATTCTTTCTAACTCTGTATCTTCCGGTTACCTTAAGCTATCAAACTTATTTTTACACGGAAAAAACCGGACTGTTGTGTACTAAAAGAAGATATTAGCTATTTTTTGGTGGCGTTTGTAGCTCCATTTGATAATTTGTTTTTATGAAATGAGCTTTTTGCTGATTAACACCTTAATTAAGGGCCTAGAGTGTACGAAATTGGGCCTCCTGGTAGCCTATAGGTGCGGTTTATTATTATATTAAGCGGACAAAATTTAAATGCGTTTGCGAGGTGATATTACCAATTTCATCTTTTTAGTAATTAGGCTTAATTTTGATTGCGGAATAACTCTGGAATTAATAAATCTAGCCTGATAAAACTTCAGTACCGTCAGGTCTACCCGAAAGACTTTCAACTTCATAAGTAAGAAGTTTCCCGGTAAAATATTAACGAAGCTACAAGCGATCGTAAAAAACACGTGGTCTGACTGTTGTTGTTTTCACAGATTCACACTGTTTTCCGCTCCTAAAATTTAAAATTTTCGTTTGTAATAGCAGTATCTGTAGCGGTTGAACTCCTTGTATCTTCACGAACAAATATACACCACTCTGACCCTCCTAGAACCAAAATTGCTAAAGTTATAGGCAGATATGTGCAGACAAACAGACAGACAAAGAATTTTATTCGGGTCCTGAGGAACTGCGTTGTAGCGGCCCCGTTTAGGGGGAATCCGTAGCAGTCGCGGGCCTCTCCCACGTAGGGACAGGAAGACCGTGGCCCTCCGCCCTCTCGCAGGCCCTCTATGTGCAGAGCTCACTTACACGTGCCGCTGACGCGGCCGCTCCCACGGCTCTTCGCCCCCCATTCACAGAAACATAGTTAGCTGGCAACATAGAGGAATATTATAGCATTATTGAAAGGGTGGTAGGTACTGTAATTAAACTGAACAAAAGATACAAGATGAAGATAGCACAGGCTTACGCGCCTACATCCAGCCATGATGACGCTCCAGTTGAAAGCTTCTATGAAGACGTGGAATCGGCAATGAGTAAGGTAAAAACTCAGTATACTATAGTGATGGGCGACTTTAATGCAAAGGTAGGGAAGAAGCGGGCTGGAGACCAGGCAGTAGGAGATTATGGCATCGGCACTAGAAACGCCAGAGGAGAGCTACTAGTAGAATTCGCAGAACGCAATAATTTGCGGATTTTGAATACTTTGTACCGAAAACGAGAAAACCGCAAGTGGACATGCAGGAGCCCTAATGGCAAAAATAAGAACGAAATAGACTTTATAATGACTGCACACCCAGGAATCGTGCAGGATGTGGAATTGGTTGGCAGGGTACGATGCAGTGACCATAGAATTGTACGGTCTCGAATTCGCCTAGACTTGAAGAAGGAACGACAGAAACTGATACGCAAGAAACCTATCAATGAGCTATCACTGAGAGGGAAAGTACAGGAATTCAGAGTGTCGCTGCAGAACAGGTACTCGGCTCTTAATGAGGAAACCAATCTTAGCGTAGATACAATGAATGATAATCTAACGAGTATTATTACGGAGTGTGCAGCGGAAGTTGGAGGCAGGGTAGTTAGACGGAACACTGGCAAGCTTTCCCAGGAAACGAAGAACCTAATTAAGAAGCGTCAAAGCATGAAAGTGTCAAGTACAACAGACAAAATAAAACTGACAGAGCTTTCAAAGTTGATTATTAGGCGTAAAGTATGCGATGTAAGAAGGTATAACATGGAGAGTATTGAACACGCTCTGCAACACGCAGGAAGCGTCAAAGCAGTGAAGATGAAACTTGGGATGGGCAAAAGTCGGATGTATGCACTAAGGGACAAAGAAGGCAAAATAACTACCAATATGGATAGGATAGTTAAAGTAGCGCAGGAGTTTTACAGAGATCTCTACAGTAGCCGACACAACCACGACCTTAATACTATAAGAACTAGCAGTAACCCAGATGACACCCCACCAGTAATGATAGAAGTCAGAAAAGCTTTGGAGAGCATGCAAAGAGGCAAAGGTGCTGGTGAGGATCAGATAACATCAGATCTGCTGAACGATGGAGGACAGATTGTGTAAGAAAAACTAGCCTCCCTGTTTACGAGGTGTCTCCTGACGGGAAGGGTACCAGAGTCTTGAACCAACGCTAACATCATCTTAATACATAAGAAAGGAGATGACAAGGACTTGAAGAATTACAGGCCGATCAGCTTGCTCGCTGTAGTATACAAGCTATTTACAAAGGTATAATTTCTAACAGAGTAAAGAAAACATTCGAATTCAATCAACCAAAGGAACAAGCAGGAGTTCGAACAGGCTACTCAACAATTGACCGCATTCATACTATCAATTAGGTAATAGAGAAATGCTCAGAGTATAACCAACCACTATACATAGCTTTCATAGATTACGAGAAGCGTTTGATTCAGTAGAAATATCAGTTGTCATGCAGACACTGCGGAATCAGGGCGTAGATGAAGTATATATAAACATTCTCGAAGAAATCTACAGGGGATCCACTGCTACCATAGTGCTTCATAAAGAAAGCAACATAATACCAATAAAGAAGGGTGAAAGGCAGCGAGACACAATCTCCCCACTGCTATTTACCGCGTGCTTACAGGAGGTTTTCAGAAGCCTAGAATGGGAACAGTTAGGAATAAGAGTTAATGGAGAATACCTTAGTAACCTGCGCTTCGCCGATGACATTGCATTGCTGAGTAACTCAGGGGACGAATTGCAACTCATGATAACGGAGTTAGACAAGGAGAGCAGAAAGGTGGGTCTAAAAATTAATCTGCAGAAAACGAAAGTAATGTACAACAACCTCGGAAAGGAGCAGCGCTTCGAGATAGGTAATTGTGCTTTTGAAGTTGTAAAAGACTATGTCTACTTAGGGCAGGTAATAACCGCACGCAGAGCCTAACCACGAGATTGAAGTAACTAGAAGAATAAGATTGGGTGGAGTACATTCGGCAAGCACTCTCAAATTATGACAGGTAGATTGCCACTATCCGTCAAGAGGAAGGTATATAACAGCTGTATCTTGCCGGTACTTAGCTACGGAGCAGAAACCTGGAGACTTACAAAGAGGGTTCAGCTTAAATTGAGGACGACGCATCGAGGAATGGAAAGAAAAATGGTAGGTGTAACCTTAAGAGACAAAAAGAGAGCAGAGTGGATTAGGGGACAAACGGGGGTTAAGGATATCATAGTTGAAATAAAGAAGAGGAAATGGACATGGGCCGGGCATGTAGCGCGTAGACAGGATAACCGCTGGTAATTAAGGGTAACTAACTGAATTCCCAGAGAAGGGAAGCGGGTTAGGGGGAGACAGAAGGTTAGGTGGGCAGATGAGATTAAGAAGTTCGAGGGTATAAGTTGGCAGCAGCATGCACAGAACCGGGTTAACTGGCGGAACATGGCAGAGGCCTTTGTCCTGCAGTGGACGTAGTCAGGCTGATGTTGTTGATGATGATGATGATGATGATGATACTCCTCCCAGTCAATATGTCTTGAGTGTCCAGGGGAAGGAGAATTGTTCAGACCTCTGACTGTCACGTACGTGGGGATATCGTCACTGCCGTGGGTTTCAATATCTGTGAACCCTCTGAATTTCGTAACAATGCTATGCGACACTAATGTCAAGTCCAGGCAACGGCATTACGTTAGTCCTCGGAGATAAGTAGGGCGGTCGTCGTTCAGCACCTGAGGCCCGTGCTCTGATGCAATATCGATTAGGTTCGTGCCTTTTCGATTTGTCCTGATTCTTTCCTATACAGTGTATGATGGGCGTTGAAGTCGCCCGTCATTATCTAAGATGCTGGAGTCATGCAAATATATAATTTAATAATGGTTGACCCAGTCGACGTGACGGTGCTATATATACGCCTATCAGCGTAAACGACAACTTTTTCTTTTTAAGATATAAACACACGCAGAGATTTCTATTGTGAAACTCTACTCTTTGGCAAACACTTATGCACAGAGCAACTTGACTTCGCTGAATGCACGATGAAGAAACGAACGATTCATAGCCCGACAGTCAAGGTAATTTTGAAAAATGCGGTTCACAAATGACGATGATGGGAAACTTATTCTCGAAAATGAACTGTCTGAACTCAGGCAATCTTGACTGTAGACCTCTGGCATTCCACTGAACTAATGAAGCACGCTTGACAGTTTTTTGGAAAGGCTGATGTGGTCTATGGTGCACCATCTTGTTACTGAAGTCCGGCGCGAATTGGTTCTAGTGTGTCCAAGACTTGCAGCGCGCAATCATGCAGCGCGCAATCAATGCAAAAAAAAGTTGTGCTTCTTGTGCGGATAGACTGCCTGCTTGGGGCATATCAGTTGTTCACTGTCAATGTTGTAGTTCTGTAGGCACGGGTTCCCGCGGTAAAGCGGGCCAGTCAGAGCCAGAGGTTCTGTGTTGTGCCACAGTTACCCCCGGCCCCTCAGGACGTACCTCACCTGGAGGATGGGACGGGGGAGGTCACAATTGTAGTGGCGGCGGCGGTGGTGGTGGCGCCCAAGTTAGTGAAGGCACATTCTGCACAGGACTGCTTTTTTTTTTCTTCGAGCACCTCCATCCACGCGAATGCCATCGTTGAACAACCGTTACCACTTCCTTTCGTGAGGATTCGTCTTTCACCATTTGTCTCAGAATGCTCCTCTTCTTCATGACTACTGGGCAGTCTTTGGATTAGGTCTCATGGTTTCCTTTGCAGTTGCTGCATTTTAGGAGAGCTGTTTGGCAAGGCTCTGCTTTGTGGAGTCCGTCCCAACGTGGACATGCTTGCTTGTTGTTACACACAGCACTAACATGACCCAGTTTTAGACAGTTGTGGCACTGCAGTCGCCTTGGGATGAATGGTCGGACAGTGTGACGAAAGTGACCAACCTTGACATGTGACTGGCTGCAATCCCCTCTGAAGGTCACCTTGAAGAAACAGGATTTGCCGAGCCGGCATACTTGCATTAGGTTCGTTGCCTCAGAAGCTGGCTTTATCAGCACAGGAAGGTCTGCATTTAGTTCAAATGATGGCAAGTAAATATAGGCTGCTTCCTGCTCATGAATTTCTTGTAGCCACTCTGAAAGTTTGCGACTTTTTACTTTTAATACTGTGACTCATATACACGTCATGGACTTTTAAATATTATTACAAAGAATGCCAGTGAAGCCAGCGTTTTGACAAGTAAACTTTCTTCGTCATGGCGATGCCGTTGCCCTGATGAAGACAAGTCAACTTGCTGCAACACTGTTTCCAGCGACGTTCTTTCTCAAAGAATTTTCGCTCGCTTGAAGCCTCCCTATGCCTCTCAATTGCAGTCTTGTTTGGTACCCAAGTTTTGTAAGCGAAGTATGTGCGACGTCATAACAAACGTGATTGAGTCAAAACGACGTGTCCAACTCGGGATTACTGATTATTTTCGCAATCGCTTGGATATTCTGGCTTCAATGTTTGCTCATTGTGTCCGTATGTTTATTGTAAGTTAAAGTTGATTTTATAGATTGACACTTTCACACTTCGTCTATGTCTTTTTTATACAAAATGTGGAATAAGAAGTTCAAGTTATTTGGTTCGATTGAGTTTCGTCTTATTCGGAGATATCAATCAGCTTAACTTTTGCTTCTTCAGAACACAGGAACAAAACTGAAAAAATGATTATAAAAATTTAACAGTTGACCGCATCACCCCAGCGCGTCTGAAGGAAGGCACGATCGTCTTCCGCTTCTATGCGAAGTGGGAAAGGAGGGCTTCCGTGGCAAGCCTCCTTCTCTCGATTTTTCATCATTTCCCTCTATTTGGTGACCTCCCCAATGACGTTATGAAAGAAATTTTTTGTTCGTGATTTATTTCTGGTACAATGCCTGACAACCACCAGTAATGAATGCGGCACTGCCGCTGAGTATCAGCATGCCAGAGCGAATACATGGGAGATACAGGAGGTTCCCGCCCCTGCATGAACGTCGGTGGCACATAGAGTAGAGATCCTGGCCCCAGTAATCGTGGTCCGATATTGAGTTCCGAGGGTGGAATTGGAGCAGCCGATGAACTCTGAGGGCGAACACTCTACTCTGGTGTAGAGCAGCACCTTTGAATCTGCGAGTGGAACACAATGCACTCAACCGAAGCAAGCATGGAAGCGACGAGGAAGCATAATTTGTTAAGTTGCCCAGCAAAATTTGGGCATAGCTATTCCGTTCCGCTGATTGCCCTTTCATATTGCTGTTGAATTCCGGCTCATACATAATAGGAGTGTCGGTGACACAGTCCGATGAGCGGCTCGTCCCGGAACTGCAGCTTTGGAGCTGTCACCAGACATGCACGTGACAGCGGTGGTGCCATGAAGTGGACGAACGTGCTAAAAGAAGAGCATTACGCTGTATTCCGGGCCACTCTGCTGATTTCGGTGAAGCAACTTTTCCTGCTCCTCAAAGTCACTCTCAATCTTAGCTGACTAGGACTTTTTTGTTTGCACAAATAACTTCCGCAATTACTCTGCCATGAGAACCTACTTGTTCCAAAAGAAGCAGAAAAATTTGCCCTTACTCCACCAATAGAACTCAACGTAAGAGGTTGTTGGCTGGATTGTAATCACACCGATGTCAACGAAAGTTTTATTGACAGAGCTGCTTTAGCTTTTTGCTGTGCCAAGTTGTGCAAACAGGAACTGTCATTACATGAAGCGGCAACTACTCGCCCCGTCCTCTGCTTAATCTTTTGCTTCGCTCCCATAACACGTGCGCTAGAACATCCGCTGTGTAACGCAAGAAGCCTAGTAGTTGTGGTTGCTACGTCACCAAATCCCTATACAATCATGTAGAAACTGGCAAGTTACTAAATAACGCAACACTAAGAAATAGCACCCTAGCGAACAGCTCGCAACTATAGTCATGGCATTAAATCGCTCAACCTCATGTATTACCTAGTGCCGTGAATGAAATTGCGTAGTAACTTGTCTTGAAACTGAAGTCACGTAAAGAAGCGTAACGGGCTATCACACTACATTTTTGTGCCTAAACCAGGCAAACAGCTAGTCTTAAAATAAAACAATTTCCTGACAAGAACTTTGTTGCATCTAGTCACATGAGTTAAATCATGTAAGACTATTAACAACTACGCCCGTGGCTTACAATCGCGCAAAACAACATAACAACTAGTCTGGCAATTTAAAAAAATTTGCAACATATCCACGGACTGAATGATGGAGAGTGGGGCGAAGAATTCATCCGTCCATTTGTTCTTGCTTCCGTCCATTTATACGTGCGTCTGTGGGACCGTCCGTGTGTCCATCCGCCAGTACGTGCGTGCGTCTGTTCATGCATCCGTCCCTGCGTTCGTCCATGCATCCGCCCATGCATCTGTCTGTGTGTCCGTTCGTCCATCTATACAACACTCGAAGTACAACCCATAGAGTTTCCCAAAATTAACTAGAGGGCATTCTGGCGCTGCGATCGTTCAGCGACTATGGGAATTATAGGTAGTACTCACACTTGCCTAGTCTTCGTACATGCGGGCTGCGAATCGTACTTGCGGCTTCGTTTATTGCTGTGCTTCTGTTTTGTTTTGAGAGAAAGAACAAACCCTTTTGAACTTAGTGACTTGATTCGAAATGGTAAGCCTAAAAGAATAAGGTTGTGAAGCGCAAACGGTGAAGTTTGCTAATTTTTGTTTTCGGGAAAAAACAGATCCAAGCCACACGGACACACACGGAGCCAGAAGCAGACCATAAGTACAAAATATAGACAAATGTGTGTACTGCCCATCATTCCCATGCTCACTGAAGCACCGTGTGTTGCAGCTCCCATAGACACTAGAACCAGAGTTCCCTCTGGTGTATATTAAGAAATTCTATGGTACCACCATCTCGCATCTTTTCATCATATATTACCCATATAGAAGCACCACCATCCAGCGGACATTCCAAGGACTAAACGAGAGGTGGCACCCAGACACTTTCTAACGGGTTGCGCTTGTTGTCTACTTCACACCTTTAACCACCTCGATTTCAGGGTATATACTATAGTTCACTGTATTCATGGCACTGCCGCCCAACGCTCGCTAAACCTTTCTAAAACAGTGGAGGTTACGCCCAGCGAGTACAACATAGCAACCTTTTCCTGTCAGATAGTGCTCAATGTTCATGCCAATGGCTGCTAATGGGAAATGAGAGACAGGAGAATTTGGCTTTTACTTTCTTACGGCTTGTGCTTTGTATCTAGTTCCCACCTTTAACCTCCTCGTGTTCATGGTATATACTAGTTCATTGTATACATGGCACTGCGGCTCAACGCTCGCTAAACCTTTCTAAAACTAAGGAGGTTACACCCAGTGAGTATAACGTAGCAACCCTTTCTTGTCCGATAGTGCTCAATGTACATGCCGATGCCAGCTAATGTGGATTTCAGCGTGCGCCTTAACTAAAAGCCACATGCCCCTGTCTCTCATTTCCGAGTAGCAGCCATTGGCATGTACATTAAGCACTATTTTTTGTTGTTCAACAACGAACAAAAGGAATCTCTCACCGGCACCACCAGTGAGGTCAAAAAGTTATACCTGTTACACACTAAAACGGCGACGAGAGACGAGATAGTGCCTTTATAAAAAGCTTCGCCTCTATAAAACCAGCCAATATTATGGGCTAAGTGCTCACATGACATTTTCCTGTAGTGTACTCCGTAATATCTAATGGCGTGACTAAAATCGCAACTGCAGAAGGGCACGAAAAATGAGGAATCATAAAAAAAGGCACAGGGCCCAGCGGTCACTGTATCGGCTTTTCTCTCAAGAGGATGGGTAGAAATTTGAAAACGCGCATGCGCCGTACCATCGACAAAGCATGTCCGTAGCAGTATAAATATAGCTAAACCCATTGTCCGTTAACGCTACCGCAGGTAAAAAAAAACCTGAGAGAGAAAATTAATCTCGAGGCTTCGTATTTGTTCTTGAGCTCGGAAGTTTCGCTATCTTCGAACAATGCATGTAAGCTGTAAATAGAAGCTACAACCACACCTACCACAATTAACCGCTATATATTGCTACCGGTCTTCGCTCCGAGACAACTGCTGTGTTCTCATAAGTTGTCATTCACGGGCTCTAGTGTCTGAATAGCCACCTGGATTTGTTTTCGCACGGATAAATGCCTTGTTTGCAATGGGTGCTTGGCTTGTTTGTCTCTTTCTGTGTCCTCGATGTTGGAATCGTTCCGCAGTTATGAAGCCCTAAAAAGGAGGTCCCATACCTTCTTGAAATCACATTAGGCAACCGCTAGTATCTTGACTTCTTGCCACCAGAACCGCCTAAGACATTCTCACGTTGCATGGTCTCGCGAAAACCGTGTAGTACGTGCGTAGTACCAATCGAAATAAAGAAGAGTATCTACCCACGATTTGCACTGCCAGCAATATCTTAGAATTTCTTGCACAAGCTTCACATTGCTAGCTGCAATTCAGCAGTAGCAATGTCGAAAAGAGGCTCCCGTGTTGGCTGCAGCTTTGCGTCAGTAGTGTAAGTTGCGCACATCTTGAAGGGAATGGTCCCAATTGTCGATGTGTATTGTCGTCGTACGCTGCTTCCGTCGTGACGGTCAATTTCTTTGAGCACAAGAGCGAGACTGCCTTCTCTCGCCAAGACAGAGTTTTCACTCTCTGTCGTCACCACCGCAGCGCTCGCCACGTGGTAAGAGAAAGAGAACGCCCCGAATTGGCTATGGGCACGTTCCCTAACCTTCGAGAAACAACGCGCTGTGCAATCATTCACCGGACCCCCCATATGCTATATAGGCGATGGATCTTCACCTGCAATGTACTCGCGGTGGTGAATTGCTCTCGAGCGTAGTTGCACAATATAGATTATTTCCGTGCGCGTTAACAAAAAAACAGGGTCCATTCTTCTCCCCTCTCAAGGCTTCATATTAGAGCAGCTGAAATTCCTTTTCCCTAAATGCATCGCTCCTCCCAAGTTTCGGTGCTCACATTCGGCTCGCGCGGCGGGCAGACACACGCGGGGGCTGCGCGCTCTGTCCCAGTCGATGGGCGTGGCTGATAAGTGACAGCGTGAAATAAAACCAGACATGTTTTTTGTGTGCGTGGTTTTTCTTTACATCTGTTTCTGCGCATTACATCATACTTTTTACAGTGGTCAAGGGGAAAAGAATGACATGTAAAGATGCACTATTTCACCATGCAGTATAAATATATCTGTCTCATACTAGCCCAGATATAACGTTGTTGATCTTCAATTTGCCATGTGCATTTATGCGATATCGCATCGACGACCAGTTTGATGTCAATGAAGCATTGGTGGACTCTGGCATCAAATATTTTCGTATTAAAAGAAAAGTCTGGCGAACGTGGTTGGGCCCTCAGTCCGCGAGTCCACCGGTACGAGCTTGCTTGAATTGGTCATAACTTCTGGTCCCATTGTGGTACCCTCCACATTTTTTTTTCTGTGTGCCTTGTTGGCTGGTACGTTCATTGAAAAAGCGCGAAAAGCGTGCGACTAATTTTTCAGTCCCACTGATATCTGAAAGTTTCTAATGATTCAGCGACTGTTGATTTGTGACACAATGAGCTCTGAGGTCTGCCTGAGCATTCAGCTTCTTCGCAATGCCCAAACCAGATACTAAGGTCCTTTGATGTATGTCTTGCGAGACCAAATCTGTGCGTTTTTAAGTAGTTTGTTGGTTTCTAAGTTTCTTTTACACACTTCGTCATATATGTTTAACCAGCTAATATAGTACTGATCTCTCATCAATAAACAGTTCAAGCATACAATGCAGTTATCTTGGATGTATTACGTACAAAGAGGCGTAGGTCTGCATGAGAAAAAAAAATATTTATTTACACTGAAACCTTGCGAAAAATTCTTGAAAATCTGTCTCACACCTCCTTAGCTGCTATGTTATCGAATCCCTTAATCACTCGCGTGGTATCTGAATGACTGTTTTGTTTTTCTCGTATGAACGTTGTTTGGTATAGTAAAATATTTAGTAATCTTCGTACCTGCTTCACACTGTATCTACAACTTAGGAGCTACGCTTTATATCTATACACTTGAATTATTTTTTATTGTAAATATTCTTGCATTCCTTAGTGTAGCAAGTAATGTCTGTACATAAAACGAGGCACTTGTAGTTTTATGCTTAAAGCCATCGTGGCCTGTCTAAATCACGTTCTAAGGTTAGGTCACAACTTGCCATCGTGCATCGGTCCAAATTGTGTCTCGAAACAGAGTGACAACTTGTGAGAAGCAGCATTGTTACGTACGTCTAGAAAGCTTTTGTACCCTTCACGTATCACGGAAAGCTAATGTACATTTGAGGTATGCAGAAAGCTACCGCACTCTCTCAAGTACGGTCGGAACCTTCCGTATTGTTTGCGTGTGGCAGAAAGCTTTTGCAGTCTTTCCTTATGGCAAAAAATGGCAGCATATTCACGGAGTGAATGGTGGAGTGTTGGGCGAAGCATCCGTCAGTCCATTCGTTCTTGCTTCCGTCCGTCCACGCGCCCGTCTGTGCGAGCGTCCGTGCGTCCATTCGCCCGTCCGTGCGCGCGTCCATTCACCCGTCCGTGCGTGCGACCGTCCCTGCGTTCGTCCATGCATCCACCCCTGCGTCTGTCCATGCGTCCATCCGTTGGTGCAGCCATCTTTGAGACCGTCCATGCATCTGTCTGTGTGTCCGTTGGTCGATTTATTCAACACTCCAAGTACCACCGTCTCGCGTCTTTTCATCATATATTCCGCATATGCACAGCCATTCAGCGGACATTCCATGGACTAAACGAGAGGTGGCACACGCACTCTTTCTTACGGCTTGCGTTTCGTGTCTATGTCCCACCTTCAACCACCTAGAGCTCATGGTATATACTAGTTCACTGTATTCATGGCACTCCGGCCCAACGCTCGCTAAATCTTTCTAAAACCAAGGAGGTTATTCCCTCGAGTATAACGTAGCAACCCTTTCTTGTCAGATAGTGCTCAATGTACATGCCAATGGCTGCTAAGGGGGGAATGAGAGGCAGGAGAATTCGGCGTTCAGTTAACGCGCCCGCGGCGATTTTTTCATTGTTCAACAACGCACAGAAGAAATCTCGCACCGGCACCACCTCGGAGGTCAAAATGTAGGACTGGTTACAAACTACGATTACTACTACGACTACGAGGGACGAACAGGTGCTGCTATAAAGAGCTTCACCCCTAAAAAGCTTCTGTACTGTTTACTTATGACAAAAAAGCTTTCGCCCTCTTTACGTACGGTAAAGATAGTCTGTACTGTTTACGTACAGCCGAAAGCTCCTGTGCTCTTGGCGTACGGCAAAAAACTTCTGTCCCCGCCGCAGTGGTCTAGTGGCTAAAGTAATCGGCTGCTAACCCGCAGATTGCGGAATCGTATGCCGGTGGCGTCAGCTGCATTTTTGATGGAGACGAAAATGCTGAGGCCCGTGTGCTGAGATTAGGGTGCTCGTTAAAGAACTCAAGGTTGTGGAACTTCTTAGAGCCCTCCACTACGGCGTCCCTCATAATCATATGGTGGTTTTGGATGTTAAACCCAACATATCAATCTTCAGAATGCTTCTGTGCTGTTTACGCATGGCACAAAGCTTTTGCACTCTTTACGTGTGGTATATACCTTCGGTACTGTTTACGTACTAAAACTTCCGTAGTTTTTCCGTACGGCAAAAAGATTCTGATCTGCTAACATGTGGCTTTACACTCTTTAAGTACGCTAGAAACCTTCAGTACTGTTTACGTACGGCAGAAAAATTGCGTGGACTTTACACACGGCAAAAAGCTTCTGTACTCTTTGCAGACAGGTTACGGGCTTCTCGCGTATGACAGAAAGCTTCCATACAATTTACGCGCAGCAGTAAGTGTCTGTACTGTTTACGAACAGCAGAAAGCATCCACACTTCTTTCGTGCGGCAGAAAAACTCTGTGCGGTTTACGTACTGCAGGAAGCTTCCGTGCTGTAAAGGTACAGTGGAAAGCGTCCATGCTCATTACATACGCTGGAAAGCTTCTCAACCGTTTACGTACGGCAGAAAGCTTCCTACTCTTTACGTATGCCAGAAAGCTATCGTACCCTTTAGGCACGTGTTGCTTCAGGCATGTTCACTAAAAGCTCTACATCGCCGAGTTCATGGGAAGGTCGTCCACTCATTGTGACAACACCCAAGCAACAGTGTCCTTGTGAGAAAAATGCTGACGGGAGCAAAAGTCTGAGTGCACGAGTTAGGCCACTAGTCCCGGTCTTTCGCACACAATAGTTCTGTAATATTTTGAAATGAGCATACCTTATTCACATGCTTTCGTGCTACATACTCGTTGAGGCTGCTGAGGAAATGTGCACAAGTAATTCGTTTATTCGCTCTGCGGAATATCTTCTTCTTCTTTACACCAATGACGTTGTTCTAGCAGCTATAGTGCTCTACTGCTTATCCGAAGGTCATGTAAGGGCAACCCGGTCGCGGCTGCCATGTTTTCGTTCAAGGCGCAAATGCTTTGCGACCGTGTACTTACATTTCGGTGGATGTTCGAGTATCCAATGTGTGGAGATATTTGTGAGCCTTGCTCCACGGCTTCTCGCATCATTATATTCTAGTTTTTTTCAGCTGTTAAACCCCGGGGTGTATCAACCTTAGACATGTAGAACGTGATCAGTTCTCTGTTTTCTGGTGAATGGTTCAAGGTCCAGCTTTAGGGGGCGCTCTCACGAACATTCGACAAGGTGCAAGGTTGAAACCGGACAAAGTACCAATAGATCAAACGGTTTTGAGTATTTTTTAGATGATTTTGGTTCGTAAGCACAATGTAGGAAATAACATTTTTTGATTATACGGTAGAAATATTCTATATATAGTCTGTCCGTGGACGTTTTTTGATAAGCATATATTTGATGTGTTCATGTATTCATCATAGTAGGTATTTATTACGTACTATATTAGGTTTTATTAGGCTTTCTTTTATTTATAGATAATAAAGCTTATCATTAAAATATATTGAAGTAGTTTCACTCCTACTAGTCCACACCAACTGGGGAGCTCTTTTAATGCAGAAATGCTAGTAATTATGACAAAATAGCACGGCTTGTAATATTGTTGCCGTACAATTTGTTTGGAAAAAATTTATTGCCACAAACGTCAATAACACTGAACAGAACATTTTCTTCTTAGACATACTCTAACGATGATGACAAAACAGACGTCATTTGCATGAACATGGAAAATAGATGACGTTGAAAGAACAGGTACATTCGATGGTTCACACAAACACAACCACAAAAAATACTTCAAGGTAAACAAGAGACACAAATAAAACATAAATATGTAAATTTTGCATATTTACATGTTGGCATGCCATTTCTGCGGCACGTTAACAGATCAGCCTACCAATACCAGGCCGGCCGAAAGACAAGTTTCACTCGTCCGTCATAGACCAACACAAAAGGGCAAGACCAGTGCCGAAAAAATTCCTCTTCACCAGGGAAGAAGAGCTCCTCTGACAAAACAGACAGCAGCTCCGAGTACAATCCTTCTAGGATCGGGTAGAGCGCGCGGCGGCGGCGGCCCGCAGCAACCGCCTCGCAGCGGTTGCGCCAGAGGCAGAAAGAGCCGGCCACAATGAGAAGACAAGCGAAGCGGCCTCGCGAACAACGCCCAGAAGAAACGAAGCGATTTACTCTGAGGCAGTGAAATCCGGCATGTACGGCTCTCCAAAAAACGCGAGCAATGACACAATGTCTCAGAGAATGCTGATTTGTTTCCCGAAGGGAGCAGTTGGGACATGTTGCTGACTGGACTATTCTCAACCTTTCGAGGCGGTCGAGAGTGGGAAGCACCCCCCATCCCAGGTGCCGCATGGAGTCCCAGAGGTGTCCAGGCAGGAAAGAAGCCGTTAAGGTGCTCCAAGACACCCGTCTAGAGTGAGCACGGCGGCCTGGAGGGACAACGGGAGCAACAAAGCAGCAGTTGTCTCAACTATGTGGTTGTTCAAACATCTATGCCAGGACAGCTCGACTTCACATGGCGAAAAAATTGCAACAGTTGTTGCATAAAACGCAAGAAGTGTTATTGACTGCAGCCCCCTGTTAGGTTGCACATTAGGCATCAAATTCCGAAGGTGAGTACCCGAAAAGTAATATGCAAGTGTTCGTGCGGGAGATTCCTCCCCTTGCACTAGGCGCAAGAGGAAGCGTAGTGCCAGCAGCCGACAGCGTATGGACACTGAAGGGAAAGCAAAGCCTCCCTGAGAACGCTGCTGTCCCAGTGCCGCGCGAGAGACCAACTCAGTGCCGCCTGACCAAAAAAAAAGGAACACAAAGCAGACTGCAGTGATCGCACGATACATAAAGATGGTTGTACGACGTGAAAAAGGTGCCAAATGCGACCGCAAAATACAGTATGCGCTAGGTGCCTCCGCTCAAGAAGCGGGAAGTCAAAATCCCGTGCATCCTGAATTTTCAGTCTTACTTCTTCGAAAGCGTTTTACTAAACAGATTCGCAAATGCCGTAGTGGTTGTCATCATCATCATCAGCCTAACTACATCCACTGCAGGACAAAAGCCTCTCCCATGTTCCACCAGTTAACCCGGTCATGTGCTTGCTGCTGCCAATTTGTACCCGCAAACTTCTTAATCTCATCTGCTCACCTAACCTTCTGTCTCCCCCTAACCCGCTTGCCTTCTCTTGGAATCCAGTTAGTTACCCTTAACGGCCAGCGGATATCCTGTCTACGCGCTACATGTCCGGCCCACGTCCATTTCCTCTTCTTTATTTCAACTATGATACCCTTAACCCCCGTTTGTCCCCTAATCCACTTTGCTCTCTTCTTGTCTTTTAAGGTTACACCTACCATTTTTCTTTCCATTGCTAGCTGCGTCGTCCTCAATTTAAGCTTGACCCTCTTTGTAAGTCTCCAGGTTTCTGCTCCGTAGCTAAGTACTGGCAAGATACAGCTGGTATATACCTTCCTCTTGAGGGATAGTGGCAATCTAGTGGTAGTGGTTTTATAAAATACCTAAAATACGAAGAGACCCGGCAGGCTGAATGGAAAAATGGGAGGTAGGCTCGGTGGCTGTGCTTCAGTGCAGACCACTAATCCGTTGCTTTTCGCCATGCAGGTCCACAGTTTCTTCACTGGACTACTTTTGCCTGCAATTCTGGCCTTCCCCCAAGCTACAGCGATTGCAGCAAACCGTTCCAGCACGCCCGGTGCGGGCCCCTGCCCTGCTTCGTCCGCGACCGATTCAGCGTGCCCAACAGCGCCGCCACTGCCCTCTTTGGTTCCCCAATCACCCTGGAAAGCGCTATCGTCAGCAACATCATCCACCAAGTCAGCTATAAAACCGCCCCTGTCGTCCTGCACGCTCTGTGGGCTCGGTGGCTGTGCTTCAGCGCAGACCACTAATTTGTTACTTTTCGCCATGCAGGTCCACAGTTTCTTCACTGGACTGCTTTTGCCCGCAATTCTGGCCTTCCCCCAAGCTACAGCGATCGCAGCAAACCGTTCCAGCACGCCCGGTGCGGGCCCCTGCCCTGCTCCGTCCGCAACCGATTCAGCGTGCCCAACAGCGCCGCCACTGCCCTCTTTGGTTCCCCAATCACCCTGGAAAGCGCTATCGTCAGCAACATCATCCACCAAGTTAGCTATAAAACCGCCCCTGTCGTCCCGCACGCTCTGTGGGCTCAGTGGCTCTGCTTCAGCACAGACCACTAATCCGTTGCTTTTCGCCATGCAGGTTTGTCGAATTCTTTTGGAAAAAAACTAGCAATTACTTTCTTATACAGCTACCGAGCCCACGGTGTTGCGCTACAATGGTTGTTGAATGTGTCCATGCGCTGCAGTCGTTTTTGCTTTTGGCGGGAGATATTGAAACCAACCCTGGCCCTCCCAGTATTGAGGACGTAATGAACGAGTTTAGAAAGCTATCGGCTGGCCAGTCGAAGCTGATTACCGATATGCTAGACCTTAAAAACCAGCTACTACAGACAAAACCCTATCAGACCTCAATAAACGCATGACTGATTTAGGACATCATCACACCATTTCAACCATCCGAACCAACCTGGACACTATAAAAACAGATACCACTGAAATGGCTAACCAGATTGACCGTCTTGCTGCACAGATGGATGATACCGAAAACAGGTCCCGTCGCAATAACCTGATCTTTTATAACATTCCCGACCCAAACTCTAAAGAAACATTCGCAGAATCTGAAGAAATCGTCACCCGTCATTGTCGTGATCGCTTGAAGTTCACCGTTGACCCTAATCACATTGAACGCGCACATCGCCTAGGACGCCATACAGGAGGCCATAATTGGCCACTCATTGTAAAATTCAATCACTTCAAAACTAAAGAATCTCTACTTTCTAATGGCCCCAAATTTAAGGGAAGCAATTTCAGTGTTGGTGAAGATTTCTCTCATCCCGTTAGAGTTGCTCGTAAAAAACTTATCGCCTTCGCTAAATCAAAATCTACTTTCTACTCATTGCGGTTCAAAACATTGCACATTGGTACCAAACGCTACGTGTATGACCACTCCACAGATTCTGTTCAGGAAATGTTGTAGCAATTGCCCCATCATCAAAAGAGGCCTCACCGCCCTCGATCCGCCCCTCGATTAAACTTATTGCTCTCTGCTATCTTTACTAACATACGCAGCTTTATTTCAAAACGTGACATTATTTCTAATCTGGTGTTATCATCTGATAGCAACCTTCTGATACTAACGAAAACATGGCTTACTAGTGACGTGACTGACGGCGAGGTACTCGCTGACCTACCCAATTTTAGAGTGTTTCGAAACGATCACAGCGGCACGAGAGGAGGAGGAGATCTCGTCGCTGTCAGTCACAACATATCCTGTTCGTCTATAAACATTGTGTCCGACCCTGAAATCTTGTGGCTTAAACGCCATGCCGCACCGCACTCAGTTTTACTAGGCGTTTGCTATAGGCCCCCTCACAGTACTCCCGATTTTTCTGCTAAGCTCAATATTATCCTAAGCGAAATAACGACCAAACACCCTAACATGCGTGTAATTCTGTTTGGCGATTTTAATTTTCCTAATATCGATTGGGCAAGCCAGCCTGCACCAGCGGCTACGTCAAGGGAATCGAACGATTTCCTTGATGTATGCCTTAACTTAAACCTCTCTCAAGTTCTTACAGAACCAACGCGCGTTATCGATAACTGCCAAAACATTCTGGATTTTATATTAACCAGCCATCCCGAGTGCGTGTCCTCCATCGCATACCTGCCTGAAATCAGAGACCATAAAGTCATTCATGCTGACTTCGTGATTAAGCCCGCTTTTGCCCCAACCAAAAAAAAAACTATCCGTTTGTATGAAAAAGGAAACTACGAAGCAATTAACTCTGAACTAACGAATTTTTACTCCACTTTTGACACTGCCTTTTCTCATCATAATGTAACCGAAAACTGGTTGATTTTCAGAGATAAGCTAAACGAAATGGTTGATAAATACATTCCCCGAATTAACATCAATCCTAATACCGCGCAATCCTGGTTCAATAAAGCACTGAAACGATTAGAAAACAAGAAAAAACGCTCCTTCCGCGCAGCCAAGTCCCGTAACACCCCTGATGCATGGAACAAGTACAAAGCCGCCGAATCTGCTTATCTGCAAGCCATACGTCACGCCAAACACTCATTCTTCCATTCGGACGTGCCGAACACGCTTAAGAACAACCCCCAAAAATTCTGGCAAGTCATAAACCCACAGGACACGCGCAATATTACACTATGTAATGAGTTAGGGGATGTCCTAAATGACACGGATTGTGCACGCGTGTTTAACGCCGGCTTTGCATTCGTTTTCACTCAAGAAACTGAGTTGTCATTTACCATCCCTCATGCGAACTTTGAATGTACCATGCCACCAAATACGTTTTTTCCAGCGGTATTTCATCACTAATAGCAAAATCAAACTTTCTTCTTCAGCTGGATTAGACAACATTACATTCAAACTCCTGAAAAATACTAAACATATCTGTGCAGCGTATCTGTGTCTACTATTTTCACAGTCAGTTTCAACAGAAATGCTGCCTCCAGATTGGAAGCACGAAAGGTTGTTCCAGTCCACAAATCAGGTAACAAACAATCACCATTAAATCATCGTCCCAATTCAATAACCAGCGTACCTTGCAAACTCCTCGAGCATATCATCTACACACATATCATGGACTTCCTTGATTCCAATAATTTTTTTCATCCTGCGCAGCATGGCTTTAGAAAAGAGTATTCGTGTGAAACGCAGCTAGCTATGTTTGTTCACGACCTGCATATTAACCTCGACTCTAACCTTCAGACTGACGCAATCTTCATCGATTTCGCAAAGGCATTTGACAAAGTTCCTCATGAGCACCTACTACTAAAGCTTGCCGCGTTGAATTTAAATGATGACGTATTAGCATGGATTAACGAATTCTTAACTAATCGTTCGCAATCAGTTTCCGTCAACAATCAAATGTCTAACACTACCCCGGTAACCTCAGGTGTCCCTCAAGGGTCTGTCCTAGGCCCGCTTTTGTTTTTGATTTACATTAATGACCTACCATTACATGTATCTTCTAACATACGCATGTTTGCAGACGACTGCGTTATTTATCGTAAAATAAACAACGTTTCGGATAACACGTCTCTTCAAACTGACTTACTAAGCTTACAGGAATGGTGTAGTCTTTGGCTAATGGAACTCAACCCTAACTAATGTAAAACTGTTTCCTTTCACCGCCGTCGAAATCCGATAGTATTCCCGTACCAAATTGCTGACACAAACCTCGAATTAGTTCCTTCCTATAAATATCTCGGAGTGACAAATCACCTTACATTGTAAAAAAATTGCTTTCACGTTTTCATATGTGCACCCACCCCTTATGTAATACCCCTTCAATGGGGTTTTTAAGGTAATAAAATGAAATGAAATGAAATTGAATGAATACCGGCGCTAAACCTGGAGTTTGGAGAGCCAATGAAGAAATACCGGAATTCGGAGATTGTCAACGCTGCACCTGAAATGTGGCCATACGGAAAAATACACACAGGCTGCGTGAAAGACTATCTTCATCTGAAAGGTACAAGAATATAACATCAGCGAAAGCTGTGACTTTCACGACACTGCTACCAGGAAGCGCAAGACCCCGAACACGTGAATCCGCGTCAAGAGCACGCACGTATGGCTCAAGGCTGAGGACAAATAGCACAGGAGACAATGAACATCCCTGACGAACCCCACGTGTTATGGAAAAAGCGGCACTTTCCCAGCCATCCAGAACTAGTGTGCTGGGCAGACCAGTGTACGTATTTTTAATCATTTCCACAAACGAATGAGAAAAGCCGAAGGCTGGAGCACATTAAGGATATACGCGTGCTCTAGTTGGTCAAACGCTTTTTCCTGGTCCAACGACACAAGGATACCACGCGCAGATTGTGACAGAGTATAGGCTATGATGTCTCGTGTGGTATAGACAAGTTGTGTATTTCTAGTTCAAGCAATGATGAAGTCTGGTGATGACCTACCAGGGTGCTCCACAGACCTGTCAAGTGTTGAACGGCTACCGCTGCGAAAATCTTATAGTCAACGTTGAGGAGCGTGATAGGTCTCCAATCTTCAGGATTAACAGAGGAAGCATCACCCTTTGGAATAAGCACAATGCGTTCATCTCGAAAACTTGATGGTAAGACACAGTCCTCGTAGCATCGCCGGGTTACCACGGTAAAGGCAGCACCAATCTCATCCCAAAATGTCAAGTAAAACTCAACAGGAAAACCATCTGGCCCTGGGGCCGTTCCACGTTTCATAGATTTCAGTGCCGCCTTTACCTCTTCAGCCGATGGAGGGATGTGCAGGCAATCTGAAGCCTCGTGATGAATACGGGGCAAATTTCTAAGCATTTGTGGTGTTTCATCACAGTTAGTCCGCATGGCCGAACACGACATTGCTTCAAAATGTGCCAAAAAACAGATCGATCACGCGTAGGAAGCCGCTGCGCAGGTGGTATTTGTGCTGTCATAGAGATAGATGGCTCTAATTGCCCAAAAAAACGAATGTCTCGCGTAGCGCATCACCTCGGGATGTGCACATGGGTTGTGTCTACAGCGCCATGCTGCTGCCGCCCGGGAGGAAGCAGCAGTCAAGCGTTGAAAGCGTTCACGCAGTTCACGCTGCCACGCTCGCATCAGAGGAGAAGGTGTCTCGGCGCGCAAAGCAATGCGTAACTTCATCGCAGTATCAACAAGCTCTTCAGAAACGCGTCGACGAAGCGAACGCCCCTCTACTGCGCAGCGCAGGCGCCACTGTGCTTTAAGCGCATCCCAAACTTCAGGACCAGACGCTATGAGCGACACACGTATTGCGCGTGAAATGTCTGATCTTGAGCGTGCGTGCTGCAGGACGCGAACATAAAGATGCCATGAATTTCGCGAAAAAAAATGGAACTTCGAGCTCCAAGACAATAGGGCGATGATCATATTCATACACAAGAGAAGGTGGGAAGGACATAACGCATACATTAGAGACAAATGCTTCTAACGCACAAAAGACATGAGCCCGGTCGAGCCTGCTGGAGGATCGTCTGAATTGCCATGGCCAAACAAAGGCATTTCCGTGCACTACATTGTGTGCATCCAGCAATGAAAAGTGGTGGACAAGGCGTCACAGCTCGCGTGAACGCCACGCAGACCAGCCCCAGCCAGGACCTTGTACATCGGTTCGCGTATTTAAAACGCAGTTTAAGTCGCCAATTAGAATGACATTAGGACTGTCATTAAAAAAACACATCCAGGTCTCTGAAAAAGTCATTAGACTGTCCAGCATGTGATGGCCCATACAGACACAGGATCCTTAATCTGAAAGAAATCTAGCAGCAGTTTAAAGCCAAAACCCTGCCCTCGCCATCGTAAAAAGCATGATGATCCCATAATAAAGCCTGATCAAAAATAGCAATACCTACTTCTGTAAAACGAGATGTAGCGAAAGAAAAATAACAATCTAGGTTGAACTTTCGTTTAAAAGCAAGCATGTCGGATAGCGAGAACAAACTTATTTCCTGCAGGCACAAAACATCACAATTTGCAGAATGGGCAACACTAACTAGTTCTGCCTGCTTTGCTGGACTTGGCAAACCCTGAACGTTCAATGAAATAATATGCAGTGTAGTAGCTATAATGAAAAGTAAAGACTAATATGGACGCTCAGTTCTAGACGGTCCCAGGCTTAGGCCATCTTGCGAATACTTGTTCTGCGGAGGTATGGACTGAGCTTTCATTAGGCTTGGATTCACGTCCTTGATGCTGGTAGCACTATCCACTTCCCGGCCGGCCGGCGTAGGCACCCTTTGTGTGGGCGATTTCTTACGTGTACGACGAAATGTCGACGTGGTCGGAGTGGCAGCAATAGAAGAGGCTGTGGTATTTCTGGCACTGTTGTCCAAAATATCAATGGTCATAGGGTCAACTCCAGCAATAGCAGCAAGAGAACTGGGGTCATTTGTGCACAGACCATCGAGTGGCGTCAGAGAAGAGACGCCGACGCCATTTGCAGGGTAGTGCGTTGCGTCTTTCGAGGGGCACGGTTCCTGCACCGACAATCGCGCTTTCGTTGTGCGCTTCGTTCGAAGGAACTTGTAGGGGTGAGCCCAGCACAGCGTCGGTGACCTCCTCTGCGTCCCCCAAGTCGGTAGTTAGTTCCGTTGCCAGTGTCAGTGGTGGAACGGCACTAGCGGCACCGTCTGAGTAAGAGCGGCGGACAGGGCAATCCACAGTTGGGTGGCCGTCCCCGCAGTGCCGACACGGGCTGTCACATCCTTCACTAACGTGATCGTTCACAGCGCAGCGACCACAATACGGTGTTGGGCACTGGGCTCGTAGATGGTCTTGTGAGCCGCATCTTTGACATACACGCTGGAGACCACAGTAGTCGAAAGTGGCACGGTAACTGGAGATTCGCAGGTAGTTCGGCACATGATTAGAGGCGTTCATCTCCTTTAGAACAAACCGCGTTCCAGTGAGTACGCCGTGTCGCCCACTCATCAAACCACTGGTGACGGTGAGCAGCTTGCCATATGGGAATAACGCTAGAACGAGAGCTTCGTTTGAGACGAACAACGGCAGGAAAAGGCAGACGACGTTGGTAAATTGTGGGCCAACGGGGACGACTTGAACGTGCTCGCCCCTAATCACCAGACAGCCAGCATTGACGATTAGAGACATGGAGGATATGCTCTTTACGGTGACTTGGAAGTTTTGAGCTCCCTGATGCTGCACGCAGTATACCTCTGAGAGGCCGGCTATTGAGCCCATCGCATCAACGACGATCTCGGCACTACTCTCCGTAGGGACAACCACGTCGAAGACAAGCGCCTTCGAAGGCATCCAAGATGTGGCGGGCACCATGACTCCTACTGACGGACGCCCCTGACGTAAAACGCAAAGGGACGTCCACAGACGCGCACTAAACTCCGGGCACTTTAAACGGCACTAGCAAACGCCCAAACAGCTCTACCTTTTCCAAGGTGAGCTTACTGTTGCAAAATGTTTGGCTTTTCGAAATGGGCGAGATTAAAACAGTATGCAGCCGTAAAACAAGAATTACGCCTATTTCTCAATTCATCTTGTTCTGTGAACACCGATTCCGAGAAAGACTTTCATTTGAAGGGCTGGCGCTTTTACGCTTTCTGCTTGTAGTCATCTCTTAAGAAATATTTCATATCAAAATACTCAAATTTATATTTTTATTTCCGGACATTTGCTGCACACAGTGTTACCAAACCTGGTTGCAGCCATAGCCATAGACTAGTTGCGGCGCCGATAAAAAAATGGCACGTCCCACGAGCAGTCGTAATTAATGGTATGCGAAGCATGAATGAAAAAGGCTGATATGTCACTTTAAAATCAGAAGAACGTTGCGTAGTGGAGGTATATGAAACCGTGCACGACTTCCATGTCATTATTATCATTTTTGGATGTGTCGTTTACCTTCGTCATCCATTCAGGTCACGTGATACCAAATCTGGTATATTTGTAGCTAGCGAAACGACCACGAGCATGATATTGAGCGTGGTGTGTTGTGATGTTCTTACATGACACGCGTGTCAGGATTATCATAATGCACCAGTCATATATTTCGTCAATTATTGATGTCACGAAACATCAAATTCGGTATATGTGGAGCTAGCAAAACGTGCGCGATCGCATCATGAATGGCCCAATATACTGCAATGTAGCGATGACGCGCGCACGCGCTGGGCACAGTGACGCTACGTTAGCAAAACGCGAGCAGTCTGTAGTCTGACGCCAGGCGCGACCAGCGTCCATAGGCGCGGCCCCACGGCAACCGGCGCGAAGTACGACATTCTGCATTTCGCGCTGATGCGTTACCCAGACAACACTGCGGCTCCTTCTCTTCGTGACGGAGGGACGCTGGACGCGCCGCAACGCGCATGTGTCAAAGCAACGCAGCACTAAGCGCGCCTGCGAGTATATGGCATGACCGGCGCCTGGCGTGGATACGCCGGCATGACGCAACGAAATGAACGCCAGCGAGCATGCGCACTGCGTCACGTCGAAATGTATTGGCGCCTCGACTGTGGCATGTAGTTATGTTCGTGGATGATACGCATCTCATGATTATCATGCTTGTACCAGTCACATAGTTTCGTCATCCATTGACATCACGTAATACCAAATTTGGCATATGTGAAGCTAGCAAAACGACCGCGAATGCATCATGAACGTGGCATATAGTCATCCTGTTACATGACACGCATCTTATGACTTTCATGTTTGCACCAGTCACGTATCTTCGTCATCCATTCACGTACCGTAATACCAAATTAGGTATATATGTCATGCTAGCGAATCAGCCGCGAGCACATCATGGGCGCGGCATGTAGTCATGTTGTTACATGACACGCAAGTCATGATTTTCATGTTAGGGTTTGTTGCTTGCCCCGCCGCGGTGGTATAGTGGCTAAGGTACTCGGCTACTGACCCGCAGGGCGCGGGTTCGAATCCCGGCTTTGGCGGCTGCATTTCCGATGGAGGCGGAAATGTTGTAGGCCCGTGTGCTCAGATTTGGGTGCACGTTAAAGAACCCCAGTTGGTCTAAATTTCCGGAGCTCTCCACTATGGCGTCTCTCATATTCATAAAGTGGTTTTGGGACGTTGAACCCCACATATCAATCAATCAGTGTTTGTTGCTTGTGTTCGCCATGCAATCATGTCATACCATACCATTTTGCAACATGCCATGTGAACGAAACCACCGCAAGAGTTGCTGGACTATGAAATGTAAATCATGACATTCATGACGTGCATGTCAAGCTTTTAATGTTATAACAAGTTGTTGTGTTCCAAGCACCCCTGTGTCACGAGTGAGCCTCCGAACCCGCGAAGGACCGGATGCTGAAACTGCTTCCAGATGTTGACTCCTCCCCTTTCCCCGCTCGGCGCAAACGAGCCACCGTTCGTTTCTCCCGGCAGTTCGGCCGCCGCCTCCATCCGAAGAGGAATAAACTTGTTTTTAACCGTTCGAGGTTGTCTGAGCTTTTTGGACTACCGCGACCAACGCGTATGTCTATGGGCTGACGAACACACCGGACATAACAGTGGCGACGAGGAAGTGGAAGTGGACGAGGAAGCTGTGGCTACGCACGGGCTCCCAAATCGGTTACCCGAATTCAACGGCTCATCATGGTTATCGTGGTTTGGACGCCTGCAATTTTACTTCGAGGCTAACAACATCACTGATGCAGCAATGAAGAGGGCCAACCTGCTAACGCTGTGTTGGGAGCAGACATACGACACAGTCTGTGCCCTGATTCAGCCACGCACTCCAGCAGCCGTTGACTACGACGACATCGTAGCAGCGCTACAAGAGCACTATGACCCAAGGCCATCGGAGGTCTACTGTCGAGCCCGCTTCCAACGGCGAGACCAACTGGAAGGCGAAAAAGTGGCCGAATACGTAGCAGCTCTCAAAAAGCTCGGTGCTGACTGCAATTTCGGGACGTTAACCGTGACAGCTGCAGCTACTGTGCAGGAGGGAGGATCGACTGCCCCACCTGGTAACACCACTATGCTCCCCTTGGACGTTATGTTGCGTGACCGTTTTGTGTGCGGACTGCGTGACGCAGGCCTACAACAACGCCTGTTCGCGGAGACGGTTCTCACCTTATTCAAAGCCTACGACATCGCCCAACGAGCGGAGAGCACCGGTCACCAGCAGATGGATATTCGACGGAACGTCGAGCCGGTGCATCACACCAGTCAGCAGTCAGGACATTCTACGTCTAAGGCGAAATCAAGCAGAAAGGCACAGCGCTGTTGGCGATGCGACGACATGCACGATCCCAAGGTATGTCGATACAAGACAGCGAACTGCAATTTTTGCCTAAAACTGGGACACATTGAAAGGGCATGAATCTCGAAGCGCAAACAGCTCGGACCGAAGACTTCAGTGCAACGGAACAACAATGTCGACGCATAGGAGGGCCAGACGTAAGATACAAGCCGAACAGCACTAACGTCATGGGCACTATATGACTTAAACGCCGTTGTGAACCTCGGAACGAGACCGAAGATATCAACTGAAATTATGGTACACCAGCGCCCTATCAGGTTTGAGGTGGATTCCGGAGCAGCATGTACACTCATCAGCGAGGACACTTTTCGCGCTACTTGGCGTGAGAACGCGCTAGCTCTCCAGCAAGACGACACGCAGCTGAGAACGTGGTCCGGACATTTCCTTCCGCTGCTGGGCTGTGCCAACGTAGACGTGTACTACAACGGGCAGACCCATCAGCTCCCCTTGCTAGTCGTCCACGGTTCAGGATCAAGCCTTTTAGGACGAAATTGGTTCACCCCCCTTGGAGTGGTCATTGGTGGAGTTCAACACACACCCAGTTATCCGTCAGTGGAGCAGCTTCAAGATAAGTACAAAGCGGTTTTCTCCGAAGCAATACCAGGGAACAACGGACCTCCAGTCACACTGGAGCTGTGCGAGGATGCGACGCCGAAATTTTTGAATGCTAGGTCGGTGCCTTTCGCCCTACGAACGTCAGTCGAGAATGAGCTTGACCGACTGCAGGAACAAGGGATCATCGAACCGACGCAACATTCGGAATGGGCTACACCACTCGCTGTCGTCCTAAAGAAGAACGGTACTCTACGCCTCTGCGGAGACTACCGCAGCACTGTCAACCTGGCGACAAATGCATCTTCCTACCCACTTCCGACACCGGAAGAAGTTTTTAGCACGCTTCGTGGTGGAAAATCTTCAGCACCTTGGACTTGACAGAAGCCTACCAGCCGCTCAAATTGAGCGAATCAACGTCCGAACTGCTCACGATAAACACTAATAAGGGTCTTTACAAGATGTTGTGTTCCAAGCACCCCTGTGTCACGAGCGAGCCTCCGAACCCGGGAAGGACCGGATGCTGAAACTGTTTCCAGATGTTGACTCCTCCTCTTCCCCCGCTCGGCGCAAACGAGCCACCATTCGTTTCCCCCAGCAGTTCGGCCACCGCCTCCATCCGAATAGGAATAAACTTGTTTTTAACCATTCGAGGCTGTCTGAGCTTTTTAGCCTACCGCTACCAACGCGTACGTCTATGGGCCGACGACAACACCGGACATAACACAAGTCAAATATGTTGTTCATAACGTCATGTTATGCCATACAATGTTTGGTATCGATACCACTATCGAAATGGCCAGGAGACCTAACAGTCGTAGGTGGCTAGATAGATAGATAGATAGATAGATAGATAGATAGATAGATAGATAGATAGATAGATAGATAGATAGATAGATAGATAGATAGATAGATAGATAGATAGATAGATAGATAGATACGCTCAAAGTTGCCGAAGTTCGCAAAAAAATGCTTCGCATTTAAAACATTCAATACAATAATTACGAATGCACCACGTGCGTTTATGATCACTACATTATATTAAGATTGCCCCGCCGAGCTGATCTAGTGGCTAAGGTACTCGGCTGCTGACCCGCAGGTCGCGGGTTCAAATCCCGGCTGTGGTGGCTGCATTTCCGATGGAGGCGGAAATGTTGTAGGCCCGTGTACTCAGATTTGGGTGCACGTTAAAGAACCCCAGGTGGTCCAAATCTCCTGAGCCCTCAACTTCGGCGTCTCTCATAATCATATGGTGGTTTTGGGACATTAAACCCCACAAATCAATCAATCAAATAAATTAAGATTGGACGCCGTCATCACATCACAGATCACCAAAACTTCGTCACTATGTCACTACACTAGGCCACACGATGACGGTATTCATCAACTTTGTCTTTTGGTGAATGGTCTGCACATTAAGATGCAATGGAACACCACATAATGTACTCAATAATTAGGTGAGCTCTATTTTTACAAATAATGAAGTAGAGTAATATGTGCGCAGGTGCTTTAAATGCGAAGCATTTCTTAGCGAACTTCGCCGACATTGAGCGTATCTATCTATCTATCTATCTATCTATCTATCTATCTATCTATCTATCTATCTATCTATCTGTCTGTCTGTCTATCTATCTATCTATCTATCAAGCCGCCTGCGACTTTTAGCTCTCCGGGCCGTTTGGATAATGGTATTGTTGCCAAACTTGCCATGGCAAAACATTCCTATATGAAGAACATGTTTGACTTGTCATGACATGAAAATTATATGACATCTATGTCATGAATGTCATGATTTACAATTTATTGTCCTGCAGCTCTTGCGGTGGTTTTGTTCGCATGGCATGTTACAAAACTGGTATGGTGTGACATGTTTGCATGGCGAACACAAACGACAGACCCAAACATGATAATTATTAGATGCGTGTCATGTAACAGCCTGACAACAAGATGCGCTGGCGGTCGTTTCGGTAGCTTTACTTATACCAAATTTGGTATTACGGGACGTGAATGTATGACGAAGGTATGATACAGGTGCAAACGTGTTAAAAATGAGATGCGTGTCATGCAATGGCATGACTGAATGCTACACTCAAGATGCGCTCGCGACCATTTCGCTAGCTTCACATGTACCAAACTTGGTATCACGCGACGCGAACGGACGACATAGGTAAATGACACATCCAAGCATGATAATGACGACATGCGTGTCATGTAACAACATGGCTACATGCCGGACTGATGATGCACTCGCGACCGTTTTGCTAGCTTCACAAATGCAAATTTGGTATTACGTTACGCCAATGGATTACGAAGCTATGTGACTGTTGAAAACATCATAATTATGAAATGCGTGTCATGTGAGAGCACGACTACATGACACCGTCAAGGCGCCAATACATTTCGACGTGACGCGGAGCGCGTACCCGCCGGCGTTCATTTCTTCGTTTCACACCGGCGTTGCCACGCCATGGCACCGGTCCTGCCACATACTCGGAAGGGTGCGCGGCATTGCTTTGACGCATGCGCGTTTGCGCGCATGCAGTGTCCCTCCGTCACGAACAGAGGGAGACTCAGTGTTTTGTCTACCTAACGGAACGGCGGGAATTTTCCGCTGCTTGCCGTCGGGCCATGCCAACGGACGCTGGTCGCGTTGGTCGCGCCTGGCGTCAGACTATAGAGTGCTCGCATTTTACTAACGTAGCGTCGCGGTGCCCAGCGTGCGCACGCGTCAACGTGACATTGTAATATATTGGGCTATGATGCGCTCGCGGCCGTTTCGCTAGCTCCACATATACCAAGTTTGGCATTACCTGACGTGATTTGTTTACGAAATATATCACTGGTGCAAGTATGAAGATGCTGACACGCGTGTCATGTAAGAACATGACAACATACTACGCTAATAGCGTCCTTGTGGCCGTTTCGCTAGCTCCACACATACGTAACTTGGTATCATGTGACGTGAATAGATAACGAAGGTAAAGGACACATTCAAACAAGATACTCATGAAACGGAAGTCATCTAGGCATCATTTACCTTTACCTCGTTACGTTGTGCTGATTTTGAAGTGACATATCAACTGTTTTATTCGTGCTTCGCATAGCCTCGATTCACACTGTACGTTGGGTCTGTCATCTTTAATGCTAAAAGTTAACAGCGACGCAACACTTCGGCTTCAAGAAGTGATTATAACCGATGTTCTGTGCTGTGTAACTTTTGTTCCTCGTCGTTTAAATAAACAGTTTTGTAGCGTCTACAAGAAGACCAGACCTGTAGTAGTGCAGGACGTAGTGGGGGCACATAGCACATGTGAACGTTCCCCATTGCATAAGTCTCAGGTATTTTGTGTAAACCACCGCGATGGTGTAATGCGCACGGTGCTACATTGCTGGCCCGATGGTCGCGGGATCGTATGCATGGCACGGCCGCCTGATTTCGCTTTATTCGAAACGCTAGAGTCCCGCGTGCCTGAATTTCGGGGGTAGTTGAAAAATACCAAATGCTCAAAACAGTTTCAGCGCCCTCCAGTACGAGAACCCTCACAAAAGTGACGTGGGTAGGTAATGTGAAATCTCGGCAATTATTGCAAAGGCCAAAGCCTCACATAGCTCATTCAGCGCAAACATTGTCCGAGGGAGTCGACGTCCCTCGTCCGAAGCATCACCACCGATGCGAGGTAAACAAACAATTGTGCTTAGGCTACGTCGTCACCACATAAGGTCATCATAATGTCGAAAATTACATAGACTTCTGGCGTCATAATGATATCTCTAAGATGCCCAATCACAAGATGACACGCTACGATTTCATTGGATCATATTGCCACGTTCCATTTCCCAAGTTTTTGTTATCGCCCCAAACAACCACACGATTCTCAGCGCAAACCGCGCCTGCAGTTTTCGAGAAGGCTCCCGACTGTAGTAGATCATTTCGATAAGATCACGCCCAATGTGCGAACGGTACAGATTGTTCTGGAACCTACGCCACCGCCAGCGATAACGCTAGAACATTCGACGGCAAGAGTATAAATGCCGACGCGCTTCGCCGCCTGTTGTTGTTGAGCGAAGGCCGACGCTGCGTTCGCCGCTATCAGTCCGAGACTGCTATCTGTGCAAGACTGCTGCTGTAATTAGACTTTCCCTTTACCGGGCACAGGTTCGCCCACATTAACAGTTAAATCCCAACACGAAGTTTCCTGTCTTCGGCCACGTCACGACCTTGTGACAATATATCCGCTAGCTCACAGGTGGGCAAATAACAAAGGCAGTGAAATAGTTGCTGATCTGCAGAAAATTTGCCATGCCTCCTATATTAGAGGGAATTCAAAGCCATGGTGGGTGCTCAAAAATTACGCGGGTGGGCGGATTAGGCTCAGTGCAACGACTGGTAAGAACAATAGGAGACTGTTGTCACTTTCGAGCTGGCTTAGGCGAATGCAGTGCGGCCTGAACGAAGTTTTTATTCAAGCTTTACATAAGTAGGCGGGTAGCACAAAGTTTAAAATTTGAAATGCGTTTTTTTAAACACGAATGACTTTTTTTTGTCGTGCCCACCAGCTTTTTCACTACATGACGTCTCCCTCAACGAATAACTTCTTAAGTTGACTTCAACGCTTGCTGCAGTAACTATTACACCTGGCTGAACATTTATTGGCTCAATCAATTGCTGTTTTTGTTCCAGTGAATAAGCAATATTTCATGCATTCATGAGTGAATTCAGTTGTTTCTAGACTCGCTGCGTCAGAAAAAAAAAATGGCGTATGTTGTCTCGCAGAAAACATACTGTGTCAACAAATTTAGCATAACGTGCAAGCAAAACCAACACCTGGAATCTTTAAATTGCACTAAATATTTGCAATACAAGTTATTGTTTTTGCATACTTTTCACAGAACATCGAATTTTGTGACTATATTTTGAAGTGTGAATTGCCGTCATTTTTCCGAACGTGCTTCTTCCCCTCCCCCTTTTTATGTGGCGTGCATCATGAGTTACGTCTTTATATTCCTGTTATGCTTAATATAGTTTTGTTTTTCCACTGGCTGCAGTGGCTGTGCACGAGCTACAAATTAAGCAGAGCTCCCTGTTCTTGCAGTTATCCTGACCACCCGTTTCTTTGCCCGTCCCGGCTGCTTCATCGGCGGTTATCTTCGTGGTGATTCATCGTCGCATTGCCCTTGGAAGGTGCTGGACCATCCACACGTGGTGAAGCTGTGACTGCGCGGTCACTTTGTGGCCTGCTGCTAGCATTCAACGATTTCGCCGCTGGTGGTCGCTGCCCGGCAAGCAAGCCCTCTATATTTGCCAGCACCAGCACCGGCTCTTCACTGGCACCAGTGGCATTGCACGAGCTACAAATTATGCAGAGTTCCCTGTTTTTGCTGCTATTCTTTCAAGCTCTTTTCTGTACTGTTTCTATTCTTTTCAACTGCCGCTGCAGCCCCAAATTGTGTTCTGATTTGCATTTTATTTTTTCTGTGTCTGCAATTGTTTTTTTGTCACGAGTATTTACCATGCCAACTATTGCTGAAATTTTCAAAAATATTTAAGATATTGAGGCGAAAATTAACAGCTTGGCGAAGGACACATCTGAAAAGGTCTTCGGCAGGTTCTTACTCAAGCTGCAAGAATCGGGCATAGATGTTGCTGAACTAAAACAAGAAGTTGTATCCATACAATTGAGTGCAGAGCACTTGAACGAACTTGTCAATGACTTACGTAACCAAAATGTTCCATTGGTTAATGAGAATAAACAGCTAAAAACCCAGAATGACTCCCTCAGCCGCAAGGTTGAGGAACTGGAGCCATACTCGCACATGAGCAATGTGGAGATCAAGGGTGTGTCCTTCTCTCAGGGGCAAGACTGCAGTGCAATCGTGAAAATAGTAGGAGAGAAGGCTGGCTGTCCCATATTGCCTGCTGATCTCGACATTGTGCATCGCGTGCCAACACGTTCTAAAGATAAAATAAACATTATTGTGCACTCCTGCTCTCAGACTAAGAAATCTGACTACATCAGTAAAGCATGTAAGGCGAAGCTCTGTGCTAGTGATCTTTGTATCACTGGTGGTACTAACGCCCCTGTCTTTCACAATGATCGTATGACTCCAAGCAACAAGGTCTTCTTTTCCAAGGCCTTAACACTAAAAAAGAAAAAGAACTGGATGTTTCTCTGGACAGGCAACGTCAAATTAAAGCTAGAAAGACTACTCATATCAGAGTCTCTCGCATTCGCGATGACTTGGATTTGACAAACATAGACTAAGCCTTGCACAATGTGATCATTGCATCATTTTTTTTTCTCGCACCAACAAGGATGCTCTTATAGAACCAGACCATGTTAACTCATAAGTGAATATAATTCTATCATTCATTTCAATGCTAGGAGCCTGCGTAAACACTTCGATGAAATCCATTATCTCCTTTCTTCATATAGTAACTTTTTTGCACTTATTACCTTAACAGAAACATGGTTATCAGTTGCTGACGGAAATCTCTATTGCTTTCTAAATTATAACTCAGACTACTGTGACATAACAACTAGCAGTCATGGTGGTGCGTTCATTTTTATATCTTTTGATCTTTCTTATAGGAGAAGGCATGATTTGCACTTGCCTGTAACTCATTGCGAATCAGTTTGGATTAAAATCACTAATTGCTCTCTATCACGTGATGAGAGAGATTTCATATTTGGCTTCATTTACGGATCTCCCTCATCCTCAGTCGAAGATTTTTCTTACAATCTTGAAAATGTCCTACATATTATTTCTCTTGAGAATAAAACTGCCATTTTAATGGGTGACATCAACATTAACTTACTCAATGACACTTCACCTGTTGTTATTAGTTACACTAGTCTACCGCAAAGCTATGGATTTGAGTCCTTAAACGATGTTCCTACACGGCAAGTTTCTAGCGGTGCTGGGACCCTGATAGATCATGCTTTTTCTAACTCGCTATGATCTCCACAGGTGAAAGTTCTCGATAGTGACATTACTGATAATTATCCTTTGCTCCTATGCTTCAATCAACAACTACGTCCTTGCGCTCTTTCTCATTCCAAATATGTTCTGGATAAAGAGAATTTAATAACTGCCATCGAGGACTTAGATTAGACCGAGGTTAAATGTTGTAATAATCCCCAAAAAGCGTTTTCTTTATTGTTTCTTTAAATATATCGCATAACCAAAAATTCACTTCCAAGACTAAATGTAAAAAAATATTAGCATTTTCTCAGAATCCGTGGATGTCTGAAAGCCTATTAGCTGCTTTGCGTAGACAAGACAACCTCTACAAAAAATCTAAAAGTCAGCCGTTCAATACTAAGTTTATTGCCCGCTACAAAAAATTATGCAACACAGTAAACAAGCACTTAAAAGCTGCGAAACGTTTTTTTTCTAGAAGAGAAAATATTGAAAGCAGGTAATATTGCTAACCAAAAATGGGACATTGTACACTTCTTTCTAAACAGAAATTCTCGCCACCAAGTATACAGAATCGTAATCGACAACATTGCATTTAACTCGCCTATCGACATAGCTGACGGTTTAAGTTCCTACTTTTCAAGCGCTGACGCACCCTGTCCCACACAAAGCACACCACTTAGACGACTCCCTCATTCGTTTTTTCTCTTTCCCACTACTTCTGAAAAAATACATATTGTCATAAAACACCTCAAATCTACCCGTGCAGGAATTGATGAAGTTCTGCCTGCTCATATAAAACTCATTTCGCCCTTAATTTCTGATATATTGCGTTTCATTACGAATATGATATTCAAGACAGGCGTATTTCTAGAGAGCTTAAACGCGGTAAAATGATCCCAGTTCATAAAAAAGGGGATAGGACACTGAATAACAATTACGTACTCATTTGCATTCTGCCACTTTTTTGGTAAAGTTCTTGAGAAGTTGATTGGAGTACGCCTAACTAATTTTCTTAATAAATTCAATATTCTGCCCCCCTTTTTTGTTCGGCTTTCGCAATAATTTCTCTACGGATCTAGCACTCATTCATCTAACCGATCAACTAGAAGAATTCATTGGCAAAGGTTTAATTGCATTCTTAGTATTCCTCCATCTAACAAAAGCATTCGACAGTTTAAATCACATCATTCTATTTAATAAATTTGAAAAGATCAGTGTCTGCGGTCCTGCTTTAGCTTTACTAAAAAGCTACCTGCATAACCGCGTTCAACTTGTGTCCATTTCTAATGTATATTCTAAGAAGTTATCTACTAATATTGGTGTCCCTCAAGGATCTAATTTAGAACCGCTCCTGCTCTTAATTTATAAAAAAGATCTTCCTAGCGGTCTGTCCTTCACTAATTCCATTTTGTATGCTGATGACACTACCATATTTACTTCTGACAAAAGCATTTCAATTTTCGTCGACAAGCCAAGCACAGACTTGAAAAATATTTTAAGTTGGTACAGTGCTAACTTGTTGTTAAGTACGAACACAACCAAAATAAATTTGTAGTATTTTCACCGCATCAAAATTTACAGCATCCTTTCCTTCGTAGTCTTTTGGCTCGCACTCCAATTTCCCCAGTCCCTGCGTTTCTTTTCTCGGAAATTCTCTCGACTCTAGCTTGAAATACATAGATCATATTTCTCACATCTAAAATAGCATACGGCATCTACGCTCTGATTAAAACTCGTCTATACTTCACACGTTCCACTTTACTGTCACTCTACTATTCATTCGTTCATTCTCATATTATTATGACATAATGTGCTGGGGTAACACCTATAACACTCATTTGGCTTCCCTTAAAGTACTACAAAACCAATCCTAAAAACCATTACTAACAGTTCACGTTTTTCTAACGGTAAATGCCTGCTTCATGATAACATCTTTCTGACCATTTCAGAGCTCCTCAATTACAACTTAGGTATCACATTCTATAAATACCTAACCAAAACACTACCTCCTATCTGCTTCTCATCTTTCGACCTAGTTCCCCATAGTAATACTAGATTTTCACGTAACAATAACGTCCTTTCGCCTAAGGTAAGTAGTAATTATGGCAAACTATTTGCTGAATTTTCACCTATAGCAATTTGGAACACAACACCATCTGTTATTAAAAATGCTAGAAACTTGCATCACTACAAGAAAAAACTACAATCACACATTACGCATGCCTAGTTGTACTGTTTCTTACCATAGCGCTACCTTCTTTGAATGTCCACATGTTATGTATTACAACATTTTGTATTCTTTTTCAGTTATACTCTTCACATTATTCATTTGGTTTTTTATCTTTGTTTTCCTTTGATATATATATATATATATATGTATATATAAGTATATATATATATATATATATATATATATATATATATATATATATATATATATATATATATATATATATTGTTAAGGCGTTTATTTGCCGGCCCACAGCGAGCAAGCACAATGGCGACAGTAACGGCCAAGCACGGGCTCTCAGCGCGAGCGGCATCCCTTTTGGGTAGATCCACTAGAAGGCACCTGAGAGTTCCACCAATTTCAGTGTTCGGAAGCTTCTTTACAATTACCCCGGGGTAGAAGAGGGAGCCGCCTGGCGACCTAACAGCTTGTCACTATGAGCGGGTCATAGTAAGCCTTCAGGCGCTCCACGTTGACTAGGTCGCGCCCGCGACGGCGCATGTCCAAAGTTTGTTCAATTGGTTCGATCAGATAGTTGACCGGAGATGTGCGCTCGATGACACGGTAGGGGCCTTCGTATTTCGGGAGTAGTTTGGAAGAAAGGCCAGCTACAGAGGTCGCGATTGAGAGCCATACAAGAAAACCGGGAAGGAACGTGGGCTCAGAAGTGGCGGAGCCATCACGAATACTCTTCTGCCGCTCTTGCTCATGCGTCGTAAATGTCTTGGAAAGCTCTCGACACTCTTCAGCAAGCCTGGCTGTCTCAGAAATAGGTGCACATTCAGATGGATCCGGCGTGTACGGGAGTATTGTGTCGATAGTGTGTGAGGGGTGCCTTCCGTACAGCAAGAAGAAAGGTGAAAACCCGGTTGTGCTCTCAGGGGCGGTGTTGTAGGCGTATGTGACGAAGGGCAGTATAGTATCCCAATTCGTGTGGTTGGCGGCGACGTACATCGAAAGCATGTCGCCGAGGGTGCGGTTAAAGCGTTCGGTGAGACCATTCGTCTGCGGGTGGTAAGCAGTAGTTTTGCGGTGGACAGAATGGCACTCTGTGAGAATGGCTTCGACGACTTCTGACAAGAAGACACGGCCTCAATCGTTGAGAAGCTCCTGAGGTGGACCGTGGCTCAGTATGAATCGATGCAGTAGGAAGGATGCGACATCACGCGCAGTAGCCACAGAGATAGCGGCGGTTTCAGCGTATCGCGTTAAATTATCTACGGCGACGATAGCCCAGCGGTTACCAGCCGTCGTCAGAGGGAGTGGTCCATACAAATGGATACCTATGCGCCCAAACGGACGCTCAGGGCAAGGTAACGGTTGCAGACTGGCTGGCGACGTGTGTGCTGACGGTTTGCGGCGTTGGCAAGCGAGGCAGGAGCGAATGAACTGCTGCACGTAGCGGTACATCCCGCGCCTGAAGTAGCGTTGCCGAATGCGATGGAAGGTTTTGAATACCCCAGAGTGCGCGCATTGTGGATCAGAATGAAACGATTCACATATCTCTGACCGCAGACTGCGGGGTATCACGAGTAACCACTGCCGGCCATCGGTGTCGTAATAGCGTCGGTGTAGAAGGCCGTCACGGATGGTGAAATGGCGAGCTCGACGACGTAAGGCACGCATGAATGGCGTTGCGGATGGATCAGAGAGCAAGTCGATCAGCGGGCCGATCCAATTATCCTTTCGCTGTTCGGTAGCGATTATGTCAACGTCAATGGCAGAAACAGCAGCCGAGGATACTGAGCAGAGCACATCACCTTCAGGCAGAGGGGAGCGCGAGAGGGCGTCGGCGTCAGCATGCTGGCGTCCGTTGCGGTACAGCACGCGGATGTCGTAGTCTTGTAAACGAAGAGCCCAACGGGCGAGACGGCCTGAGGGATCCTTCAATGATGAAAGTCAGCATAGTACATGATGGTCGGTGACGACATCGAATGGGCGACCATACAAATACGGTCGAAACTTTGTAAGAGCCCAGACGATCGCCAGGCACTCTTTCTCCGTGACGGTGTAGTTTGTCTCAGCTCTCGTGAGCGTACGGCTTGCATATGCTACGACATATTCAGGGAATCCGGGTTTGCGCTGCGCCAGGACAGCGCCGAGGCCTACACCGCTGGCGTCTGTGTGCACCTCCGCGGGGCCGTAGGGTCGTAGTGGCGTAGAATGAGAGGAGACGTCAACACATGGCGGAGCTTCGCGAACGCGTCGTCGCACTCAGACGACCACGAATTGAGGGGCCCGTTACTTCCAAGGAGCTTCGTCAGCGGTGATATGATCGTGGCAAAGTTTCGTATAAAGCGTCGGAAGTATGAGCACAGGCCCACGAATCTACGCAGTTCTTTGACGGACGCAGGTTTGGGGAATTCGGCCACGGCCCGAAGCATGGCTGGGTCAGGAAGAATGCCATCCTTGGACACGACGTACCCAAGGATGGTGAGTTGCCGTGCTGCAAAGCGGCACTTCTTCAGATTTAGTTGCAAGCCGGCATTGCTGACACGTGCAAAAACTTCTTTCAGACGTTGGAGGTGCGTAGAGAAATCTGGAGCGAGCACAACAACGTCATCGAGGTAACACAAGCACGTGTGCCATTTCAAGTTGCGCAGAATGGTGTCCATCATGCGCTCAAATGTCGCAGGTGCATTACATAGACCAAACGGCATGACGTTGAATTCGTACAAGCCGTCGGGTGTGATGAACGCAGTCTTCGGTCGAGCGTCATCAGCCATGGGTACTTGCCAGTACCTCGAGCGCAGATCGAGAGAAGAAAAAAATTCGGCTCCGTGAAGGCTGTCAATAGCGTCATCGATGCGCGGCAGTGGGTAAACATCCTTGCGAGTGATCTTATTGAGCCGTCTGTAGTCCACACAGAACCGCGCAGAACCATCTTTCTTCGCAACAAGAACAACAGGAGGCGCCCATGGACTGTCCGAGGGCCGAATAACGTCGCGTCTGAGCATATCATCAACCTGCTCGTTAATTTCCCGACGTTTAGCAGGCGACACGCAGTAGGGACGTTGCCGTAATGGTGGATGGGCACCAGTGTCGATACGATGCGTAACAGCGGACGCACGACCGAGAGAACTTCGCCCGACATCGAAAGAAGAACGATATTCTCGCAACAGGTTCAGAAGCTGGGAACGCTGTACCGACGTGAGGTTGTCATCAATGTAAGGGCCAAATACATCAGGAGATGATGAATCAGAAGTGGAAACAGCACTGATAGTACGCAAATTGGGACAACGCGAGTCATCAGGTACGTCCAGGACTTGTGCGTTATCCACTGGTTCCACTCTGCCGAGACATTCCCCTCGAACCAAGGTAACAGTGTACGGGGATGGGTTGGTCACGAAAATAGAGGCGTTGCCCTGGGTGATTTGCACGGTCGCGAAAGGTACTAGCAACCCTTTCCTTCGGCAAGCACGGTCGGAAGGCGAAACGAGTGCAATTGTGTCGGAGAGTCCAGCGCAGTAGACAGATACACCCATCGTGGAGCTTGGAGGCACTATGGTATCGTCTTTCACGAGAATCTTGCTCACTTTCGAAGAACTGTCTTCCGGCGTCAAATGAGAGAAGGGGGAGAGTTTAATTTCGGCGGCGGCACAATGGATGACGGCGTCGTTGCGGGAGAGAAAATCCCACCCCAGGATGACGTCATGAGAGCATGCGGGAATGATGATGAATTGGGCGACATACAGAACGTCCTGAACGACAACACGAGCTGTGCACCCTGCTGTAGGATGAATACGATGGAAACCGGCGGTACGAAAGGACAATCCAGAAATTGGCGTCGTCACTTTACGAAGCAAGCGGCAAAATTTTTCGTCCATAACGGATACTGCAGCTCCTGTGTCAATAAGAGCAGATGCGTGAACACCGTCCACAAGCACGTCAATGACATTAGATGGGCGGTTCTGAGGGCTTTCACAATGCGATAGCATCGCAGTCCTTGCCTCGGGGACTGCGACGACTAGTTTTCCCGCTCGTGAGCAGCTGAACTTGGCCGCATGGGGGACGGGGAACGACGTCGTGGAGACGGTGACCTACGAGAAGATGAAGCTAAGTGAGTTGGCGGTGGCATAGACGGCGTTTCCTAGTGATAGGTACGCCTGATCTGGCCAGCAACAGGCGACGAGTTATGGGGCGTCTGTACGCGAGTGCAATAACGTGCTACGTGGCCGGCGTAACTGCAGGCAAAGCAAATGGGCCGGTTGTCGGATGTGCGCCATCGGTTCGCCGGGGTAGGTCTTGTCCATGACGCAAGAGCCGATGGACGGAATGGTGGCTGGAAAGGCTGCAGGGAGTGCTGGAGCTGAGTCTGAGAGGTCACGTCAACATACGTAGCCGGCATACCCGCTGCAAAGGATGGAGGTCGTGCGGCAGCTTCGGCGTAAGTCAGTGGGGCGGGCGCTTGAACGACTGGAGGCGGTCTGGCGACCACTTGGGCGTAACTTGGGGGTACAGGAGCCGGAAGGTGTTTTGGGTGGTACGCAGGCATGACCTCCGCTATTTCCTGCTCAATCGCTCGGCGGACAGGGGGAAAATGGTAGTGGCCGATTGTTGAGCAGCCGGTGGGTGGGCAAAGGGCAGGAGAGAGAACTGCCATGCGATTTCCTCACGTATTAAGGACTTGAGGTCTGCCAGCAGTGCCACCTGGTCACAGCTCGCCTCCAAGCCTGCAAGCCCTGCATCTCGTGGTGTGGAGCGACGGGACGTCGAACGCTGCCGGCGGAGCTCCTCGTAGCTCTGGCACAGCGTGATGACCTCAGCTACTGTGCCTGGGTTTTTGGCAAGCAGCATCGTGAAGGCATCATCGGCAATGCCCTTCATGACATTCCGGATCTTGTCTGATTCGGACATGCTGTCGTTGGATTTCTTGCATAGGTCCAGGACGTCTTCAATGTAACTGGTGAATGATTCACCGGCCTGCTGAGCGCGTTCGCGTAAGCGCTGCTCGGCTTGCAGCTTACGAACGGCAGGGCGGCCAAAAACGTTGGTGATAGCGGTCTTAAAATCGGACCAGGTTGCGAAATCACGCGTGGTTGTTATACCACATGCCGGCCACACCCGCGAGCTAGAAAACCAGGTTGCCGAGTTTACCTGCCTCGTCCCAATGATTGGGCACGCTGACGCGTTCGTACATGGCGAGCCAGTCCTCGACGTGGGTGCCATCCGCGCCGGTGAAGACAGGTGGGTCGCGGATGCGGGGGACACCGGAACATGGCGTGGGCGCAGGAGGGAGCGTTTGCTGGGCGGCATCTTGTTGCATGGTTGAAGGCACGGTACGGGATCTAAGCTCCAAGGGCATCGAATGTGAACCAAAGATGTTTGAAGGGCACAGCACTCTCCACCAAAATGTTAAGGCGTTTATTAGCCGGCCCACAAGAGCAAGCACAATAGATGATGTCGGAGCGGTCATTTCCTCAAGGTGCCGGCAGATGAAAAGTTCTCGTCTTCGGCTTCATTGGCGGCAGCAGCAAATGTCGCGCAACAAGCGAGAGGCGAGTGGAAAGAACCAAACGGAACGTAACTCACTAGAAGACCCACTAGAAGGCACCTGAGAGTTCCACCAATTTCAGTGTTCGGAAGCTTCTTTACAATATATATATATATATACACTTCAATATTCTGTTTCAATTATGCTTAGTTTTTAATTTTGATTATTGCTTATGCTGCCTCTAACATTGTTTTAGCTCAATTTGCCCTTAACAGGAGATCCCGATACAGTCTTTTAGATTGGGACTTCCTTTTGTATACTACATACAAGTCACATTCTTGTATTCGTACCAATAAAAATTTGAAGTCTGAAAAAAAACTGACATACCACAATTTCCACGCTATGTATGTTCTTCTATCTCAATCCTCGTGGTGTATTCAATGAGCTAATCTTCCAAGAATCACGAGAGCATCAACTTTTTTGTGTGGTAATATTTCCAAGGGCCTGTCAGCTACTTGAGAATCACCCTGAATTGCGTATGAAGAAGTCCGAGACCAGATGTTTGGTGTCAGATTTTCACAGTCTAAATCTTTCCTCAGCTGCACACTTCTGCACGTCAGCCCTGCATTCGGTTTCATAGTCTGTATTTGGCATTAGCATTACTTTGGCATCTATCTATCTATCTATCTATCTATTTATCTATCTTTCTTTATATCTATCTATATATCTATCTATCTATCTATCTATCTATCTATCTAGCTGCCTACGGCTTTTAGCTCTTCTAGCCGTCTAAATAATGGTATCAATGCCAAAATTGGTATGACATAACATGACTTTATGACGAACTCAACTGACTAGTTAAAACATGGAAATCATTACATGTATTCCATGAATATCATTATATACTTTTGATGGTCTTGCTGCTTTTGCGGTGGTTTAGTTCACATGACATTTTGCAAAACTGGTCTGGTATGACATAACTGCATGGCGAACATAAGGGACAGACCCTAACGTGGAAAGCAGGACACACATGTCGTGATTTTTATGTTATGACTAGTCATGACTACGCGCCACGCTCATGGTGCACTCGCGCTCGTTCCGCTAAGCTTCCCGTATACTAAATTTGGTATCACGTGACGTGAATAGACGACAAAGGTAGATGACATGTCCAAGCATGATATTGAGATTATGCGTTGCTCATGAAACATGACTACAGGCTACACTCCTGGCGCGCTCGTGGCCATTTCGCTAGCTCCACATATATCACGTCACGTGATAATAAATTTCTTATCACTTGACGTGAATAGACAACACAGGTAAACGACACATCCAAACATCATAATCATGGCATGGAAGTCATGTACGTCATAACTTAAGTCTATTTTAAAGTGACATATCAAGCTTCCTCATTCGTGCTTCGCATATAATCGATTCTCTCAGGACGTAGGATTTGCCTATTAATTTATTTACGGCACGCAAATTGGTGGCGCACAAACAAGGCACCGCCTACTTCTTAGATTTTAGAGGTGTCAGAGGTATCACTCATTGTCAAATTTTTCGGAAGTGTTCTCTCCCCGCAGTTGTTTTGCCCCACAGGTAGAACAGGATCATATGGTTTAGACATATTTCCTATCTATGGATTTGAAGCACTTCGTTACCGCCTTCTAAGTGTGATGAACAAATGCAAACTAACAACTGATAATCTGCGTATATTGTTTAAAACTGAAATGTTAAATCAGATGTGCTGATTGTGTTGTATATGATTGTTGGGTGATTTCTGTAATGATTAATCAGTTTTTATTCTTTTATACATTGCTTTGTTATGAAAGTTTTTGTATGTATTTCTGAGTTATCTATCTATTATTTGCTGTCATGGGCCACATGCGTGTTTCTTTTTGTATTGTCGCTTTTTGGTGCCTGTAATTTTTGTAATTTTTGTAAATTTGTAGTTAAGATTTTTTCTGGTTGAAGGGGCTAGTCAAGCTGTGAAATGCAGCTTTTTTTCGCACCAAAGCACGTATACAGTGTATTTTCGTGTACTTCTCACGTGGTTGAATAAAGTCAAACTTGAAAAAACTTGAATCTCCAAACAAGATTGCCCAGAGCATTGTCAATACAGTGGAAAAGGTGTATATATATTTATTATTTTTATGTATTTATTTATTTATTTCCATCACATTTCAAAATGCTTCTCTTTACGTATTCGTTTGTCTGTGCGCTATATTCACGAGATTTGCAGCTGAAGGCTGCGGTTCCTAGACGCGTCATCAACAATATTGTGTTAATATATAGGCACCAATTCAATATAGCAATGTGACATCACAGGCTGCCTCGAAAAAAGATCAATTCACCGTTTCGGAAACCGCTGACCCCCGATACACCCACCATTATGGGAGCATCAGCGGAAATCTTCGCATGCATTCACGAGTGGTAATGACACATCTTTAAGAGACACATTTCTGAGCGCTCGTTGCCACTGCAGAGTGCCAGTTCTAAAAACTTTCACTCAAAAGCTGTTTATTAGGCCAAACGTTCACCCATGCACACTTATTCAACTTATGAGCATTATGCAGACAGCAGACTTCTGCAGACTTATCACTGGCGACGTGCCCCTATGTTCTATAAAAAACCGTGTCGAACGACCTCTCATAGACTGCATCGCGCTCTGATATAACGTTTCATGCAAACACACCACACACAAAGCATGAGCAAATGCTCACAAAACAATCACTCTATATACAATGTACGGAGAAAACGCTGAAGAAACGATCACTTCCTACACAATGAATGTACGCAGAAAACGCTGACAAACTTCGTCCTTGTACTAAGTGACAATCTTGTTGATAAGAAGTGGGCTTCTTTTATCTGAATCACATACTTCGCCACCAAAAAAAGGCAAGCGACTCCCTAATGAAGCAGACAATCGTTGCCAAAATGGGTGTCATAGATTCGCGGACAATCATGGACGTGAGGCGTGAGGCAAGTTGTGTACGAGATGTTTTTAGCCTTTTCTCTCACGTTTCATCACATTGCGTTTCACGCCACTGCTTTTTACCACAAGTAAACAGTAATATATGTGAAAAATCTTGCTGTAGAGAAGATTAATCAAAGGAATAAAAACAAGAAAACTCTAGTTCTGACAATGCATAAAGCATGGAGAATCTGTGAGCTGGTCAAGAATGTGCAGCAGCCACCTGCATTGTGCTAAAAAAATTCGTATAATGTTGCTTCATAAAAAGTTGTCCTCTTTCAAGTAACAATCTATAAATGGGCATCTAGAAAAAACTCACTTTAAGTAATTAGACTGGGTATGAGGCAACCTCTGTGCTAATCATCATCATCAGCCTGACTTCGTCCACTGCAGGACAAAGGCCTCTCCCATATTCCACCAGTTAACCTGGTCCTGTGCTTGCTGCTGCCAATTTATACCCGCAAACTTCTTAATCTCATCTGCCCACCTAACCTTCTGTCTCCCCCTAACCCGCTTGCTTTCTCTGGGAATCCAGTTAGTTACCCTTAACGACCAGCGGTTATCCTGTCTACGCGCTACATGACCGGCCCATGTCAATTTCCTCTTCTTGATTTCAGCTATGATATCCTTAACCCCCATTTGTTCCCTAATCCACTCTGCTCTCTTCTTGTCTCTTAAGGTTACACCTACCATTTTAGGGGCGAAGCTCCTTATGGCGTGGCTTGTGCGTCCCTCGTAGTACGCAACCACCAGTGGCACATACCCGAAATAGGTATAACATTTGACCTCAAAGGTGGTGCCGGTGAGAGATTTCTTCTGTGCGTTGTTTAACGATAAAAAGTAGTGCTCAATGTACATGCAAATGGCTGCTAATGGGGAATGAGAGAGAGCAGCATTTGGCTTTTAGCCAACACGCACGCTGCGATTCCCATTAGCAGCCATTGGCATGTACATTGAGCACTATCGGACAAGAAAGGGTTGCTACAATATACTCGCTGGGTGTAACCTCCTCAGTTTTAGAAAGGTTTAGCGAGCGTAGAGCCGCAGGGCAATGGATACAATGAACTAGTATATACCATGAATGAATTCGAGGTGGTTAAAGGGGGGAAGCAGATACGAAGCGCAAGCCGTAAGAAATTAAAAGCTGACTCCTCCTGTCTCTCATTTCACATTAGCAGCCACTGGCATGTATATTGAGCACTATCTGACAGGAAAAGGTTGCTACGTTATACTCGCTGGGCGTAACCTCCTTCGTTTTAGAAAGGTTTGCGAGCATTGGGCCGCAGTGCCAAGAATACAGTGAAATAGTATATACCATGAACTCAAGGTGGTTGAAGGTGGGAAGTAGACCCGAAGAGCAAGCCATAAGAAAGTATGCGTGTGCCACCTCTCATTTCGTCCTTGGAATGTCTACTGAATGGCGGTACTTCTACATGGGGAATATATGATAAAAAGATGCGAGAAGGTAGGACTTGGAGTGTTGAATAGATGGACGAACGGACACACAGACAGATGCATGGATGGACGCATTAAAGGACGCCGGGGCGGATGCATGAACGAACGCAGGGACGGGCGCACGAACAGACGCATGGACGGTCACACAGACGGACGCGTGGACGGACGAATGCTTCGCACCACTCTCCATCATTCACTTCGTGGATATGCTGGCATTTTTTTTCTTTCCATTGCTCGCTGCGTCTTCCTCAATTTAAGCTGAACCCTCTTTGTAAGTCTCCAGGTTTCTGCTCCGTAGCTAAGTACCGGCCAGATACAGCTGTTTATAGCTTTCTCTTGAGCGATAGTGGCAATCTACCTGTCATAATTTGAGAGTGCTTGCCGAATGTGCTCCACCCCATTCTTATTCTTCTAGTTACTTTAATCTCGTGGTTCGGCTCCGTGGTTACTACCTGCCCTAAGTACACATAGTCTTTTACAAATCGAAGTGCACCATTACCTATCTCGAAGCACTGCTCTTTTCCGAGGTTGTTGTACATTACTTTCGTCTTCTGCAGATTCATTTTAAGACCCACCTTTCTGCTCTCCTTGTTTATCTCCGTAATCATTAGTTGCAATTATTCCCCCGAGTTACTCAGCAACGCAATGCCATCGGCGAAGCGCAGGTTACTAAGGTACTCTACATTAACTCTTATCCCTAACTGTTCTCATTCAAGGCTTCTGAATACCTTCTGTAAGCACGTGGTAAATAGCATTGGGGAGATTGTGTCCCCCTGCCTTACACCCTTCTTGATTGGTATTCTGTTGCTTTCTTTATGAAGCACTCTGGAAGCAGTTGATCCCCTGTAGAATTCTTCCATGATGTTTACATATACTTCATCGACGCCCTCATTCCGCAGTGTCTGCATGACGGCTGGTATTTCTACTGAATCAAACGCCTTCTCGTAATCTATGAAGGCTATGTATAGTGGTTGGTTATATTCTGAGCATTTCTCTATTACCTGACTGATAGTATGAATGTGGTCGATTGTTGAGTAGCCTGTTCGAAATCCTGCTTGTTCCTTTGGTTGATTGAATTCTAATGTTTTCTTTACTCTGTTAGCAATTACCTTTGTAAATAGCTTGTCTACTACAAAGACCAAGCTGATCGGCCTGTAATTCTTCAAGTCTTTGTCATCTCCTTTCTTATGTATTAAGATGATGTTAGCGTTGTTTCAAGACTCTGGTATTCTTCCCGTCAGGAGACACCTCGTAAACAGGGTGGCTAGTTTTTCTAACACAATCTGTCCTTTATCTTTCAGCAGATCTTATGTTACCTGATCCTCGCCAGCAGCTTTGCCTCTTTGCATGCTCTCCAAAGCTTTTCCGACTTCTTCTATCATTACTGGTGGGGTGTCGTCTGGGTTACTGCTAGTTCTTATAGTATTAAAGTCGTGGTTGTCCCGGCTACTGTACAGATCTCTGTAAAACTCCTCCGCTATTTTAACTATCCTATTCTTATTGGTAGTAAATTTGCCGTCTTTGTCCCTTAGTGCATTCGTCCGATTTTCGCCTATCCCAAGTTTCCTCTTCACTGCTTTCATGCTTCCTCCGTTTTTCAGAGCGCTTTCAATTCTCTCCATAGTATACCTTCTTACATCGGATACCTTACGCATATTATTCAACGTTGAAAGCTCTGCCAGTTCTATTTTGTCAGTTGTACTAGAGACTTTCCTGATTTGACGCTTCTTAATGAGATTCTTCATTTTCTGGGAAAGCTTTTCAGAGTCCTGTCTAACTACCTTACCTCCAACTTCAACTGCACTCTTCCTAAGGATACTCGTCTGATTATAATTCATTGTATCTATGCTAAGGTTGGTTTCATCACTAAGAGCCGAGTACCTGTTTTGAAGCGAGACTGTGAATTCCTGTATTTTCCCTCTCAGTGCTAGCTCATTGATTGGCCTCTGTGCTGAACTGCCCTTAAAACGAAGGTTCAGTGAAATCCTTCCGAGGTGATGAGATTTCTTTTAACCACTGCAAATAAGTATGTTATTAGGAAAGCATTATTAGGAGCAGTGTGTTATTAGAAATGGCCCCTCGTTATATGATGACATTTCAATTGATGTTTGTAAATGGCGCTATAGTTTAGAATACTCTGCAAGAGAAAATCACTCACAAGTAGGAGTAAAGTCTATCAATTTCCCTCCCCCTTCCCCTCTATTTGGAATATTTTTCACTCAGGTCCTCCGGAACAAAGTTTTTATTCCTGCTAGGAAGAGGAGGAATGAATGAGGAAGGACAGGGAGGTTAGCTTATTCCTGCCAGCCTCGCCACCACAGTGCCTAAACTCGAATTTCACTGCTGCTGGCCGGAGGGAGTGGGTGGCAGCTGCGGAGCATTTCCCGCGGGTTTTTCGCTCCAGCTATCCGGAGTTTTTCCCTGGCACCTCAGGAGTAATTTACACATGTCCTTACTTCTTCCGGATTAAATTTCGGTGAGATGGTTCACTACTTTTTGCATTGTTGTTTGCTCCACTTTTTACTTATTTTATGCTGATCATGTCAAGAGTTGGTTAGATGAAGGATTCTCTATTCTCATGCAAAAAATGCAGAGTTGAAGTGCATTTTTTCACACAGCCGACGCAATTCAAGCCGACGCAATTCAAGAAAGCGCTTGAGTTTTTCTTGTTTAATTTATTCAAAACAAGCTGCCGTTCCGTGTTGATGGCCTCATAATTCGAAAAAAAAAAGAACAAAGTTTAACATACAGAAAGCCACCAACAAACCAAACACGAGCTGGCCCAGGATCAGGTGTCGGCAAGCCAGCGTGTCAGCCAGCGTGGCATTTCGGCTGTGAGGCTTGACTGTGAAGAAGCTGCCTGGGCTCAGGATAGGGCGGCAGTATCCTTATTGTTATTTGAGTGTTCTTTATTTTCTGGTAACTGTAATTGTCTTTCTCAGCTGAAGCGAGTCATTCCAGTTTGATGTCATCTTCTTCCCCCGGCCAAGGGCACTCCCCTTGGTTAGCTTCCACCCCCGCCAAGGATTGGCCGATAGACTATTTGTTACGCAGTGGAGCGAGAAGTGTCCCTGTGGCGCTGGTACCTACAGATGGGGGCAGTATTCCGATCAAGAATCCAAAGGCGATTCAAGTGGAGCTTCGAAAAGCCACTTCACATCCCCAGGAGATCACTGAGGTCCGCCAGTTTGGTCGCGGAGGCATCCTGTGCTGTTCCGCAGATCAGGAATGCATTCGTGAGCTCCTGCAATGTTCCGAATTCGCAGCGCATCCGGTAAGCCCATTTATTCCGGCACACCTCGCATGCTCGAAAGGATTAGTCCGCGGTGTAGACACAAGCCTGACACCTGCAGATGTGCTCGATTTGTTTTCGGTGGCGGGTGTAATTTCATTGTACAGGTGCACCCGTACAATTGACAACATAAAATCGCCAACGGAATCGGTGATAGTCACCTTTTTAGGAACAGTCCGACCTTCCGAAATTAAGGCATGGCCACTGATCTATAAGGTAGAGCCACTTTCCCCCAAACCCCTGCAGTGTTTGAAATGTTGGCGATATGGACATAGCGTCAGAGGGTGCCGATCAGTTCTTAGATGCCGTCTGTGTGGTGAAAATCATGACAGCCGCGAGTGCAGCTCTGAGAAAGAGAGGTGTTGCTTATGTAATGGGGCGCACCCTGCAGACTCCGCAGACTGTGCAGCAAAAGAAAGGGAGCTTGCCGTATTGGATATTGTAGAACGCGAGAGGTGCTCTCGCAGAGAAGCCGTTGCAGAAATGCAGGAGAGATCCAAAGGATATGCCAGTGTTGCAGCACGTAATGCCACCGCCACGGATGCATCTCTCGCAACATCTATCGCAGAGGCCGTAGAAAAGGCTATGGAAAAGGCAATGGAACGCCTCACAAACAACCTTTTTGAAAGTTTGGCACAATTGGTTTCCAATCAACTATCGCAAATTCTAGGTGTAGCATCTACGAACGACTGGGCTCCTCAGACATCATTGGTATCGCAGCGTACGGAAATAGAAAGTGCGACAACACGTCAGCGAGCGGTTTCTCCTGAGGCAGGGACTTCCAAAACAACGGAAGACGGTGATCTTACGGATGATTCGGAAGCATGTGCAGATATGGATATGGACTCTCATAAGGCTCTGAAGCGAACCCGATCTCCCCAATCAAAAAACTCTTCGCATAATTCGAAATCTAAAAAGTATCTATCCAAAAAAGAATTCTTTGAGAACATGTCTAAGAAAGACTTTTTGCGAAAGGACATTTTGGACCAAACAGTTTCTGCGACGGTTCTGTCGTCAAAATAGGTTCACTAACCATATTACAGTGGAATTGCAGATCTATATTTTCCGCAGCCACAGACCTATCATACCTTTCTTCACAACTTTCACCGGATATTATATCACTGCAAGAAACCTGGCTTTCAACCAGCCAGAAGTTTCACCTAAAAAATTATCGGCTATTTCGATTGGACCGACCTAGCAGAGGTGGTGGGCTTGCTGTCTTGATAGCAACTAAGTTTAGTCACAAAGCTACGATCTCTTATCGTTGTGTGACTCCAGATTGTGAAATTTTGATAGTAGACATAATATTACCAGACGCTTCTCCCTTGTCGTTTGTAAATGCGTATTTCCCAGCCGGGGTGCAAGACACACGAAGTCTAGACGATATGTTCTCTGCCTGCAGAAAGGATATATTAATCACTGGAGACTTCAATTCACATCATGTGGCCTGGGGTTTTAAAACAGAATTAAGCGGAAAACGATTGTGAGAATGGGCTATTGACAAGAATTTATCTTGTTTAAATTCGCAATCTGCTACTTTTGTCCGAGGTCTCTCTAAATCTGTAATTGACTTGACATTTTCAAGCTCATCTCTAAATATATCTTCGTGGCAAACTTTAGACTGTGCTACTAACAGTGACCACTTGCCTATTAGTTTTGTACTGAACTTTCCAAGAATACATGTCGCCGAAAAGGCCCACTCATTCCTCAACTACAGAAAATTAGAAAAAAACTTGACGGCTACTTTTAATCACCGCAAGGACATACAAGGTGACATTAGGGCTATGAGTCTGTGTGCAGTGTTAAAAAGATCAGTAAAAGACGCAACGTTTAAATTAGACTCGGCCACAAGAGGTTCTTTTAGTCCATGGTGGACTGAAGAGTGCACGAGAAGCTATAGAAAACGGAAAGCTGCATGGAAACAACTGCTGGTCAACCAATGTCCAAAAAATTGGTGTGATTATTTATTCGCAGCAGCAGACTTCAAACGCACAGTAAGTACAGCAAAAGATGGTTATAATATGAAACGACATGAGTATCTTTCTAGGGCTAAAAACAAAAAAGCGCTCTTCAGATTTTTAAGATCTCGAAAGATGTTACCACCCGCTGAAAATATTTACTCTTCTGTTCTTTCCCCCCGTGAGCTCTCTGATTTAGTAGAAAATATTGCGAAAGGGCTTCAAGATAGATTTATGTCAACTCTACCACTGCACATTGTGAACCCAATGGCAGGCGAGGATTTCGAGGAGGTTACTTTAGATGAGCTGGCAGAGATAATAAGGCACTTATCTCCTTCGGCACCTGGACCAGACGGGATAACAAATTCAATGATAAAAGTAATATTCGAGATTTGTCCAACTGAAGTACTTAATCTGGTGAATTTTTCTTTGACAAAAGCTTGGATACCTGCGGAATGGAAGCTGTCTAAAGTGATTCCACTTCTTAAAAAGCAGGAAAAAGGATTCGCCTTGGACAATGTAAGGCCGATATCAATCACGTCAAATCTGGTTAAGCTAATTGAAAGAGTTTTGAATGCCCGGATAATGAAATATATTAATAATAACGCAATATTAAACCCCAGTCAAATTGGTTTTAGATCCGGTTGCTCAATATGGTGTGCGCATGTTGATTTAGAGAGCCGAATACAACTGGCTCGGCGTCGGCGCCAATACTGTGCTTTAGTTACTTTAGATTTGGCTAAAGCGTACGATAGGGTTGAGCATTCAATTTTATTAAAACAGATGGAATATCACCACTTTCCCAACTACATCACTGCGTGGGTGTCGGAGTTTTTAAGAGGGAGAGAATATTACTGCTTTAAAGATGGGTACTCATCGAATAGATATAAGCAGACACGTGGTGTACCACAGGGGGCTGTCCTGTCGCCAGTTTTATTTAACATTTTCTTAAGCTCCATTCCATCAGCTAAGGATATTCAGTTATATGTGTACGCGGACGATATTGCTTTCTTCGCAAGTAATACCGACCTTCAATCATTATACCAGAGTCTACAAAATTATCTCAATATGATAGAAAGATGGCTTAAAAATATTCATATGACCTTGAACGTAAAGAAAAGTGTGCTCCTTGCATTCTCCTTTCTGCAGCCTATCAACATCTCGTTAATGTACAGAAATGAGCTCATTCCGCAGGCGAATTTCCTTAAATATTTGGGCATCATATATAATGACACATTAAATTGGAGAAGTCACATTGATGATGTGTACTCCAAGGCAACACGGGCCATGGGGTGGCTACGGAAGCTTGCAAACCGTAAAACGGGTTTAAGAAGAGATGTGCTAATAATGATATATAAACTTTATGTGCGGCCCATCATGGAATTCGGATGCGTGTTATTTTCTGGCAGCGCAGCCTATAAAGTGAGACCCCTAATACTGCTGGAAAGAGAAGCGTTGCGTTTGTGTCTGGGTCTACCAAAGTTTGTTGCAAACAACGTGTTGTATATGGAAGCTCGCCTACCTTCTCTGCTAAATAGGTTTAAAATTCTTACTGTGCAAGCATTCTTAAAGATGTACAGTTCACACCAAAGACTCTCATTTTACGCTTTCATTCAAGAACCGACTTTATTTTTCGAAACCCATTGGTCGCGACTACACACCCCGCAAATAGTATTTGCACAAGCGCTACTAAAGCAACTGAATGTAAAAATTAGACATAGTCGTCCAATACACAATCTAAATTCAATGCTTAGCATACAATTCGATGATATATTTCCTCATAACGCGAAACAATTGGCATATAGGTATTTAAATGACCAGTTAGCAGATTATCTAGCCCACCTAGAGATAAGCAATATCATAGCGACTGATGCATCTGTGTCAAAAGAAAAGGCTGGGGTTGGCATCTTCTCTCTTTTTTTGGACTGGTCCTTTTCGATTCGACTCCCAGATTATACCCCGGTATTCATGGCAGAATTATTGGCCATTGTTCTTGCCCTACGCAAATTACCCTCAAGCGAATCATTAGCAGTGATCATTACAGATTCGTTATCAGTTTGTAATGCACTTTCTGCGGCAGTAAATTCAGAGCTGATGAATACGTTTCGGCATTTAGTACCGAAAAACGTAAAAAAACTGCATTTGCTATGGGTACCAGGCTACCGCGGATTATATTTGAACGAAATGGCGGACTCTTTAGCAGCAGTATCCCTGGGTGGGCCCACCATTCCAGTTTTGCCAGATACGGCTTACGTAACCGCGCTAAGGTTCCGAAATGCTTGCCTGCAATGGGGAAAAGGTAAATTGGATAACTTCAAAGATTTCGAGCATTTGAGCTATTGCTGGAATAAACAGTGGTGTTTATCTCGCCAGTTAGAGATCACTTATACCACATTGCGCTGTGCAGTTCCACAACTAAATTATTACCTTAATAAAGCTCAGCTCAAGGCGCCACCGCTATGTATTTGGTGCAACGAAATTGAAACAATTGAACATTTCTTTTTATTCTGTCGTCGTTATTCTTATCAGAGAAAAAGATTTTTAGTAGCCCCATTACAAAAGCTAGGAATACAAGTAAATTTACCAGTAATTTTATCACTCGGCGGAGCTTCATTTGGTTACTGCCACAGGGATGTATGCTCCGCTGTGTTTGACTACATCAACGCAACTAAAAGATTACCATGCTAGTGAACCACTACCTTTTCAGATCTTTAGTTTATAATTCATAGTAATGTCTTTCAAAAACAAAAGATGGTTTGACCGCTTGCTCAGCACACATTTTTGATTTTTGGTAGTATTATTTTACGCTACTTTTTCAGATTGGCTTCATTTTTAGTTTAGTTTCATTTAAGTATCCTGCCGCCCGGTTCTTGGCCCATCCCCCTTTGTGGGTAAGCGCCATCCATCAGAGGTCATCAGCATCAGCATCCACACGCGTAGAGAATCAACGTCAGTGTGAATTGTCTACGTATAGAGCGTTGAAATAGAGCCCAGAACGCTGCAAAGTAATCCACTATAAACGAAGGAAGCGTCGCCGCTGGGAACAAATGTTCACCACCCTCGAAGGACCAACCATCAGTTTCAGCCGATTGCTTCCTGCATAATTTATCGAAAAATATTTATACATGAGGACTGTGAATTTTTCGAGAGGCACAAAAACTGACGTCGGTGAAGTCATAAGACGACTTCGCTGAAGTCGTCAGTGAAGTCGTCTCTATACGCATAAAATCCTATAGAGCTACTTCATCGATATACGCAGATTTGATGCAGCGACGTTGCGGTGCGTTGGTTCTGTCCAAGCACAAGCACATGACAGCTTCCTAATAACACACAAATGTCCCAGCAGGAGCAAAAGATGCCTCCACGTCGCGCGCTGAGACGCCTTTGCAGTGGCTGCAAAAGGAGCTTTGACATGAACATATGGCATGTTAACGTGTATTCCTAGCTTTGAACACGTCATTAGAACGGGACATCTTTTAACGGCGGTAACGTGGATAACTTGCGAAATGTCATCACTGTCATCGCAGTCTACGTCACGTGGGTACATTTGAATTTGTTAACCAATGCAAGAACGAGAACCAAAGTTCGATCGGCAATGGGTGAAGGCGCGGTGTGAATAAATACATGGGCGCGAATTGTTGCGGTAAATCCTCGCATATGAAAAATCTGCCGCAGAAGTTATTAATGCAGACAGCCAGGCCGATCTCGGTGACATTCATCCTCAATACCCTATTTTAGTGCTTCAAATGCATGCTGACCATAATGCAGTTACGTACTTGTGAGATTTGCAGCTCAATTCGTACGCTTATGTCGAGGCCGTTAAACTCATACATACAGATTCGGCATGTTTCCCTAGTGCTGTATTTTTTTGTGAAATCTCACAGACGTGAAAATCTTCTGAAGCTCAAAGTAGCAGAACAGCCCTGCCCAAAACACTTGTATCAGGCGTTTCATTGCAGCCGCATACAATTAGGAAAAGCATAGTCTGAGTCGTTCGCTTCTGCTTGAATGAACTGGCGACGCTGCGTTGGTCAAGTGGATAAGGTACTCGACTGCTGACCCGCAAGTCGCGAGATTGAATCCCGGCTGTGGCGGCTGCATTTACGATGGAGGCGGAAGTGTTGTAGGCCCGTGTGCTCAGATTTTGAAGAACGTTGAAAAACCCCAGGTGGTCTAAATTTCCGGAGCCCTCCTATACGGCGTCTCTCATAATGTTATGGTAGTTTTGGGTCGTCAAACCTCACACATAAATCAATTACTCAGACACCGCCAACTGTTAGGACTGTCTGATGATAGGCCTTTATTCTTTTAGCAAACTCGGGCTACTGTTTTTTTTTTCGGAATATAGTAGCTTTTTTCTCTTCGAAGTAAAAAATAAGATATGTTACAAGTAATCGTGTGAAATTGATTCGCAAGAATAATGAGGAAAGAAAAAACCAGTCTTGAATCGCAAATTGCCAAATGAAAAACGTATACGGGGCAGTGGTGGGTTGCAAAAGAACGGGAACCATCAGACCAGTCAGGGCGAAAAATGTTTTTATCTTTTCGTTTAAAATTTGAAGGTTATCGCACGAACGTCGACTAAGAGCTGCAACCACGCCTTGTTCCAGAATATTCTTTCAAGCTGATGGTGGCATCATGCAAGCTTCGCTCTTTTTATCCTTTAGGCTACGATCACTCCCGTCGGTGGAAGCTGTTTACACGGAGCAGTGGCAAGCATAACTCCAACACGTCTTTTCCAGCAATTTCGCAATTGCCTGTGGGGATGAGAGCGCACTAAGAATACACTTGATTGCAACAAATTGACGGCCCGAAATGGAGAGAAATTGTGCAGAGCTTATCGTAGTGGCTCACTGCTACGGGCATGACCTGTGACGTCATTCAGTTGTGACCCTCATCTCCTGCCGGAGACGTACGCAGACATGCTCCCGCCGTTCGAGATACCAGGTTTGCTAAGCCTGACAAAGCATGTCGTGGGGTGCTCATATTTCTTATGGCGAGTGTGTGAAGATGACCGTGTTTTTCTGCGCTTGTGAAGTACTGCGTTTGTGATCTGATGTGCTTTGTTCACACCTAGAAGATCCCGTAGAGGGCATTGCTGTGGGTTGAACTGTGGCCGATATTGCGAATGGGGAGAAAATTCAAGTGCTTTAAATTTCAACGGACTACTATCAGATTGGCTGATTTGATCGATTGATATGTGAAGTTTATTGTTCCAAAACCGCCATATCATTATGAGAGAGGCCGTAGTAGAGGGCTCGAAAAGTTTTGACCACCTGGGGTACTTAAGCACGCACTGAAATCTGTCAAATTAGCTCACAGCACTTTCGCCACCATCGCAAATGCATCTGCCGCTAGGATTCGATCCAGTGACCTGCGGACCGTCAGCCGACTACCTATGCCACTAGACCACCGGGGTGGGGATGGCCGTGTTATGAGTGGCATTACACATTAGTGCATAGACAATCTGTGGTACTTATACATACTTAAATATTAAAACATTAAAACCCAATATGACTCGTGAACTATCGCCTTTTATTCCTGGTAGTTCACTCCAACTCGGCAGCGCTTTCGCTGCAGGAAGGTAAGTAATCGTGCCAATGCAACGTTACTGATAACTTATCTTACCTTGTCCTTTGGAAGACTTATGTAACACCGATAGAGCAACCATATCTGGGCCAGTTCCATACCCAATTTAGCCTTTTGATGCGATCTTTGGTTTTAAACAAGCAGTTAGAGTGGCATTTTGCACGATTTGCCGTTTCCGAAGGATTGTTTTATTAAAACGCTTCTGTTCATTGTGAAATATTAGTGCCTGTGTCCACCGCTTACAACTTTCTTCAATGACGTGGCACTCACCCCATTACTTCTGCACAAGCCTGGCCTATTGACATCGCCCTTCACATCCACTTTCACATTCTGAATTGCACAAGTGCGGTTTTTAGCTCCGGTGAGGCAGCACTCAAGGACACATTTGCGCATACACTCCCCTGCGGGTTTCACGCACGGGCGAGCTACGTGCATCGGAAAATTGTATTTTGTGTCACAAGAAACATACGCCGAATTTTTACCGTAAAAAATTTTCTCGAAAACACGCATTCCTTGTTACTGTATGGTTGTCAGGGTATAAATTGTAAAATGCAGGTGGTGAAAATGAAACGGTTATGTGCTCGAAATAATGCCCAGTAAAACAAGTAACTTAAACCTTAGGCGAAAGCGGCAGGCACATATAATGGTCCTGGGTGAGCTGCTGTTTAGTTTGGTCGCTTAAAAGAACTTGGTCCATACTGAAAAAGGTAATTGATTTCACTGTGCCATAAAGAATTTTGGAGGCTATGCCATTTAAAAAATTAGACAGGAGAAAATCAGTTGTAAACAAAAAACTGAAAAAGTCGACAAAGATTCGAAAAGCCTAACATAAAAGGTAGAAAAAGAAAGGCGAAACATATTGGTATTGATCAGGTGGTACCACTACCAACGTACATCGCCAGTTGTCTGAATGATATGCAGCGCTGATAGACCAGCGCTGTGGCCCGTACGAAGCTAACTGCAGCTGCTGCTTGTATAAGAGCTATCTTATTGTTTGTTATTACCGGCGAAAAACGTCGTCTTTTCTATTGATTGCTAAGCAATTGTTAGCGAACTTTGGCGACTTTGAGCGTATCTATCTATCTATCTATCTATCTATCTATCAATCTATCTATCTATCTATCTATCTATCTATTTAGCCGCCTACGACTTTTAGCTCTCCTGGCCGTTTCGATTGTGGTGTCGATACCAAACTTGGTATTAACTATCATGACTGTATAGAAAACATACTAGACTAGTCATAACATTAAAATCATCATATATGTCATGAATGTCATGATTGCAGCTCTTGAGGTGCTGCAGCTCTTGAGGTGCTTTTGTTCTCAATGCAATTAAGTTGCAAAACTGCTATGATATAGAATATTTGCATTGCGAACACAAACCACACACCCTAACATGAAAATTATGTTACATGCGCTTCATGTAACAACATGACTACAAGCTATGCTCATGATGCTCTGGCAGCCGTTTCACTAGCTTCACAAATACCGAATTTGGTATTATGGTACGTGAATACATGACGCAGGTACGTTACTGGTGCAAACAGGATAATCATGAGATGCGTGTCATGTAACAACACGACTACATGCAACGCTCATGATGCGCTGGTGGCCGTTTCGCCAGCTTCCCTTATACCCAATTTGATTTTACGGGATGCGAATAGATGACGAAGGTATGATACTGGTGCAAAAATAATAAGCATGAATTGCGTGTGATGTAACAACATGACTACATGCTACGCTCATGATAGCCCCATGGCTGTTTGTCTAGCTTCACATGTACCAAATCTGGTATCAAGCGACGCGAACGTACCACATAGCTAAATGGCACATCGAAACATGAGAAACACGACATGCATGTCATGTGACAACACGACTACATGCCCCACTCATGATGCGCTCCCGGCCTCACTGGCTTCACATATGCCAAATTTGGTATTACGTGACCTCAATTCATGATAAAGGCATGTGATTGGTGCAAACATGATAATGATGAGATGCGTGTCATGTGAGAACATGACTACATTCCACAGTCAAAGCGCCAATACATTTTGACCTGACGCAATGCGCGTTCTCGCTGGCGTTCATTTCGTCGCGTCACGTCGGTGTTGCCACGCCAGGTCGCAGTCCTGCCATATACTCACAGGCCCGCGCCGCGCTGCGTTGCTTTGCCTAATGCGAGTTTCTGCACGTTCGGCGTCCCTCCGGCACCAAAAGAGGGAGACGCAGTGTTGTCTGGGTAACGCATCGGCACTGAATGCGGCATGTCTCATTTCGCGCCGGTTGCCGTCATGCCGCACCGACGGACGCTGATCGCGCTGGTCGTGCCTGGCGTCAGACTATACAGTGCTTGCGTTTTGCTAACGCTGCGTTGCTGTGCCCAGCGTGCACACGCGTGAAGGCCATTTTGGAGTACATTGGGCCCTTCATGACGCGTTTGCGGCTGTGTTGCTAGATCGACAAATACCAAATTTTGTGTTACGTGTCGTCAATGGTTGATGACAGTATATGACTGTTGCAAACGCGACAATATTGACACGCGTGTCATCTAAGAGAATGACAACATACCACGTTCATGGCGTGCTCGTGGCCATTTCCACATATACAACATTGGTTATCACGTGACGTAAATAGAACACAAAGGTAAACAACACTATAAAAGTTGATAATCATAATACGGAAGTTATGTACCGCATTATTTACCTCCACCTCGTAACTTTGTGCTGATCTCAAAGTGACATATCGACTTTTCTCAATCGTGCTTCGCATATCATCGATTCCCACTGTACGAGGCATCTGCCTATTTTTTACATCAGTGATCACCCATTCAACATTATTTGCTCATGCTCCAGTAAACTCTCGAACAAACTCCATTAGTCGCCCTCGGCGCGTGAGCTCGAAGGAATCTTTTGAAATTTTTTTAAAACATTCATTTGTGATTACGCGCAGAACGTGACTTGTAAAGTTTGTTCGAGAGTTTGCGATTACATAATAATCTCAGCATACAAGTTGGCTCTTCACGAAACATTTGGCAGAGTTAGACTAGACGGCGACATAAGAGAAGAACGTGATATACAATGTTTAGTTAAGTGAAAACTTCCCATAGGTTTGTAAATGAGGAGCGAGATTGGCTAACATGATAATTCAACCTGGGAACTTTACAGCAAAAGCTTGTGAAGGTCACCTTGCATTGGTGTGAAAGACATTATGCGCTGTTTTTTTAGAAGAACGCGTGCAGGAACTCCTCAAATTCTATTGGAACTGCATAAAAATTTTTTTTGGCATCGGCAAAAAACGGCGTTTTTTAGGAGCGAAGCTTCTTATAGCGGCATCCGTTCATCCCTCGTAGCCGTTGTAGTGTGTAACAAGTATAACATATTGACCTCCAAAGTGGTGCCGGCGAGAGATTTCTTCTGTGCGTTGTTTATCGATAAGAGATAGTGCTCATTGTACATGTCAATGACTGCTAAGGGGGAATGAGAGACAGGAGAATGCGGCTTTTAGTCAACGCGCCCCTGCGAATTGTTTATTGTTCAACAACGCACAGAAGACAAGAAAGGGTAGCTACGTTATACTCGCTGGGCGTAGCCTCTTAGGTTTTGGAAAGGTCTAGTGAGCGTTGGGCCGCAGTGCCATGACTACAGTGAACTAGTATATACCATGAATGGTTAGGTCGGGGAGAATGATTCTGCAGGAGCTGGGCCAACACCCAATGGCAATCAGGCACAATTACAATGATATCCCTGACAACATCAGGAAGAATATCACGGTGTCTCCTATACCAAGAAACATGCATCCAGAACACAACGTCGGAAGAAGAGTAGCGAGGGCCAGGACTATACTTCATCAAGTCTCAAACGAAGAACGAGGAGTCGTATTTGTTGACGCGGCTTCCTACGCCAATTATTAAAGTTTATCCAATAAAATAAAAAGTTTATCCAATCCAATCCTACGCCAATGGAAAAGCGTTTGTGGCAGTGGTGGTCGATGGGGCTGGCCATGTCGTCAACTCAGCGACAGTCAGGACGAAAGACCCAATCATTGCGGAACAGGTGGCCATCGCCTTAGCACTCAAGATGGATAACATTGAAGTCGTCTACAGTGATTCCATGGCAGCACTACGGGCGTTCAGCAAGGGGACGGTCTTAGTGCAAACGCTGAGAATACTGCAAGGCAAGAACATCAAGCATGATCTTCTGAGTTGGTTCCCAGCTCACCTTGGGCAAATCAACGATTCCCCTCCCAATCTCAATGAAGCAGCACACGAGGCAGCGCGAAAACTCTCCAACCGCGCCTCTCCGGGGATGCATTCTACCGGTGAAGGGGATAACCGGGAAATTCTCACAACATATAACGAGCACACTAAACATTTCTACCTGTCTAGAAGGATTTTCCCTCCACCTCACAAAAATCTAACCCGGCCCCAAGCACTTACTTTAAGGCTTTTGCAAACGCGAATGTACCCTACTTTGAAAATGTTACACATCATGTACCCTGACCTATACCCAAGTAATCTCTGTCCACATTGTGGGGAAAGAGCTTCATTAGAACACATGCTCTGGCAGTGCACCAAATTCGCTCATATATCGAACATCACCTCTGCCAGATGGGAGGCGGCAATCCGCAGCTCATCCTTGGCAGATCAGCTCTGGGCTGTCCACAAAGCCCGCCAGGCGGTTGAGGAACTTGGCATCTAAGTCCCCACGTCAGAGCTGCCCGCAACACAGTGATCTGTGTTTTGGAGGACCAAATAAAAGTTTATCCAATCCAATCCCAGGTGGTTAAAGGTGGGCAGTAGGAACGAAGTGCAAGCCGTAAGAAAGCATAAAGTTTCCCCAAATTAACTAGAGGGAACTCTTTAGCTGCGATCATTCAGCGATCATGGGAATGATGGGTAGTACACACTTTTGCCTAGTCTTCGTACTTGAGGGTGGCGATTCGTACTTGCGGCTTCATTTATTGCTGGTTAAGGTTTTGCTTTGAAAGAAAGAATGAACCCTTTTGAACTGAGCGACTTAATTCAAAATTGTCAGCCTAAAAAAATAAGGTTGTAAAGCGCAAACGGTGAACAATCGCTAATTTATGTTTTCGTAAAAAAACAGTTCCAAGCCACACGAACACACACGGAGCCAGAAGCAGGCCAGAAGTTCGAAAATTAGACAAATGCGTGTACTACCTATCATTCCCATGCTCGCTGAAGCGCCGCGTGTTGCAGCTTCCTTAGACAATAGCGCCAGAGTTCCATCTAATGTATATTAAAAACTGTATGTAAGAAAGTGTGCGTGTGCCTCCTCTTGTTTAGTACTTGGAATGCCCGCTGGATGGCGGTGCTTGTATATCGGGAATATATGACGAAAAGATATGAGATGGTAGTACTTGGAGTGTTGAATAGGTGGATGAACGGACACACAGACATATGCATGGATGGATGCACGGATGGCTGCACAGACAGATGAACGCAGGAGTGGATGCATGGACAAAAGCAGGGACAGACGCACAGATGAACGTGCGGACTCACGAACAGACGCACGCACGGACGGGCGTATGGGTGCATGGGCGGCCACACAGACGCACGCATGGATGGACGGGAGCAAGAAAAAATGGACGGATGGATGCTTGGCCCCCCTATCCATCATTCAATCCGTGGATGTGCTGCCATTTTTTTTTGCATCAGTGATCGCATCTCCGATAATTCTTTTTGGGGCTCCTGCAAGCTTCTGAACAAACTTGACTAATCGCGTTCTCAACGTAATCTCGAAGGAACCTTCTAAAACCATGTCAAACCCTTCAAAATATTGTTGCTTAGCCGTTGCAACAAATTCTACGGATGAAACCACATCGCAACGAAACAATGAAGTAGGGGGGGTGTTCAGTGGAGTCGTTTAAAGAAGTATCGTTACGATGATACAAAAAGCATAACATTGAGGAAGAAATCAAAAGGTATGCGTGCATATTGTAAACACAGCAGGATAAGGGTATAATAGAGTTCAGATAGCTTGTTATCGCTAGTGAAACGGCCCAAGGCGCACCACTCACGACTTCAGGGTGCGCCAAGTTTGTATATCTGGTTAGTTTTTTCCCATAAAATTTGGTAAGAAAACGAATGTGAACTCGCGTTTTTTCATTTCACTGCGGCGACTTGGCAAAGAAAAAGACAAACACCGCGTGACATATCGGCTTCCTTAGGGTATTTTCAAAGCTCTTTTGCGCTTCGCGTAAAACTGCGACGTTCGCTTCGCGGAGAATTTTCTGTAATAAGCAGAGGCGACGGTTATTACTTGTACAGTCGATTGTTATTTGAAGGCTATCGCGCCAGCTTCGACTAAGAACTACAAGAGCACCACATCGCTGAATAATCTATCGAGAAGAAGGTGGTATTACGCGAACTTCGCTGACTCGTTTTTTTTTTTTTTTTTTGCTTCAAGCTGCGGTTACTCTTGTCGAAGGAAGCTGTTTATGCGAAGCAGTACTAAGCACCAGTTTCCACACATCTTTACGACCAATTTCGCAATCGCCCAGGTAAATAAAATCCCGCCGAGAATACACCTTATAGCAAAAAATTGAAAGCTCAAAATATATAAAAACTGTGTAAAGTTCGTCGTAGTGCTCATTGTCTTAGCAATGCAACCTAGAAAAATAATTCTGGCCCGCTCAGTACTGCGGGTATGGTCTGTGATGTCAATCGGTTGTGACCCACATCTCAATCTGACTAGACGTGCGCATACGTGCTCCCGCCGTTCGAGATAGCAGGATTGCTAAGCCTGACGAAGCCTGTCGTGGGGTGCTCGTGTTTCTTTTGTGGACGGCGTGAAGATGACCGTGTTTTTCCACGCTTGTTAATTTGCGCCCGTGATGTGATGTGCTTCGTTTCCTGAATGTCCACCTGCTAGCTCACGCGATGGGCACTGCTGCGGGTCGATCTCTACTGGATATTGAGAATGCGGCGGAAGTTGGAGTGTTTTTATTCTCAGTGGACTACCGATTGATTGATTGATTTGATTGAGTGACATGTGGGGTTTAACGTCCCAAAACCTCCATATGATTATGAGAGATGCCGAAGTGGAGAGTTCCGGAATCTTCGACCATCTGGGTTTATTTAACGTGCACCCATGTCTGAACACACGGGTCGACAGCATTTTGCCGCCATCGGAAAGGCAGCCGCCGCTAGACCACCGCAGTGGGCTGGTCACGTCTTTTGAGTCATTATATATAGTAATGCATATACAATCTCTGCCACTTATATATTTACACATAAACAATAAAACTTCATAATGTTACATTCGAATCAGCGCCCTTTATTCCTGGTATTTCACACCCACAAGACAGCACTTTCACTGCAGCAATGCAAGCAATGGTGTCAATGTAACGTGACTGGTAAATTATCTTACCTTGTCCTTCGGAGAACTTACGTAGTGCCGATAGAGCCACATAATCTGTGCCAGTTTCGAGCCCACTTTGGCTTTTTGACGCAAGTTAGTGACTTTTGCACAATTCGGCGTTCGCGAAGGCTTCTTTTATTGAAACACTTTCATCCTTCGTGAAATGACATTGCCTGTGTCCACCACTTACAAATTTTTTCAATGGTGACGCACCCACCCCCTTATTTGCGCGGAAGTATGTCCTTTGGGCATCGCGCTAAACATTTTTCTCTACATAGTATATCGCACGGGACCAGTTTCCCATATCCGTCGGTGCAGCACTTCACGTAGCAGCCGTGCTTACAACGGTTACTGATGGCCGTGGGGGTTGACTGCAACAAAAAATGACTTAATTTGTGTTATAAGAAACAGATTCCGGATATTTACAGTAAAAAAATCGCACGAAAACACGCATTTCGTATTATCGTATGGTTGTCAGGATGACATAGGGAAAACGCAGGTGGTAAAAATAAAACGCTTTGGGGCTCGAACTTCTGCCCAGTAAAACAAGGAACATTTAACATGAGGCGAAAACGGCAACACATTCATTGGTCCTGGGTAATGTTCCGTTAAGTTTGGTCGCCTTAAAGAACTCGGCCCATACAGAAAAAGGGGTTCAGTCCCCCTGTACCTTATAAAACAAATTTAGACACTACGCCGCATGAAAAAAGTTACTGCTTTGCCACAAAGGTAAAGCAATGAACGCGATAACAATGAATTGGATGGTCACACGCAGAATGGCAAGTAGATCCAAATGTGTTGCATTTATCACGCACAAACGATGCACCAAACGTTCTCAGAGGTACATATGAATGCAAATAAGTCTCAGTTGTCACTTCACTGTGCCTGAAAAGCGCGCCCATTTCGCAAACTGAGGTGTGTAATGATTGCAGTGACCTTTGTGCGCCCCGTAACTACAACAGAATCGTTCCAGTGCAAGCCCTACACGTGCCACGACGAATAAACCTCCCCACCGAGAGACAAGGGTGCGCGAGAGACCGGCCACAGCCCTCTCCTCCTCTCCGCGGGCCAAAGTACGCGTGAGAGATTAGAGCCGCCGCGCGGTCATTGCGCCATCTTGCAGATAATGCTGAAAATACGATAGTTCACCCCCCGAGATTCCCGCCAACAACGGTAAGTGGTAGGTACAAATAGCTTGCAGTTTGAGCGTCGAAGAGGGCACCCCTCGGTGGCTCAATAGTTCAGGTCTCTCATTTAGACGCGGAGGTCGCATGATATATATATATATATATATATACGATGCGTGATATCGACGTCGATGCCAGCGGTGAAATCCAGCTGAGAGTGTCTGTATAATTTCTATCGCAATAAAAAGATTCGGAAACCCAGAGATGAAGTGGACATGGAGGAGCCCTAATGGCGTAAATAAGAACGAAATAGACTTTATAATGACTGCACACCCAGGAGTCGTGCAGGATGTGGAAGTGGTTGGCAAGGTAAGATGCAGTGACCATAGAATGGTACGGGCTCGAATCCGCCTAGACTTGAAGAAGGAACGACAGAAACTGATACGCAAGAAGCGAATCAATGAGCTAGCATTGAGAGGGAAAGTACAGGAATTCAGAGTGTCACTGCAGAACAGGTATTCTGCTCTTAGCGAGGAAACCAACCTTAGCGTAGATACAATGAATGATAATCTGACGAGTATCATCACGGAGTGTGCAGTGGAAGTTGGAGGCAGGGTAGCTAGACAGGACACCGGCAAGCTTTCCCAGGAAACGAAGAACCTAATTAAGAAGCATCAAATCATGAAAGTGTCAAGTACAACAGACAAAATAGAACTGGCAGAGCTTTCGAAGTTGATTATTAGACGTAAAGTATGCGATGTAAGAAGGTATAACATGGAGAGAATTGAGCACGCTCTGAAAAACGGAGGAAGCGTCAAAGCAGTTAAGAGGAAACTTTGGATAGGCAAAAGGCGGATGTATGCACTAAGGAACAAAGAAGGCAAAATAACTACCAATATGGATAGGATAGTTAAAATAGCGGAGGAGTTTTACAGAGATCTGTACAGTAGCCGAGACAACCACAACCTTAATACTATAAAAACTAGCAGTAACCCAGACGACACCCCACCGGGAATGATAGAAGAAGTCAGAAAAGCTTTAGAGGGCATGCACAGAGGCAAAGCTGCTGGTGAGGATCGGGTAACATCAGATCTACTGAAAGATGAAGGACAGATTGTGTTAGAAAAACTAGCCACTCTATTTACGAGGTGTCTCCTGACGGGAAAAGTACCAGAGTATTGGAAGAACGCTATCATCATCTTAATACATAAGAAAGGAGATGACAAGGACTTGAAGAATTACAGGCCGATCAGCTTGCTCTCTGTAGTATACAAGCTATTTACAAAGGTAATTGCTAGCAGAGTAAAGAAAACATTAGAATTCAATCAATCAAAGGAACAAGCAGGATTTAGAACAGGCTACTCAACAATTGACCACATTCATACTATCAATCAGGTAATAGAGAAATGCTCAGAGTATAACCAACCACTATACATAGCCTTCATAGATTACGAGAAGGCGTTTGATTCAGTAGAAATATCAGCCGTCATGCAGACACTGCGGAATCAGGGCGTAGATGAAATATATATAAACATTCTGGAAGAAATCTACAGGGGATCAACTGCTACCATAGTGCTTTATAAAGAAAGCAACAGAATACCAATAAAAAAGGGTGTAAGGCAGGGGGACACAATCTCCCCATTGTTATTCACTGCGTGTTTACAGGACGTTTTCAGAAGCCTAGATTGGGAACAGTTAGGGAAAAGAGTTAATGGAGAGTACCTCAGTAACCTGCGCTTCGCCGATGACATTGCATTGCTGAGTAACTCAGGGGATGAATTGCAACTCATAATTACGGAGTTAGACAAGGAGAGCAGAAAGGTGGGTCTTAAAATTAATCTGCAGAAAACGAAAGTAATGTACAACAACCTCGGAAAGGAGCAGCGCTTTGTGATAGGCAATAGTGCACTTGAAGTTGTAAAAGAGATGAAAGGTAGAAGCAAAAAGGCGAGAAACAATTTTATCCTTCAGCTGGTACCACTAGCAACGTAAGCTTTCAGTTGTCAGAAAATAACGTAGAGCACATAGAACAGCACTGCGGCCCGAACCAAACTCACTGAATGTAGGGAAGCTCTGTTATTGTTTGTTATTACCGGCGCAAAACGTCGCGATTTTTACAATAGTGAACGCACCTTGAAGTCTAAGTGCTGGTTCTCCAGTAAGCTATCGAACAGGCTTCACCAGTCGCGTTCCGCACGTAATCTCAAAGTAATATTTAGAATTTTTTTCTGAAAAATTATACGAAATTACGTGCATGCTTGTGAAGTTTCTTCGAGAGCTTACTCATTAAATAAACGCTACAAGCGCACTGAAATGGCTGAAGTACTTGGCTGCTGACCCCCCCCCCCCATTCGCGAGATTGAATCTGGGCTTCGGCAGCAGCATTTTCCGTGGAAGCGAAATAGCTGTAGGCCCGTTTTCTCCGATTTGGGCGCGCGTTAAAGAACCCCGGTGATCTAAACTTCCGGAGCTCTCCACTACGGCATCTCTTATAATATGGTGCTGTTGGGAGGTCAAACCCCACTTATTATTCAACAATAATCCCGGCACACGAGGGGGCTTTTTAAGAAACAATTGGTGGAGTGAGGCGCGAAACGACGGATTCAGAGAGTATGTATATATATATATATATATATATATATATATATATATATATATATATATATATATATATATATATATATATATATATATATATATATATATATATATATATATATATATATATATATATATATATATACATATATACATATATATATATATATATATTCAGTGAAAACTACACATAGGTTAGTAAATGAGGAGCAAGATTTTTTAGCATGGTAATTCATCCCGGGAACTTTACAGCGAAATCTCGTGAAGGTCACCTTGCATTGCCGTCAAAGACATTCTGCGCTGTTTTATGAGAACCGCTAGTGCGGGAACTCCTCATATTCTAATACAACTGTTTAATTGTTTTCTTTATTATCGGTGGAAAACAGCGTTTTTTTTAATCGGTGATTGCATCTTCGATCTTTTTTGCTGCGCCTGCCATAGGTTGTAGAACAAACTGCACAGATCGCGTTCGCAGCATAATCTCCAAGGAACCTTTTGAAACAACGTTAAACCTTCCAAAAAGTTGTTCCGTAGCTGGTTCAACAGTTTCTGTGGGGGAAAGCAGATCACATAAATATAAATAAATAATGAAATAAGGGGTAAGATGCAGTGACTTCCTTTAAAAAAAGCGTCGTTACGATACTGCAGAAACGAATGAGTTTGAGTTAGAAATAAAAAAATTGCCCACAGCTTCCCTCGGGGGAACACTGAGGAGAATGCAGAGCATATAATTGGTTAACGTGGTGTTAAAGTGCGATTTACTAGGGTCGATGGCTAAATTGGTTAACGTGGTTGTGAAATGGGGTGTTAAATTGCGACTTACTTGGGTTGATGGCTAAATTGGTTAACGTGGTTGTAGGAGGGGGTGTTAAATGAGTGAACACGTACACACGTATGCGAAAGGGTGGCGCTGGTCGAAGGGACGTCGTTCATTGTGTTTGTGGATTCGTTGGAATTCATTTCACCGCGACCTTGGACGTCGACGCGCCGTACAAACCAACCGACGAGCGGCAACTGAGCGAGCGAGCACCGACCTTGAGTATATATACAGCGCGACGGCGCAAGCACTGTCAGCTGTCGAATGTTCGAGAAGCGGGAGAAGCGCAACGGCGCATGCGCGCGCGTCAGCTGCCGATGTTCTCGAAGCGCGACGGCGCATGCGCGCGCGTCAGCTGCCAATGTTCTCGAAGCGTGACGGCGCATGCGCGCTACATTATACAGCTAGCGAATGTTCGTGAAGAGGAGAAGCGCACGCGGTGTGTAGAGGAGGAAGGGTGCACAGATGGTGGAGGAGTGAAGCGCGCGCGGTGTGTAGAGGAGGAAGGGATGCACAGATGGTGGAAGAAGGAGGAGGAAGCTTACGGACGGCGCCGCACTAAAAGCCTCGAGTATTAGATGCTCCGCATCTAAAAAATATATGCCCAGTATACCTGCATATATAAACACAGGACAAGGGCATAATAAAGTTTGATGTCCTTGTTAGCGTGCACAAAACGGCTCAAGCTGCATCGATAAAGACCTCGGAAAGTGTCCTGTTCGTATTTTTGTGTAGTTTTTGCTCAAAAAGCTTGGTAAGGAAATTGTTGTGCACTAGTGTGTTGAGATCAGCTTTGTGAGAGACGCAAAAGAAAATACTATGCGACACATTTGGTTTCTTGCGGTATTTTCAAAGTTCCCTGACGCTTCTCGTAAAACTGCGACATTCGCTTCGCGGTAGCTCATCGCTGTGATAAGCAGAGGCAACGGTTATTACTTGTACAGACGATTGTGACTTGAAGGTCATCCCGCCAGCATCCACTAGGAACTTCTACAGCACCACGTCCAAGGTATTCTTTCGAGCAGAGGGTGGTATCATGGAAGCTTTCCTGACTTGTTTTTTTTGTTTTCGTTTCTTAAGCTGCGATCACTCTCCTTTGAGGAAGCTGTTTAAAGGAAGCAGTGCCAAGCACCAGCTTCAACACGTCTTTCCCAGCAATTCCGTAATCGCCGGTGGGGTTGAGAGCCCATTAAGAATGCGCCTGATCACAACGAATCGAAGGCTAAGTACGGAGAAAAATTGTGTAGAGTTCGTCGCAGTGGCGATCGCCTTAGCAACGCCACCTAGGAAAATATTTCAGGCCCACTCACTACTACGGCCATGGCCTGTGACGTCATTCATCAGTTGCAGCCTTCATCTCCTGCCGACTAGACGGGTGCATGCTTGCTCCCACCGTTCGAGATAGCAGGATTGCTTAGCCTTAGGGATTTGGTCGCTGGGTGCTCATCTTTTTTTTGAGTGACTGCAGGACAATGGCCGTGTTTTTCTGCGCTCGTGAAATACTGCGTGGTAATGCGATGTGCTTCGTTCACCAAATATTCACAAAGTGGACGTACACCTGCAAACTCTCCCAATTGGCAGTGCTACGCGTTCAACCGCCACCGATATTGAGATTGTGCCGGAGGTTCGAGTGCTTTCATTCTCAGTGGGTTAAAAAAAAGCGAAGTGAGAGCGTGCCGTTCATCGCGATGACATCCATATTCGTTACTCCGTGATTCAAAGGAATGTGTTTGTCTGTACTAGTTGCTTTTAGGTTGTTTTGAAAGAACCACCTTTAGCACCTTCGGGTTCCTCCGTTGAATGTCGGGTGCGCTTCTGACTTGTTAGCCAGCCTTGATATTAGACACATTTAGCTGATCACCACTGGCACGCACCCCGTGATAACGTAGCGTGCCGAGATGTTCCTAGGAAGCACACAGGTGTCTGTTTTTTTGTTTTTTTTACAATCGCGTTTGCCGAGATGCAGTCTGCTTGGCTGCTAAATGACGGTGCAACGAAGTAAACCAACCTTCACACTCTACTCAGCCAAGTTGACGAGCGCAGCGAAATAGGCGTTTAACGCTTCACTGCTCACGCCACAAACGCATCAAAATGAAGTATTAAACGTGCATGTCTATATATTCTCGTAGCAGGCGTTTTTAATTAAGGGTCAGTAAACATTTCTCAATTTGCGCATAGCACCAAGAGATTATTGTGGAATGTCTGATAATCTGATCAAAAGGGAAGAAGAGCTCGCGTCTGGTGTCGTGCATCTGTTACATGCTACGTAGTGCTTTTTAAAAACCGCTGCTTCAATCATTTTTGTGGTGTTATAATTTTCTGTCACTCTTCCTAAAGACCTTCGCCTCATTCATTGTCTCAAAATTAGTGAACGTAATGAGCGTCTGTGTATAAACGTCAAGTGCGACTCCATTTAAACTTCGCGCTCAAGTTCAGAAGGCAGTATCACTGACATTGCACTATCTACGTAAGCAAGAGCTTGATATCGCAAGTGGAAAGTGTGCAGTCGTGGCGCTCCCCAGACAGCCGATATCCGCTTACGGTGTAATAATTAGTGGGCGACTGGTGCAGTGCACCCAGAGTCAAAGGTTCTTGGGAGTCAGGGCCAAACCTCATAAGTGCGAAAATGCACGCGACAGCGACGAGTGATACGACGTAGATCGTCTTCACGCGATCAGTCGCTAGAACAGGCAAACCTGATTACCGCGACGGCTTCGGCGAGCGAACTGCACTGTTGCTGGCATGAGGCCGTCTACTCGCACCAAAAAAACTGCGTAGCGAGTGGTATAGAATTTAAAAATAAGACATATATTTGTGTAATGGAAAGGAAAGTATTTATGAGTGCCTTGCAGCAATTTTTTTATATGCACATGCGTAAACATTGCGTTATTTCTTGTTGCGCATACGTGACTCGGGCAGGGTCACGTGCACCTATGTACTCGTTGTCTTTTGTGGTTTTTCGCTATTGGCTGCTTGAGCCCAGGACTTCCGGGCGATAAGCGACGGTTTCCAAATCTGGAGAAACGAGCAATCGCGTGAAAACGAGCACCCGACACGTCGCGCGAACGCCCTGTTTCGTCGTTCATAGCATCGCTCGTCGCTGTCGCTTGCATTTTCGCGCTTCAGAGGTTTGCTCTTCATGATCGACCGACACAAGTCTTGGACATCCCCCACCCCTCCCCCCGGTCAAACGCGTTATAAAGCGGCTGACTGCCATTCGCACTGATTCAGGTTCTTGCAGGCAATACTAGGACAATGTCCTTGCAGTCTATATTACAGCTGTACAGGATATTATTTGAGTTTCTGTGGTAGAGCTTACCTCTAATATTTACTACGTACAAAACTAGCATACGCACACCCCCAAACATTCAAGCCCAGGTTCTCAGGATATGCATTCATTTACGAAAAAGTGCATCAAGGACTGAAATATATGCAATTGCACGAGCTACTCGATCATGATGCACATCACTGTTGGAAAAATGTGTACTTGCCTCAGACAAAATTATAGGAAGCCATCTCACTACTTGACAATATCCGCTGTTCAAAGGCCCCGTACGATATTCTGTGCAATTGGCTGTTCGCATTCTGCATCAATTACTTCACATTAAACGCCTGTGGAGAGCGGCTGTATTCTCAACGGTGCCTGACCTTCCACAAGTACGTCTTGCAATATCAGGGCTGCAGAAAAACTCGAACTTGCCTTCAATAGCCTTTAAACAATTTAGCATGATTCTCTTGCATGACATTTACAGTGACCACGTGCATACCTACACAAATGGTTAGACCGCAGCGTCTTGGTCTGGTGGCTCAAGGAATACGAACTCGAAGAAATAACCGATGCGAGTCGAGCTGTTACATATCACTACATCTACGGTGGCAGAAATACCGGCTCGGTGCGGTGGCCTAGAGCACGTCGATTGCCAGAGATCAAGCAACTGGACTGTGTTTTCTGACTTGAAACCAGCCTTACCGTTCATGCAGTTAGTTCTCCGACGAGGTTTTACGAGCAGCTAACGCAAGAGATTTTCAAGCCTCATCATCACGTTACAGAAACACGCAATGAGGTAAACTTACAGTGGTTACCTGGTTCTTGTGGGATCAGTGGCAATGCTTCCGCAGACAACGCGACTCACACATCCCACAAAATATAGCACACCCTTCCGATACCCAAATCAACGACAGACACTCCAAAGTAACTTCTTCGCCTGGCACGTAGTCTGTGTCTGCTGGAGTGGAATACCGAAATCATAAGACATACAAGAATCCATCAAATAAGCTTTCAACTTGACCTCCAACCTTCATCCGGACTTGCTTTGCTTCTTTTTCAAGTTTTGCTTTTTGTAGGTTTTAGTTAGGGGCTGCCTTCACAAAAGCATATACAACGCTTATTGGAGTGACCAAAATTGCGGAGTGTGACTTCTGCGGCACCGAAGAAGACATCGGTCATCTGCTCTGCTATTGCCCTCGATTTGCCTCTAAGAGAAGAAAACACCCTGACGCGTTGCGACAATTAAAGTGTTGGCCACTACGTGCAGATGCTTGTGGAGCACAGCCTATCCTTCATCGGCTCACAATGCAATCAAATTCTTTTGTTCTTCTTTAGCACTACGAATCTAGACGATTTCCTTGGACTCTTGTATAGTGCAACTAGTGCCTTGATGTCAGCCCATGTGCTGACACATTTCTTGTTTTTTTTTCTCCGTCTCTCTTATCTTTCTCTCTCTGTCTCATCTCTATACTTAGCTTTACCGTTTCCTCAGTTTAGGGTAGCCAACGCGGCGTACGCCTTGGTAACTTACTTGCGTTCTCTTCTATTTCCCCTCCTTCCCTACTTGAAATAGGTACTCCTGATCTTCAACCATACTTGGATGCCTCTATACACTTCAAAAAATTTTTTTCGGTAGCTTCCCAGTAAACGGCATGCGGAGCCAAAAACATGTGACCAATTGTTTTCCTAAATGATTGTCAGGTGTGTGTGACCTGCATTTCAAACTGAAATGAGGACCACGGTGAGGTACACCAACCCAAACACAGGCAAAATAGTACCAACGCACTCACTCAGCACAGAACACCACACAAGGTTTGCAAATGATACGGCTCATTTCAATTGCAGGTTCTGGACTGTATTCTAAGTGTGTGCGTAAATAAAAAATGAAGAATGAATCAGTTTCTCCCATTTACTTCGTCCTTCTTTTGGGCTTTCAAACTTTACTCTTGTTTTATTCATTAGTAGATTGTCTTACAACTTTATTATCAGAGGAAAAGCAGTGGGAATTGTTATGATGTTTAGGTTCATATTGCGGAATACCGTTACGCAGGCTATTTACCAGAAGCCCCTTGAACTCCTCAACTTATTCATCAACATTTGATTTGTCAGTGACCTGTGACCACTCATTGGCTGACAAGTAATATTAGTAATGGAGATTTTACTTTTCAACACCACAATATGATTACCAGAGACGCCGTAAAGTTGAGGGCTCTAGAACTTTAGACCGTGTAATGTGCTTTAACGTACACTGACATCGTGCACTACACGGGTCTCTGCCATTTTGCATTCATAGAAATGCGACAGCCTCGGCCCTATCAAGCTCACAACCTCTCGATCAGCATCCGAGCACTGTAGCCGCCGTTTCGCCTAGGCGGCACTTTCAAAATAATGTGCTCAGGCGTAGTGTAAAACAGTATGTTTCATGCAGCTATGATATATAAAATGTGTGTGCTTCTTGAAGCTGCGGTTCCATTGGCAATTTATATATACAGAGGTGAGGCTTACGTGTCCGTATGCTTGCTCTACGACTAGTGAAAAGAGGATCGCTGTAAGAAAAAGCAAAAAGAAAAACATATATTTGGTAAGGTATTACATTCGCCACTTCGTGCACGACCAAATTCCCACATTACTTATTAGAACAAATTTGACAATTTCGCCATCAAATGCTTGAACGTAAGTGAGCAAGACTTCCGCCACATCAGCGGATCGTGGGGCGTAAAGTTATATATCTTTCGCAAAAATGTAAACATAGCTAAAGACAAAGTTACATAATAACACGTGCGGAAAACTGAGTATGTCATTAAAGAAAAGTTTTCAAGCGCAATATTCACATCGCTGAGCAGTACGGTGAAAATTCATGTGTATCCAAAACTCGATAAAAGTAAGATGGTTTTAATGCTATCCAAAAGAATACCAGATATATATTTGTTAACAAGTAAAGCTAATAGAGCAGGTGCATTGACAGAAATATTTTTTTGGAGGGCGGGAAAAATTCTTTTTTGGGGAGGGGGCAATCCCTGGAAACGGTCGTTTTTCACTCGCTATTTCTTTGCGAAAAAGTTTGAGCAAAAAGGACGGGGCACGGTCCCGCTGGGCAACCCTGCCTGCCACGATTTCACGGTTTTATGGGTGATTCTATGAAACCATGGCAATTTCTCTTAGTGCAATGTTAAAAGGATTGTTAACAAAGGCATCCTTCGGATCACATACAAAGATAAGGAGCTATTCCTCTTTGTGAAAACGGCTGAGCTGCACGAAAGAGAGGTGGCGAGAAAATTCCTACAGCAGTGGAACCTGTCTTACTGTGTTGATTGCCATTGGGTAGCATACGCATAGCGTGCCGTTGGTTCTGACGTCATCAGCTCTATTGACTGTTTAACATGCACTCGATGCGGCACCGCATTGGTTGTTGGGCCGCAAACTTTAACAAAGCTGAAATTATTGTGATGTGTGCAATTATCCATGCTGGCTCTTTATGCACTAGACCTCGTAGTGTGCTATCACCCCTTCCCTGTCCAAACCCAATCAATAAAAAAACTAAGCCTTCATCGAAAGTGTTTTTTTTTGCACTTTAAATATTAAAAACCTGCTGCTGCACACTAATACTTACCGCAGGCCATGAGGCAAACAGTTTTTCGGAACTCCATAATGAAGGACCTTTCTAGCTTCGAATACTGCCTCACACTGCTATATATACTGCCTCGCACTCCGTGATGCAATCACCCGATATACAAAGCATAAAAAATATACAGACAAGTTTTGTTGGTATAACATCGATCAATGTCGTTTAGTTGGAGTTGTTTTCATCTAGCCCACGTATTTTTCTAAATAAGAAACACGCAGAAGCCCACAACAATGCACAGAAGCCTTGCACCTCCAGGTGCGCACCATTCTTAAACAACCGCGAGAACAAATTTAACGCATGAACCAGCTCTCTTAGGGGTTTTGTTTAGTGTGTTTTTTTTTCTTATATTCTCGAGCAGTGCATTTGGAGCACCTGCTTCTTTACTGCAAGATTAGACGAGATTCGTAACGACTGTGTGGTTTATACGGATTCACGTAACTTTATCGGGAAACATGATGTGCTCCTGGTAAGGCGTGTAGAAGCTGACTCTTTACTGACAGCCCACATTCCACCCTACACACAAGGGAAGGGTGGGTCTTAAGTTTGTGCGACGGGCGTGAGTGAAAAATGTACTGTTGTGAATGCATGTTGATTTGTTACCTTTCAAACTCACAATATTTTCTAGCCGGTGGGAGCGCGCAGTAAGACATTCGCACATCTTACATTTATGTTTATGTAATATGCTCTAGGCAAACGACATGAGAGGTGGATAATTACCGCTGATTACAGAAATGGTTGAAGGTTACCTTTGGAAAGCTCGGAAGCTAACGCTTCTGCGTCAGCCCAGCAGGACATTCTCGTTCCACTTTCACTTCTGTATGGAACATTTCTCCCACATAAGCTGGCGCAATCAGTGCGATGCTAAGTTGCTCGTATGTTACCTAAGTCGTTGTGATTTCAAGAAAAAAATGTTTCACCGTTCTTTCTAGTGGTAAAAATAAGGCCATATTATACTGCATATATCACAGTGAAGTATAGTATGTACTTTATTAATGCTACACAGCGCATTTTTTTAGCCGTACATGTGAAACGTAGGTTGAAGAAACTTGTGCATGTAAGATAAGATATTTTGACAGGGCCGTTGGTTGTTTTTGTATATTTGGTTGGCAACACTGTAGATGAACGCTGCAGTGGTTCTGCCATTGCTACAGGAACGATAGGGACAAGGCTCGTAGCTTCTGCCATGAACGCAGGAAGGCGTTCCACCAAGAAGGGGCGTCTCTTTCACTGTCCATTTTTACTAACTTTACCACAGCCACTGAATAAAAGGTGATCGTATTCGGTCATTCCAGCCACAAAGGCGGTGCTATGCAGCCGTGCTCTGAAGCTGTCACACGGTGATAATCTGCGATGCAGTTTGGTCTCTCAGTAGTCATAAACGCGTCTTCACGCTCTGCGACGCTGATGTGCACGCTAGCGATATCACCGTCTCGTCCACCATTTCGACCTACCGTTGCGCCGCCTATAGTCGTTGTAATGATCGAATATTCTTGCTGCCCTAAAACACTCACCGCGCTTCACAACACATTTCTCTTATCTGTTGCTATCGCACCCTAAGCAGTGGTTGGCAGATTAACGTGGGTTCGCACATGGAGTCGGCACGCTAACACGACACGAAACGCAAAGCGTGCACTGAGCAGTCACAAAACCGAATGTTCACGTCGGTAGCAATGCGTCAACGACAGAGTATTTTACAATATTGCATTGAAAGCCTCCGTTGCGAGGAATCTCATCACATGCATTCGCACCAGTGCTCGTTAGCGGGACGATGCAATAGTTCACTTCCCCGCCTACATATTGCCACACCACCCCATCTACGATAAAAGAAGTGAGAGACATAAGACGCACTTGTAAAATGTCGTACGCTTACCTGGCCCCGGAAACTCAGTCCTGTTTTCGGTTTCCAAGAACATGCACGCTTCTCGCAGTTTCCGGGCATTTCGAAACCCGGTTGAACAGAGTGAGGTTGATTTAAGTGCTCGCATTTATTGACTTTCACCCCGCCACGGCAATCTAGTGGCTAAAGTGGCAGGTCGCGGAATCGAATCCCGGCTGCGGTGGCTGCTTTTTCGGTGGAGGCGGAAATGTTGTAGGCCCGTGTGATCAAATTTGGGTGCACGTTAAAGAGCTCTAGGTGGTTGAAATTTCTGAAGCCCTCCGCCTAGTCGTCTCTCATAATCGTATGGTGATTTTGGGACGTTAAACTCCACATATCGATCAGTCAGTCAGCATTTATTGGCTTTCGCAAGTTTTTTTACAAATAAAAAGATTGATATATCGGTAAAGATCTCCTCTCTTTTTGTTTTAAATGTGTTTTCTTATTTCGTAATTTAAATTTTGAATCAGGCAAAGCGCATGAAGTGATTCACTTGAGTTTATAGCGCTTGCTTCCTCTTTTTCTCACCCCTCGCTCAGTGATTTTAGAAGTTAGATCGCGACTACGGGGAAGGTAAAGAGAGCAAGTAGTGGCGGGCAGAGAACAGAAGCCGAAGCGAGCTACGCCGAACAACTAAACCACGCATTTGTCTATGATGACTTAATCAGGCAACACATGTTTTCCACGGCTCTGAAGTGTGCTTACTCGGTTATGTCTAGTTCCGCGAAGGTTTCTCAGTGTTTCATATCGGCAACGCGCGAGCCCAAGAACTTCGACCGATTATTTGAGCAGGTATTGATTTTACTTGGCTACATGAGTAAACACTGTTTCCTGCAAGTCTGACTGGACTGACAGAAGTGCGCTGTCACTTGTTTAATTGGTGAAGACGGCAGCCAAGCTCGTGCAGGGAAAATGCGTTTATTGAAAGGCTTGATTTCTTGTTCGCTCTGCTACACAGTTTAAGCTTCTTTTACTTTTGGCGTTCAGTTCATTAGTATGTTATGATTAACGTCTCAAAATCACCATATATATATATATATATATATATATATATATATATATATATATATATATATGAGATATAACGGACAGTAATGCCAAGGAATGTACAGGGGAAGTTATTAACATTAATGGAATGTAAATAAGAAGAAAGAAAAGTGGATGAAAAAATTACCAACTGTAAGCAGGAAACGAACCTACGACCTTCGAATTACGCGTTCGATGCTCTGGTTGGTAATTTTTTCATCCACTTTTCTTTCTTCTTATTTACATTCCATTAATGTTAATAACTTCCCCTGTACATTCCTTGGCATTACTGTCTGTTATATCTCATTATTATTGTGTTAAAAACACGGAAAACGAGCCCTTAGGTATACACTTCTTTCCCTTATATATATAAATATATATATATATATATATATATATATATATATATATATATATATATATATATATATATATATATATATATATGAGAGACGCCGTTGCGGAGGGCTCAGGGAATTTCGACCTCCTGGGGTTCTTCACCGTGCACCCATATCTGAACACATGGGCCTACAGCATTTTCGCCTCCATGAAAAATGCGGCCAGGCGTTTAGTTCAAGAGAAAGAGAGATAAATATAGAAGAAAGGCAGGGAGGTTAACCAAGCTTGGCTCGGTTGGCTACCCTACACGTGGAGAGGGGAAAGGGATAATGATAGAAAGAAAAGTGATAGAAAAGCAGAGAAGGATGCATGGTCAGCTCGAGACTACACAGCATGGTCTCAGACTGTTTTTTCCCAATCGGTAATGAAGCCTGATGGTCCTTGAGATGTACAAGAGGGCTTTCGTGGCTTTGCGCGTATGGGAAACTCCTGGCCAAGGTCTCAGAATCTTCTCTGCTGAAAGCGGCCGTGAATCCAGCTGACAGAGCTTGGATTCCATAATACGTCGTTCAGACTGGTATGCTGGGCAACGGCATAGAATGTGGTCAAGCGTTTCCTCGCAGGCGCAGACATTGCATGCCGAATTGTTCGCCATTCCAAGGAGACAAGAGTACGCATTCGTAGATGCTGCGCCCAACCCCATGCGACACAGTAAAGTTTTAGTGCATCGTCAAAGCCCGGATGGCAAACGAAGTTGCAAGTTTGGGCCGATTTAATACAGGTGCGTGTTAGCGAATCCCGGCGTATTTCATTGTAGAGGAGTTATACGGTGAGCAAGTGATTGTAGTCGCCTCGCAGCGTCAGTTCTCAAGAGTGGTTTGGGCGTACACAGGTCTTGGTCATGAGTCGATCAAGCAGCTTCATCCGCGTGGTCATTGCCGTAAATTCCGCAATGGCTCAGGGACCACTGAAATACAATATCGTGACCTTCCTTCAGCGCTTCGTGGTAGTCGTGCCTTATCTGATATAGTGATTCTTTGTGTAACCCATGCTGAATTGAAGACCGTAGTGTCTGTAAGGCTGACCTCGAGTCGCAAAAGATGGCTTATTGGTTAGGTTGCTGCCGAAGAATGCATTTTACTGCACCTTGAAGCGCTGCGAGCTCTGCTGCTGTCGACGTAGTGGTGTGAGAAAACTTGTTTGAAGCAACACATTATCAGATAAAAAAAGCACTGCTCCTGTAGAGCGCTTGGAATCAGTGATGTCATCGGCGTAAACATGTGTGCGGTTGAAGTACCTTTGTTCAACAGACGCAAAGTCAATTGCTTTAGGGCAGGCGGTGACATGCATGCCTTCTTAACGATTCAAGGAACTGATAAGCGCTTGTCAGGTCAACGGAGACTCCATAACGTAGCTGCTGGATGCATCGCTATTTTGAAGCTGGGCGGTAATGGGTTCTGATGTTTTGTCACAATACTGCAAAAGGAAGCATGGGGCCTCCGTGCTGTCGAACACGCTAAATAATGTGACGATAGCCATGATGAACGCCCTCTCAGCGTCTCAACAATGATGTGCGTTGCGACCGGCTGTTCTTGTGCGATAACAATAGTTGCCACTGTCGATGAGCGTCTTGGAAGGCCGAGACATGCATTAAGTGCTTAGTCTTGTAAGCTCAGTAGTGCACGGATGTTAGTCTTGCACGTGTTGGACAGGACAGGAAGGCTGTGCCGGAGAATTCCGAGAAAGAGGGCTGTATAAAGCTGCAACATGGAGTGCGCGGATGAGTCCCATGATTTTCCGGCGACGAACTTGAATACATTCTCAATGCCAATGAGCTTTTTTTCCGGTATGCGACATGGGAGCTCCAGGTTAGGTCACGATCTACAATGACACCTAAGAATCTATGAATGCTCTTACATGCGATTGATGTGCCATCGATGTACGATGGGTAGAAATACATCGGTTTGCGTGTAAACGAAACTGAAGCGCATTTTTCCACTGGCGATAGTCAAACCTTGCTTGCGACGGTATGCCGCTGTCATTGTTGCTGCTTTCTGTATCCTGGCGCGCAATTCAGGCCGTGTCGCACCGGACGCCCAAATGTAGATGTCCTCACCGTGGAGAGCTATATAAGCCGTCTGTGGCAGTATTTAGGTGAGTCCACCAGAACGAGGTTGAAAAGAGTCGGACTCAAAACGTCGGCTTGTGGCACCCCACCATTTGTGAAATGCTTATTCGTAGGCCCATCTTCAGTTAAAACAAACAAGGATCTCTTTGTAAGGTAGTTTCTTACCCTTCGAACGCCATGACCTCAAAGTTCTGCTGCTTCAAGAGCATTCAGAACATCGAGAGCATTGAGAACAGCCTCATGGGTCACGTTGTCATAGGCACTTCCCACGTCTTAGAACAGAGCTACCGACAGCCGCTTCTTTCCTTTCTGTTGCTGAACAGAGGTCACTAAGTCAATGACGCTATCAATTGAGGACCTAATTCATCGAAAGTCAGCCATGGCATCATGATAGTCGTTATAATATTCCAGGTAGAATCCTCTCCTCTCCAGCGTCCTATCCATGACCTTGCCGACGCAGCTTGCTAGTGCTGTAATCCCGTATGATGCCAAATGCAGTGGGGACTTTCCGGGCTTCAACAAAGGCACCAGGCGACTGCGCTTCCCCTCATCAGGCGCCACTCCACCATGCCAAGACTTATTGAAAATTTCCAGGAGACGGCGCTGCGCCTTCAGTCCTAGGTGACGTAGGGCAGTGAAGGTCACTCCTTCCGGACCTGGGGACGATGAGCGTCTGCAGGTGTTCAATGTTGTATCAAGTTCTTTCATAGTGAATGCAACCTTCATTTGCTGTGATCGTGCGACTTGAACGTCCTATGGCAATAGAGCGGTTGGTATAAAGATGTCACCGGTGATCTTTGAACAAAATTCACCAGAAACATCAAGCTGTGAGCGACGTTAATGTAGAGCCAGAGCGGCGAAGGGATGACGCTGTTGCGGATGCGAGTGAATACCTCGAAGAATCCCCCATGCGGAAAGCAAAGGCTTTCGAGGGTCTAACAAGTCATAAAAACTCTTCCATCGTTGTTCTTGGAGTTTGTGCATTTGACGCTGGATTTTCTTTTGAATGCGTCTGGATTCTCTGAGGTCATAGATAGATTTCGTGCGTCTGTGTCGTCTTTTGGCACGTCGGCGGACCACTCGAAGTTGTTTCAACTCTTGGTCCAGTGCGGTACGTCTCGATCCTTTCGAACACATCTTCGTGGACGTCTCCATCACACACCAAATCACTCCTTCAATGAATTCCAGCGGTTTGTGCATGCATTTGCTCTGCACTGATATTTGTTCGAATCATCGAAACAGGGCGTCGATGAAGCATATATAAGCATCCTGGAAGAAATCTACAGGGGATCAACTGCTACCGTAGTGCTTCATAAAAAAGTAAGCGAATACCAATCATGAAGGGTGTAAGGCAGGGGGACACAATCTCCCCAATGCTATTTACCGCGTGCTTACAAAAGGTTTTCAGAAGCCCAGAATGGGAGCAGTTAGGGATAAGAGTTAATGGAGAGTACCTTAGTAACCTGCGCTTCGCCGATGAAATTGCATTGCTGAGTAACTCAGGGGACAAATTGCCACTCATGACTACGAGGTTAGTCAAGAAGAACAGAAAGGTGGGTCCTAAAATAAGTCTGCAGAAAACAAAAGTAATGTACAACAACCTCGGAAAAGAGCAGCGCTTCGAGATAGGTAATAGTGCACTTCAGGTTGCAAAAGACTAGGTCTAGTTAGGGCAAATAGTAGCCGCGGAGCCGAACCACGAGATTGAAGTAACTAGAAGAATAAGAATAGGGTGGAGCACATTTGGCAAGCACTCTCAAATTATGACAGGTAGATTGCCACTATGTCTCAAGAGGAAGGTATATAACAGCCGTATCTTGCCGGTACTTAGCTACGGAGCAGAAACCTGGAGACTTACAAAGAGGGTTCAGCTTAAATTGAGGACGACGCAGCGAGCAATGGAAAGAAAACTGGTACGTGTAACCTTAAGAGACAAGAAGAGAGCAGAGTGGATTAGGGAACAAACGGGGGTTAAGGATATCATAGCTGAAATCAAGAAGAAGAAATGGACATGGGCCGGGCATGTAGCGCGTAGACAGGATAACCGCTGGTCGTTAAGGGTAACTAACTGGATTGCAAGAGAAGGCAAGCGGGTTAGGTGGAGACAGAAAGTTAGTTGAGCACATGAGATTAAAAAGTTTGCGGGTGTAAATTGGCAGCATGCACGGGACCGGGTTAACTGGTGGAACATGGCAGAGGCCTTTGTCCTGCAGCAGACGTAGTCAGGGGTATGTTGATGATAATGATGATGATGATGATGATGATGATGATCATGATTATACTGTTTCCAGTCAATGTGTCTTGAGTGTGGAGGGGAAGGAGAGTCGTCCAGACCTCTGACTGTCACGTCCGTGAGGATATCGTCGCTGCCGTGGGTTTCAATATCTGTGAACCCTTTGAGTTTCGCGACAATGCTATGCGACCCTAATGTCAAGTTCAGGCAACGGCAATAAGTTAGTCCTCGGAGATAAGTAGGGCGGTCGTCGTTCAGCACCTGAGGCGCGTGCTCTGATGCAAGATCGATTAGGTTGGTGCCTGTTCGTTTTGTCCTGATGCTTCCCAACAGTGTATGATGGGCGATGAAGTCGCCCATCAATGTCCAAGGTGCTGGAGTCATGCAAATATATAATTTATTATCTGTTGATTCAGTTGACGTGACGTGCTATATATGCGCCTATCAGAGTAAACGACAACCTTTTCTTTTTAAGATATAAACACACGCAGAGATTTCTATTGTGAAACTATACTCTTTGGCAAACACTTGTGCACACAGCAACTTGACTTCGCTCAATGCACGATGAAGAAACGAACGATTCATAGCCCGACAGTCGAGGTATTTTTGAAAAATGCGGTTCACAAATGACGATGATGGGAAACTTATTCTCAAAAATGAACTCTCTAAGCTCAGGCAATCTGGACTGTAGACCTCTGGTGTTCCACTGAATTAATGAAGCACGCTTGACAGTTTCTCGAAAAGGCTGATGCGGGCTATGGTGCAACATCTTGCTACTGAAGTCCGGCGCGAATTCGTTCTAGTGTGTCCAAGACTTGCAGCGCGCAATTAGGGGCAGGGATCTGTGGACTAGCCAAGAGAGTGCGGATAACACTCATAAACGAACTGAATGCAGAAAAAAGTTGTGCTTCTTGTGTGGATAGACTGCCTGCTGGGGGCACATCCGTTGGTGACTGTCAATGTTGCAGTTCTGTAGACACGGGTTCCCACGGTAAAGCGGGCCAGTCAGAGCCAAATGTTCTCTGTTGTGCCACAGTGTCCCACGGCCCCTCTGGACGTACCTCACCAGATGGAGGGGCGGGGCAGGTCACAATAGTAGTGGCTGCGGCGGTGGTGGTGGCGGCCGCGTAAGTGAAGATACATTCTGCACAGGACTGCTTTTTTTTTCTTCGAGCACCTCCGTGCACGGGAATGCCATCGTTGAACGACCGTTACCACTTCCTTTCGTGAGGATCCGTCTTTCACCATTTGTCTCAGAATGCTTTTCTTCTTCATGAATACTGGGCAGTCTTTGGATGAGATCTCATGGTTTCCTTTGCAGTTGCTGCATTTTAGGAGAGCTGTTTTGCAAGGCTCAGCTTTGTGGAGTCCGGCCCAACGTGGACATGCTTGCTTGTTGTTACACACAGCACTAACATGACCCAGTTTTAGACAGTTGTGGCACTGCAGTCGCCTTGGGATGAATGGTCGGACAGTGTGACGTAAGTGACCAACCTTGACATGTGACTGGCTGCAATCCCCTCTGAAGGTCACCTTGATGAAACAGGATTTGCCGAGCCGGCATACTTGCAATATGTCCGTTGACACAGAGGCTGGCTTTATCAGCACAGGAAGGTCTGCGTTTAGTTGAAATGATGGCAAGTAAACATAGGCTGCTTCCTGCTCATGAATTCCTTGTAGCCACTCTGAAAGTTTGCGACTTTTTACTTCTAATACTGTGACTCATATACACGTCATGAACTTTTAAATAATATTACAAAGAATGCCAGTGAAGCCAGCGTTTTGACAAGTAAACTTTCTTTGTCATGGCAATGACATTTCTCTGATGAGGACAAGTCAACTTGCTGCAACACTGTTTCCAGCGACATTCTTTCTCAAAGAATTTCTGCTCGCTTGAAGCCCCCCCATGCCTCTCAATTGCAGTCTTGTTTGGTACCCAAGTTTTGTAAGCGAAGTATGTGCGACGTCATAACAAACAAGATTGAGTCAAAACGACGTGTCCAACTCGGGATTACTGATTATTTTCGCAATGGTTTGGGTATTCTGGCTTCAATGTTTGCTCATTATGTCCATATGTTTATTGTAAGTTAAAGTTGATTTTATAGATTGACACTTTTACAGTCCGTCTATGTCTTTTTTATACAAAATATGGAATAAAAAGTTCAATTTATTTGTGTCGATTGAGTTTCGTCCTATACTGAGATATCAATCAGCTTAACTTTCGCTTCTTCACAACACACGAACGAAATTGGAAAAATGATTATGAAAATTTAACCCTTGACCGCATCACCCCAGCGGGCCTGAAGGAAGGCACGATCGTCTTCCGTTTGTATGCGAAGTGGGGAAGAAGGGCTTCCGTGGCAAGCCTCCTTCTCTCAATTTTTCATCATTTCCCTCTATTTGGTGACCTCACCAATGACGTTATGAAAGAAATTTTTTGTTCGTGATTTATTTCTGGTACAATACCAGACAACCACCAGTAATGAAAGCGGCGCAGCCACTGAGTATCAGCATGCCAGAGCAAATACATGAGAGATACAGGAAGTTCCCGCCCCTGCATGAACGTCGGTGGCGCATAGGGTAGAGCTCCTGGCCCCAGTAATCGTGGTCTGATATTGAGTTCCGATGGCGGAATTGAAGCAGCCGATGAACTCTGAGGGCGAACACTCGACTCTGGTGTAGAGCAGCACCTTTGAATCTGCGAGTGGAACACAATGCACTCAACCGAAGCAAGCTAGGAAGCGACGAGGAAGCATAGGTTCTTAAGTTGCCCAGAATAATTTGGGCATAGGTATTCCGTTCCGCTGATTGCCCTCTCATATTGCTTTTGAATTCCGTTTCATACATATTAGGACTGTCGGTAACACAGTCCGATGAACGGCTCGTCCCGGAACTGCAGCTTTGGAGCTGTCACTAAACATGCACGTGACGGCGGTGGTGCCATGAAGTGGACGAACGTGCTAAACGGAGCGCATTACGCTGTATTTCGGGCTACTCTGCTGATTTCGGTGAAGCAACTTTTCCTGCTCCTCAAAGTCACTCTCGATCTTAGCTCACTAGGACTTTTTGTTTGCACATATAACTCCCGCGATTACTCTGCTAAGGGAACCTACTTGTTCCAAAAGAAGCCGAAAAATTTGCCCGTGCTCCACCATTAGAACTCAACGTAAGAGGTTGTTGGCTGGATTGTACTCACATCATTATCAACGAAAGTTTCATTGACAGAGCTGCTTAAGCTTTTTGCTGTGCCAAGTTGTGCAAACAGGAACTGTCATTATATGAAGGGGCACGCACTCGCATCTTCCTCTGCTTAATCTGTTGCTTCGCTCCCATAACACGTGTGCTAGCACATCCGGTGTGGAACGCAAGAAGCCTAGTAGTTGTGGTTGCTACGTCACTAAGATCCTATACAATCATGTAGAAACTGGCAAGTTACTAAATAACGCAGCATTAAGAAATAGCACCCTAGCGAACAGCTCGCAACTATAGTCATGGCATTAAATCGCTCAACCTCATGTATTTCCTAGTGCCGTCAATAAAATCACCCAGTAACTTGTCTTGGAACTGAAGTCACGTGAAGAAGCGTAACGGGCTATCACATTACATTTTTGTGTCTAAACCAGGCAAACAGCTCGTCTTAAAACACGTTCCTGACAAGAACTTTGTTGCATCTATTCACATGAATTAAATCATGTAACACTATTAACAACTACACCGGTGGCTTACAATTGCGCTAAACCACATAACAACTAGTCTGGCAATTAAAAAAAATTGGCAGCATATCCACGGACTGAATGATGGAGAGTGGAGCGAAGAATTCGTCCGTCCATTCTTTCTTGCTTCCGTTCGTTTATACGTCTGTGTGTGGGACCGTCCTTGTGTCCATCCGCCAGTACGTGCATACGTCTGTTCATGCGTCCGTCCCTGCGTTCGTCCATGCATCCGCCCATGCATCTGTCTGTGTGTTCGTTCGTCCATCTATACAACACTCGAAGTACCACCCATAGAGTTTCCCAAAATTAACTAGAGGGCACTCTGGCGCTGCGATCGTTCAGCGACCATGGGAATTATAGGTAGTACACACACTTGCCTGGTCGTCATACATGTGGGCGACAAATCGTACTTGCGAATTCGTTTATTGCGGTGTTTCTGTTTTGTTTTGAAAGAAAGAACAAACCCTTTTGAACTTAGTGACTTGATTCGAAATGGTAAGCCTAAAAGAATAAGGTTGTGGATCGCAAACGGTGAACATTGCTAATTTTTGTTTTCGTGAAAAAACAGATCCAAGCCACACGGACAGGCACGGAGCCAGAAGCAGACCAGAAGTACGAAATATAGACAAATGTGTGTACTACCCATCATTCCCATGTTCGGTGAAGCGCCGTGTGTTGCAGCTTTCATAGACACTACAGCCAGAGTTCCCTCTGGTGTATATTAAGAAACTTTATGGTACCACCATCTCACAACTTTTCATCATATATTCCCCATATAGAAGCACGCCATCCAGCGGACATTTCAAGGACTAAACGAGAGGTGGCACACACACACTTTCTAACGTCTTGCGCTTCTTGTCTACTTCATACCTTTAACCACCTCGAGTTTATGGTATATACTATAGTTCGCTGTATTCATGGTACTGCCGCCCAACGCTCGCTAAACGTTTCTAAAACAGAGGAGGTTACGCCCAGCGAGTACAACGTAGCAACCTTTTCCTGTCAGATAGTGCTCAATGTACATACCAATAGCTGCTAATTGGAAATGGGAGACAGGAGAATTAGGGTTTCAGTTTCTTCCGGCTTGTGCTTTGTATCTACTTTTCACCTTTAACCACCTCGTGTTCATGGTATATACTAGTTCATTGCATTCATGGCACTGCGGCTCAACACTCGCTAAACCTTTCTAAAACTAAGTAGGTTACACCCAGCGAGTATAACGTAGCAACCCTTTTTTGTCAGATAGTGCTCAATTTAGATGCCAATGGCTGCTAATGGGGATTTCAGCGTGCGCCTTAACTAAAAGCCGAATTCTCCTGTCTCTCATTCCCGAGTAGCAGCCATTGCCATGTACATTGAGCATTATTTATTGTTGTTCAACAACGCACAAAAGGAATCTCTCACCGGCACCACCTTGGAGGTCAAAAAGTTATACCTGTTACAAACTACAACGGCTATGAGGGATTAACGGGTAGTGTTATAAAAAGTTTCGCCTTTGAAAAACCAGCCAATATTACGGGCTAAGTGCTCACGTGACATTTACCTGTAGTGTACTCCGTAACATCTAATGGCGTGACTAAAATCGAAACTGCAGAAGGGCACGAAAAATGAGGAATCATAAAAAAAGGCACAGGGCCCAGCAGTCACTGTATAGGCTTTTCTCTTAAGAGGGTGGGTAAGAATTTGGAAACGCGAATGCGCCGTACAAAGCATGTCTGTAGCAGTACACTTATAGCTAAACCCATTGTCCGTTAACGCTACCGCAGGTAAAAAAACCCGAGAGAGAAAATTAACCTCGAGGCTTCGTATTTGTTCTTGAGATCAGAAGTTTCGCTATCTTCGAACAATGCATGTAAGCTGTAAATAGAAGCCACAACCACACCTACCACAATTAACCGCTATATATTGCCACCGGGTTTCGCTCCAAGACAACTGCTGTGTTCTCGTAAGTTGTCATTCACGGGCTCTAGTGTCTGAATAGCCACCTGTACTTGTTTTCGCACAGATAAACGCATTGTTTGCAATGAGTGCTTGGCCTGTTTGTCTATTTCTGTGTCCTCGATGTTGGAATCGTTCCGCAGTTATGAAGCCCTGAAAAGGAGGTCCCATACCTTCTTGAAATCACATTAGGCAACCGCTAGTATCTTGACTTCTTGCCACCAGAACCGCGTAAGACATTCTCACGTTGCATGTTCCCGCGAAAACCATGTAGTACGTGCGCAGTACCAATTGAAATAAAGAATAGTATCTACCCACGATTTGTACTGCTTGCAATATCTTAGAATTTCTAGCACAAGCTTGACATTGCTAGCTGCAATTCAGTAGTAGCAATGTCGAAAAGAGGCTCCCGTGTTGGCTGCAGCTTTGCGTCAGTAGTGTAAGCTGCGCACATTTTGAAGGGAATGGTCTCAATTGTCAATGTGTATTGTCGTCGTATGCTGCTTCCGTCGTGACGGTCAATTTCCTTGAGCACAAGAGCGAGACTGTCTTCTCTCGCCAAGACAGAGTTTTCACTCTCTGTCGTCACCACCGCAGCGCTCGCCACGTGGTAAGAGAAAGAGAACGCCCCGAATTGGCTATGGGCACGTTCCCTAAACTTCGAGAAACAACGCGCTGTGCAATCATTCACCGGACACCCCGGATGCTATATAGGCGATGGATCTTCACCTGCAATGTACTCGCGGTGGTGAATTGCTCTCATGCGTAGTTGCACAATATAGATTATTTCCGTGCGCGTTAACAAAAAAAAACAGGGTCCATTCTTCTCCCCTCTCAAGGCTTCATATTAGAGCAGCTGAAATTCCTTTTCCATAAATGCATCGCTCCTCCCAAGTTTCGGTGCTCACATTCGGCTCGCGCGGCGGGCAGACACACGCGGGGGCTGCGCGCTCTGTCCCAGTCGATGGGCGTGGCTGATAAGTGACAGCGTGCAATAAAACCAGCCATGTTTTTTTTGTGTGTGTGTGGTTTTTCTTTTCATCTGTTTCTGTGCATTACATCATACTTTTTACAATGGCCAAGGGGAAAAGAATGACATGTAAAGATGCACTATTTCACCATGCAGTATAATTATCAGTCTCATACTAGCCCAGATATAACGTTGTTGATCTTCAATTTGCCATGTGCATTTATTCGATATCGCATTGACGACCAATATGATGTCAATGAAGCGTTGGTGGACTCTGGCATCAAGCATTTTCGTAATAAAAGAAAACGTCTGGCGAACGTGGTTGGGCCCTCAGTCCGCGAGTCCACCGGTACGAGCTTGCTGGAATCGGTCGTACCTTCTGGTCCCTTTGTGGTGCCCTCCACTTTTTTTTCCTGTGTGCCTTGTTGGCTGGTGCGTTCATTGAAAAAAACGCGAAAAGCGTGCGACTAATGTTTCAGTCCCGCTGATACCTGAAAGTTTCTAATGATTCAGCGACTGTTGATTTGTGACACAATAAGCTCTGAGGTCTGCCTGAGCGTTAAGCATCTTCGCAACGCCCAAACCAGATTCAAAGGTCCTTTGAAGTATGTCCCACGACACCAAATCTGTGCGTTTTTAAGTAGTTTGTTGGTTTCCAAGTTTCTTTTGCACACTTCGTCATAAATGTTTAACCATCTAATATAGTACGGATCACTCATCAATAAACAGTTCAAGCATACAATGCAGTTACCTTGGATGTATTACGTACAGAGAGGCGTAGGAGTGCTTGAGAAAACATTGTTTAATTTACACTGAAACCTTGCGAAAAATTCTTGAAAATCTGTCTCACGCCTCGTTAGCTGCCATGATATCGAATCACTTAATCACTCACGTGGCATCTGAATGACTGTTTCGTTTTAGGGGCGAAGTTCCTTATGGTCTGGCTTGTGCGTCTCTTGTAGTACGTAGTACGTTCTCGTAAAGCCGTAAGAAATTAAAAGCTGAATCTTTCTGTCTCTCATTTCACATTAGCAGCCACTGGCATATAGATTGAGTACTACCTGACAGGAAAAGGTTGCTACGTTATACTCGCTTGGCGTAAGCTCCTTGGTTTTAGAAAGGTTTAGCGAGCATTGGGCCACAGTGCCATGAATACAGTGAACTAGTATATACCATGAACTCAAGGTGGTTGAAGGTGGGAAGTAGACCTAGAGCGCAAGCCGTAAGAAAGTGTGCGTGTGCCACCTCTCGTTAAAACCTTGATTGATTTGTGGGGTTTAACGTCCCAAAACCACCATTTGATCTCGTTTAAACCTTGGAATGTGCACTGAATGGCGGTGCTTTTATAAGGGGAATATATGATAAAAAGATGCGAGACGGTGGGACTTGGAGTGTTGAATAGATGGACGAACGGACACACAGACAGATGCATGGATAGACGCATGAACGAACGCAGGGACGGGCGCACGAGCTGACGCATGGACGGTCACATAAATGGATGCATGGACGGACGAATGCTTCGCCCCACTCTCCATCATTCACTCCTTGGATATGCTGCCATTTTTTTTCTCGTATGAACGTTGTTTAGTATGTTAAAGAATTTAGTAATCTTCGTACCTGCATCACCATATGTCTACAACTTAGGAGCTACGCTTTATATCTATACACTTGAATTATTTTTCATCGTGAATATTCCTGCATTCCTTAGTGTAGCAGGTAACGTCTGTACATAAAACGATGCACTTGTAGCTTTATGCTTAAAGCCATCGTGGCCTGCCTAAATCTCGTTCCAAGATTAGGTCACAATTTGCCATCGTGCACCGGTCAAAATTGTGTCTCGAAACAAAGTGACAACTCGTGAGAAGCAGCATTGTTACGTACGTCAAGAAAGCTTTTGTACCCTTCACGTATGACAAAAAGCTTATGTACATTTTACGTACGCAGAAAGCTACCGCACTCTCTCATGTACGGTCGGAACCTTCCGTATTGTTTACGTGCGGCAGAAAGGTTTTGTAGTCTTTCCGTATGGCAAAAAATGGCAGCATATCCACGGAGGGAATGGTGGAGAGTTGGGCGAAGCATCCGTCAGTCCATTTGTTCTTGCTTTCGTCCCTCCATGCACCCGTCTGTCTGACCGTCCGTGCGTCTATTCGCTAGTCCGTGCGTGCGTCCGTCCCTGCGTTCGTCCATGCATCCACTCTTGCGTCCGTTCATGCGTGCATCCGTTGGTGCAGCCATCGGTGAGTCCGTCCATGCATCTGCCTGTATGTCCGTTCGTCGATCTATTCAACACTCTAAGTACCACCATCTCACGTCTTTTCGTCATATATTCCGCATATGCACCGCCATTCAGCGGACATTCTAAGGACTAAATGAGAGGTGGCACACGCTTTCTTTCTTACGGCTTGCGTTTCGTGTCTATTTCCCACCTTTAACCACCTAGAGTTCATGGTATATACTAGTTCACTGTATTCACGGCACTCTTGCCCAACGCTCGCTAAACCTTTCTAAAACCAAGGAGGTTATTCCCTCGACTATAACGTAGCAACCCGTTCTTGTCAGAAAGTGCTCAGTGTACATGCCAATGGCTGCTAAGGGAGGAATGAGAGGCAGGAGAATTCGGCGTTCAGTTAACGCGCCCGCTGCGATTTTTCCATTGTTCAACAACGCACAGAAGAAATCTCGCACCGGCACCACCTCGGAGGTCAAAATGTAGGACTGGTTACAAACTACGATTACTACTACGACTACGCGGGACGAGCAGGTGCTGCTATAAAGAGCTTCGCCCCTAAAAAGCTTCTGTACTGTTTACGTATGGCAAAAAGCTTTCGCCGTCTTTACGTACGGTAAAGATAGTCTGTACTGTTTACGTACAGCCGAAAGCTCCCGTGCTCTTCGCGTACGGCAAAAAACTTCTGTCCCCGCCGCAGTGGTCTAGTGGCTAAGGTAGTCCGCTGCTGACCCGCAGATTGCGTAATCGTATCCTGGTGGCGTCAGCTGCAATTTTGATGGAGACGAAAATGCTGTAGACCCGTGTGCTCAGATTAGGGTGCTCGTTAAAGAACTCAAGGTGGCAGAAATTCCTTGAGCCCTCCACTACGGCGTCCCTCATAATCATATGGTGGTTTTTGGTTGTTAAACCCCACATATCAATCATCAGAATGCTTTTGTGCTTATCACGCATGGCACAAGGCTTTTGCACTCTTTACGTGCGGTATAAACGTTCGGTACTGTTTACGTACTAAAACTTCCGTAGTCTTTCCGTATAGCTAAAAGCTTCTGATCCTTTAACGTGTGGCTTCCACACTCTTTAAGTACGCTAGAAACCTTCAGTACTGTTTACGTACGGCAGAAAAATTGCGTAGACTCTACACACGGCAAAAAAGCTTCTGTACTGTTTGCAGACAGGTTACGTGCTTCTTGCGTATGACAGAAAGCTTCCATACAATTTACGCGCAGCAATAAGTGTCTGTACTGTTTATGAACAGAAGAAAGCATCCACACTTCTTACGTGCGGCAGAAAAAATCTGTGCGGTTTACGTACTGCAGGGAGCTTCCGTGCTGTAAAGGTACAGTGGAAAGCGTCTATGCTGATTACATACGCTGGAAAGCTTCTCAACCGTTTACGTATGGCAGAAAGCTTCCTACTCTTTACGTATGCCAGAAAGCTATCGTACCCTTCACGCACGTGTTGCTTCAGGCATGTTCACTATAAGCTCTACATCGCAGAAGTCGTGGGAAAGTCGTCCACTCATTGTGACAACACCCAAGCAACAGTGTCCTTGCAAGAAAAATGCTGACGAGAGCAGAAGTCTGAGTGCACGAGTTAGGCCACTAGTCCCGGTCTTTCGCACACAATAGTTATGTAACATGTTGAAATGAGCATACCTTATTCACGTGCTTTCGTGCTACTTACTCGTTGAGGCTGCTAAGAAAATGTGTGCAAGTAATCCGTTTATTCGCTTTGCGGAGTACTTTCTTCTTCTTTACACCAACGACGTTGTTCCAGCAGCTATGGTACTCCGCTGCTTATCCGAAGGTCGTGTAATGGCAACCCGGCCGCGGCTGCCCTGTTTTCGTTCAAGGCGCCAATGCTTTGCGACCGTGTACTTACATTTCGGTGGATGTTCAAGTATCCAATGTGTGGATATCTTTGTGAGCCTCGCGCCACAGCTTCTCGGGTAATCATATTCTTGTTTACAGCTGTTAAACCCCAGTATGTATCAACCTTAGACATATATAACGTGATCAGTACTCTGTTTTCTGATGAATGGCTCAAGGTCCAGCTTTTGGGGGCTCTGTCACGAACATTCGACAAAATGCAAGGTTGAAACCGGACTAAGTACCAATAGAACAAACGGTTTTGAGTATTTTTTACAAGATTTTGGTTTGTAAGCACAATTTCGGAAATAACATTTTATGATTACGGTAGAAAAATTCTATATATAGTCTGTCCGTGGACGTTTTCTGAGAAGCATATATTTGATGGGTTCATGTATTCATCATAGTAGGTATTTATTACGTGCTATATTAAGCTTTATTAAGCTCTATTATCCTTATAGATAATAAAGCTTATCATTAAAGCATAATGAGGTAGTTTCACTCCTACTAGTCCACACCAACTGGGGAGCTCTTTTAATGCAAGAATGCAAGTAATTATGAAAATAAAGCACGGCTTGTAACACTGTTGCCGTAAGATAAGAAGCGCTTATCGAGCGCTGATGAGAAACCATGTCTGCACCAGTTTTGTTGGCAATACAGGCGTCTGGATTCATTTAGTTCTGAACAACCATACTACATATGGCGTTTGCCACAATGCGCTTTTTCTGAATTATGCTTTATTAAAACGTCTTTTTTGAGCATGGAATAACAGTTCATCTCTCGACCACCAAGAAGTTTTATCCACCGTGTCTCTGAAGGCTAAGAATTTGACACCTCTTTTCACATTCACGTTGACATTTCCAACCGCAAAAGTTTGGTATTTGATATCCTTTGCCGCAGAATATTGTCACGGGGTCGTGACGTGGCTGAAGACAGGAGACATCGTGTTGGGATTTAACTGTCTATTTGGGCGAACCTGTGCCCGGCACACGGAAAGTCCAATTACAGCAGCAGTCTCGCACAGGTAGCATTCTCGGACTGATAGCGGCGAACGGAGCGTCGGCCTTCGATCAACAATTGACAAGCGGCGAAGCACGTCGGCTTTTATACTCTTGCCGTCGAATGTTCTAGCGTTATCGCTGGCGGCGGCGTAGGTTCCAAAACAATCTGTACCGTTCGCACAGTGGGCGTGATCTTATCGAAATGATCTCCTACAGTCCGGAACCTTCTCGAAAACTGCAGGCGCGGTTCGCGCTGAGTATGGTGTGGTGTTTTGGGACGATAACAAAAACTTTGGAAATGGAACGTGGCATTGCCCCCCTCTGAAAAAAAGGCATCGTCCCGATGCTTTAACTAAAGATGAAGGTACAATAATAATGCTAGAAAGTACAACGAATAAATTACGATACAACTCTAATACAAAAAACCACTGTTTCAGTTTGTTAACGCGCATGAAACGGCTTGAGGCGCGCGACATGTACGACTTCAGGTCGCGATCGGCGTCGTTGAGAGTTCGTGATGCCGTCGGGGACAACCTCGTAATCAAGTGGGCCGAGACGTCGAACCACCCTGTACGGTCCGAAGTACCGTCGCAGAAGCTTTTCACTTAGTCCACGTCGGCGTATCGGCGTCCACACCCAAACACGTTCACCGGGCTGGGATTCCACGAAGCGTCGTCGAAGGTTGTAACGGTGGCTGTCGGTCGTCTGTTGATTCTTGATACTGAGTTGCGCAAGTTGTGGGGCTTCTTCGGCGCGTTGAAGGTACTCGCTCACATCAAGGTTTTCTTCGTCGGTGACGTTGGGTAACATGGCATCGAGCGTCGTTGCCGGGCTCTTTCCGTAGACCAATTTGTATGGAGATATCTGCGTCGTCTCCTGCACCGCCGTGTTGTATGCGAAAGTCACATACGGAAGAATGGCGTCCCATGTCTTGTGTTCGACATCGACCTACATTGACAGCATGTCGGCGATCGTCTTGTTAAGCCGCTCGGTGAGGCCGTTGGTCTGTGGGTGGTACGCTGTTGTCCGGCGGTGGTTTGTTTTGGCTGTATGCCAAGATCGCCTGAGTTAAGTCGGCAGTGAATGCCGTTCCTCTGTCGGTGATAAGGACCTCCGGGGCGCCGTGACGTAGGACGATATTTTCGACGAAGAACTTAGCTACCTCGGATGCACTGCCTTTTGGCAGGGCTTTTGTGTCGGCAGCGGGTGAGGTAGTCGGTAGCTACCACGATCAACTACATGCCGGCGTAGCGGGCGTGTAGTTGATCGTGGTAGCTACCGACTACCACGATAGATCGCGGTAGTCGGTAGATTGTGGTACACGCCGGCGTAGCAGGCGAGGTAGTCGGTAGCTACCACGATCAAAGCCGACGTCGGGAACGACCCCAGTAGGTCCATACCAATCTGCTGGAAAGATCGGCAAGGTGGATTAATTGGCTGCAGAAGTGTCACTGGCCTTGTCGGCGGTGTCTTGCGTCGCTGACAGTCCCGGCATGTCCTCACATAACGAGTGACGTCGGTGGTAAGACGTGGCCAGTAGTACCTTTCTTGTATCCTCGCGAGCGTGCGAAAAACAACGAGGTGCCCTGCCGTCGGATCGTCGTGCAGGGCCTGCAGGAGTTCTGGTCGCAGAGCTGAAGGCACCACAAGGAGGTACTTAGCTCGAAGCGGTGAAAAGTTTTTCTTTTGTAGAAGACCGTTTCGTAGAAAGAACGACGCAAGTGCGCGCTTGAATACCTTCAGGACTTCGGCGGTCCTGCCTTCGAGGTATTTTATTAGGGCCTCAAGTTCCGGGTCGGCCCGCTGTCGTTCAGCGAAGTCGTCGGTAGTTATCGTTCCCAAGAAGTACTCGTCATCCGGGTCGTCGGGTAGCGGTTGGTCGACAGGCGCACGAGAAAGACAGTCGGCGTCAGAGTGTTTTTTGCCAGACTTGTAAATGACAGTAATGTCATACTCTTGAAGTCTCAGGCTACATCGTGCGAGGCGACCTGAAGGGTCCTTCAAGGTGGCTAGCCAACAAAAGGCGTGGTGGTCGCTCACAACTTTGAAGGGCCTGCCGTAGAGGTAGGGGCGAAATTTCGACGTAGCCCAGATGATGGCCAGGCACTCCTTTTCTGTTGTGGAATAATTTGCTTTTGCTTTGGATAGCGATCGGCTGGCGTAATTAATAACCCTTTCAAGTCCGTCAGCCCTCTGCACAAGAACGGCGCCAAGACCTACGCTGCTTGCGTCAGTATGTATTTCTGTCTCGGCGAATTCGTCGAAATGGGCAAGTAACGGAGGCGTCTGGAGGCGATGTTTAAGCTCCTGGAAAGCGTGTTCCTGTGGTGTTTCCCACTTGAACTCCACGTCGGCCTTGGTAAGGTTAGTGAGAGAATCGGCGACGCGGGCGAAGTTTTTCACGAACCGCCTAAAATAGGCGCACAGACCCAGAAATCGGCGCACGGCCTTCTTGTCAGTGGGCGGCGGGAAGTCGGCGATGGCGGCTGTTTTCCGTGGATCGGTACGAACTCCAGACTTGCTGATAACGTGTCCCAGAAACAAGAGCTCCTCATACGCAAATCTGCACTTTTCTGACTTCAGTGCGAGTCCGGACGTCTTAATGGCTTGAAGTACAGCTTCAAGGCGCCGAAGATGTTTGTCGAAATTCGAAGAAAACACGACGACGTCGTCCAAGTACACAAGGCAAGTTTACCACTTCAATCCTGCCAGTACTGTATCCATAACGCGTTGAAAAGTTGCAGGCGCTGAGCAAAGGCCGAAGGGCATCACCTTAAACTCGAAGAGGCCTTCCGGTGTTATAAACACCGTCTTCTCTCGGTCCTTGTCGTCGACTTTGATTTGCCAATAGCCAGTCTTGAGGTCCATTGACGAAAAGTACTTGGCGTTATGGAGCCGATCAAGTGCGTCGTCTATTCGTGGGAGAGGATACACGTCCTTTCTTGTGATTTTGTTCAGGCGGCGATAATCCACGCAGAAACGTAGGGTCCCATTCTTTTCTTCACTAACACCATGGGGGATGCCCATGGACTCTTGGACGGCTGAATAATGTCATCCCGCAGCATTTCATCAACTTGTCTCTTTATGGCCTCACGTTCTCGCGTCGAAACCCTGTACGGACTCTGACGGAGTGGTCTGGCATTTTCTTCGGTTATGATGCGATGTTTCGTGATTGCGGTCTGCCGAATTTTTGATGACGACGAAAAGCAATCTTCGTAATGCAGGAGCAGGGCCTTGAGCTGTTCTTGCTTATCGTTCGGTAGTCTGGGATTGACATCGAAAGCTATGGGAGGGGCTTGGTTCCTTTGAGCAGGTTCCGCAGAATCGGCGAGAGCGAAAGCACTGGTAGCTTCGACAATTTCTTCGATGTATGCGACCGTTGTTCCTTTGTTCACATGTTTGAACTCATTGCTGAAATTCGTGAGCATAAACGTTGCTTTGCCTTCCCGCAGCTCTGCAATTACTCTTGCGACGCAAATATTTCGGGTGACCAACAGATGCTGACTGCCTTCAACGACGCCTTCCAAGTCAGGTGATTTAGGAGCGCCGACTGAAATAATGACGCTTGAGCGTGGCGCAATGGTGACTTGTTCTGGCATGGTGTCCTGACGGCATGCGCTGTGGTAGTGCTTCTTCTGTGGATAACGTTATCGACTTTGTTTTTAGGTTGATGACAGCACCATGAAGGCATAAGAAGTCCATGCCAAGGATGACATCTATCGAGCAACGCTGTAGGACTACGAAGTCTGTAGGATAAATATGGCCGTTAATGGTGACTCTCGCTGTGCAGATTCCTGCAGGCGTTACAAGATGACCTCCTGCTGTGTGGATTTCAGGGCCTTTCCAAGCTGTCCTAACTTTCTTTAACTGCGCGGCGAACGACCCACTGATTACAGAATAGTCGGCTCCAGTATCGACGAGAGCGGTCACACTGTGGCCGTCGATGATAACGTCGGTGACGCTAGTTCGCCGTCTCGCATTAGAGTTAGGGCGTGGCGTCGGGTCACGGCTGCGTCGGATTGATCCGCTGCTTCCACGTTGCGTCGTCAGGCCACCTCCGGTAAGTGAGCTTTCGCTGTCAGGGCTTTTCCTGGTTGGCATTGTGTTCGGAAAGCTCCGTCGCGGCGTCGTCGTCGTCGGAGAATCTTCAGTAGTTCGTCGCACAGCAACCGCACCTCCACCGGTTGCTGACCTTAGTTTCCCGGATACGGGCTAGGAGACCGGCCCCGCGTTGGGCCGGAGTACTGCCGGGGGTGCGGTGACATGCGGCGACTGGGCGACTGCAAACGGGAAGGACTTCGGGGTGTCCATTGAGTTCCTGTCTGGTAGTCGGCGATGTCACGTAGCCGTTCCCCTGGCTGCGGACGTGGTGCATCGACGGCGAAGCCACGCAGTCCCATCTGTCGGTACTGGCAACGGCGGTAAATGTGCCCGGCCTCGTCGCAGTGGTAGCACAGTGGGCGTTGGTCAGGGGTGCGCCAAACGTCGGTTTTCCTCGGTGCACTGCACTGGCCCGCTGGTGAACGGTAGGTCGTCGGTGAGGGTGGTGGCGGTGGTGGTGCCCGGCGACGGAAGTGCGACGGGGCGGTGTTTTGGCGTGGACAGGGAGGAGCGTTGTGGCGCACTGCAGCGGCGTAGCTCATAGTTTCTGGCTCGGGCAGCAGTGTTTAGGGAATTCGAAGTGATTGCCGAACTCCTTCTCGCACAATGTCGGCAATCGAATCCACTTGAGGGTGCGCTGAAGGCAACAGTTTTCGCAGCTCTTCCCGCACGATCGCTCAGATCGTTTCACGCAGGTTTCCGGAGTCACTGGTTTGAGCAGCAGCGCATTCTGGAGTCAGGCGACGATAATACTGTCTGGTGCGCATGTCAAGAGTTTTTTTGATGGTGGTCGCCTCGGATACAAATTCTTGGACGGTGTTCGATGGATTCCTCATTAGTCCCGCGAAGAGCTCCTGTTTGACCCCTCGCATGAGGAAACGAACTTTCTTCTCCTCAGGCATGTCTGGGTCAGCGTGACGAAATAGGCGGGTCATCTCCTCTGTGAAAATTGCAACCTTCTCATTTGGAAGCTGAACCCGGATCTCTAGTTGAGAAGCGGCCCTTTCTTTGCGAGCGACGCTCGCGAACGTTTGCAGAAATGCGCCGCAGAATACATCTCACGTTCGCAGCGTTGACTCACGATTCTCTAACCAGGTCCTTGCGGTGTCTTCCAGGCAGAAGTACACACGACGGAGCTTTTCTTCGTTGTCCCAGTGGTTCAGGGCGGCCACACGGTCGTATGTTTCTAGCCAGGACTCCGGGTCTTCGAACGATGACCCATGGAAAATTGGTGGTTCCCTGCGTTGATGCATGACCATCGTGGGCTGGGATGCGGCGGTTGTCATTGTCGCGGCAGTCGCAGTCATGGCCTTGGTCTTCCGCGACTTGTCTTCTCGAAGCCCGTACTCCGGTGATAGCCCTTGCTGTCGGCGGCTTGTTCGTTGCTCCTAGTTGGCGTCGGTGTCTTCTCCGCGACGTGGGCTGGGGTCACGGCTTGACGGGGGCGTCCGGTACACGTACGAAGCAGCACCTCCACCAGATGTCACGGGGTTGTGACGTGGCCGAAGACAGGAGACTTCGTGTTGGGATTTAACTGTTTATTTGGGCGAACCTGTGCCCGGCAAACGGAAAGTCCAATTACAGCAGCAGTCTTGCACAGATAGCACTCTCGGACTGATAGCGGCGAACGGAGTGTCGGCCTTCGATCAACAACTGACAAGCGGCGAAGCGCGTCGGCATTTATACTCTCGCCGTCGAATGTTCTAGCGTTATCGCTGGCGGTGGCGTAGGTTCCAGAACAATCTGTACCGTTCGCACAGTGGGCGTGATCTTATCGAAATGATCTACTACAGTCCGGAACCTTCTCAAAAACCGGCGCGGTTCACGCTGAGAATGGTGTGGTGTTTTGGGACGATAACAAAAACTTGGGAAATGGAACGTGGCAGTATTCTGCACCCTGTCCAGCAGATTGGAAGGCGATTCTGTCCTGATATGTCCAACTTCGGGAGAGCTCCCTGCGTCAGAAAAATGCCTTAAGGTCTCTTACGAAAAACTTGTGAGTGCCACATTATCACATAGTTGTGACCACGAAAATGCAAAACGCTGCCCGTAAAGATGAAACGATTCAGTGGTATAGAATGTGTTTAGTAAACGGAGTCTTTCTAGTAGCCCTTCACAAAATACTAATTCATACTATGCGTAATAGAGTTCATAAAATCTATATTACCAAGATTCAATCGAATCAGCAGAAAGCTCTTCGTCTATTGTAGTTACGATAAGAACATTCCAACCTCTTAAAATCTTTGTAATCACAATGTCAATGCTCTGGCTTCTCGTCGTCAAAGGAAAGCCCAATGTTTATTCATCCTTCACTAACTCCCCAGGCTGTACCAGCTTAAATCAAAACTTTCAGTTAGCTCACGTAATTGTAATCGTTTGCCACTTTCATCTAGAACTAAATTGTACAAATGTGTGTAGCTAAATTCCTGCAACAGTTCAAACTTGTAATGGTTAGCCTGCGTCTATTCGTGCTTCGCCAGTTTCCAATTCTTTTTCTGCGCTGGCATGGCCTTCCCCCACCTGTCATATAGTAGATATTGTACAGTGGTATGTATAAGCAAACAAACTAAATCAAGAAAAAAATTGGCAAATCCCACGTACAGTGGGCATCGATGATATGCGAAGCACAAATGAGAAAAGTTATCCCACTCTAAAATCAGTACAACGTTACAAGGTGGAGGTAAATGATGCCATACATGACTTCCGTGTCATGATTATAATGGTGGATGTGTCGTTTACCTTCTTCATTTATTCACATCCTCTGATACCAAAATTTATTACATGTAGAGCTAGCGAAATGGCCATGAGCACGCTATGAACGTGGTATGTTGTCATGTTCTTACATGACACACGTGTCAAGATTAGCATGTTTGCACCAGTCATATACTTTTGTCATTCATTGACGTCACGTAACCCCATACTTGGTACATGTGGAGCTAAAAAAACGGCCACAAGCGCATCGTGAAGGGCCCAATATACTCCAGCGTAGCGTTTGAAGCGCGCGCACGCTGAGCACAGCGACGCTACGTTGGCAAAACGCGAACACTCTATCGTCTGACGGCAGGAGAGACCAGCGTACGTCGGCGCGACCCGACGTCAACCGGCGCGAAATGTGACATGCTGCATTTCGCGCCGATGCGTTACCCAGACAACACTGCGTCTCCCTCTTTTCCTGACGGAAGGACGCCGGATGCGCTGAAACGCGCATGCGTCAAAGCAACGCAGCGCGGCACGCGCCTGCGAGTATATGGCAGGACCGGTGCATGGCGTGGCAGCGCCGCTGCGACGCGACGAAATGAACGCCCCCGAGCACGCGCACCGCGTCACGTCCAAATGTGTTGGCGCCTTGAATATGAAATGTAGTCGTGTTCTCACGTGACACGCATCTCATGATTATCATGTTTGCCTAAGTCACATGCCTTCGTCATCCGTTGGCGTCACGTAATACCAAGTTGGTCATCTGTGAAGCTAGCGAATTGGCCGCAAACGCATCATCAGTGTGGCATTTAGTCATGCTGTTACTTGACACGCATGTCGTGGTTATCATGCTTGGATGTGTCATTTACTTATACATGTCCGTTCGCGTCGCGTAATACCAAACTTGGTACATGTGAAGCTAGCGAAACGCCCGCCAGCACATCATGAGCGCAGTATATAATCATGTTGTTACATCACACGCATCACATGTTTATCATGTTTGCACCAGTCGCATACCTTCGTCATCAATTCACGTACTGTAGTACGAAAACTGATATATTTATCGCTAGCGAAACGGCGACCAGCGCATCATGAGCGGAGCATGTAGTCATGTTGTTACATGACACGCATGTCATGATTTGTATGATAGTGTCTGTCGCTTGTGTTCACCATGCAATCATGCCACGCCATACCAGTTTTGCAACATACCATGTGCCCGAAACCACCGCAAGAGCTGCACGACCATGAAATGAAAATCATGGGACTTATGACATCCAAGTTAAGATTTTCACGGTATGACTAGTCTTATGTGTTCTTCATACAGTCATGTTATGCCGTACCAAGATTGGTATTGATACCATTATCTAAACGGCTAGGAGAGCTGAAAGTCGTGGGCGGCTAGATAGATAGATAGATAGATAGATAGATAGATAGACAGATAGATAGATAGATAGATAGATAGATAGATAGATAGATAGATAGATAGATAGATAGATAGATAGATAGATAGATAGATAGATAGATAGATAGATAGATAGATAGATAGATAGATAGATAGACAGATAGATAGATAGATAGATACGCTCAAATTCGCCGAAGTTCACTAAGAAATGCTTCGAATTTAAAAGCGGGTTCTAGACCACGCTTTTCTTTTGGCCATCTTTGCGCAGCACATACGAGGCAGGGGTGTAAAAAGGGGGTGGCTGAGCAGTCACGTGCCACCCCCCCCCCTCGACACTTCTTTTGTCATGGTATAGAGAGCGAAAAATGGCCATTATAAGGGAGGACCCTTCCTCAAAATAAGGTGGTTCTCCCCTCCCCCAAAAAATGTGTGGCTTCGCACCCGATGCAAGATAGCCACTATACAGCATGACGATGACCATGACGCTGATGACGTTGAAGAATAAGGCGATGATGATCACGGACGCCTGGCTTGTGCAGAATATGACGCCTCAATATGCTCTAGGGTGGATTTCGTATGACTAGAAACAACCAACAGCCATCATTAAAATGTGCACAGACCACCTTTGTGAACTTCAGACTGTATCCGATACCACTAATAAATAATAATGAAAGCAAAACAAAATTACTGACTCCACACAGCATACCAACGATGGCCCAATAATAGTGTATCTGAACTGTACACTGCTTTGTCACTCAGTTACGTGCTTTAGTGACCAATGTCAAGGGTCATTTACGACGATACCAAATGATAGAACCCCCGTTGCCTCCTCATCATCGTTACTTTTGGAATATGCCATATTTTTTTATCCTAGTGTCTTCGGGTCACCTTCTAAATGCAGAAGCCTCTTATAAATCCAAATATTAGAAAACGAATAATTTAGGATATTAATATTATGAAATCTTCATCCAAATTTAGGATAAGTGTCGAATTTTGTGTTGTTGGAATTTAACGCCCAGCCTCATGCTATAGATGTTAGGTTGTTACTAGTGACTTATTAAACAATCAAAAAAGAACCGAAAATAGAGGGACTGAGTCAGTCCGTGCTACAGAAAAATGCTTTTGTTTATCATGTTAAACTGCGTCGGTACACGTTTCAACATTAGGCCAGATTAAGCAGGAGTGGCATGCATAATTGGGGCTGTATATTTTTTCAAAGGCTGCTCTCAGGCATGCTCCAATGGGCTGTAACATAAACAAATATGACTCGCGTTGCTATAACCTGGAGATTTTGCCTGATTTCAAATGCTAAGAAGCTGCTGGTCCTCTAGACGTTGTTGAGGTAAATCTCACCCATCCGTAAGCTTGCTGTGCGAAAGGCGAAAAGAATAACACTGAAAAACAAAAAAAAACAAACACCAAGACGCATTCAGAACTCTACGTCTGTATAATTAGTGTTCAGATCATTTCAATGCCATCAACGCGAGACCCATGCATGCGATGTTCTTGACAATGAGAACTAAGATAGCGTACCACAAATGGTGAAGTGAACCACTTTCCTTGCACGTCGATCTTCTCACATTGTCAACTGAAATTCTATGTGTGCGTCCGATCAAAGCGTTGTTTAAATATTACAGCGCTGTACGCCAAAACATTCCACAGAAAATCATGTGTTTAGCCCATATCGATGGGTTCCATTCAAGAATTTTAATGCCGTCGGTTTTACACTCAACTTCATCAATATAGCTCCACATTGTACGTTAAGTGCGTGCTGTACGACGTGTTTAATAGCTAAATAGATATCGTAGCCTGTTTCACTCTGTAGAAGCTGTTTCACTCTGTAAAGACAAATGAATTCCGTGGCCTGAAGGCGTAGTCAGAAAACATGGTTCGTCCCTCCGTCTCAGGAAACGTGGGAGTGTGTGTGTGTGTGTGTGTGTGTCTGTGTGTGTGTGTCTGTGTGTGTGTGTGTGTGTGTGTGTGTGTGTGTGTGTGTGTGTGTGTGTGTGTGTCTGTGTGTGTGTGTCTGTGTGTGCGGTGGGGTGGGGGGCATGTGTGTGGGAAGGGAAGAGGTCCACGCGTGCAATATCGCTTTTTCCGTTAGCCCTTTAAGGCAGACTTAAGGATCATGAAAGGTTTATTCATGTCTCGGTAATTTTCCTGACACTCAAATACACAGAACCTGAGATATACACAGTATCGCAGTAGGAGAGCTGTCCTAAATGCGAAATTGGATAAAATCTTGAAAAGACGAATCTTTGGTACGCGTTTCTTGAAAGGAGGAATAAAAAACATTGTGAAATGGAAGCTCCTGCCATGCCTTGCCAGCAGAAGTGAAGCCAGCTTTTGCCTCTGAGAAGATGGCGGACACATGCTCCTTTCTGGTAGTGCCCACTTAAAGATCAAGTGGCTTCAATAGGTTAATGTAAATGCCACGATACTTCTATATGAAAAAAGATAGCTGTTCCCAACGAACGAACACACAGAAACCAGTATGGGTGACTTAATTTCGCAGGAACTTTGCCTACAGTTAGAGGCTCTCTAAGGGCAACTAGTAACACTCAGATGCAATTGAAGCACTATGTGAACCAAAAGGTTTCCACACAACACTCATCGGGAGTGCGAGAGGAAGCGCTTCATTGTTAATCACTGAACTGTGATACTTTATCATGCCCCTAGTGAGATGGCCGCCTGAAACGCCATCTTGCCAGAGGCACGGCTTCACTCCCAGGCAATGATTTCCACCCCGGTAATTTTTTTTTAATCATCCTTAGTTTGTTGCACTGAAAATAATTCAGATTTTATCTTTATTGACGCCAATATATTCGTTCGTTTACGGTTTTAAATCTCAAGTAGATATACTCATTTGTCTGCGGTCTGCTGTCGCGTATTCCGTTTGAATTTGAATGTTCTAAGTAAAACTCCTGCATGCCTAAAAAACACTATTTAAGTCATGTTCAAATGTTTAGTCTATCCCGAAGCCTTGTTTAATATAGCTGCCTTTATCTACATTCTTTATCTGTCTTGCTAAACTCTACAGTTATGTAATTTTTTCAGCGAGAAACCAATACTCACTTTGCTTGTTCCCAAACGGAGCAAGTGGTTCCGTAAAGCTTCTGGTTCTGAAGTGCTCTTAAATACTACTGAATGACGCTGCATCAAGTTCATATTCATGATCTAAAATTTACTAGAGTGATATTACAGAAAAATTGAGTGAACGCACGAAAACAACAAGCCAGCATTCTTGTCCTTTGTTTGCTTTTGTGCTACGTTTCCTGCCCGCAAACTGTCGTTGTGTTTTCTATATATAATCTTGGTTAATTTTATAAACAAATGGCGTGACGAAATGATAACAAAGTTATTTATTTTTTGTTCATTTATGGTAAGGTTACCAAACTTGTGATAAAATTAAAATTACGGACGACTGGGAAAAAATATCAGGTTTCAATATGAGAAATGGATGATCCCCTGCAGGAGCATGATCGAGGAAGCATCGTTTTCAGTTAAACGGTGCATAGGTAACTGCATGTACACGTGGTTCACTAGGCAGTTGTTCTGTTACAAAGCGCATTTGAGGGCTGTATTTCTCTAATGCCATCGACGCCGAGTCTTATGCGTTTGGCGCCTCTTCTGCAATTTGCGTTCTATAAAAACTTCCCTCAAAATGTCAAACACACGGATATTCCCACTATGCACGCTCATCACAGACAACCAGCGCAACAATTACATGGAGCCACATATTGACCCACCTCTCTAGCCTCGACTATACTAGCTCCAACGCTTATACACAGTTTCATACGAACAAAAGTAAACAAACAAAATGCTGACAATCTTCGTCAATAGCCCGAACGGCAATGATCTTCGTTTATTGTGGGCTGCTTTTTTCCAGCGCACGTGTTTTGTGACAGAAAAAAAATGAACGGTTCCTTCAGGGCAGAGAATCGTTACTACTCCAAGTGTCGCAGATATGCGAACGTTGAGATTTGACGCGCGAATGACTCGCGTACGACTTCAGCATTGTTTTATCTCATCTTTCCACGAAGTGCTTTTCAAGCTGTTGCTTTTTAGGGGCGAAGCTCCTTAAAGCGGCACCCGTTCGTCCCTCGTTGTCGTATTCATAGTCGTAGTGTGTAACAAGTGTAACATTTTGACCTGCAAGGTGGTGCCAGTGGGAGATTTCTCTTGTGCTTTGTTTAACAATAAAAACTTCACTGCGTGCGCCTTACCGTAAAGGCGAATGCTCCTGTCTCTCATTCCCCATTAGCAGCCATTGGCATGTACATTAGCGCTATCTGACAAGAAAGGGTTGCTACGTTATACTCGCTGGGTGTAACCTTCTTAGTTTTAGAAAAATTTAGCGAGCGTTGAGCCGCAGTGCCATGAATACAATGGACTAGTATGTACCATGAACTCGAGGTGGTTAAAGGTGGGAAGTAGAATAGAAGCGCAAGTCGTCCGAAAAAGTGCATGTGTCACCTCTCATTTAGTCCTTGAAATGTCCGCTGGATGGCGGTGCTTCTATATGGCGAATCCAGACTACGCGTGGGAACATTGTATTAGAACAGAAGGCAGCAGAAAGGGGGGTGGTATAGGGGCATTCATTCATAAAAGTTCAGACTGGCAAAAGGTCAAGCAGGAGTACAACGAACATTTATGGCTGAAAGGGAAAGTGGCAGGTCAAGTGACACTCCTTGGTTTCGTGTACTTGTGGACGGGAGCAAAGGCCAGAGATGAAAACCAGGCAATAGTAGAGGGTATATCAAAGGACATTCAGGAGTTAGGAAGAGAGTGCGAGATAATTATACTAGTAGACATGAATGCGCACATAGAAGATATGGGTATACCGACCCGACAGGCGAAATGATCACGGATATGTGTGAAAGGCTTGATTTGACCATTTGCAACACTACCGAGAAGTGTGAAGGGCAAATAACAAGGGAGGTAGGAAGGCTGCAGTCGACGATAGATTTTGCACTGATGTCACATAGGATGTATGATAAGCTCAGGGGAATGCACATAGATGAAGGTGGCTCCAGAAGTCTGGGTAGTGATCACCAAAGTATCAAGCTAAGTTTTGGAAGAGCAGTGAAAGTGGGAAGGAGACAAGATGAGCAACTACAAAAAAGTTTTTATCCAGAAAGGCAAATTGAAGTAGCCACTAAACAAATTGAGAAACGAATCATGGAGGATAATAACACAGTGTGTACATACACGAATCTAATTAGACTCTTTGAGCTAGAGCTTGCTAAGAAGCGTGACAAGTCAACCCAGAAAGGAAGACACAAACCCAAAAGTTGGTGGGATGAGGAAGTTAAGAGAGCCATAGCAAAACGTCAGGAAGCCTCCTAGGAACACAGACATTCTAAGCAGCGGGTTGAACTGACAGATGATCTTGAAAAAAAAATGGGAAACCTTTCTAAGCTGTAGCAGGGATGCCTCCCTTCTGATCAATGAAAACATTAAAAAAAAGGGAGCTCAGTGGCTGGCAGAAGTACATCAGAAAGATAGAAAGGCAGCTGCGAAACTTTGGAACCATCTAAACTCCCTAAGAAAGAGACGAGCCTACAGCAAAGTTTTATAACTACAGCCCAAGGTGCTAGGCAAGAAGGGGACGAAGCTATTGAATATATAAGAACAAGGGTGACAGAAAAATTTCAACAAAAATTACTTTATGCACCACAATAAACAAGGACGAATGAAGTAGTGCAATGGCTGAATTTTCACAACGAGAGTGGGAAAGGACTGAGAAAAGGGTTCCTAGTAGTACATCAACAGGCCCAGATGGCATTCCAATTATGCTGATAAAGACATTAGGTCCGAAGTCTAAGCAGGCTTTGAGAGAGGCAGTGAGCAAAATAATAATCGATGGTGAATTTCCCGATGGATGGAAACTTAGCAGGATGAGCATGATCTATAAAGGAAAGGGGGACAAAGCTGACATAAACATCTACCGTCCTATAACAGCGACAGCAGTGGTCTACAGGCTGGCGATGCAGATTATAAAGGAAAGACTGCAGGCTTCGATAGAGGATGAGGGGGTACTGGGGGAACTGCAGAATGGGTTTCGGAAACACAGGAGGTTAGAAGACAATCTGTTCTCACTGACGCAGTGCATCGAAATAGCAGAAAAAGAACACGGGCCCCTGTGGCTAGCATTTTTGGATATCAAGGAAGCGTACGATAGTGTGAATCAAGAGGAATTGTGGGGAATACTGGACACACTAGGCGTGGAACATGTAGTCACTAATCTCTTAATGGATATCTATAAAGGTAACAAGGTAGTTATAAAGTGGGAAAAACAGGTATCCCAGTCTGCCGAGGTAAAACGGGGGCTTAGACAGGGGTGTCCCCTGTCACCCTTATTATTCATGATGTACCTACAAGGATTAGAGGTCAAATTAGAGAGGAGTGGACTGGGCTTCAACCTCTCTTTAGTCAAACAAGGAAAAATAATTGATCAGGCACTACCAGCATTAATGTACGCAGATGATATAGTGCTAATGGCACAAACAAGGAAGATTTGCAGAGATTGATGGACATCTGCGGTAATGAGGAAGATAGGTTTTTTTTAGATCCAGTAAAGAAAAATCAGAAGTCATGATTTTCAATGACAACGAAGGTAGTGAGCTTAGAATACAGGAGGTCACGCTAGAGATAACAGATAAATACAAATATCTGGGCGTATGGATAAGCAATGGGACCGAATACCTGAGAGAACACGTAATATACGTGATGACTAAAGGTGACAGGCATGCAGTGATGAAAAATAGGGCACTTTGGAATTACAATAGGTATAATGTTGTGAGAGGAATGTGGAAAGCGGTCATGGTTCCTGGGCTGACGTTCGGCAATGCGGTCTTGTGCATGAGATCAAAAGTTCAAGCAAGATTAGAAATTAAGGAACGTGGAATAGGTAGGCTTGCATTAGGAGCTCACGGGAATACACCAAATCAGGGAGCACAAGGTGATATGGGATGGACATCATTTGAGGGCAGGGAAGCTAGCAGCAAGATAAAATTTGAGAAGCGATTTAGAGAAATGGGGGAGGAGCGTTGGGCTAGGAAGGTTTTCAGCTACTTGTACATGAAGATTGTCGATGCAAAATGGAGGAAGCGAACCGGAAAATTTACTGGTAAATACTTAGAAAACAGCAGGTGGCCAAAGCATAAAGAACTATTGGTTAAGAAGAGAGTGAAGGAAACGGAGAGTGACATGTGGAGAATGGGCATGATTAAGAAGTCCGCACTAGAGATCTATCAAACTTTTAAGCAGGAAATTGCCAAGGAAAGGTTCTGTGATAATACTCGGGGTAGTTCTCTACTGTTTGAGGCCAGGACGGGAGTACTGTGAACCAAGACATATCGGGCCAAATACGAAGGGGTAGACACGATATGCAGTGCGTGTGGAGAGGAAGAAGAAACTGCCGAACACTTGATGATGTTCTGTAAAAGGCTTCACCCTGTAGTTCAGCTTGATGGCGCAGAGTTTTTCAAAGCACTAGGGTTTATGGACAGTGAGGGCAAAATAGACTTTAAGCGGGTAGAATTAACTAGAAGGAGGTTATTCGATTGGTGGCTAAAGTCAAGGCACTAGTGTAAATTGAACCCTTCGCTGCAAAGTACGAATCCTCAACCTCACTATTCAAGGGAAAAAAATAAATCTAGTTTTTGGTTCATTAAGTATTACAGCTTGGTGGCACTAGCCACCGCCCGATCTAAAATGTACAGCCGTATCCATCCATCCATCCATCCATCCATTCATCCATCCATCCATAAATCCATCCATCCAATATATGATGAAAAGATGCGAGGTGGTGGTATTTGGAATGTTGAATAGATGTACGAATGGACACACAGACAGATGCATGGATGGACGCATGAAAGGATGCAGGGGCGGATGCATGGACGAACGCAGGACACGGACGCATGAGCAGACCCACAGATGGACGCATGGACTGACGGAAGCAAGAACGAATTGACGGACGAATGCTTCGCCCCACTCTCCACCATTCACTCCGTGGATATGCTGCCATTTTTTTAATCGCTAGACTAGACGGCGTGCGTAACAGCAGCGGAAGGTGCTCTTATCCACCCCACTCTTTAACAATAGACTAAGCCACCCTGGTGAGGCGTTCCTGACTCTCTACTGACTGCTCTCTCACTCTCTACTGACTGCCTATATTCAGCCCTTTATTCAAGGCAAGGGCAGGTCTCCACTCTGCTTGACTGGCGGTGGCTTCCTTGATGACACCCACATTTTTGAGGCTGTCCGCGTGGTCGTGCAGCCATGGGCGGGAGCCTTGGACACCCAACATACAAAACTAACACGCGTCAATCTGGCAAATCAGCTGGGAAGAAGTCATGAAGGTAGTACTCGGACAAGTGAAAGTTCAAGTCGTTTCTGGTGACTAGGCCTTGCGTTGTTTAATGCTTGCGGTGGAGTAATCTAGTTTTCTTTCTGAAGAAGGCTTTTCTTGGTCTCTTTCGAAAATAAATAGATATGTCAGTAATACCCACGAGGCAATTATTGCCATTAACAATAACAAAAGAAAGCGATCCTGCCTCTCACAATGCATAAACTGTGGCGTGCCCGTGGATTGGTAAAAAAACTCGAAGGAGCCGACTTTGTGGAACAGAAGTTTATTGCTGCTTAAAAACTTTCAACGCCTTTCAAATCACAATAAAATAACAAGCCATAACAAAAAAGTTATAGCATACTTGAATTCAATATAAAGACTCGGTAAGAAGAAACGCTCTGCACAGCTGCTCTAAAATCGAATATTCTGTGGCAGCGTTGAAAGACGGTGGAAATCTTCCAATCTGCCTTGAGCTGTGTGCTGCTGTACATGTGTGTTGGTTAGTCACCTATGTCAACTGAAGATCTATTGTAGTCGGTCGAAGAACACAGCGAAAACATAAACGGCTTCAAACAACAATTATTGACAAAAAAGCTCCTAAAACCAATCAATTCAAACTCAAAAAACTATAAATGAAAGCTCCATGTACAGCTGCTCTTAAGGTGGAGATCTGCTGAGAGTGTTGACAGCTACTGCCAACTTTTTTTTTTCTGAACGAAGTACAGTACTTTTGTGAATGTGTGACGATTGGTCACCTACGTTATCTGAAGATGTATTGCAGTCGGTTGGAAGACGCAGAGAAAGCGTCGACAGCTTGGATTTAGTTTTATAAAATAGGATATAGGTAAAATTGTTGAGACGACTATAGTTGATCTCAAATACAGAAATACTCGAAAACCACCTCCTCTGTCAATATTACTTGGCATTTGCAACGTTTCGGGTTTATTCCATTGCACTTCAGTGTGACACATACGTGCCCCTTTCTCATCTGCCCCGAAAATTCTGTCACACATAAGCCATTGCTAATAGTGCAATACTAAACCCCTTATATTTTACTTAAGCCTTTGTGATCTCGAGAAAATTGTGTTACCAGTTTTGTAAGGGTGGTAATAGGGCTAAAAATAGACTTCAAATTTATTCAATTTATTACAAAGCTTCTGGATTTTACTCTTGTTTAGGTAGAAAGAATCAACCCTTCAATATGCTGGATAATTTTCTCTTCCTTCACTTTTTCAGCGAAGTAATTCTAACGCCTAAATGCAGTATTTTTGTTTTGTAAATTTCCCCGTTGACTCCAACGAATAATGCATCTAAACGTAATACCCTGTAGAATTGTCCCGTTTATCGCTAAGTGGTAATGGTGGTGACGGAATATTTTTCTTGATATTTTATGCATCTTGAGAAGTGGGCAGCTATTCAGGTATAACAACAATACACGATGATTTTGACAGCAAAATAAACCACATGCAAACGAGCCAAAAATGCGTAGAATATACGATGAAGTGCAGCTTTTCAGGAACAGAACCCAGGGTTATGAATAATCGCAACACGCGCAGCTTTAGGTGACTTTTTACGGCTAGAAACTAAGTGCGCGCAGCAGTATTTAGCAAGGCTTCAGGTGCTATCCTTTGGCCACTTGTTGCGGCTGTCGTTTGCAAAATGCCGGTCATTGCAATCACAGGATGGTGCTTTCATGTGCCACTGTGACACTCTTTTTCAAGTTTTTGTATTACTGACATGAGTCAGTGGGGCATTTGTGTTTTACTTTTTTAGATAAGTACTTGCTTGATATGGACAAAAAGTTATACTCCTTCTTTGTGATTTATATGTATACACCATGGCCGTTTTTCGACCAAAAGCGTAAGGCAACGTAGAGAGGGTTAGGAAGCTACAAAGACGTACTGAGAGGAACACTGTCGTGTGAAAGACCAGTTTCTCGAGTGTTAAGCTTCAGTTTTGCTCTTTGAAATGAATATTGAATTCTAATATTGATAATATTCGGAACGTTTTTGTATTGTCTTGAAGCACTTTTAGTACTGAAAGACAAGTGAAAACATGTCCCCCATGGACCTTTTCAGAAATTGACGCGCGCCTTCCTACGGCCGCTGTAAAGCATTATGGGAAACCACAGCGCCGGCGGAGTGTCGTCTGCTCGCGGAAGCGTTGGCTCACCCCGTTTCCCACGGCGCGCGGTTGTACGAACGCATCGTTGCGGGAATGTCGCGCGTCATTACCCTGCTTCAATCTGCACTCACAGAAGAGGCACCACCCAGAGCAACATATATGCAGTCACAAAACACCGCTGTCCTTGACTTGTTAATGACTTGGGAAATTGCTCACGTACCCGCAAAAACGCCCATCGAATTGGAAATTTTTCTCGGCTTTCGCGGCGACTCGGTCCCCTGTGCTTCGTTGATCGTATTTTCACCTAGCGAAGCTTTTGTCATTTGTTTTATTGTCAATATGGCCGTACAGATTCTCTATTAGTAAATTATATCGGGGACTGTCACTCGTAATATCGTCACGTGCTTGCTCAAGAAAGACGATGGCAGTTGTGCATGTGCCTTGAAGGACTACGAAATGGACGAAGAAGAAGAACTCGCGTGCGCGTTCTAATTAAAAAGATTGACCTGCTTCTGGTGCCTCAATCTCTACGGCAAGACCCCTGTTTTGACGTCGTGACAATATGCTTCCGCGTGGTACGCAATGCAAGATCATGCACCTCGCGAATGATAATGTCGAACTTCCACCCTTATAAGTGAGTTCTAGCCCCACTATGCTGTGTATATTTGAATGCTAATTGCCTGTTCTAAATGCTTCGTTTGAGAAAGTTTGCACTTCAAACACTGAGAGTAGTAAAAATCAGCTAGCAGCACGTCTATAGAGCGGATACATCGCATGGAGTATTTGCTTTCAAACAGCGTAAAACCTGCTGTCTCTGCGTACTTCTTGTTTCCACAACTGTGAGTAGGAAATTAACCTACAAATTTTGGACCTGACTGCACAAAAGGTAATGAATAGTTAACAATTGGAAGAAATATGCAACAGAATGAGCGTCAGTGTACATAATTCACCCATTATTCTATTTTACTGTGTCGGCTCCCATGAAAATTCTTACATGAACATTCTTACGGTACTAATACGCACTCACTGTCTGGGCACAGATGGTTCAAGTCAGACTGATTTACTGTGGAAGGCTGTTAATGGTCAGAATGACTTTAAAAGCAATTCGGAAAGCCTCATTCAGTGTGGTAAAAATATAGATGGCCACAGCAGCGCTTCCATAAGCTGAAATTGTGAAAAAAAATACTGACGGTGAGTGTAGCTTTTGTATGTATAATCGTTAAACTACATCTAGCGCTCCTTTGCCTTAACACAGAAGAAAGAGAGAGAGAGAGAGATGCACGAAGCAAAAATAGGTGAGGCCTCTAGGTTTATGGGCCACCAAAAAGCATACGCGATTGAACGTAACCATGCAGTTAACAGCTAAATAAACACTACGTAACAGCGCAAAAAAAAAACGCAGGTTTTCTCATGTATTCACCCAAAGCGACCTGAAGGCGACAGCCGTCTGATTCTTTTTGTTCAGTCATTTTATTGACCCTCCCCCCCCCCTCTGGGAATGTTTTTTGCACCTAAAGTGGCCTTGCACTGATTTATGATTGGAGACATTGCAAACTTTCAGCACCTTACCTTGTTCTGGTCGGCCTCTGTGATTGGTGGGCCAATCACACGATAACAAAGCAGTGCAAAGCGATGATGTCGTTTCATGACGGGATCATAGGGCCATAAGAATGACCTTAAACATTCTGGTGACCCGTGATGTCACGACGACGTCATGTGGTGACGCCATCAAGCGATGATTTTTGCAGCACTCCTGTTGACGCCGACGCCGTGGGCACCAAAACCACTAACGGTCAATGTTGTTTTTAGGCAAAAACCTTAGATGCCTCATCAAACATGAAAGTCGACCGTTTGCGTCTTGCGTCGGTGACGTCGAGTGATCGTAAAAAAACCACCGCGTGATGACAACATATATGACGTCAGACATCGCCAAAATTGTGACGTCATCAAAACGTCACATGACTGAACGTGACACGTCATCGCATGACGTCCGAGCTTGGTGCAATGTGGTATCATCATACAGGCAATGAAATATCAGTTTTACACTGCCTCCGTTTTGAGAGGCAGTGAAAACCTCGTTAGGTACAGCAAGTTTTCAAAGGGCGGTGTGAATGGTTGCGGGCTGGGGCGTCGGCCGGGGGTGGCAAAAGGGGCACTGGCCCCCTTCAAGCCACACCGGCATGTGCCCACGCCCAAGCTACACCATTGCTCTCTCCCAGCTGCGACGCAACAGTGGTTCGCACCCACGGCAAAGCCCTGCTGACAGTCATAGACTGGCGGGGTAGGATCAGTACACCGACTGAAAAGAAACACAAAATGGCCTTCTCTATCAAATCATCTTAGGCGGATAAATAGGGGACCCTGAGAGTTTATTACGTGGTATGTAAGCCTTTCGCCTTAACAAACTTGCGTAGTTTATTGCAGGGTAAGCTGCAAGTGTAAAATTCCTGCCCCGTAATCACAGTGAGGACACAGATAACAAAGGTCCAACTTAGCTGCACCACAAACATCGAAGCCATGAGGTAGCACTAAGCAATGAACGAATAAAATAAGCGTTGGGGTTTAACATTCCGAAACCACCATGCGATTATAAGAGACGCCGTCGTAGTGGAGGGCTCTATCAATTGAAGCCCACGGGCCCAAGGCATTTCCGCCGCAATCAAAAATGTGGCCGCCGTGGCTGCTATTCAACCCCGTGACCTGCGGGCTAACAGCCGAGTGCCTTAGCCACTGGACCACCGTGGCGGGTAAGCAGTGAGTGAAACGTTCAGTGACTTTCACGTATTATCAGTTTATCATATCCCAGAACCGAGCAAGCGTGTCCGCCATTTTCCTTATTCGGCATTGTTCAGTGATGATTACGGTTATTTGTGACGAACAACACAGTTTAGTATGCATGAATGAAAGTCAGAGCTGTTAGAAGAAGCGTTTCTTCACAATAGCCGCTTCTTACACCTGCTAAAACCACTCACGGCGCGCGATGAAAGCAGGCGAAAGCGGGAAAGCGTGTATACGTCGTCTGCTCTGACCGCCGGCGCTCCGCTCTCCCATAATGCCCCAGCGCCGATCCACCATGGGAAGGCGCGGCGTTGCAATTTTCGGAAAGGTCCATTGGTTGCAGTATTTGTTTGCAGAAATTCTCATCAGTTGCAAATTTGTATAGCTCGCAAATTTTTTTCGTCGTCCTGCATGTAATAAACATCTCTCACAGTGTTTAGAGAGAAAAATATGCAACCACTCGACACGTGGCTGGGGCAAATGTAATCCGATAGAGCGCGAAACATGAATGTTTGGCATAATTTTGCAAATCACTAAACACGTCCTTTTTAGTTGTCCAAGTTCTCGAAGTTCGACATTGCGAATGCTTAAAGGACCTCCTTTCTTCTGTTCACCAAATGCATCTTCATTACATAAAGTGAGGCACCATATGCATCTTTATTACATAAAGTGTGATGCGCCCGCACAATTTTTCGGGTGCTTTCAACGGCGAGCACATCCCGTAAGACATGCAGCGTGACATTTATCTTTGCATGCGTCGTACGTTCGCGATGCAACGGAAATCTGGGGGATCCGGTCGAAATGTCGGGGTTCGGTGAAATTAGAGGCAGGAGTGCACGAGTCACGCGTCCGCTCGCAACGACCATTCTGCCTGCCATAGTGGCATGCTTTGTAGCAGTTCAACGCGCAATCCCGCATGCACAGCCCCCTTCGTTTAGTTGTCGCCGTGGGCGCCCTGGTGTTTGTTTCCGGCAGTGAGGAGCACGGGTTGAACCTTGTTGGGCAGATGCACTCTCCACGACAGCACCGGCCACGGCCTCCAGCGCACCATGGCGGCAGCTGTCATTGAAAAGCGTTCAAACAACAATGTTAGACATGGGTGGACAGCTTGGTTCATGTTCATACAGATGGAAACGCAGCGCTAAAGTGAATGCGAAGGAAACAAAAAGCAGCGGAAGTCCTGTCTTTTTCAGTATCAGTTGTACTCGTTGAAGCACAACTTTTCTATTTCTAAAGACAACGTAATCTAGCCATCAATATAGGATGATGCTAAATAAGAAAAGATATGAAGAGTGCGCCAGCTGTCTTCTGTGAGATTTACAAAAAAAAAAATGTCCATCAATTCTACGACTACGAGTCGAAATATTTGCTTTTTCGTATTACATGAAACAAATAAGACTAGTTTGTGTATTTCGCTTATTTGACTATTCCATCATATTAATGTAACAAGCTTCTAAAGCAAGAAGGCCAATCATAAAATGCTATGCAGAAAGTTTTACATCGATTTGTGATACACTTGATCAGACAGTTGAAATTGGTATCCGCCAATTATTAGTGTTTTTCTGCTTACTACAGAAGCCCACAAAATGCAAAAAACACAGCTTGTGACAAACGCTTTCACACTGTAATTGCAATGCTCTCTAACGTTTTGCGCATAAACGATATGCTTCTTTCGCGAAGGTTCGTGACAGCGATGCAGCGTATGCAGCGTCCCATGCAGATGCAGCGGTTATCGCACTTGACACTGCAAAAGTAAATGTGCGTCATCGCAGAGCCACTGTCATTGTTACTGTTTTGTCGTTGCAGCACTCAAGGCCCTGTGCTATGCTCGTTTGCACGGGTTTATCACGTGGTATCGCATGTGTGTTGTTTGCGGCTATCTGTAATAACCAGAAAAACGCTAATAATCGACAAATATTGATTAAGAAACAATCTAGTTTTGAGTTTTGTGAACTTATTTACAACGTTCTGTAAACAAATGTCTACTAGTTTCGTTGCCTCAGAAGTTTGTTGACTAAACATCTAAGTCAGCAGTTGCGTGTAAAAAAAAAAAACTTTACTTACTCGACGAAATAGCCACACTCACTGGGCGCATTCTTATAGAGGGTGTGAGGAAAAGGTAAATACACTGGCAACACTGACACTGTCACAAGGAGCACAATAGTACTGTGCAACTATATAAGCAAAAACAAATACAAATCGCGATGTTTTATCACCTTACTTACTTACAAAGATAGGAGATGGAATACAGCAAAAACGCTGACATTTAGTACACCTTATGCACTTTGTGACATGCACTTCGGGAAAGAACCACAGACATGGCTACAGTTAAAACAGTGTTACATACACCCCACCGTGGTGGTCTAGTGGCTAAGGTACTCGGTTGCTGACCCGCAGGTCGCGGCATCGAATCCCGGCTGCGGCGGCTGTATTTCCGATGGAGGCAGAAATGATGTAGGCCCGTGTGCTCAGATTCGGGTGCACGTTAAAGAACACCAGGGGGACGATATTTCCGGAGCCCTCCACTACGGCATCTCTCATAATCATATGGCGGTTTCGGGACGTTGAATCCCACATATCAATCAGTCACTGTCACATACTATGCAGTGCTAACATGGTGCCCTAACTCGAACCAGGGCCTTAAACTAATATGAGTTATACGATCTGTTCATTAAACGTATACTCGCATACAATCACAGCCTCAATTTTGTCCCTGTGTAACGAATAAATAAATTGTCATTCTAAATGACCAGCTTCCTTATTTGTCTTCGAATCAATAACGTTATATATTACGTTGGAGGCCAGACGAAATAGCCCCAGAAATAAAATTTATTTCTAGTTAAAATTTGGCAGTTCATTTTTGCGAGGTGAATGTAAACTTCGCTAAACATTCCAATTATTAAAAAGACCCGTGGTGGCCTGTAAGGTGCATGAACACTTGCAAGCACTTCATCGGTTAACGTGCGTTTGCGTTAGATGAACGCTGCATCATATAGGACTTCACGCTTCGAAGTGCTAGTGGTGTGCAAATTCCGGGAGAAGCAGAAGGAAGAAAGTAATAAGCGGGAGGACAGGTAGATTACCCAGTTCCTGAACTGGCTGGCTACCCCGTGCTCAGAAAGAGGTAAGGGGAATTAAGTTTGGTAGGAACAAGATGTTATAAAGAGAAAGAGAGAAGACAAAAGATAGCAATACTCCGGGCGGATGAACTGATAAGCATTGTACTTGTAGGAAAGGAGGGCTGCAATTTACGAACAGGAAAAACTGTTACGGCACTTTTATACGCGTGGCTAATTACGCCTTCTTTTCTTTTCTTCCTTAAATATACAGATATGCTAGAGCAGTATAGATTAACAGTATATGATGTGGCAGTATTTGTGAGTAAGCATGTGCCGACGCTTGGTCCGCCACCGGTTGTGTCGCGACGTCCAAAGAACCATACTACATGGCGAACGTTTGCACGATACTGCCATCACAGAATAAAGCCGTAGTTGTATCAAACATTGGTTGCATGACCTTGAATAGCAACGTTTATGCGCGTGAGGCTTCACTTTGAACATGCATCTCAGACTTTTCTTCTTTTTGCAATCGCACGCACTTATATGAACAGTCCTAGCACATTATTTTAGTTCTCGTGATGTAAAGAATATTAGTTAACCTAATATAACATCCCTGCCCTTTATGCGTTATACGTGCGAAAAGGTGTAAGAGCATTGAGTATAACATCTTAAGCTCAGTGGAGAGGTAATTTTGAGGAGTATTTTCCCCCGTTTGAGATACTCAACAAAGCTTTTCTTTTTAACACTATATATCAAGAAGCTGGGAATGAGACGAACATGGAAGTTTCGCCACCAAAGGCGAGAATGGCTAAAAGTTTTTTACTCAGATTCAGAGGGTTTATACAAGGATAACATAGTCAAAATAATGTAGGCTATACAGAATAATACTATAAGTTTTGTTGACATCATGCTACAGAAATGATCACATTAAAGCTATGGTAGAATGCAGCCTATATGCGTTCACCGCTTTGCTGCAAAAATGTAGGCAATCTCTAGGAGTCCTAATCCACAGTATGAAAATTCCGCGAAGGCCTCAATTTTTCCGGCAAGCTTCCAAATGTTTTCTTAAATTCTATCCTTCATTGACAGACTGCTTCAAAAGTCGTTCACGAGAAACGCACTCACAATAAATTATGCGTAACGCAGGAGAAGCGTTGCAGAACAGGTTGCCCTATTATGAGCCGCATGACGCCTGACGGGCGCCATTACGAGATTGTATTTTGTGTTTCATTAATGTAGCTAGTTGGGCAAATTCCTTCACAGTTCTATGTAAGAAAATGCGAGCAGTTCACAACAAAAACAAAAAAAGTTACAGGAGATACCGATATAACGAAACGGAGAGAAGAAGAAAAAAGAGGCTGAACTATTAACTGACATTAGGTCAATGAAAAAAAAACACAACAACAAATCACGTTGAAAGGTATTTCATGGCTACAATCTTTAATCCTTCTTCAAGAATTATTTCCATGAGTCGCTTGCCCCCGAAGGCTGCACTCTGATTTAGAGGCATGATAATGACGGGCATCGTACGTTCCCCACGTTTTCGACATCAGTGATTCCCTCTTCTACTTGTTTCATCCATAGAGCGCATTACTACCCAATCGATAGGGTAAAAGGCGACACTACGCCTTGTCTTCACAAATCTTCAATCTATATACTTTTTATTGGAAACCTTGTCACGACTCTCCCAAAGAACTGAAATGATAAACTGCAGCTGATGCAAACAATACGTGAATATAAATACGCAATATTGTACCATTCAGTGCCAAAATAATTGCAACAGTCACGTGTAAATACCGCTCAATAAATAAATCAAATAGTCGTACTAGCGTTTAATCCAAAGTACTGAAGTGTTTAAATATCACCTGAACGAATCCTTAGCACTTTCAGAGAGTACTGTATGCCTGGTGAAGTAAAAGTAATTAACAAAACAACTTTGACATTATTATGTAAGCGCTTTTTCCAATCTGTGTATATGTAGTACTTTTTTCTTCGCAACTAGTTAGTGTTTTACTTATAAAAATGCACATGTTGGTATACTAATGTTTTAATTCATTGAGCAATCTTTTCACACAGATGCCTTTCACAATTTTTCTTTTTTCGGAGTGGTGCTAGTGACATAAGCTATTCGTTCAACTACAAGTCAGCAATTCAGTTTTTTTTAAATAAATACGGCTTTCTTTTTATTCTATTCACTTTATTATGCAGCCAACGACGCTGATGCTAAGCGCTGTAACGTATGAAGAACACGCGGTACAAGCCTTGCGTCCTATATACGTTCTTTTCAGCATCCACGAAGTTGTATAGCCTCTTGATATTTTTAGCAGTCAAGTGTGTTTTGCAAATCAAGAGCGTGATAAATAATTTTTACCTTGCATTTTTCGTGGTCTCTCAAGTCAAGTCCACATAACTCGTAAGCCTGGTCCAAAAAAAAAAAACCAAAGTTAGAACAGCTCGCTAGAGTTCATACAGTTCGTACACCTCGTAGCTGTCTGATATTCAATGCCTTCTGAATGAAAATTATCGCACAAAATTGGCATTTTTACCATGCCAGCAAGGAATATTCTGTTTAAGAAATAATCAACTCGTGCAAATAGTGTTTCGAATTCGAACAGCTTTGGGCATTTTTTGTTATTTTTGTATGCAATTTTTTCTATTATATAACCCATATATTGATAACACAATATGTTACATTATCGTGTTTATGTGCTGATTATTCTTTCTTTAGTAGTAAATTTTTCACTTGCTTTTGATGATGCCTTTGTAACTTTTTTTCAGTATTGATTATTTTATTACTATATGTATTATTCATAAGGTTATAGGTAATCAACCTTGTTCGTTATTCCGATTACTTTTGCTACACTTTTGGTTATTAGAGCACTAATGTAGGCATAAGAAGTCCTCATCATAGCTTCTTGAATGTTTGGGACTTTTGCTGTATATGCCAATTATGTAATTTCAAGGAAATATCTGATAGACTTGACTTGACTTGAATTTCTTATTATAAATCACTGAATGTTTGTGCCTTATAACATTATAGTTATCAATCTACCTGTAGTAACATTATAGCTACGAATCTCTTTGAGAACAAAGGACACAGTAAATACCATTGAGAACTACGACCTTATTCACTCCTACAACACTGAGCAAAAAAATATACAGCGAGCGAATGGTTTTTCGTGTTTTCTCAACAACCCGAAATGATTTGCCAATTTCGGAAAGTTACCACGTGTCTGCTGAGAACGTTGGCATAAGGCTATGAAATAGAAAATCAAGCATACCAGTAGAATAAGGCCCTGTTTTTTTTTTGCGAATTCACTTTGTTGAAAATAAAATTTACTCTTCTACGAAATAGTAGGATTGACCATGGCTTCTAGAACATGCTGTCAATATTACAAGTCCCCTGTGCCCCTGAATGATGTGTCGATAGAAACAAACGAATGCGAAAAGTTTTCAGCAAACGTCAGTAGAGCAGCTTAGAAGAGAAGCATACAATTGAATATCTACTCTATAGGGCTACTTACAAGAAGAGTGTTGATATAATAAACTTCCCCTAAATTTTTCTGAGATTGCATGAGTGTTATCACCTTGTCTGCCGGAGGCTTCCAAACCGGATACACCGTGCGTCTCGTTCTGTTTTGTTTTATTGAGGTATCAGAGGAACCTTGACAATACCCTGCAAATCAAGGAACAATCACCGCCTGTTCATTTTCTTCATAGTCGAAGAAAATACGAGTTTTCGGTAGTACTTACCGCACAGCAGAAACAATAGTGGAATCCAGTTCATCTTGTTTTGTGACACGAACCGTGCCTTGCGAAGGTTTTTGGGAGGCAAGAACGAAGCAGCTACAATTCCCCTCTTATCTTGCCGGTAACGCAGTTTACGTCTCTCTGTTCGTGCTTTGTCACGTGCCGTTTTTGATACCCTCCAGATCGACCCCGTTTTTCTGCTTGTTCAGGTGCTCTTTTCACAAGCATGCGTCGTAAATTTTTTCAGAATCTGGGGCCGCACTGCGTATTCCGTGCCTAACTTGCACAGCCCCGGTGGGGAACGATTTTGGTTGTTTTCGTACTTAAGTAGCTCATGAGGGCAATAACCTGGTAGGGGTTATGAATTACATCGACTGGGCTGCAAGATGTATATCTATGTATGACCTAAATGGGACTGTTTGAAAACCTTATGGGAGCTCTTTATTGTTTTAGTGTCTTTATTATATATAACTTCCGTTGCATGGTACACGTCTTTGTGTTTAAAGGGGTGGCAGCAAAGACAAAGAAAAAAAAACAAGAAATAACAACCAGTGCTCACCACCGTAGCCAACAAATTTTCGGAACGTACCCTATGTCGCGGTATATATTGCACTACTTTACCATACGGAACTTCTCTACTACCCTACATTTCAGCCTAACATTTAACCATAGCGCAGCTTATCAATAAAAAGGTTAAGAATTCACTTCATTGTAGCACATGCAGACGAGTGGTGGCACTGAGGTCGGTAGCTACTTTTAAAACTGGTTTGAAAAAATTTCGGAGAGAGAATAAGGAACATGAAATAGAGATAATGAGCAGAGGAGAAGGCGGAAGAGCAAGAAGGTCAACCAGATGAGGGTCCGGTTCACGATCCTACGCTGGGAAAAGGAGATTACGGGATTAAAAGAAAGAAAACTTGTACATGGGAGGAGAAAGGGTTCCGGAATTTGTATTGAAAGAACGTTAATTCACAGTAGAGAAAAAAACAGCGGGAGACTCATGAGAAGTATTCGGCTAGTGAGTAAGCGGTAAAATGATAAACAACGTTAACAGAGAAGGAAGGGATATGTTAGATAGCACAGATTGAATGAAAACCGGCTTCGGGCAACCTCCAAAAAGGTAAAGGCGAAATGAGTAAGGGTAAACCACTTACCATAATTCGAAAAGATGTGCTCCGCTGCTTAAAGCGAGGTGGGGTTACGTTGTTACGCGTGTAGTTGTAAAGCGAAATTCGTTGAAGCGAAATAAATACACAAGCACGATTAAGGCCGGGAAATGACGGAGAGTGTTTAATTGATTGTGAAGTCATTTACCAGGGTGCATGTAAGGACAAGAGCCTATGTCTAAAACCTTGGGTGTTAAGGACAACAATGGTAAATAAACTGGTATCTATTAAAATAGGCTTAAATGTATGGCGACTCTTTTGTGTAAATGTACGTAGGTGGCAAAAAAAGCGGGTAAACGAACGTTAATTTGCGCTAAAGCTCTTAAAGTTGCAATGTGAACTGGTAAGCTTTTAAAGGATCAGGACCCTAGTTTTTTTACACTATAATAGGTCGTAACTAATTATTCATAGTAATAAAACATTATAATATTAATAATATCAATAATAATATTAATAATAATAATAATTATAATTGCATGACATTGGTGAAGCGCAAGCGACCACCCCATCATAAACGAGGTGCAATTTCCTCCACCGATCCCACGTCACGAAAAAATCGCATGGTTCCTTTTGCTGTCTCCAAGGATCACACGAACCGGAAAGTCATCTCTTTTACGTAATCTCTATTACATGTATTTCCCCAAGCCTAGCAAGGCGGATGCCTTAGTTCTTATGTCCGCCCTATGCTGTTGACAAGAGAACTCGAATAGTCTTACTTTTATTCTAAAGAAATATGTAGTTTAGGGATGCATTTAGGTATGCCACCCTCGGCGATGTCACGGCAGTCGCCCATATCTTCCGCTGATGGATGAGCAAGAAGTGGAAGCAAATAATAATTCCATACGCCTGTAAAGAAAATTGAATTAGTGCCATACAACTCTACGCTGCCTGAAAAAGTGCGTAAGTACCCTACAGGTATAGTAATTACCCTGTGGTTAGCAACCCTGGTGCTCGTGAGTGCCGTGAAGTACGGCCCTGGAAAGAGCGCTAGCCGCGATTGTATTTCTATGCTCCTTTTCTAAATAAATTGCTCTTCCGATAATCGCAAGCTTGTATGTGACAAGACGCTTGTGGCACTGCAATATTATTTTTTTTTTCAAGTGCACTTGTCATTTCACGTTGCCTTTACTCATTGTTTCCTAGATTTGAAAACATATTTGTCGTTGTTGTCAATAAAAACTTGAAGTGCAGCTCCGCTGCGCGCAAGCATGAGGGCAAAGCTTCTGACTTGAGAATATGCATGAGCAAGATGAAAATTATTTGGGTTGAAATAGTAAGTAAGTGCTTCTCGAAGGAAAGCAAAAAAAGAACTAGTGTCTATCTGCATTGCAGGCATCTCGTGTAAATTAGGAGGTCCGTACCTTATGAGGAGGGGGGGGGGGGGGTGACCATTGCGGTAGCTCACTTGGTAGGGCATCAAACATGTTATTCAAAAGTCGCCAGTTCACTCCCTGCCAGAGGCAAGTTACCATTTCGTCCACTTTTCTTTCTTCGCAATTACACCATACTTACTGCAAATAAAATCTGATATACTTTTTCCTTGTTCCTAGTGTCTAACAAAGAAAAAAGCCCCAGTATTATTCCTCATTCAAACTCTAAATGAACGTCTCTGTTTACAGAAGGACTTGCTGCTAAATCGGTGCCAGATTACTTTTATTATTAAAGAACAACAGCAGGCCCTGTTTCACGGAGGTTCTGCAAATTGATTTTCTGTATCGCGTCACATAGCACGCTTCCGTTATTACGTACACATTATCTGTCTGTTCCTAAACATGGCAACACTGTTATTTTTAACACAGGATAACTCTGTAACTCGGAATACATCATTTCCGTTATTGAAAAACAATAAAGGGGTTGGCTTAGAATGAGCTGCCCATAAATTATTTCTTTATTGAATGAAAGGCGAAGCTTTCAAAGCTCCTCTCACCTCATAGAGAAAAATTCTGACGCAATAGCAAGCACAGGAAGTGAGCAACATGATGGTCTTTTCCACTGGTCGGTGGTGCTTGAGTGCCTAAAACATTGTGTTGCGCCAATGTGTTGCGCCAACTGTCCCAGCCACAAGTTCTTCGAGGTACACCTGTCAGTTTTTCTATTTCTGTTCACATTTTTATCGTGACTCAGATTGGAAAACATGTGGTTTCGTTTAATGGGCTTATCTGTACTCAACTGGGCTGTTTTGTTGACTGTGGTGTTCCCCAGGGGGGCGTACTTAGCCCTGTACTAATCAACCTGACGCTAATTGCTCTCCATGAGCATCTGCCAAGTACTGTAAGATTTGCAATGTACGCAAACAAAATCTGCATTTGGACGTCTACAGCTCCGAGCGCAAATTCCGAAAGCTGCCACTCAAGCTGCTATTCACCTCCGTAAACGAGGCCTGGAACTTTCTTCTTACAAATGTGCACTTGTGCCATTTATGCGCAAACTAATGCAGAACTACAGCGTTTTGATAAACAGCGAAAGGATACTTTACCTCCGATCGTACAAGTTCCTAGTTGATATAATTGACAGAGACCTTTCATAGAGCCCACATGTAACAATATTGAATAGGCGGCTGACAGGCATCTGTCATTGGTTCAAGTTCTTAACTGGAAAGAACTGGGGAATGTCCAGAGCCGTTATGCTGCGACTATGCAGGGTTCTTTTCCTTGGATTCATTCGGTACAGCCTAGGTGCGTTAACCAACGCAAGTTGGTTACGCAAGTATGCGAATGCTTCAAAGTGTTCAGGCTCAAGCACTTCGGATTTGTCTAGGCTTGCCCCAAAGTGCATCAACAGCGGCAACTATCGCCATCACAAGGAACCACCTCACCTCATAAAGACCACATTAATGTTGAAGCGCTGAGGACACGTAAATGGCACCTTGCTCGGACTCCTCCCAATCACCTAGCCTCTCCACCAGTGGACCAACCACGCACATCTTACAGCAAAAAAGTGACCGCACATGGCGAGTCAATCCTAACTTTGTTCTTTCCTGCCGCTAGACTTGTGACTCTACCATTGGGCCTCGCTCAACCAACTACTAATAATATGATACCTGGCGTCCAAAAAAAGCCGATTTGTCATCACTGTCTTTTAAACAGCTCACACTACGTCTCTTGTATGAAAAATACCAGGACTTCACACATATATATATGCTGATGCATCGGTTTGGCCGAACAGCTCAACCGGAGCAGTCATGATACCAAGGTTGGTCACGACGATTAAATTCAAGACATCCCACGCAACAACATAAATTGCAGCGGAATCGGCAGCCCTTCGTAACGCGCGCCAATTTGTCATTGATCTACCTACACGCAAGTTCACTATTTTCTGCGACTCGAAGGCGGCACTGCAGCCTCGACTATCAGCCTTACGCTGTGGACTGCTCGAGCAGCTGGTACTAGAGATATCAGAGGATATACACCACCTGACTGAGAAAGGGCACCAAACTACAGTTCAGTGGTCACCCAGTCACTGCGGAATCATCGGCAATTAACGGGCTGATCAAGCAGCCCACTCAGCCAACGCAGGAGACCATCAACTGCTACTTCCACTGTCTAGGACAGATGCTGCACGAAAGTTCCACTGGCTTGCTCACCAGCAAACCACATCACAACGAAATCAGCCTTAATTCAAGCCTGTCCGAATGTACTCGTTTGACCCTACGTTAAGTCTTGAAGTCACGTAGAGGCTTTGCCGAGAAGATCAGACCCTTTTATGAAGACTGTTGTTGGGTGTTGCGTTTATCAATGGCCGCGCTTTCCGCATTGAGATTGCCGACACTGCAGCCTGTGGCCACTGTGGCAAAAAAGAAACCATCCAACATATCTTTTGTGACTGCCTGGAGTATATTAAAGAACGACCATGCCTTCGCAAGAAACTCAGCAAATTAGATAACCAACCTGTGCTGTAGAAAAGAATTTTACAATATCGACAAGATATAACTTCACAGAAGAAGGCCCTGAAAGCGCTAGTGTATTTTTTTGCGATTGACCAACCTTTTTGAACGGTTGTAGCCAGTACGCCCTTCCTGTGTTTTTTCGTTTCCTCATGTGTGCACGTGCGTTTTTTTCCCCCTCTATCTACACCCTCCTTCTTGCCCCTGTTTCCTCACCCTAGTGCTGGGTATAGCAAACCGGATGTCAATATCTGGTTAACCTCTCGGCCTTCTCTCTCTCTCTCTCTCTCTTTCTCTCGTTATTTTAAAGGAAAGGTTACTCTTCCACATACACTTGGCTTTCGAGGTAACTTTCAAAAATTAACCAAAGCTTTTTTTAAACTGTGGGGAGGTATTGAACACCAATACTGTGAAAAATCTGATATTTCATGGCGCAATTGGTGCTTCTTATGTTTTGAAAGGAGGGCGTTTCATCATATTCAACGTACACACCAACAATTGATGATGGTCCGTCTCGCACGTGTGTTTGTACGTTTTGCATTACTGTTTCAACTTACACTATAATGCCGTCTCCATGTAATATACATAAAGCCCCTAAAACTTCGTAAAGTAGTGACACTTTCCTCCACCGCGCTTGTTCATCCTCGACATTCTCTCTTTCGCACTCTCTTTTCGAACATGGCGCCACATACGTTGCTCTTGCGTAGCAGACGACCTTTAAAAAAGTGAACGGTGCGTGCCAGGCAGCATGCTCTAAGCATTCGCACTAGCCGTCTCGCTCTTGGTATCTTTGTTTTTAAAGATAGCCTTTCTAAGGGGCCTTCGATGCAATGTTTTTGTGTGTCTGTGCATTTGTCTGTTTGTCGACGCTTTACGATATGGAGGACAGATTGTGTTAGAAAAAAACTGGTGACCCTGTTTACGAGGTGTCTCCTGACGGGAAGAGTACCAGAACCTTGGAAGAATGCTAACATTATCGTAATACAGAAGAAAGCAGAAGACAAGAACTCTAAGAATTTCAGGCTGATCAGCTAGCTCTCCGTAGTATACAAGCTATTTACAAAGATAATTGGTAACAGAATAAAGACAACATTGGAATTCAATCAACCAAAGGAACAAGCAGGATTTAGAACAGGCTACTCAACAATCAACCACATTCATACTATCAATCAGGTAACAGATAAATGCTCAGAATATAGCCAACTTTTATGCATAGCCTTCATAAATTACGAGAAGGCATTTGATTCACGAGATATATCAGCATTCATGCAGACACTGCAGAATACGGGCGTCGCCGAAGCATATACAAACATCCTGGAGGAAATTCACAGGGGATCAACTGCGACCAGAGTGCTTCATAAAAAAAAGCAACAGAATACCAATCAAGAAAGGTGTAAGGCAGGGGGATACGATCTCCCCAATGCTATTTACCACGTGCTTACAGGAGCTTTTCAGACGCCCAGAATGGGAACAGTTAGGCATTGGAGCTAATGGAGAGTACCTTAGTAACATGTGCTTCGCCGATGACATTGCATTGCTGAGTTACTCAGGGGACGAATTGCCACTGATGAATATGGAGTGAGACAAGGAGAGCAGAAAGGTAGGTTTTAAAATTATTCTGCAGAAAACGAAAGTAGTGTACAACAACCTTGGAAGAGAACAGCGCTTCGAGTAGGTAATAGTGCACTTGAAGTTGTAAAAGACTATGTCTACTTTGGACAGGAAATAACCGTGGAGCCAAACCACGAGACTTAAGTAACTAGAAGAAGAAAAATGGTGTGGGGCACATTTGGCAAGCACTCTCAAATGATGACAGGTAGATTGCCACTATCTCTCAAGAAGAAGGTATATGACAGCTGCATCTTGCCGGTACTTAGCTACGGAGCAGAAACCAGGAGACTTACAAACAGGGTTCAGCTCAAATTGAGGACGACGCAGCGAGCAATGGAAAGGAAAGTGGTAGGTGTAACCTTGAAAGGCAAGAAGAGAGCAGAGTGGATTAGGGTACGAACTGGGGTTAAGGTTATCATAGTTGGCAGGTAGACAGGATGACCGCTAGTCATTAAGGGTAACTAACTGGATTCCTAGAGAAGGCAAGTGGGTTAAAGGGAGACAGAAGGTTAAATGGGCATATGAGGTGAAAAAGTTTGCGGGTAAAAATTGGCAGCAGCAAGCACCGGATCGAGTTGACTGGCGGAACATGGCAGAGGCCTTTGTCCTGTAGTGGACGTAGTCAGACTTATGGTGATCATCTTGATGATGATAAATCATACGGTAGATCTGCTTCACCGTTCCTTAGAGAGTTTAATTTGTGGTCTACGTGCTTATTGCTTTGTAGCCACAGTCTGAGGACTCGCATTTTCTGGTCTTTATCTCGTGGAAAAAGGTTCACCGGCTCGTGAATGCGGCGGCCTCTGCCTCGGATTCTAATAAATTCACATTTATTGGGAGCACAGCTCATTCCGCTGTGATAAAAGAAGTCGTGCACAGTGGTCACGGCGCCTCGTAGGATTCGCTTTTTTTTCGCCAAAGAACCACTGCTGCCCCTTAGAGTAATATCATCTGCAAAGAACGCATACCCTAGCCCTTAAACACCATCTAGTCTTTTTGCTAAGCGTCTCATGCCGATGTTGAAGAGAAGAGGGGATAGTATCGCCCCTTGTGGTCTGCCTTTATGAGGCATAGGAAACGAATCTGAGCGTGTATTGCCTAGGCCTATTGTAGCAGTGTGAGAGGTTACGAAAGAGCGAACGTAGTCATATATCTTTTGCCCACAACCACTGTCAATTAGCTCAGATAAGATGAGTTGATGAAACATAGTGTCAAATGCGCTTTTCAAACTAAGAGCTGCAACGAGATGCTCTGCACTAACCGTATTTGATATGTGCTAACCGTGCTTGATATGTCACTTTAAAATCCGCACAACATTACAAGGTGGAGGTGTATTATGCCGTAAATTATTTCACGTCATGAATATCACGTTTGGACGTGTCATTTACCTTCGTCATCTATTCACGTCACCTTATACCAAATTTGGTATATGTGCAGTAAAGAAACGGCTGTATGCACACTATCAGCGTAGCATGTAGTCATGTTTTACATAACACGAATATAATGATTATCGTGCTTGGACTTGTCACATACCTTCGGCGTCCATTCCCGTCCCATAATACCAAACTTTGTGTATGCGAAGCCAGCGAAACGATGGTGATCGCGCGTAACGTGGGCGCGCGCGCACGCCGGACGTATCGACCCTACCCTAGCAAAACGCGAGCACTTTACCTGGCGCTGGGCGCAACCAGCGTCTGTCGGCGAGGCCCGTTGGCAACCATGGCGAAATGCGACATGCTGCATTTTGCGCCGGCGACGTTACCTAGACAGCACCGCGTATGCTGAGCTTCGTGACGGAAGCACACCGGGAGCGCTCCAACGCGAATGTATTAAAGCAACGCAGCGTGGCGCGTGCCTGCTAGTATATGCCAGGCATATCGGCGCCTGGCGTGGCATCACCGGCGTGACGCGACGAAACGAACGCCAGCGGGCACGCATGCCTAGTCACGTCGAAGTGTATTGGCGCCTTGAGTGTGGCATGTAGTCACGTTCTTACGTGACATGCATCTCACGATACAAATCAAGGGGATTCCATCGAGAGGGTCGACTCCAACAAAGTCTTGGGCATGCTGATAGAGTCTACCGGCGCCAACAGCAAATCTACAGCCAACTTAGAAAACAGACAGTGCGGTGCACCTCATACGCAGAGTGGCCAACAAAAGAAATGAGATCAAGGAAGACAACCTCATCAGGTTGATGCATGCGTTTGTTCTAACCCACTTCACGTACGAGGCAGCAATGCGCAACTGGTCAAGAGCCGAGTCCGAGACACTGAATGTGCTCCTCAGGAAAGATATCAAGAAGGTCCTGGGCCTACCCATACATACCACCACAGAGCGTCTGCTTGAGCTTGGCATTCACAACACGCTCGAAGAAATAGCAGAAGCCCAAGAGAGAGCACAGTTTGCAAGGTTATCTACAACAAGGTCGGAGAGAATGATCCTGAAGGAGCTGGGCCAACACCCAATGGCAATCAGGCACAATTACAATGATATCCCCGACAACCGCAGGGAGAATATCACGGTGTCTCCTATACCAAGAAACATGCATTCAGAACACAACGTCGGAAGAAGAGTAGCGAGGGCCAGGACTATATTTCGTCAAGTCTCAAACGAGGAACGAGGGGTTGTATTTGTTGACGCGGCTTCCTAGCCAATGGGAAAGCGTTTGTGGCAGTGGGGGTCAATGGGGCTGGCCATGTCGTCAACTCAGCGACGGTCAAGACGAAAGACCCAATCATTGCGGAACAGGTGGCCATCGCCTTAGCACTTAAGATGGATAACATTGAAGTCGTCTACAGTGATTCCATGGCAGCACTACGGGCGTTCACCAAGGGGACGGTCTCTGAACAAACGCTTAGAATACTGCAAGGCAAGAACATAACGCATCATCTTCTGAGTTGGTTCCCAGCTCACCTTGGACAAATAAACGATTTCCCTCCCATTCTCAATGAAGCAGCACACGAGGCGGCGCGAGAACTCTCCAACGGCGCCTCCCCGGGGATGCGTTCTACCGGTGAAGGGGATAACCGGGAAACTCTTACAACATATAACGAGCTCACTAAACATTTCTACCTGTCTAGAAGAATTTTCCCTCCACTTCACAAAAATCTAACCCGGCCCCAAGCACTTACAATAAAAGCACTTACATTACATTACCCTACTTTGAAAATGTTACACATCATGTACCCTGACCTATACCCAAGTAATCTTTGTCCACATTGTGGAGAAATAGCTTGATTAGAACACATGCTCTGGCACTGCACCAAATTTGCTCATATATCGAACATCACCTCTGCCAGATGGGAGGCGGCAATCCGCAGATTATCCTTGGCAGATCAGCTCTGGGCTGTCCACCAAGTCCGCGAGGCAGCTGAGAAGCTTGGCATCTCAGTCCCCACGTGGGAGCTGCCCGCAACACAGTGATCTGTGTTTTGGAGGACGGAATAAAAGTTTATCCAATCTAATCCAATGCATCTCATGATTATTATGTTTGAACCAGTCACATAATTCGCAGTTCATTACGTGACGTAATACCAAACTTGGCATATGCGAAACTTGCGAAACAGCCGCGAGTGCACCATGATTGTGGCATGTATTCATGTTGTTACATGACACGCATGCCATGATTAGCCTGTTTGGACGTGTAATTCACATATGTCATCCGATTGCGTCACGTAATACCGAGTTTGGTACATGTGAAGCTTGCAAAATGGCCGCGAGCACATCATTAGTGTGGCGAGTAGTCATGTTGTTACATGACACGCGTCTCATGATTATCGTGTTGGCACCAGTCACATACCTTCGTCATCCATTCACGTCACGTAATATCCAATGTTGTATATGTGAAGCTATAGCGAGACGGCCACGAGCACATGATGAGCGTGGCATGTAGTCATGCTCTAACATTACGCGCACCTGATGATTATCATGTTTGCACCACTCACATACATTCGTCATCCATTCACGTCACGTAACACCAAATCTGGCATATATGCACCTGGCGAAACGACTGCAAGCATACCATGAGCGTGGCACGTTGTCATGGCTCATGAGTTATGACATGACATATATGTCATGTTTTCCACGCTAGGACTGTCACTTGTGTTCGTCATGCAGTAGTGTAATACCATGCCAGTTTTGCAAAATGTCATGTGAACGAAAGCACCGTAATAGCAGCATGACCATAAAATGTTAATCATGACATTCATGAGATACATGTCGTGATAGTCATGTTATGACTAGTCAAATATGTTTGCCATGCGCTCACGTTATTCCATACCAAATTTGGTATTGATACTATGAACGATACGGCCAGGAGAGCTAAAAGTCGCGGCTAGATAGATAGATAGATAGATAGATAGATAGATAGATAGATAGATAGATAGATAGATAGATAGATAGATAGATAGATAGATAGATAGATAGATAGATAGATAGATAGATAGATAGATACGCTTAAAGTCACCGTAGTTCGCTAAGAAATGCTTCGCATTTAAAAGAGGAGAGAAATCGTCTTAAAGGTTGCAGTGATTGTTGACGCTCTTGGTGGTTTTGTATCCCTGCGTAGGCTTCATTCTGTTCTTTCTTTTTTTTAATTGATCACTCTGCCATTTTTAAAAGCTTTCTAGTCACTGAAATTTCGACTGGAAGTCGGCGTTTGTCCCGCGTGTTTCTTGTCCGTGACCATGCTTTTCGCGCTGTTTTTGTTAAAATAAAAACATGGTGATATTTACAGCCAATGGAAAATTACACCATCTTTCTTTAAAGGGAACCATGGATGTGAAGCATCAGGTGCTAACGCTTACACCGGCGGCGACGTTGACGTTGGCGCTTATCGCGGCGTTGCACAGGATAGAAGCCTGGGGAAGCGCAAAGCATACATCGATGAAGCAGTGTTTCCTTCTGGAATATGCCAGTCATTGCTAATGAGTATGAAAGGCAGAGGATACAGTCCACTTTAAGTGCGAATGCACTTTATAAGCGACCCTGAATCCGCTGCCGCGATCCGCCTCCTCCTCTCTCCTAGCAACGGCGCGAGGAGTGGAGAGGAGCGTCTGTAGCAACGGCACAGTGACGTCACACACCACGTGATTGCGCGCGTTCCGCCTTTCGCTCCATGGCTGCGCGCGCCCTCGCAGCCCCGACTTGCTCGAGATCGGCAAGTCGTCATAGGTACGGGTCCGTCGCAGGCATCAACCTCGACTGCGATACCTCCAACAACGAGTACAACGCAATCGAATGCGAGCATTGCACGCGTCGTTGAAGATGTCGTGCCAGTTGAAGACAAAGCAGCGCGGGGAAAGGCCCGTGATGCCGTACGCAAGCGGGCGAAGCGGGCCAGGAACATAAACATCTATATAGTGCGAATTTACTCTCACATATACGCGTGAACTCACCAAGATTTCCCGAGAGGGTCTAATGGTTCCTGGGAATCGCAATGTGATCACACAAGGGAGTTTATGTTAACTCACTGGCGAATGCCAACGGACTTTAACTTTAATCCCCCTCATAGCATCACCCCGTGCATTCGCACTTAACCATGTTCACCCTCGGGGAAATGCTTGGGAGTTTTTTAGATGCGGGGCATCTAATACTCGAGGCTTGTAGTGCGGCGCCGTCCGCAAGCTTCCTCCTCCTTCTTCCACCATCTGTGCATCCCTTCCTCCTCTACACACCGCGCGCGCTTCACTCCTCCACCATCTGTGCACCATTCCTCCTCTACACACCGCGTGCGCTTCTCCTCTTCACGAACATTCGCTAGCTGTATAATGTAGCGCGCATGCGCCGTCGCGCTTCGAGAACATCGGCAGCTGACGCGCGCGCATGCGCCGTTGCGCTTCTCCCCCTTCTCGAACATTCGACAGCTGACGCGCGCATGCACCGTCACCCACCATCTGTGCCGCGCGCGCTTCTCCCCTTCGAGAACATTCTACAATTCTCCTGATTCTCCAGTGGACGCGCATGCGCCGTCGCGCTTCGAGAACATTCAACAGCTGACAGTGCATGCGCCGTCGCGCTGTATATATACTCAAGGTCGGCGCTCGCTCGCTCAGTTGCCGCTCGTCGGTTGGTTTGTACGGCGCGTGGACGTCCAAGGTCGCGGTGAAATGAATTCCAACGAATCCACAAACACAATGATCGACGTCCCTTCGACCAGCGCCGCCCTTTCGCATACGTGTGTACGTGTTCACTCATTTAACACCCCCTCCTACAACCACGTTAACCAATTTAGCCATCGACCCAAGTAAGTCGCAATTTAACACCCCATTTCACAACCACGTTAACCAATTTAGCCATCGACCCAAGTAAGTCGCACTTTAACACCCCGTTAACCAATTATATGCTCCGCATCCTCCTCAGTGTTCCCCCTAGGGAAGCTGTGGGCAATTTTTTTTAGTCAACGCGCACGTTGCGAATTTTTATTGTTTAACAATGCACACAAGAAATATCCCACCAGCACTACTTTAGAGGTCAAAACTGTGTACAGTCAGCTTTTTTTTTCAATAAAGATATGCGCTAGCAGATGCTGCCTGCGTCAGCGTTGCGGGTCGAAATAGGATATCGAATTCCAACGGCGGATTGGGAGCGTGAATTGTGTGTTCCAATGGCAGATTGAGAGAAACCGCAGATCACGGATTGCTGCGTGGAGCAAGAATTCTTGCTCCACCGAAATCGGCGGATTTGATCGGAAGTTCAAGTTACGTATTCTGTGCGCCCACGTTTCATCCAATCACCGATGGATGTCCGGAAAACGCTTTGCACTCCCTCGCGTCTTCTCGTGAAAACTGCAAGAGCTCCCGTCGAGACGCGCGCGTTCCAATCGCAGATTTGGTGACAGCAATCCCTCTCGGATCTGCACGCTTCATTCACAATTTGGCTCAGAACTCGCGATCTGCCATTAGAAATAAACATAGGAAACGAGAGGGCTAGGGGATGCGCAATAAGGTGGGTCACACCACCCACCGGATGGAACTCGATCATAAGATGCTTCGCATGTAAAAATTTGTGGCTACACGTACATCAGAAAAATTTCACTTTGGAATGACTCGCTTACAGGTATCAAACCTTGTGTTTGCCTGGCAGTCTTTGAAAGTGGACTTAGGCGTCAGTACCTCCACTAAGATGATAATTATATGTGGGGTTTAACGTCCCAAAACCACGATATGAATATGAGAGACGCCGTAGTGGAGACGCCGTAGTGGAGACGCTGTTGTGACGACGCCGTAGTGGAGTGGAGGACTTGAGGTTCTTTCACCACTACCTCCACTAAGTGTGCTCATGTCGTGACTGTTGTCAAATTGGCTTTTAATCGTTTAATTTGTTACTTGTACGTTTGATTTTCTCTTGGAGCGCTTTTTCATGCTATACTACCGTGAACGTTAACGCTTTGCCTAATCTGTGATGCGAAACAGAGGAGCGCTGCGAAAAGAGGACATGAAAAACAGGCACACAGGGCAGGCACTCAACTTTCAACTGACTAGCATTATGCGCAGTGGAAATTGCTAACAACAACCATCAATCGCAATATCATTCGTCAGCAATCCACCTGATAACACCATTAAACGGAACTGTTTAGTGTTGCTTTAATCTTGGGTGTTTTCTGTCTTCTTGCGCTGTAGGAAACTGATTGGGCATTGGCGGTCAGCCATAATGTGTTATTTCTGGTAGACAATTGACACTTTTGTTATCGGTTGGATGACTGACAATTGCAGTTTCCACTACTGCTTGCTGTCGAAAGTTGTCGAGTTGGCTCAGAAAACGTCAGTTGAAAACTCAGAGCCTGTTCTATGGGAATCTTATCTCCGTTTCAAAGCACTCGTATCTTTCGCATCAAGTATGGACCTAGTTGCCCGAACTCAAGTCTTGCCTAAAGTTTCTAGATTTTTCTCTGTTGAAGTGCCACCTAAGAATCTCATTGGCTAGCACTTGTTTTCGGTAGCCATGTTCTTCCTAACGCTTTTTAAACATATGGTGAAACACATTCTTCTGACACCAATGACTTGGGATTGGCAGAAGGGGAAAGGCGCGTCATGCTAGCATGTTGCCCGCTGAAAGACGCGTGTCTAATGTACTTGGACATGTGTGGCTTTCCAAGTCTTTCCAGTTTGGAAGAAAAAAGCGGCAGACGCCGCCAGTACGTGATAGAGGTCCCGGAGACATGAAAGTCGTCAGTACTTATGTAAAAAAAAAAGTCTAGGGACTTTAGTCTTGGTAAGTAAAATATCTAATATGTTTTAATTTTGCTAAATAATGCGTTCACTACCTGTGTTTGTTATTACTTACTTGTATATTTTTTAGATGCTCCCACCACAGTTCTACTACTTTTGGACCCTCGCCTGTACATATGTTGATATTGTACTTTTTTTCTGAAAGCAGCAAACTGAATCTGAAATAATAATAATAATTGTATTATATTATTATAATATTATTCTTATTATTATTATTATTTCGGTTTCTACATTACAAAATCAGTATAGGGTTATTAGGCACGCCGTTTAGGAGGGCTCCGAAAATTTTGAACATTTATTATTCTTTAACACACACCGGTATTACAAAGTACACTGGCTTCTACCGTATTACCTCCGCTGAAAAGGCAAGGCAATACTGCGCAATAGTAGAGTCGTCTATGAAGGTGTATATATGTGCGTGTAATCAACGGCAGCAAGATCTAACGTCCATGCAACTTAGCCAAACGTGTCTTCATTAAACTTCAACGTTTAAAAAAATGCAACCCTATTCAACAGATGAAAACGTATATGCATCGCACTGTGTCACTCGGCATTTCGTGGCTTTCTCTCATAGTCGTTGTCTTGAGACTTAGGTTCAGTTATCATGGTAGAAAGCTTCTCGTTCAAGCATCCTTATTCAAGAAAGGGGTCTTTACTTTTCAATGTGTCATAGAGTAGCATGGTGTCTGGTGCTTTTGTGTGCTCATTACGACTGTCACTTAGGCATAAAAAGAATTATTAGCAACCGTGTTAGCGCAATCCACGCCAATTAATATTTCGTTTTATTTGCCGTGTACAGGTACCTAATTTTCATGGTGTTCCCACGACTTCCAAATGTCGATAGAATCAAGAATGCTGCGAAATATTCTTGCCTGACATATTTTCTTTAAAAACTTTTGAAACGACTTAGGCCACTACTGTGTCTTCAGGCGCAGGTGTGGTTTGATAATCGCACTGGTTGAGCAAGTTTTTTTCATGTAATGAAATCAACAAAAATGCTTCAGCCTCTAATCAAATTCCGTGACCCTGTGAGCAGACGATGTACCGATGTGCTTGCAAAATTCAAGTGAAATAGAATATTTTTGGATAGCAGCCTTGGTCTGGATCGTGGATTTTCACTGCTTTCTAAGACAAAAAACTGTAGTCGCCAGAACAACTGAGGGCTTGAATAACAGTCTAAGTATGGCTGTTTTATACGACTTTCAATAACGTTTGCGAAGTGTCACGTAGTGTTCGATACTGCGTTCATGTTTTCGTTCGTGGCAGGTCATGATGCCTTGCAGGATAGATCCAAAATATATAAATGTCACTCATCACCACTCACTTGCACGGTGTGTAGCATTAAAAAATTACAATAGAAGTCGCGACACCTGTTTCCTGAAGATTAAGTGACCACGCGGAAACACAATACCAGTCACGCTGTCGCATGGCAAGCCTAAACGTTGGAGTTCCTCAAATGAACCTTGCCGTTCTTTCTTAAGCTCACAACACTTAAGCAAATAGTGTTCTATATCACTATTTCTTTTGCACTTCGGGCACAAAGGCGTCGGAGAGAGTCTGATCTTGTGGGGCCATGCTGGTGTACGCGCTGCTCCCGTTCAGATGCGAAGAAACAAGCAGGCCTCTTCTCTTGATAAGCCCTTTTGACACACATGGCTGATGAGGCGTCAGCCATAACGAGTGGAAATGCTTGTTGACAGCTGCTCGTGAAAGACGCTGATAATTAGGTTTGAGGTACAGTGCAGTGAGATAGACTAAACAAACGAAAGGACATCAGATACAATTAGCACAAAGTAAACCGCGTGGGGCAATCGCCTTCAAAGTATTCAAGGCTGGATCCACCGGCTACCTACAACATCGTAATCCTAATCGACAATATATATATATATATATATATATATATATATATATATATATATATATATGAGTACTATATATATATATATATATATATATATATATATGAGTATATATATATATATATATATGAGCCCACAATATATATATATGAGTACTAAGAGACACAAGAGACAGCACCCTTGCCACGAGCTCGTTGTTTTTATGTTGACCTATCTTCTTCAGACTCAGCCATGCTCCATCGCTGCATGTCGATTAAGCTGCAAAATTGTGGCCGAAATCGACTGCACCAACCACGCTGTAACTTGATTTGAACATTGGACAAAAGTGGAAATTGGCCAGAAGTGGACAGTGACATAATGAACACCACATGCTTGTAGACACCTGTGCCGCCTAAGTGTGGTGTTGCGGTCTTAATGCGTGTGTGCGTGCCGAGCCGGAAAATACATGCGCAACGCATAATGCCTGTGAGCGCGGAGAACCCTCGAGACCTAATCATGATGCGACGCAGCTATATCTTGCTTGCTGTCCGCAATCTTCATTGTTCGGCGGTCATGGCAGAGAAATATGATGTTGTGTGGCTCCAAACAACATCGGTTTGCGGCAACTCAAACACTGCCCCAACCCATTCCGACTTGGTTAGAGTATTCAGACAGAACGTGGTTGTTTTGGCCGAGCCTATCGATCAAGTTCCGAACAATTGGTGGTAATTTCAGTGGCAACAACCGACTCGTATGTCCCGCACGTCAATCAGGTGGTACCCCGGCAGTCAGAATGGCGCGCTTGTCATTACTAGCAACTTCACACGCCTTGTCAGTATGACCAATATTGGCTCTGTATACATGGGGCGCATCGATGGAGCTCGCACTCTCGGCCAATAACTTCCACGAAGTCTGCAGAAGTGGCGCTGAATGGTTTGAGAAGGTCTCCCTGCTACCCTTGGCAAGATCTCGTCGTGGTCGCTGAGTGCCTATCTGGTTATCGAAATTCACTCGTATGTCCAATGTCTGGTGTTGCACTAGTACAGGGGGGGTGAAGCTTCATGTCTCGATGCGAAGCCAAGCGGTGAGTCTGCGACTCCGCAAGCTCCGACCTGATAATATAGTGTCACTCACTGGAAAGAAAAATCCTCAGATGGTTCTCGAAGAGGAATCTAATATTTGTGCCACAATGAGTATCTTGGCGCCTGTCTCCGTGTTCCCCACGAGTCATTTTACCAAGGCGCTGCCAGAGGTATTCCAGGACACAGCTGCACTGTCGAGGTGATTTTCTGCGGCTGCGTCATTGGAGCAACGCTCCTCACGAGGTCTGTCTTCGGTAGTGGTGTCTGCCTGTGAGGAACTTGAGTCTGATGTTTAGAAAGAGTGGCTTACGATTTAGAGTACTTGGTACTCTACTATAAGAGAGCGTAAAGCCATCCCGTGGACCCAACAGGTTGACAAACCTTGAACCAACTAGCGAAGACTCCGGAAGCTCAAGTGGTGAACTGGAGTACACAGCTGCCACCATAAGGTGGAAGTGTTCTTGAGCTCCATCCTCGGCACTACTCAGATTATTCTCGGTGCTGGCAGAAAAGTTAGAGGGTGTGCGGCTAAAAGCAGCAATAAGATTCAAGCCCCATTCTGTTCAGGATTGCTGCCGCACTCCTTCTGTCCCACGCGCCACGGCAGCATTTTGAAGGTTGTCTAGAGCCATGCGCCGCTTATTTTGGCCCGTCCAGGCTTCGTGATTGCTCCCGGTTGCCACCAATTTCTTGGCGTCGTACTGGAAGCCGCGAAATTCCGGTCGTTTGAAGGCAGCCGGCGGTGTTGACACGGCAGGTGAAACCCCGTAAAATAACGACCCCCCGCAGCTGAGTTAGTGTGAGAGCGCTTCGAGGGTATACCGGAGGTTTCTACGGCTCTCGGGGGAGCTTTCGCCGTGGTCTTGTGACGCGCCTGCGGCCAACGCCTCATCAATCACATGTAGTCCTGACAAGGCACAGAAAACTCTGTATAGGTCGAATCTGTAAAGGCGTTGAGCGAGACGCGATGCCGCGCGATGGTTTAGCAATGCTTGGCGGGGCTTTCGGGTGAACCGCACGTAGAGCCAAGGATGGCATTCGAAGATATGGAGTACTCTTCGCTTGCATACTCACTGCGGTGGTATTCTTGGCCGAGGCAGCTTGGACAACACCCGTCGGCAGCTGAGGTGCATATTAGGTACTCAGTGAGGCTGTGTCATGGTGGGAAGCGTGAATGGCATTTCCGAGCAACAGTAGGCTGTGCACTCTACTGGCGGCTTATGGGTAAGTCTGTTCTTGAGCAATCGAGAAGGCGTGGACTCCGTCCTCGAATGGTGGCCTAAGGGTACTGCCAGCTGCAGAAGGGTCGCGGAGTCTATGATCACGATACTGTGAGCGGCATTTGCGAGAAGTAAAGTCCCAGTGGCGATGACCCATAGGGACGCGCTTATAGTTCGTAGTTCGAAGAGTGTGCCATTGTAGAGATGAGAACTAAGAGACACACGAGAAAGCATCTTTGCTTTGGTCAGTTGGTCAGTCGGTTGGTCGGTCGGTCGGTCGGTCGATCGGTCGGTCGGTTGGTCGGTTTGTCGGTAGGTCGGTAGGTATGTAGGTAGGTAGGTAGGTAGGTAGGTAGGTAGGTAGGTAGGTAGGTAGGTAGGTAGGTAGGTAGGTAGGTAGGTAGGTAGGTAGGTAGGTAGGTAATTAAGTAGGTAAACAGGTCGGTTGGTCGGTGGGTTGGTGGGTCGGTTCTTAGGTGCCCGGCACAACCCACCACGGGAGATCGGATACGGTTGGTTGGTTGGTTGGTTCTTCAATATCTGCTGAAAACTTTGGCATCAGGCTATGAAATAACAAATGAAGCATTGCAGTAAAATAAATACGTGTTTCGTTTTATTTGTAAATTCACTTTGTTGAAAATAAAAGGAACTATACAAATAAAAAGTAGGGTTGTCCACGGCTTCTAGAACATGCTGTCAATATTCTATGTCTCCTGCCCTATGAATGATGTGTCGATAAAAACAAACGAATGTAAAATTGTTTTCATCAAATATCAGTAGAACAGCTTCGAAGAGAAGCATATAATTGAAAATGTACTGTATAGGGTGACTGCTAAGAAATGTGTTGACATAATAAACTTCGAAAAAGGTATTTCCAGATTGCATGAGTGTTATCACCATTCTAGTCGGAGGCTTCCATAATGGATGCACCGTACGTCTCGTTCTGTTTTGTTTTATTGAAGCATCAGACGAACCTTGACAATACTCCAGTAAATAAGGAACAATCACCCTCTGTTCGTTTTCTTTATAGCCGTTGAAAATAGGAGCTTTTGGCAGTACTTACTGCGGAGCAGAAACAATAGCGGAATCCAGTTCATCTTGTTTTGTGACACGAATCGTGCCTTGCGGAGGTCTTTGGGAGGCAAGAACGAAGCAGCTATGAAATCTCTTCTTATCTTGTTGGTAACGCAGTCTACGTCTATCTGCTTAAGCTTTGTCACGTAGCGTTAGTGATACCCTCCAGACCAACTCAGTTTTCCTGCTTGTTCAGGCACTCTTTTACAACCACGTGTCGTAAATATTCTGTGAATCTAGGGCCGCTCTGCGTATTCCGTGCCTAACTTGCACAACCCCGGCGCGGAACTATTTCGGCGTTTTTTGCACTTTTGTAACCTATGAGGGCAATAACCTCGTTGTGTTTACGCAGCATGACAACTAATCCGCAAAATGTATGCCTACGTTTGACCTAAATGGGACCGTTTGAAAGCCTCATGGGAGCTTTTTAGTCTTTTCTTGTCTTTTGATATTAGGCTTGCGTTGTTTGGTACATGTCTTTATGTTTGTAGGCATGACCGAAAAAAAACTAGAAACAACAAACAGCACTCACCATTGTAGGCAACAATTTTGCGAAACATACTCTGTGTCATGGTCTAAATTGCACTACTTTACCATACGAAACTCTTCTATTACCCTACATTTTAGCCTAACACTTGATTATGCTGCAGCGTAGCGATAAGAAGATTCCGAATTCGCTTCGCTGTGGCACATACCGACGTGTTGTGGCGCTGAGGTCCGTAGCTACTTTGAAAACTGGTTTCAAAAAGTTGCGAAGAGAGATTAACATGAAAGAAAGAGATATAAAAAAGAAGGTGGAGAAAGAGCACGAGGACTGAAATGCAGAATGGTCAACCGGACGAGCGTCTGGTTTACGATACTACGCCGGGAAAAGGAGATTAGGGGATTAGAACAAAAAAAAAACTTGTCCATCGGAAGAGAAAGGGTCCCGGAATTTGTATTGAAAGATCGTTAATCCACAGTAGAGAAAAAAAACAGCAGGAGACTAATGAGAAGTATTCGGCTAGTAGAGTAAGCCGTAAAGTGATAAAAAACAGTAAGCGCATCTTCAAAGAGGCGGAAAAGAAATACTAGATAGCAGAGATGGAATGAAAACCGGCTGTTGGCAACCGCTGAAAAGGTAAAGACGAAATGAGTAAAGGTACACCATTTACCATAGTTTGAAGAGATGTGCTTCGCTGTTTGAAGCGAGGTGGGGTTACGTTGTTACGGGTGTAGTTGTAAAGCGAAATTCGTTGAAGTGAAATAAACACGCATGCACAATTGAGGCCAGGAAATAATCGAGCGTGTTTCATTGATTGTTAAGACATTTACCAGGGTGCATGTAAGGACAAGAGCCCTTCGGCTTTAAAGACACCAATAGTAAATAAACTGGCATTGTATAAAATATTTTGAAGATGTATGAAAAATTGGTGGCGTAAAAGTAGGTACGTGGCGAAACGAAGCGGGTAAACAAACGTTAATCTGTGCTACAGCTCAGAAAGTTTATATGTGAAGGTGTTAGTTTTTAAGGGCTGAGAACCCTTATTCTTTTAGGTCTTCACGAATACTTGTACTACCGCTACTAATAATACTACTACTACTCCTACTACTACTACTAATAATAATAATAATAATAATAATAATATTAATATAATAATAATAATAATATTAATACTTTGAAATTTTTGAAGCGTAAGAAAGAACCCCGTCATAAACGAGATGCTATTTCATCCACCCATCCCATGTCATGAAAAAATCGCATGGTCCTTTGTGCTTCCACCTAAAATTACACGAAGGAAAAAGTCACCTTTTGAATCATCTCTATTGCATGTCTCTTGCCCTTCCTCGCAAGGCGGACGCATTAGTTCTCACGTCTTCCCTATGCTGGTGAGACGTAAATTCAAACAAATTTAGTTTTAATTAAAAAAAATGTAGATTAGGGTTGTATTTAAGAATGCCACCTTCAGCAATGTCGCGTTGATTTTTCGCATCTTCTGGGGATCGATGGCTGAGAAGTGGCAGTAATTACCCAAAGCCTAAGAGCACCAATTACCACCTTACTACTCTATGCTGCCTGAAAAATTACGAAAGCACCATACAAGTAGGGTGATTACCTTGTGGTCTACAACCCTGGTGCTTGTGAGTGCCGCGAAATACGGCGTTGGAAAGAGTGCCGGCACGCGATGGTATTTCTATGCCCCCTTTTCCAGTAAACCGCTATTATCTAAATTGCGAGATTGTCTGTGATGAGCGACTTGCAGCACTGGAACCTTACCTGTTATCCCAGACACTTGTCATTTCGCGTGTTCCCTACACATTGTTTCCAAGATTTCAAAGCATCATTTTCGTTGTTGCCTATAACAACCTTAACAGTAGATCTGCTGAACACAAGCATGATGACCAAGGTTCCGGCTTGAGACTATGACCAGGATGTAAATGACTTGGGCTGAATCAGTTCAGTTCAGTTTATTAACCTTAAGGGCTTCCCGAAGGAGGCATTACATAAGGGGTGGGTTACAACTTTTCACATAGACATTTCATATTGATCAGTTATATGCTGCTGAAACAATGATGGGCAGGTGATGGCAGCAATGTCAGCAGGTAGGCCGTTCCAGTCTTTGGCAGTTCGGGGGATGAACGAGGCGGAGAAGTGAGCAGTTCGGGCACGTGGGCGCACGACCTGCTGCGGATGACTGGTGCGGTGAGAAATGCGGGCAGCGGGTACGATGTATGGCGCTTGACTGAGGGTGCCGTGAAAGAACTTGTGAAAGAGCATGAGACTGGAAATACGTCGACGATCACAAAGCTTAATTTCAAGACCAAGACCAAGACCTTTTATTCATCAAGCGTGAACACAGAAAAGTGCATGGGTACAGATTCACTGGGAGGTTCCAAGGTAAGAACCGCAGGCGGGACCTCCCATGTTGAAAAAAAAAGGTAATCATCAAACAACACTGTAATACATTGTCAGCAAATAAACACAGCATAAACACAGCATAAAAAAGAGAAAGATGAAAAAAACAAAAGAAAACAAAAAATTATTAGAATAATAAGCAGGAACACTAAAAAACAAGGAATACATCGTCAATCTATTTTAAAAAGAAATGTGAATATGAATACCACAACAAAAAAAGACATGATAATACAGTTACAATTCAATCAAACAGAAGGGCTTAACAAGAAAGTCTTTAGTTTGGATTTAGAAACGCAAAGTGATTTAGAAGATTTAATATCAGAGGTAAGTGAATTCCAGAGCAAAATGGCCGAGAATAGAATCATTTGTTTGCCGTAGTTAGTGTGTATACACGGAAGTAAGAGATTCTGGCTGAGGCAAAGCGCGTTGAATTGAGATTATTAGTGATGCAATGAGGGAGAATATCTAAGACAAGGTGATCGTGCAAAACGTTAAAAAATAAAATACCAATGCTGTACCTAAACAGATGATGAAGGGGCAAAACACGGAGCTGATAGAACAGCGGGGAAGATTCTGCTTGTCGATGGGAAAACGTAATGATGCGTAACGCTTGTTTCTGCAGTGTTAATAATGGGGCGATGTGGGTATGATACGTACCACCCCAGGAAGAAATGCAGTAATTTAGGTGACTGTGGACAAAAGCGTAATACAAAGTTAGGAGAGTTTGCAAGTTGAAGTATGGCTGGTGCGGTGATTAAACCGGAATCTGCCTTAAGTGCTGAAATGCTGATATTGTACGAGTATTTTGAGTGAATGAATCACGTAGCGCGATTTTGAACAGCTTCGAGTAGGTCGATCAGATATGATTGATGTGGGTTCCAGATGGCCGATGCATATTCCAGTTTTGGACTCACGAGGGATTGGTAAGCGAGCAATTGGACATGTTTTGGGGCCTGACCAAGATTACGCCTCCGGAAACCTAGCGTCTGGTTTGCTGATGATATGATATTAGAAATATGAGCGTGCCAGGACAGGTCGTTAGAAAGAGTGTTTCCGAGATATTTATAAGAATGGACATTCTCGAGAAGCGTGTTTTTGATTTGTTAAGACGGTACTATGGGATGACTGCTGCGCGAAAATGACATAGCTTTGCACTTATTTGTATTTAGGGTCATGAGCCAATCGTTACACCAAGTAGTTATGTTGTCTAGGTCTTTCTGGAGAGCAGTTTGATTGTGGCTGTCATAAATGGTACGGTAAATGACACAGTCGTCCGCGAACATTCTAATGTTAGAAGAGACATGCGAAGGTAAGTCATTAATATATATTAAGAATAAAAGGGGGCCAAGGACAGATCCTTGAGGAACGCCAGATGTTACTAGTACTGGGTTAGACAAGTGATTATTGATAGCTACGGACTGGGAGCGGTTACTAAGAAATTCAGTAATCCATTTGAAGACATCTGGGTGTAAGTTAAGTTTTTTTAACTTGAATAATAGGCGCTGGTGAGGAACCTTATCAAAGGCCTTGCAGAAGTCCAGGAAAATGACGCCAGTTTGCACACTGATATCAAGATTAGTATGAATGTCATGCAGAAAATTGGCAAGCTGCGTTTCACAAGATAAACCCTTGCGAAACCCATGTTGAGCGGGATGAAAAAAGTTGTTCGAGTCAAGAAACTTTATGATAAAAGAATAGATGACATGTTTCATGATTTTACAAGAAATGCTCGTTAATGAGATGGGACGGTAGTTTAGCGGGGAGTCTTTGTTACCTGATTTATGGACTGGAACGACCTTCCCAACCCTCCAGTCATCTGGAATAAGACCTAAAGAAAGAGACTGGGTGAACAGCAATGATAAATAGGCTGGGACAATGCACTTCGTGTTTTTCAAAATTTTCGTATTAAGTTCATCTATACCAGAGGAGGACGTACACTTCATTTTGTCAATGATAGCGCTGATTCCGCTTACATTAAAAGTGATGGCTGGCATTCCAGAACTTAGACAAAACGATGGTGAAGCGGGATGTGCGTTTGACTCGTGAGTAAAGACGCTTGCAAAAGCAGAGTTGAACACGGTGGCGCAATCGGCATCCTTAAGAATTTTGTTGGATTCGTTCTTTATTTGAATGGCCTGAGTGTCACTAGGGTTCACAACTTTCCAAAATTGCCTTGGATTTGTAAGTAATAGGTTTGGTAGGTTGGTATTGTAAAATGTGTGTTTAGCTTGACGTAATGCGTGCAGGTAGTTCTTTTCTGCTTCATAATATTTATATTATACACAAGTACGCCCAGTTTTCCTGGCGGAGCGATAAAGGCGTTTTTCTTTGTTCCAGGCGTTTTAAGGCAGTTGTAAACCATGGTTTTTGCTGAAAGGAACGAAAACTGATTTTCGGAATAAATTTGTCTGTTAGCTCCGCTAGTTTAATTTTGAAGCGTGTCCAATTGCTACCTACAGAATGCTCACAAAAGGTTGACTGGAATACGGGAAGGAATTGAATCATGGCATCGTTAATCTCTTGATAGTTACCTTTGTCGCAAAGACGTATAGTTTACTCGAAGGTATTTCGCGCTGACGGAGTGAATGAGAAGACAGCATGGATGGGCTTGTGGTCGCCTATTTCACATAAACACATAATGGACGAAAGGCTGTCGGGGAAATTGGTTAGTACAAGATCCAGAACGTTAGCAACTTGTTGGGTAACCCGGGAGGGTTCTGATACTAGCTGAGAAAGGTTGAAGTTTAAGCAAAAATCGAAAAAATTCCGCGTCTCAGTGTTCCCTGGCGCTGAAGATGATTGCGGGTTACACCAGTCAATGAGTGGAAAATTAAAATCACCGAAGAGGACGATCTGTGCGGTTGAGTGTTCTGTCACTAGCTTGCTTACGATGTCGTTAAGCTGGTAACTGAAATCAGTAGTGGCACTAGGGGGCCTGTAGCAAACACCGAGTAAAACTTTTTTTGAAGGGTATGGATTAGTACCCATAATGTTTCCAGGCTTGATGAGATGCTTATTGGCGAGCATGGTAGATGCTCGCGCAACGCTATTAGTACACCACCGCCACGAGTACCTGTGCAGTCTTTTCGAAAAAGGCAAAAATTTGGCAAGTCTGTTAGAACTTCGCGATCAGTGACATCACTACTCAGCCACGTTTCAGTCAGTAAGAGTGTATCACTACCGCTTGATGAAACTCGGCTTGATACCAAGTCACGCTTCGGAAGGAAACTGCGCACTTTGGCATAGATTATCGAAAGTGACACACAGCGGAGCAATCAGTAATTTTCTGTTTGCCACGGGGTAGCTGCTATGTGACTTCCTTGACTCCGTTAGAAGCAGTGTCAAAAATAAATTTCTTAGAACCGATGAATAAGGTTTGGAAGCGAGGCAAATACGGGACTTCTTTGTTTTTAGCAAATGCTAGAAGATTCCTGCGTAAATTCCGAACTTCCCGCGAGAAATCTTCACCGATACTATAACTAGTGTTCTTAAGCATACGTCCTCTCGAAAGAATATTTGTTTTAGTTTTATGGTACGCAACTTTAACTATTAGAGGGCGACAGCGGTTGGGCGAGTGACAACCAACACCATGTGCCCGTTCGATTTCTTTTGGGTCGATGTTTACTTGGAACCTCTCACGGCACAGATCAACAATCATACCTTCTGCGTCAGCAGTAGTTTCGGGGCTAGAAGACTCGGGAATGCCATAGAAAATTAAATTGTCCCGTCGTGATCGATTATCAGCATCCTTAATACGTGCTTCCAGCTTAGAAATACGATGCGCAGCTTCTTTATTAGCAGTGCGCATCAGCACCATTTCGCTTGGGATAGGCGCAAACGTCTGGTAGTGACTTTCAAGGGTACTTAATCGTTCACTCAAGTCCGCTATACTCTTGTCGGTAGTGATTATCTGAGTTTTTAGGCCCTGAATTTCGGTAATTAGCTGGTTCTGACCCGTGGTTAGCTTTCTCAATGCAGTTTGTATGTTTTCAGAATTGTTAGGACCAGGATTTGTTTCCACATCGCCGGCCAGAATCAGCAAGTCGCATATTACATGCAAACACTCAACAGCAATGGTAATACAGGCTAAAGAAGTTAGTGAGAGGTTTTTGAAGGAAAGCAAGAAGAAATTACTTTCACTCTGCCTTGTTGACAAAAAAGGTCAGGGCATCACGTGTATATTAGGGGTCTAATTCATCAGAAAGGGGCGGTGACCGTGGAGGTAGCTCTGTTGCTAGCAGCATCAGACGAGTTATTCGAAAGCCGCAGGTGCGGTCACTTCCAGAGGCAAGTTATCTTTTCTTCCACTTTCTTTCTTCACATTTGCGCTATAATTACTACAAAAAAATCCGCTATACACTTTTGGCTGTTATGACTGTTCAATTTATTTATTCTAGTGTATAAGAAAGAAACACGCGCCTTTATTACTCCCCTTTCGTTCAACCTATTCACGCCCATATACCTGACGTGCGTTGTGAAACATTAACAGATGCGAGTTCACGCTCCTATGACTCTAGTCTTTTCGTTTTGACTTCATGTAATAGTACAGCGTAGCTAAAGAACGATGTCACAACAAGTGGTCACTCTCAAAACTTTGGTGTGCGTATATAGCAACTTTCAATTTCTTCGTGTTCACCTCATTGAGAATTCCATGTTGGCGAGTGCCGCTGACTGCACGACGTGTATGTGTGTGCAGTATCTTTAGGCAGCCACCTGGTGCTACTCATTAACAATAGCATGCTAATTAGGTCGCCCTTGAGACTAAGCAACGGCAACTGGAAACAAGCGTCTTCTTAATTCCCATTGTCACGGACCGCGTGCAGTGGGGCGCTCATTCTATACATCGACACATTGACACCGGCGACACGAGTGACATGGTGTCTCAGATCACGTGGTGCACGTCTTTCAAATAGGACGCTCGCTTTCCGCGGAAATGCTGACTGCTATGCGCTATATAAAAGAACCGTAATCTCTTCGTTCTCGCTTACCCAGCAGCTCTTGTAGCTGGCTCGCAATATTATCTCTTGTTTTACATTTGTGTCAAAAACAAAACGCGTTTTAGTATCGGGAAACGCTCTCGGGTATACCAAATCAACTGATACTTCGAAATTCGATCATTTTGTTCCAAGTAAGTGAGGCTCGTGCAATACAAAAGATTTACAACAATCTTTATCGCAATTTGTTAACCATTTGACTGTTTCTTCCGCATTTCGCTTCGTTCTGATCAACTTTGGGCCGTAGTTTCTTTTCAAGAATCAGGAGCTGAAAAGAAGGTCAATGACGCCTTCTACAACTGGCAAGATTCTATTATGTGCGTTCAGTGGTGAGTACTGAAAATTGTACAAGTCCACGTATTTGTTACCTTCTTGTCTATTGTATGCTGCCCGAATTGCTATATTACGTTCATGCAGATGATATAAACAATAGTTTGAATAGTTCAGTACTGTGTAAGGGTGGTTTGAAAAAATGAATATAATTTTGTGATGCCCTTGCAACATCGCATACCCTTTTTTTGCCATAGGTGACTTTACACGTTGTTAAATCTGAGAGCTTTAGCTGGGCGGGTTTAGGAGCGTGCGGGTGAGTGGAGAGGGCAGCAAAGCACGACCCAATAAGATCTTGTCGGCTCACGCTCCGCTGCCCTCTCCACTCGCCGACAGGCTCGTAAACCCACCCAGATAAACTCTCTAATAAAGGTTATCATATTGAAGGGTTCCGCTATGACCGCGAGAGTTAATGGCTTGTAAAATTTATTCCTGCCTAATAACAAGTGAAATATTGCGAGCGTGTCAAATTTCCAGATGAGACCTTCATGTGCAATGTGGGAAAGTATACGTCTTCAAAAAAACCGCGTAAAACGTATTCATACACTCTGAAAGGTCATTTGAAACAGCAGGGACAGCTGCAGTAGTGAAGGCATCAAACCCTCAAGAAATATTTGAAACATGTAAACACCTCAGCCAAAATTAAAGAAAACTGCCTACCTTCATGCATCTATACAAGAAACGAAAAACATTGTGATGTAGAAAACGGCAGACATAGATATATCATGTCCTCTGTGTAGTGGGCTCTCTGCTCAGAAGTATTTGAAGGACCACGTAACAAGTGACTATAGTGATAGATACTAAGTGTGAATCTATCAGAAACTTCAGGTTTCTAGCTGATTTAGTGCTATTCAAAAATGTTAACCACTAAGAGCATAAATTGTGGAGTTTTACGTCCCAAAACCGACGTATGATTGAGAGACGCCGCTGCGGAGAGCTCCAGAAGTTTCGGCTTTTTGGTGTCCTTCAACGGGCACTGAAATCGCACATCACACGAGATTTTAGCATATCGTCGTCATGGAAATGTGACTGCCACGGCTGGGATCGCGCCCGCTACCATTTTGTCAGCAGCCGCACACCGTGACCTCGGCTCAGCTGTGGCGGACAACCACGAAAGTCAGACTTGCTTAAAGGCATAAACTGAGAAAGAGTTCAATTTTGGTGTAAGATCACCGTGCAGTTGACAAAATGAATGTTTAGTGACCATGCAAGAGAGCGAAAGTTCGTGATTTTCAAGATGGTCTCAACACCAATAGAAGCTAAAGATGCACAGCTCAGTTACTAAACGGTCCCCTGCTCATGTAAGCGTATTTCACCAATAGTATGGGAGAGACGGAAAAACATACTTCAGTCATTAGGGCAGTCTGCCCCTCATCTTAAATACAAAAAGTATACAGTTATTTCACTTCTCATATACACTGTGAAGCATACATAAAGTTTAGGAATATACCCTTGCAACGAAAATAACAGGAGCGATCTAAAGATCTAAAGCCAAATGGATCTGAGAATAAACAGAGATAGAGTTACTGCTTATGCTACCCTTGAAGGGAGCATATACAACAGCTATAAAGTGGGATAGCCGATCATAAAATTGCCACTAAGAGAAAAAGGTAGAGCTGTTGTTACAGAAGATGTGCGTGTGTTGGACAACTGACGGACGCATATGACAACGGGTTGTATATAAAAAAGTAGCTAGCGGGAAGATGATAGTTCAGGTTCTGAAGGAACGCAGCCACCAAATGAAATCTGCTTGCTCCTTGCGTGGCAAGCTCTGGACCATTGGTAGAGGTTCTCTTGTGGTGAACGTTATTATAGTGGTTAAAGACAGACAGACAGACAGACAGACAGACAGACAGACAGACAGACAGACAGACAGACAGACAGACAGACAGACAGACAGACAGACAGACAGACGGGCAGACGGGCGGGCAGACGGGCGGGCAGACAGACAGACAGACAGACAGACAGACAGACAGACAGACAGACAGACAGACAGACAGACGGGCAGACGGGCGGGCAGACGGGCGGGCAGACAGACAGACAGACAGACAGACAGACAGACAGACAGACAAACAGACAGACAAACAGAGATAGATAGATAGATAGATAGATAGATAGATAGATAGATAGATAGATAGATAGATAGATAGATAGATAGATAGATAGATAGATAGATAGATAGATAGATAGATAGATAGATAGATAGATAGATAGATAGATAGATAGATAGATAGATAGATAGATAGATATTGATTTGCCTTGTATCACTGACGCAATCTCTATTCATTGCAGTTATCATGTTCATTGACGGCACTGAGCTCCATTGCCATGGTTATGCACCAAAGTGGAAGCCACCAAAGGACAAGGTTGTAAACTGATAAGTTTACTTTAAGTCCGTATTGATTATTAACGGTATTCGTGCCATGTTTGGGGTTTTCGTAAGAACTTTCCTGAGCTGATTTAGAGGATCACAAGGACACTGTTTACTGCGTCTTTTGGTTTACACAATTATCATCACCATCATCATCAGCCTTACGTCAAACCCAGAACAAAGAATTCTTCCCTGTTTTGCCCGGTCTTGTGCTCTATACTGCCACGTTACAGCGGGACACTTCCTAATCTATGTTTACACAATAGATCCCTCTGAAAGCCGGTACTCATCGTTTAGATTGACCAAGTCTTTCGTCGTAGCGTGGTTTCTACTGTAATCTCGTGATGAATTTTGCTTCTTGAGTGCATTTTTTGGAGCCCTGCTACGTGTTTAACACCTATGAATTTTCTTGGGACTCAGGTGCACTAAAAGCATTGTGTTTAAAAGCACTTAAATTCGGGCGTGTTTGTACTCGAACATGGGGGTATTTAGAGCACGTAAACAAACAAAAAACGAAAGTCGGAGGAATGTGGATGAGCACTGTGTTGTTGCTTTTTGCTTCTGGTCCTTCCTTCGTCTTTCTATTATGAAAAATCAAGACAACTCTATTACTATTACTATAAATAGTCTATTACCTTCCTACAAGGTCACTACTGCGCTACGGCTATGTTTCTACGAGTCATATCTGGACTGAACGGAATGTCCCTTCTCATCAATATTGCTACAATGCGTGGCCGTTGTGGACCATCACGATATTGAATTACATTATAATATGAGTTGAGTGGTAGTGTAAGTTGGTAAACTTTAGAACCTCAAACAACTTATTGAGGTTTATGCATCAGAATTATGTGAAAGATAATCATCGCCGTTTGCATCCATAGACCTTATTGGTGGAACGAGTCTAAAAATTCACTCTTACTGGTTGTCCTAAACAGGCTTTCCCCATATGTGGCGTGGACCTGGTAGAAGGAGCAACATGCAAGGTATGTCATCGCCTGCATGTTTTGAATTCGACTTTTTTTTTTACTTAAGTCCTTTTCTTGCAATGTTGATGTTTTTGCTGTACAATTACAAGTACAATAAGATTACTTCCCCACAGTGGCCATGTGGCCACAATTGGGAGATAGAATGTAATATCTAAATTGTCTTTTTTATTCATGAAACTGAGCAGTGAATCAGAGTAAGCAGCATTCATATAAATCTAAAAGGTTGCGCTGTGCAAAATATTAGCTCCGGTGCCAATGCGTCGGCACTTCCTTTAAGCACTTTTCACGAATACATCGTCGACTTTCTCGGCGCGACGTGCAACTCCTTGGCAGGGGAAAATATAAAACGGACGTGCATAAGTGTACCTGTTGAACAAATTGCTCTTATCCGACAGTTTCACGCCGAACATGAGTTCCGCCGTGGGCCTTCTAAAAGGCTTTCGAAATGAAAAGGGCCCGTTTACGCTAGTGACAAGTCTGCCTCAGCGTTATACGTTTCACGCTCTCCGCCCGCCATGCGCGGGCTGTTTCCTTCGAACACGTCTCCTGTTCTTTGCCGTGTAGAGAATGGGTCACAAACTCCTTTTTGTCCCGTTCTACGTTTGCCGGAGGGCGACGTAGCTAATCAGTGACTAAAGAGGTATGCTGCATTGGTGGGTCGCGTCATCTGTGTCAGCAACGGGAGGATTCGAGCTGCTTGGTTATTCTTCCTGGTTTTTACGCCATAAGCGCGGACATCATCAATATTGTTCCTGTATTGTTGCTCCCAGTGGTCAATAAGAGCGTTTTATCTTGTCCTCGTATTGAAAAAAATGCTCAACGTAAAAGTGAATAACTTGTCCTAAACCTCGCCCCCAGACAAGTGGTGCAACTATACAAGGGTATAGCCTTAGATAGCTTGCGTTTGCTAGTTGTTTTTGTGGAAACAACTGACAAACGGCTAATGTATGCTCTCTGAGATTGCCGCTCGCGCTAAGCCGACATTATCGATAATTTGAGGTTGAATCTTAGAAACAAAGCCGAATAGATTAGAGCACTGTGTTGTCCAAGCTTAAAGACATGAGCTTGAAGTGAACGGAAGCATCAGTTCGGAGCTTACAAGCTTGAAAGCTCCTGGTGGCTGCTCGATAGATTCCAGGTGGTCGACAACGGTGTTCGGAAGGGGAGCCATGTTTTAAGGCGATAGCGTTAAGGTGTGAGGCACAGTGGAAAAACCGAATTTTTTTTTTCAAAATGTTGTTTTCAGATTTTCGGTTATGTTAAACACCCAATTTATTGCCCGTCATTTTGCTGCATGAAGCCTCCGTCTACACAGCTTCTTTCCAAAGATGCAAGCAAAAATGTTCGACCGCCCATCACCTACGAAACTGAAACTGAATGTGCTTATGTTATGTCAATCACAGGATTAGCCTATTATGTAGTAATTTACTGGTTATTTAGCACTCATATCAAAAGGGAGCATGTAATAACGCCGAAAAGCCCAGTCAACACATAATATTTAGTCATAAATGTCACAATCCTCTCACCAAATAAACGCGTAAAGTATTTGACGTGTTTTTTTTTTTTTTGGCTCACGGACACTTATGTGAGCCTGTAAACTATCAAACTTGCTTTGTTTAACGATGTGTGTGATTTCAATGAATAGCAGGCGTTGTGCCCCTTCAGGTGGCAGTTGCAAGCTTGCTCTCTCTCTATTTTTTGTTTCCTTGTGTATCCGTGTACGCAAATCAAATAAATAAATAATTATACCAGAAGCCCACGTAATATTTTCAAGCAAATTGTGACTCGAAAAGCTTGCCTCACAAATGATCAGCATCGTAACGTAAGAGCAACTCCTCATGTCTCTGTTGCTACAAAGCAAATCGCTTCTCGGACTTTTGGCTAAGATCAAAGTGTTGCTACAAAACAAGTTAAAAAATATTTTAATTGCCGCTAGAGAAGAGGCACACAAAAGTAATGTTCGCAATGATGCTGGCGAGAAATATTTGAAATGTACTTCATATTGTACACTAAAGGTTCAGAGTGATGACTGCTTTTTAAGAAAGTTTTCCATCACATTGCTTCACACCTTAAAGAGCTCGTTTCACAGAAGTTCCCGTGTCATTAGTTGTGAGCAAAAAATCATATTCTGCATGACCGAAAAAATTGAGAAATATAAGCACGCGTCCGCTAATGATTGTACTGTTAATTACCAATTTTTTTTTATTGCCTGGAACATCAATACTGTTTGCACTTTACATAAGTGACAAAATACAAGGGTACCACTAAATACATCAAGGAGCTACAATTTTTTGCTCATTTTCTCCAGTGTTCCAAAAGCCAAATCATCAATCAGTAGTCAGCGGATAGCTGGTGGTTCTTCAATGTATTTTGTTGATGTATTTTGTAGTGTGAAATAACTTCCTTTGCTTGAAAATGCAGTAAAACAGTGCGAGGTAAAAGTGTACACGGCCATCGGGCGTTGCAAATGTGATTATCATGACTTGGTTCAAAACATAACACCCACCACAAAAGGCACGCGCGTTATTACGCCTATTCTTCTAAGGTCACGTAGTGGGTGCATATCAAGTTTAAAAAGATTCCAGGCACTAAGTGTTTGAAATACCCACTAAAAACAAGCTATAGCAATCGCGTTTAACTCTTAGAAGGCGAAGCTTCAGGGTTTCATAATTTTTTTCAGGTGTTTGAACCCTGGTGAAGCTCGCCGTGCACTTTGAACAGCTCCCCCGCGGAAAGGCGGGGGCCGCAGGTTTACGGCTCCATATCATTACGGCAGACTTGCGGCTAGCTTGAGCGGGCCCTAATGCGTCCTTGGACAGGTCGCAACCTGTGTTGAAAACTGAAATACATTCTTTTGGGCAGTTGTCTAAAAGATCGGTAAGCGTTGCGTTCTGTTGTAGGTAGGAGTCATTCCTGGAATGCTGCCTTCAGTGCCATTGCCATGGAATCGGTAATCTCTCTAGAACTGGGGTGCCTCTTGACACTGTCTCATAACATGCGCATGCCGAAGTGACCGAATTGTCTTCCTGGCCGCAAATATTGCAGTTTCCAATTTTCTGACGGAAACACTTCTGCCTGTTATAGGTTTACATTTACTACGGAAAAGGTCTATTTCATGTCCCCGAAAGTCAATGAATGAAATATTTCTCATAATAAAGAAATTAAGTAATGAATGCAATTACTTATACTGAATCGAACTGATTTACCATATGTACAGTCCATAAATATCGACTTATTTAGCTTCATGTAAAGCACCATGCAGCCAAACATTTGAAACGCCCGCGAAGAAGTGTCTTTTATAATATCGATTTGTGGAATGCACATTAATTTTATATGTGTACCTATTCTTGTATTGTAGTACATTAGCGCAAATGAAAAGTGCATGCTGCGACATGCCAACGCGCCCCACAATGATTTATTCTAAACCTTCTACCAACCCAAGCCCATATCCCACTTCAACGCTGTTTTAATTCTCATTAGTCATGTCTTCTGCTGCTTTCAATTTAAAAATATACCAAGGGAGTAATGCAAGACTTACTGCTATTACTATTGTGCAATTTATAGCAAGCTACAACCTAAAAGCAAATTTAAGCTCCACCGACACAGTCAATGTTGCTTCCTTAGGCTTTGCTTCGTAGTTGCCGTTTTCTGCTACTGTACTTGAGCAAAACCGCAAGCAACAGGGCATGTCTTACTGATATCATTGTTACGCAACTTGTAATACTTACAACATCAGAAAAGTTTAGGCTCCTCCCACAGGCAGATGCCCCTCACTCCTCGATAGGATGCACATTTTAAAAAATGTGTTTGATGATATAGAGTACTTGGCACTCTACTACTGCAGAGCGAGAAAGCCATCCCAGTCAAAGAAGAACCGTATACATCAACACCGACTACTCTAATAGAAAACGTATCTGTGTTAATAATAAATTGGGAACACTTTACAACGCTATATGCACTCTACTATCAGAGTGCCATAAGCTGTCTCGCTTAACAAAGCGAGATCTCCTGTGTTTAGAACAAGAGTCAACGATTTAGAGTACTTTATAGTTTACTATATGGGAAAACATATAGCCGCCCCTTGAGCAATAAAATGTCTGTTTAGAATGAAAACTGGTTAACGATTTCGAGTACTTGGTACTCTTCTATGGGAGAGCATAGAGACGTTCCGTGGGCCTCACAGCATCATCCATGTATAGAAAAAATTTATTTACAGCATGTACAGAACCAAAGGCTTCATAACATTTCAGTAACAGGGCTCATGCACGTCTATGTATGTGTGTTTAGAAAAAATGGTTTACGATTTAGAGAACTAGGTACTCTACTATTGAGGCCATCGCCTCAACGATGGTATTGTATCACGACCAGCATTTGCTCTAATGCCTAAGTGAATATTTCGAAACTGGTGACGTGTCGTGTTGGTGGGTTTTCTATTAAGACACGTGTTCATGCCACAGGTTTTCGTAAGAAAACTTGAGCTTGCAGAGAAACCTCAGCTGGAATTTCGGCACCATTACTGATTCCAACTTAACGTTTTGAGCGGCAACGTCGAACTCTTAAGTCACTATAGGCCTGGTAGTTGCATTAGCAGAGAAAGTGCTTAAGGTTAGAACGAAAGCAACCCAACACAAACACAGAAACGTCTGCACAGAAAAGTGTGCCGCAATTTACGGGAGCTTGTGCCTATTGGTTGTAACCGACGGGATGACGCTTTCATTTCATGTGACAGTAGAGAGCCTGCATGAACGCCTATTTTAGGGTGGGGCTCGAGTAACTGTGTATGCTCCCTATGGGACCAGAGTAGCACGTACACCCACCATCTTGCCTGGCTAGCAACCACATATGCGGCGAAGTCGCCCTCTGTTTTTGCATACAAGAACCCTGCTGTTTTTTTTTGCTTTTTTTTCGGGTTGCATATCGACATGATAGCTTAGCTTGCGTCCTTCACGCACTATTTGCAGTGCTTGAAGGCCACTGTCCAGCCCAATTGCCAACAAAGTGCAACGTAAGAGCTGTATAAGTAGCGTGGTAAAAAAAAAAAACAATTCCGCAGATCCCACGTACCTGGGAATCGACGTTGTGCGAAGCGCGTGGAGGTAAGATGACTGTGTTAAAATTTTTTTATTGTGTGACACGTCATGAAATGACGCTAAATGTATGTACAAACGTTGCACGCACAGACATATGTTAAAGAGTTGCAGATGTTTATATAACCAGTTATTTGCACTTGCGCAACGATGACAAGTTGAATATACGTATTAGCAAAACCAGAAGTTGATATGGAGCGCTGATGCTCGCGAGGATGCTGGCCCTGAACACTGCCCCTTAAATCAACTTCAGTGCATGGCAACTAACCACAATTTACGTTAACCTGACGTGACAGATGTATTGAAGGAGCTCGTGTGTATGGTTTATAAAAAGGGGAACGCAGCACTGCAACCACTAGTGCCGTTTCACGAAGATTAACATCTATTTCAAAAGTAGTTCCAAGACCTAGCGTAGCTCTGTGGTAAAATAGCTTCACTGCCACGTGGAATGCTTGGGTTCGATTCCAGCTGGGACCCCGACATTTTTTCTTCGCATTGGTTGGGTTGACACCAGAAATTTCGGTTATTTCTTAATTCTCACACGTTAAAACTGCTTATGTGTGTTCTCGTCGTTCCTGGGTAGATACTAAGTGTCCGTGACTTGCGGCACATACCCGCATACCAGCGGCACATACCCGTCCGTGGGTATGTGCCACTGTCTGGCGGGACGTGTTTGACGACGTACGCGACGGGGTTGTGAGATTAATAAAATCTTGAGCAGCGCGTCATATTCGTGAAACCACCTTAACCGCCCTTGCTAATTTTGGTTCGCGTTAAGGGGGTGACCACGAGAGCCCCCAAATGTAAGCGGCTAGATAGATAGATATACAGGTATGCTCAAACTCGCCGAAGTTCGCTAAGAAATGCTTCGCATTTAAAAAGCGACGTTCCTGCTCAGCGTGGGGCGAAAAGCGCAGAGCAAATATTATCAACTTATTTGGTCTTGCAACCTACACATTTCGCAAATATTCGGAATTTTTGACCGGATAACAAGCGGCAACCTTCAGCATTTACGTTACGCTGGTGAAATTTGCGACATACGTTGACCTTCATGGTACATGAAATCGCCCAATTAGTCTCGGTGAATATAATCGAATGAAGAGTTATGCTGAAGGCTTTTTAAGTGCGTAATCGCATAACGGCGCACTCTTCCCACAATTCGCGTTGTGTGACGCACGGTTCTTACTTCACTGTTCTAAAACATTCTATTTCACACGTAAACGCAAATTCCTACCCGATAGGCAGCCTACCTAAAGCCAGTCTAAAGTTCAGCTCTTAGCTTTGGCGTAGCTCTGCAATAGAGTACTCGATGGCCACGCAAAAGACTTGGTTCGATTCCCAAGTGCGACAGCTATGTTTTTTCCTTACGTAGGTTTCTCTCTTCTTTTTAGTTTTGTGCGTTAGTGGTGAAAGACACCGGCGGCGGCGAATATCTACGGAGCCGGAATCTTGAGCTTGTAATCTCATAAGAGCTTTCGCTGTAAAATTAAGCGAATCAACAACCACGCCCTTTTAGCTATGTCAGTGCCGAATAAATATATTTACTTTGCATGAAGATAAATAATCACACTCCGTTTGAACATATATGAATACGCAAAAAAGAACAGTGAAGTTTTCATCTAGCGTGTAAACTACATCGAAGGAGCACTCAGCAGTGGTAAAACTGGTAAAACATATTTTACCAGTTTACCCAATCATCGTCACAATCCCATGACTGTTATAGTACAACTGCCGACCTGATGCGCACATAGAGCTGATCCGTAGTCACACGCTCGCATCCATGAACCGCGTTCCGTAAAGGCGCGAAGACCAGCCAGATTCGCTTTGAACTCGACTAGCGATTACTTGCGCCAATGCAGGGGCGGCATCGGAAAACACAAAATTCGCCTGAGCATCAGCTTTTCGGCAATGCATGGTTGCTGGCGTGCCGGCGGCGTTAGAAAACACTTGCGCTACTCTGGTACCGTAAAGACCACTCATGGTGTTACCAGCCTTTGACCTACTACATGCCGCCAACGCTCCTCCGCCAGCTATAACATTATCTTCCCCGACTACAATACCGCGTTATCGCGCTATATTGTAGTCCGCACTGAATGTACGCCTGGATTCATTTCATGCTCGATAATACGGCCCGGAATCGGCATAAACACGAAGCAGTAAATGCATGAAGTTTTAAATATGTTCGTCGGTGGCGTCCAGCGTCGGCGTCAACACGAAACAATAGATGCGTCAAGCGTGAAATGCCACCGTCAGTTTTGTACAACGTTGGCGTCAACACAAAACGGTAGAGTCTTCAAGCGTGAAATATAACCGTTGGTGGCGTCCAGCGTCGGCGTCAACACGAAACAAAATGGCAGCATATAGATGGAGTGAATGATGGAGAGTGGGGCGACGTATTCGTCCATCCATTCGTTCTTGCTTCGTCCGTCCATGCGTCCGTCTTTGTGACCGTTCGTGCTTGCGTCTCTTCGTGCGACCGCACGTCCATCTGTGCGTCCGTCCCTGCGTTCGTCCATGCTTCCGCCCTTGCGACCGTCCATGCTTCCATCTGTCCGTGAAGCCATCTGTGCGTCCGTTCATTCATCTGTCTGTGTGTCTTTTCATCCATCTTTTCAACACTCCAAGTACCACCATCTCGCATCTTTCCATCATATATTCCCCATGTAGAAGCACCGCCATCCGCGGACATGCCAAGGGCTAAACGAGAGGTGGCACGCACACAGTTTCTTATGGCTTGCGCTTCAGGTCTATTTCCCACCGTTAACCACCTCGAGTTCATGGTATATACTAGTTCGCTGTATTCATGGCACTGCGGTTCAACGCTCTCTAAACCTTTCTAAAGCCAAGGAGGTTACGCTCAGCGAGTATAACGTGTCAACCCTTTCTTGCCAGATAGGGCTCAATGTACATGCAATGGCTGCTAATGGGGAATGAGAGACAGGAGAATTCGGTTTTTAGTTAACGCGCACACTGCAAATTTTTTATTGTTTAACAACACCTAGAAGAAATCTCCTACCGGCGCCACCTTGCAGGTCAAAATGTAACACTAGTTACACACTACGACTACGACTACGACTACTACGAGGGACGAACGGGTGCCGCTTTAAGGAGCTTCGCCCCTAAAAGTAGATGCGTCAAGCGTGATGTGTAACTATCAGTGTCTTCTAGCGTCGGCGCTAACACGAAGCAGTAGATGTGTCAGGCATGAAATGTAAACGTCGGTGTCGTCCAAGGTCGGCGTCAACACGAAGCACTATACTCGGAGACAACTTTTTGTGGCAGCACAGCCAAAACTACGTGGCCGGAGCCTTTGCACATATGTTACTAGACCAAGTAGTCCGTTTGATTGTGGTTTCGGTTTTATTTTTGATTTCACAAGCGCACCCAACATGTAATTTTTCGCCTGACCACCATGCAAGAAATTTTACATTTACTTTGGAGGCAATACTTGAAACGTTCATTTTTAAAGGAAAAAAACAGGAAACTTTTTTAAGCGTTGATATCTATTTCAGAAAAGCGAGTACGCCCAAGCACGTACTGGGTGATTGCAACAACGTGAAGCCAAGAAATCATTTCCTGAATTTCAGTGCATACGTGTTCGCCATCATTGTTTTCCTTCTTTTTGAGATGCAAGAACTTTCTGAAAACGCTCACGTTATTTTTTGAGGGGACGCAAAGGCAACAACGGGAAGCGCAAAAATCTTGGCACCGATCAATCATAAGCGCGCGTCAGACATTCGTAAATCCAAGTATGTGAAACTTAATCTTTACTCGGCCAAAAACACTGTTTTTGCACAGTCAACAGGGTATATACAATAACACGTCTGTCACTCAGGCAAAGCGGAAGGAATAACTCCATAGACGCCAATGGGAGCGGTGTTATGCCACACACTCTTCAGCGTTACTGCATTAACAATATTTGGCAGCTGAAATACCGACCACGTACGCAACAATAATTAGGAAAAGGGTCATTGGTTTTACGTACAGTTTTCATTCGAACTTATTCTTCCAAGCAGCTGGTGCAGCCGAAGACTGGCAGGTCACCAGTGTCACTTCAAAGCGGCGATTAGAGTCCCACTTTCACAGACGATATCACCCGCACACAAATTCTCTGTGATTGCATGTGTAGAAAACAAGAAATAAAGTATTTCATCACGCAGCGCTACCTTTATGTCTTTCTGATCGATGAATACAGATCACCAAATGAACACGCACACATGCTCGCTCACAAGCTTCGATGTGAACTTGCTTAAACCGAGTGACGCCATCGTTGTTTATTGGGGCATGGAAAAGGTGAAATGGCGCCATAAATCCATAAAAGTAGAAGCAACCAACAACATAAAACGTACTGAGGTGATGTTTTTCAATTATATTACAAATTCTTAAACATAATGTTTACATCTTTTCTTATTTATTATTGTTCTACGCAGTATACAAAATTTAGCGTTCTTGGACAATGTGCAGACACGCAGTAAAAAAGGGTGTGAGTGGGCTTCGTAGCCTTGGCTGTGCTGCCGCAGAAAGTCGTCGCTGAATTTAGGAACGTCAAAGTCCCAGGGGGCACAAAAAAAAACACACACACACATCATATCCACTAGGTGAATGATAACGAGTGGGGTGAAGCCGACAAACGCACGGACGGACGCATGAACGCATGAACGGACGGATAAATGCATGGACGGACAAATGAACGGGTGCACGGATGGAAGCGTAGACGGATGCATTGACAGTCACGTTTCGAGCTTCATGCACGTAACGTGTTGACGCCGATGCTGGACGACGCCACCAACGGTTACATTTCGAGCTTTGCATGTAATGTAATGACACCAATGCTGGATGCCACCAACGGTTACATTTTGCGCTTGATGCACCTAAGGGTTCGTGTTGACGCCGACGCTGGACGACGCTACCGATGGTTAAGTTTCGAGCTTGGTGAACCTAAAGATTAGTGTTGACGCCGACGCTGCACGACGCCCCCGACGCTTAGGTTTTGACCTAGATGAATGTAACGTGTTGACTCTGACGCTGGACACCACCGACGGTTACGTTTCGAGCTTTATGCATGTAAGGGGGGCCCACGGAGGGCAGACACGCATGTCGCGTCGGCTCCGCAGAATTTAAGTGATTCTCAGCGTGAAATCTAAGAGTTGACGGACGCCTTCTCACAGTGAAGAAAGTGGAAGTTCTACGGGACCCCATGGTACCGCTCTCAAGTAAATTGACGGCTACTTTTCTCCACATCGACCACTTTTCTGTAAAGCCTAGTTCACACTGAAACATCCACTTTCTACAGCGACCGAAATTCCCCTGCCACCGAAACGCAGCGTCGTTCGCACTGGACGCGCCCCACGCCACCGAATATGCCATCCACTACGGGGCGAACATGGGATGGATGCGCTGCCACCCGGTTGCTGTCGCGGCTCGCAAACGCTACTACGCTATCCGGTGGTGTATACTTCGACGATTCTCGTACGCAAAAAGCAAAAAAAGACAGAACTGCTTACTTTACTGGCAAGTGGCTGTCTTACAAAGCACGAAGAGCAGAAAAACCACCGACGCCAGCAGTGTTGGTGGGTTCGTTTTGCTCTGCAAGACCGCAACAAACTCGGTCACGCCAACAGCAAGCTCGGTCACCTCTTTCACGAAATACGGAGGCGAAGTAGGCACAGAGTAGGTTAAACTCCCGTTGGTTTCAACATTCAGTTACGTGCCCTACAAGTGAGTAGGGCTTGGCCGCCATTTTTTGAAATTACTTGATTAGCGCTCCTATTGATCCGCGGTGACCGATTCGGCGGCAGACGCCACAAAAATCGGTCCGAGAGCGATCGGCGCGGAGAGAGCCCTTTCGGCGGATCTCGCCGCCGCCGAACCGGATTCGGAGCACTTTCGGCAGCCGGAATGATCAGTGTGAACGCGGCCTAACGCCGACGAACATATGACGCCGTTGCCTCCTGCTGCTGTGCATATTGCGCTTGGCCTAGCCCACGGACGCAGGCGTGTTGAGCCCCCTCAAGGCGGCTTTTTCTCGGGTTAATGCCACAGGATGGCTACGGTGAGCGTAGACGGCGAAGATATCATGCAACAAGAGTATGAGAACGAAGCTGGTTGGCGCCTTGTGAACAGAAGAGGACCAGCCAACAAAGAAACCACAACGCATGAAGCCAAGGACCGAGAAACGCACTTCTCAAGCGAGAACGCGGTCAGTAACAGGTGGAGGAAGGGACAAAGAGCCAAATTGTGGCTGCGAGCAGGATGCCCCCGTCTGCCGAAGGAAGATTACAAGATTATTGTGCGCCCACGTGACGGCTTCAAGGTCACTGACTACGGGATCAATCGTCTAGAATGCTGCGTTGCCAACGCCGCTAAAATACCCAGAAAGGAATCGGAAGAGGACACGGTATGTGTTAACTATAAACGGTATGTGTTAACTATTAACTATATTCAATCTGGCTCTATTGTACTGCCAACCAATCTCCAAGCAATCGAAGGACTGAATCATACAATATATGCAGACGACATCACCCTATGGGTGAGAAGTGGGAGTGATGGTCAAATATAGGAAACGCTTCAAACAGCAGTCGAAACGGTCGAGCGGTATCCGGAAGGTACTGGGCTAGCCTGCTCTGTGAAAAAAATCGGAGCTGTTGCTGTAAAGACCTACTCGAAGAGGTCGCAAACAAGGCAACTGCCTGCAAGATCTCGCTCATAGAGAAGAAATACAGTTAGGAACAGCCGATGGAAAAACCATACCTTTAGTCGACAGGATCAGGGTACTGGGTCTGCTCATGTAAGCCAAGGGCAACAATGGAGAAATATTCAGACGACTGGATGCAACTGTAGCCCAAATAATGAGACTCATAAAAAAGATAGCAACTAAGCACAGTGGCATGAGGGAGGAAACACGATAAGGTTGATACAGGCATTCGTGATAAGCAGAATAGTATACGTAGCGCCGTACTTAAAATGGCGAGTCGCGGAAATGATCAAGTTAGACTGTCTCATTCGAAAAATATTCAAACTAGCTATAGGGCTACCAATCAGCACAAGCACCCACAAACAGTTACAGCTAGGCCTGCACAATACCATAGGTGAGCTTATTAAGACGCAGCGTACGGCGCAACATGAACGCCTCTCTAAGACACGAGCAGGAATACATATCCTAGAGCGACTAGGCATAACGTATCACAACACGCCGTTAAGGTGGACATCCCAAGAGAGACCAGGGAAACAATGATGATACCCCCCTTGCCAAAAAACATTCACCCCGAACACATTAAGGCCAGACGAGAGACAAGAGCAAAACAAATACAAAAAAGTTCGGGAATGACAAGGACGCAGTTTTCGTAGACGCTGCTAGATACAAGCGTAGACGGCGGTTTACCGCAGCCATAATCGATAGCAACAAACGCTGTACGACATGCGCGACGATACGCACCACAAGTACCGAGACAGCGGAAGAGGTAGCCATAGCGCTCGGAATAGCTCAGACAAACGCAGCCGTGATAGTCAGTGACTCTCAAACGGCAGTGAGAAACTTTGCCAACCGCCGCATCTCCCCGGAGGCACTACGCATTTTACAAGGAGGGTGTCGAACAAGCCCCAGAAGTACATATATTATATGGACACCTGCTCACACCATCGCGTGGGACAGGAACAACGGGGCTGTACATGACGCAGCTCGAGGGCTCACCGACCAAGCTGTGTTCTCAAGTGCCGCGCCAGCCTCCTCCGGTGATTACGGCGTGGCAGACGAGTGGGAGTGGGAAGACAGAATGACCAGATACAATGACATTGCAAAACATTATAGATTACAGAGGGTCATATTCCCACCCCCTTACCCAAAATTAACAAAATGAGTCTGTCGAATGACGGCAGTTACAAACTACGACGTATCCAAATCCTGCACTCTCACACATTATATATCCTGATATATATAAACGAACAGGTGCAAGCGTTGTGACTCCAGAGCCACTCTGGAGCATATGTTATAGGAATGTAGAGGGATTAGTGCTCATAACAAGTATGCGGCCTCTGCTGACAGCCTTCGCGCACACTGGGGAGCAGCAATTCTCAGCTCCGGCCTCGAAGACGAAATGTAGGCCGTCCAACGGGCCGAGGAAGCGGCCAGGATTGAAGGACTCCTGACCGTAAGCTAGGCGGGGCCATTTGGCCACCCCATCTACTCGCCGGACTCTGAATGAAGTTCTTTCCTCCTTCTTATGCATGCAAGGGAGGCGTTGGTAATGTTCTAACGCCGATGCTGGATTGTGCCACCGACGGTTACACTTTGCGCTTAGTGCATCTACTACTTCTTGTAGACGCCGACGCTGCACGCCACCGACATTTCACGCCTGATGTATCGAAAGCATTTGCCTAAATAAAGTTATAGCCTGAAAAAGGGCTTTCAAAATACACTGCAAGGACTAATAATCTTCCAGATCACAAGTAGCAAAAGAAGGGGGTAAGGGCGTTGTACTTCTGGCTCCGAAATAACGGCGCACAAAAAAAAAATCATGCTAAAATTGGTGAGAGATGGCAACAGCCTGCGCGAATGCCCGCTGATTTTGGCGGAGTTTTTTGGGGTCACTTTTTATATTTCTCCACCCTAAAAAAGATGTGATGTAGGCTTCCTAATGTTGCAAGCGAAGCCATCTTTGCTTTATGAAGGTGCCGCTTACTCACAAGAGATTTTTAACATACAAACTTCGCAAACGCTGTTCGCCAGAACCGAGAAAATCTGCTTATTGCCCCGTCATCTGTCAATAAAAAGTGAACTAAAAATGGTCGCGATAACTCCAGCGCTGCGTGCAGCTTCGCGCAGCTTGAGGGAAGCACACGCAGTGGCTGTGTAGCGGTAATCTAGAACAGAAGGCAGCAGAAAGGGGGCTGGTATTGGGGCATTCATTCATAAAAGTATAGGCTGGCAAAGGGTCAAGCAGGAGTGCGAGGAACATTTATGGCTAAAAGGGAAATTCGCAGGTCAAATGACACTCCTTGGTTTCGTGTACTTGTGGACGGGAGCAAAGGCCAGAGAGGAAAACCAGGCAATGTTAAAGTGTATATCAAAGGACAATCAGGAGTTGGGAAGAGAGTGCGAGATAATTATACTAGGAGACATGAATGCGCACATAGAAGATATAGATGGGTATACCGACCCGACCGGCAAAATGATCATGGATATGTGTGAAAGGCTTGATTTGATCATTTGCAACAGTACCGAGAAGTGTGAAGGGCAAATAACATTGGAGGTAGGAAGGCTTCAGTCGACAATAGATTATGCACTGATGTCACATACGATGTATGATAAGCTCAGGGGAATGCACATAGATGGAGGTGGCTCCAAAAGTCTGGGTAGCGATCACAAACGTATCAAGCAAAGTTTTGGAAGAGCAGTGAAAGTGGGAAGGAGACAAGATGAGCAACTACAGGAAAATTTTTATCCAGAAAGGCAAAGTGAAATAGCCACTAAACAAATTGAGAAAGTAATCACGGAGGATAATAAGACAGTGTGAACATACACGAATCTAATTAGACTCTTTGAGCTAGAGCTTGCTAAGACGCGTGACAAGTCACCCCGCAAAAGAAGACACAAACCCAAATGTTGGTGGGATGAGGAAGTTAAGAGAGCCATAGCAAAACGTCAGGAAGCCTCTAGGAAACACAGGCGTGCTAAGCAGCGGGGTGAACCGACAGATGATGTTGAAAGAAAATGGGCAACCTTTCTAAGCTGTATAAAGGATGCATCCCTTCTGATCAATTAAAAGATTAAAATGAAGGGAGCTCTGTGGCTGCTAGAAGTACATAAAAAAGATAGAAAGGCAGCTGCAAAATTTTAGAACCATCTAAACTCGCTAAGGAATGAGACGAGCCTAGAGCAAAGTTTTATATCTACAGCCCAAGGTGCTAGGCTCGAAGGGGACGAAGCTATTGAATATATAAGAACAAGGGTGACAAAAAAAATTTCAACAAAGAAGTACTTTATGCACCACAATAGACAAGGACGAATCAAGTGGTGCAATGGCTCCATTTTCACAACAAGAGTGAGAAAGGGCTGAGAAATGGTTCCTAGTAGTACATCAACAGGCCCAGATGGCATTCCAATTAGGCTGATAAAGACATTAGGTCCGAAGCCTAAGCAGGCTTTGAGAGATGCAGAGAGCACAATAATAATCAATGGCGAAGTTCTCGATGGATGGAAACTTACCAGGATGAGCATGATCTATAAAGGAAAGGGGGACAAAGCTGACATAAACAACTACCATCCTAAAACAGTGACATCAGTGGTCTACAGGCTGGTGAAGCAGATTATAAAGGAAAGACTACAGGCATGGAATGAAGATGAGGGGGTGCTGGGGGAACTGCAGAATGGGTTTCGGAAACACAGGAGGTTGGAAGACAATCTGTTCTCACTGACGCAGTGCATCGAAATAGCAGAAAAGGAACACAGGCCCCTGTGGCTGGCATTTTTGGAAATCAAGGGAGCGTACGATAGCGTGGTTCAAGAGGAATTGTGGGGAATACTGGACACACTAGGCGTGTAACATGTAGTCACTAATCTTTTAAAGGGTATCTATAAAAGTAACAAGGTAGTTATAAAGTGGGAAAAACAGGTATCCAAGTCTGCAGAGGTAAAACGGGAGCTTAGGCAGGGGTGCACCCTGTCACCCTTATTATTCATGATGTACCTACAAGGATTAGAGGCAAAATTAGAGGGAAGTGGACTGGGCTTCAAACTCTCTTTAGTCAAACAAGGAAAACCTATTGATCAGGCACTACCAGCATTAATGTACGCAGATGATATAGTGCTAATGGCCAACAACAAGGAAGATTTGCAGAGATTGATGGACATCTGCGGTAATGAGGGAAATAGGTTATATTTTAGATTCAGTAAGGAAAAATCAGCAGTCATGATTTTCAATGACAACGAAAGTAGTGAGCTTAGAATACAGGAGGTCACGCTGGAGATAACAGATAAATACAAATATCTGGGCATATGGATAAGCAATGGGACCGAGTATCTGAGGGAACACGAAATATACGTGACGACTAAAGGTAACAGGAATGCAGCAGTCATGAAAAATAGGGCACTGTGGAATTACAATAGGTATGATGTTGTGAGAGGAATATGGAAAGAGTCATGGTTCCTGGGCTGACGTTCGGCAATGCGGTCTTGGCATGAGATCAGAAGTTCAAGCAAGATTAGAAATTAAGCAACGTGGAATAGGTAGGCTTGCTTTAGAAGCTCACGGGAATACACCAAATCAGGGAGTACAATGTGATATGGGATGAACATCATTTGAGGGCAGGGAAGCTAGCAGCAAGATAAAATTTGAGAAGCGATTTAGAGAAATGGGAGAGGAGCGTTGGGCTAGGAAGGTTTTCAGCTACTTGTACATGAAGAATGTCGATACAAAATGGAGGAAGCGAACCAGGAAGTTTACCGGTAAATACTTAGAAAACAGCAGGTGGCCAAACCAAAAAGAACTATCGGTTAAGAAGAAAGTGAAGGAAACGGAGACTGACATGTTGAGAATGGGCATGATTAAGAAGTCCGCACTAGATATCTATCGAACTTTTAAGCAGGAAATTGCCAAGGAAAGGATCTATTATAATACTCGGGGTAGTTCTCTACTGTTTGAGGCCAGGACAGGAGCACTGCGAACCAAGACATATCGGGCCAAATACGAAAGGGTAGACACAGTATGCAGTGCGTGTAGAGAGGAAGAAGAAACTGCCGAACACTTGATAATGCTCTGTAAAGGGCTTCACCCTATAGTTCAGGATGATGGCGCAGAGTTTTTTAAAGCACTGGGGTTTAGGGACCGAGAGGGTATAATAAACTTTAAGTGGGTAGACTTAACTAGAAGGAGGTTATCTGATTGGTGGCTAAAGTCAAAGCACGAGTGAAAATTAAACTCTTCAATGCAAAGTACGAATACTCAAACTCACTTTTTAAGAGAAAAAATACACATAGTTTTTGGTTCATTAGGTATTACGGCTTGGTGGCGCGAGCCACCGCCCGATCTAAAGGGTAGGGCAATATCCATTCATCCATTCATCCATCCATCTAGTGTTCTGTACAGGTGGTCCCAGATTGCGCAATGATCTGCAGGCACCTAGAGTTACTGTATATGTTATCTTTAGGTGGCAGAGTTGCGCCACTGTTTTCCTGGTACCGGTCACTCCGGCTGCAAGATTTTAACGTCCCCATTAGCCGAGCGCCATAGCGTGGTCACGGGTGGTTCATTCGCACTGCAGAGAAGCCAACACTGCGCAGACGACGCCGATGCTTCGCAGATTCTTGGCAGATTAGGCATGGTTCATATCGGTTGTTGTTATTCTCGTCGAGCATTTTAGGTGCTGCACCCAAGTTGCCTGTTGGTCCCGAGAAATGTGGTAGCAAGTTCATTCCTTGTTGAACAGTAATACGTACAGTCCATGAGATGAGAGGCGGGTGCAGTAAGGTGTCGCTGTAGAAAGATCAGTGGTCAGCGAGGAAGGAATAAACGCTTGGCCGTGGTCTGCAGCAGGATTTTCTTTTGAAGGGGGGAGGGGTGCAAATCATTGTTGGATCGCGTTTTAGAGAGAGGTAAAGCAGCGATTTAGGTCGGGTGAGGACTAGTGCTGTTGTGGCCAGCGTCTCCTTAATGCTGTGTGTGGCTTGAGGTGGTATGTGGCCCTTTTGCACCCCCCTGCTATTGCCCACGCACTTGGCTCCTTTTTATCTATCCACGACACTGCGAAAATTACTCTATTTGTATTATCTATAGATGCAGTGAGTACGTTACCCATGCAGAATTGGTCAATGTGGGTCGGTTGCAAACATCTAAATTGGTCTATCGGAAAAACTCTAAAAATAAAGCACGAAGCCTAACCAGAAACAATCGTATGACCAGGTGTTGCTGCTAGCATGTGAATATAAAACAGCTTTCAAACCTTAAGTGAAAGGAATGTTGGACGCGACAGGCCAGTTGAACAACGACTCACATCAACTATCATGAGCCGGGAGCGTAATACAAGCGTAATAGAAATGCATCGCGTGACGCGGGCGTCGCACGGCTACTCTCAATTGCTATCCGCTCGATTTAGTTGAAGACTACGAAACTTTAGGTGGCTTCCTCAAATAGTTACCGATTTAGTTCAACCCGGCCGAAAATTCTCATCTATACCTGGCTCGATTACAATGAATTGTGCAAAAGTACTTTTATATCTGTAAACAGAAAAAAAACGGCAGAAAATAATACGAAGCTACTGTGATAGCTATGAGTCCAGGGAAACAAAGAAACAAACAAACGAACTGCTCACTACTTTTCTTTTCCTCCTTTTTTCTTTTCAAATTCACAATTGGCTCTTGATCGCAATTCTATTACTAATGCTTCTTAGGAACGAAGCAATGCAAAAAGTATCGGGCAAATTCACCTTATAATTCGCCAATCCCCTTCTTTGGGCACGAGTCATGTTCTGAGAAAAAGAACAACAGATACTAAAAATATATATCTCGCTGGTTAAACAAGCCGACGCACTTTGTTGCATTATCAAATACCAACTACACGATCATAAGATCAATGTTTCTAGGCGTCACTGGAGCAACCGAGTTTCGCTTGTAGCTTCCTAAAAAACACAAAGGAAGAAAAAAAACACTAATATTCTTAAGCACGAGCACCGCTCCTACGTGGGTGGTGAGTGGCTTTGTTTCAAGACGCTTGAAACCGAGATGGTGTACCTTAGCGCAACTCTGTTACCTAAATGTGACCTATAGAGAAATTCTAAAGGGCCCCAGCAGAATCGGCCTTGGGCATGTCCGGGTTTTGTGAACGCAATTTCACAAGCGCTATGATTTAATAATTGTGTTGAGACTCGCTAACCTATTTTTCTCTTTATCCCACTCTCACGCACGAATGAAGCTGCCCGCTTGGTGCCCCGGTAATCAAGGTACCTGCTGCCAGAACGAGTGCATTTGTCCTGGTCGATATAATCCCTGCCTGCTCCCGCATTCAACTTCTCCCATGCCATGTCCTAACACGGCAGCTACTACCACGCCATGTCCTACCTGTCCTACCACGGCAGCTACTACCACGGCATCTACCACCACACCTCGATATCATCCTACAAAGCGGCACCGTCTTTAAACGTTTTCCATTAAAAGCTCAAAAGAATATTAATAATCATAAAGCGTACTCAATGCACTTGAGTGGTATTTAAATAAATCTATGGAATGCAATCGATAAGTGTTTCGCACAGCAACATGATTAAAGCAAATGAGGCCCGAGAAGCCAGCTATGACTTTCAAAACGGCAAGTATACACGGTAGGCTTGCGCGCGTTATAACTATATTTGCTAGGCTCGGAAAAAATGGCTGCGTATCTGCGTGCTTCAATGCAAAGGTTGTCTAAAGACGATAGCCATCTGTCTGCATGCGCTGCGTGGAAGATGGACGTTATTTAGTACATATTTCAAGAAACGAAAGCTTTTGTGAATCGCAGAGACACTCTTAGGTGGACGCACTTTTATCGAGGCGTAGGAAACGCCCGCTTCTTCGTTCATAGCGTTGCATTATCAGCGCAACCTAATAAGCACTGTGATATTTATAATTACGTGCCTAGGCATTTGATTTATTAGTTTACTTTTTATTATAGATACTAAGATCTATTCCCAGATCATAGCAGGGTGGTTACACATCACAAATACAAAACATTTAGCACACTAATATTGCAGGCTTTCTCCATACATATGTAAGAATTTCAAAGGGGAAAAAAACACTGGCATCGAATGAATGAAATATCATGAAGAAATTCATAACATATTCAGATGTTTTTATAACTTGGCTAAAAACTTTTGAGAATCTATTGAGGTAATAGGAGTATTTCAGTCCGTTATAGTCCGCAGAAAAAGAACATTTAAAACAGTTATTTAATGGGGTGAAGGGAACTATGGTTAATAAATGCATTTGTCTTGTTTTATCAACTGTTGAGTAGAAAAAAATAATTCGAAGTGTGGACGTTATAATGACCCTCTATGGACTGATATGAAAATTTTAATTGGCAGACATGGTTGCGCTCTGTCACCGGATGTAGTCGACTGCGTTTATTTAGCTCACTCACAGATGTGCGGCCATTAGAGAGAGAGTCAGAGAACTCTTTATTGAAATGCAGAGAATTTAGCCGGCATGTAAAATTCGCTGACTTGCTACTCTGCGTTGGGAAGGGGATTGAGGATCGAAAGTACAAAGAAGAAGAAAGAGAGAAAAAAAAGTCAAATTGTGAATATAGTTTATAGTATAAAAAGAAATAAAAGAAAAGGCCACCTCTTTGACCATTGAATGAGGACGCGTGTTAATAGTTTTTTTCGTGGTATCAAGCTACCACCGCTACAGCTTGTCTAGCTGACCGATGCTGTTCAAGTATACAATAGCATGCCGCTGTAAAGTCGGGCAGGCTGAAGGTCCCAATACGCAGTCAAGTGAGAAAGTTCTCTCGGTTATATAATGCATGCAATGTTCATAAAGCGCACGCTCCTCAGCATACGGTCTACACTCAAACAATATATGTTGCACTGACTCGATGGAGCCACAGTTGTTGGAATACGGACTCACTGACTGACCGAAGTGGTACCATAGGCTCTCAACATAAGCACTGTTTAGACGTAAGCGATGGTGTAACATTTCCAGATGGCGAGAAATCTGGAATGAAAGTCTTGTTCTCATATTGGGGCCGATTAAGTGAAGGAAAGCATAATGATGTGTCGGAAGGTTCTAGCGTCTCTTATTTTTTACAATCGCAAGACTTTTGGCCATGTGAGCTGCATCTAGTTTAGTGAAATAAGTTCCTCTGTAATTGTGGTGTCCAAGACACTTGCGTGCTGCTTCATCTGCTTTCTCATTGGCGGAAATTCCACAATGACCCGGTATCCACTGAAATGTGATAGAGTTCCCTGTGGTCACAGCCAGGTGATGTAGATATGCTATGTCGAACGAAATGAGGTGACAATTAATTTTCTTTAGGAGGTTGAACAATATTTGTAGTGCTCCTTTGGTGAAAATTACTGATCGTTCCGGCGTTTGGCGCAAGATGTAGAGGACAGCTTTTTTGATGCCATAAAGTTATGCTGCTGTCGAAGATGTGATCCATTGCAGTCGACAGGATAGCATTTGTCTTGTAGAAGGGATATAAAGTCCATAAGCGGGTCTCCTCAGTGGTTGAGGCGTTGGTGTAAATGTGCGAGTGCTGAGCATAGTTCTCGGTTAAGAAGAGGAGAGTAGTCTGCATCAGCGCAACCTGTGACATTCGTCTCTTTGCCCCATTGAAGCCAGGTGCATCTTTTTTATAGTGAGATGCGAAAGTGTCCAGGGAGGAAATGTTGCAGGCATTAATTTTTGTGGCTGATTACCAGGAAAGAGTTGACACATTTGCACAGCTTGGCTGAACGAAGAATTGCTGTGCGATAGGTGAAGTCGGTACAGGAAATGCTTTTTACCTTGTAATACATGTCGAAGATGTGTACGCATGGTTTCTTGTATAGAGATGACATCCAGTGGGAGAGATCCTGCTTCCGCTACAGTTCCCAATGCAGATGAGCTCTACGGGAGCCCTAGACATATTCGTAGGCAGCTGTTGCATGGGGCTTCCAAAATTTTCCAAAATTTGCTGGGAATAATTGGTGAAGCACCAGTAGACAATCGCGTAATGTTCCCCCAATGTATGCTTTCTGAAGCAGTACCAGTAAGCGGCGACTACATCCCCATCGTGTTCCAGCCATGAATTTGGATAGTTAAGTGGCTGCTACTATTCTAGTTCGAAATTTCTTCACCTGAGGAGACCGGGAAAGATTTTTGTCGATGATGATTCCCTGGAATCTTTGAGACCATACATAGGTCAGTGGCCATCCACCGAGGATTAGCGCAAACTTGCTCATTTTCTTTTTTGTGAAAGCAATGGCTGGGCTCTTTTCTGGTGAAAGGTACATGCTTCGGGGCCTAAGATATGTGGAGATGTTCTGTAAAGCTTTTTGAAGTCGCTGCTTGGTGGTTTACCGTGAACTTGAAGCGCTCCAGATGCAGATGTCATCAGCGTAAATCGTGATGTGTACTCCTCGAGGGAGTGATTTCGTTATGTGTATCAGGGTAAGGTTTAAAAGAAGCGGGCTGAGCTCGGCACCCTGGGGTACGCCCTTCGCTACTGTATAGAACTGTGTGCGACCATTCGGAGTGCTCATATATATTTTCCGCTCTTCTAGATAGTTCTCAATCCATTTGTATAGATTCCCTCCTAGGCCAAGAGCTTCTATAGTTGCTAGAATGGCGTGGTGAAAGACTGAATCGAAAGCTGCCTTGATGTCAAGGAATACGGCTATTGGGATTCTGCCTGCCGAAAGATCCTTTTCAACAGAAGGGACAGTGCGATGACATTGTCGATAGCCGACCTGCCTTGGCGAAACCCATTCATTTCTTGCGGAAACTCGTTGCGGCTTTCTAGGAACCAGGTCAATCGTTTGTGAATCATTCGCTCCATGAGTTTGCCAACGCAACTCAGTAGGGCGAAAGGCCGGAAAGAGGTGTAGCTTGTTGGCTGCTTACCAGGTTTCAAAATAGGCAATATTGTTACGAGGTTGGTTGCTTCTGAGCGAGATGTATTTGCAGAGTAAAAACTACAGGCAAGAGACACAATGGCTGATTGGCCCAGTCGCGCGCCTGTCAGTCGCACCTCTTCCTTTTCTTCCTCTCCGTAGCAGGACCCCCGGGCGTTGGAGCGCCGTCTCGGCGAGAGTCCGGAGAAGTGCGACAGAAGTAGGGTTTCAAGCGCGAAACATGGACAATGTCAACTAGTGACGAACTTGGTGACGTATTGGAGTGCAATGGCGCTATCTCGTAGGTTACGTCGCTAACTTGACGTAAGACTAGGTAGGGTCCGGCGTATCGGGACAAAAGTTTTTCGGAGAGACCTACACGGCGACACGGTGACCAGAGGAGCACGTGGTCACCTGGGGCAAACGTTATATTTCGATGCCGGTGGTCGTAGCGGGCTTTTTGCATATCCTGTGACCTGGTGAGGCGAGACTGGGCAACTTGACGAGCCATGTGAGCCCGATCAATGGCTTCGCGCGCGTACTCGGAAGGAGATGGCACGAGAGGCAAGGTGGTTTCAAATGGCAATATGGGGTCGCGACCATATAAAAGATAAAAAGGCGAGAATCCCGCAGTGTCATGTCGAGAGGAGTTATATGCGAAGGTCACATAGGCCAACGTTGTATCCCAGTCTCGATGATCATCGGAGACGTACATCGAAAGCATCTCTGTGAGCGTGCGGTTGAGACGTTCAGTTAGGCCATTAGTTTGTGGGTGGTAGGCGGTAGATAGCTTATGGGCTGTAGCACACGATCGAAGGAGGTCATCGACAACTTTGGACAGGAAAGAGCGGCCGCGGTCCGTAAGCAGCTGTCGGGGTGCACCATGGTGTAAGATGACGTCATGAAGAAGAAAATCCGCGACGTCAGTGGCGCAACTGGTTGGCATGGCCTTTGTTATCGCGTAACGGGTCGCATAATCTGTGGCGACGGCAATCCATTTATTTCCTAGTGTCGTCGTCGGAAAAGGGCCAAGAAGGTCGAGTCCCACGCGATGAAATGGTTCAGAGGGGACTTCAATTGGGTGAAGATATCCAGCTGGCAGCAAAGAAGGTCTTTTCCGGCGCTGGCAGAGGTCGCAAGTGGCGACATATCGACGTACGCTGCGGTACAATCCAGGCCAGAAAAATCGACGTCGCACGCGGTCGTATGTGCGGGAAACGCCGAGGTGTCCCGCTGTTGGTGCGTCGTGAAGTTGTTGAAGTATGGCAGGCCGTAGATGACGAGGGATGACAAGCAGAAGCTCAGGGCCTTCAGTGGTGACGTTGCGGCGGTAGAGGATGCCGTCATGCAGCACGAACATACGGGATTCACCGTCATGGCTGTCAGACTGGATGGCGTCGATGATAGTGCGCAATGACTCATCCCGTCGTTGTTCGATGCGCATATCGCTGACGTCTGTAAACGCCATTACTCTGCTCTCCAGGTCAGGCGCAACGGGATCAGGAGGATCTACCGGATATCGAGAAAGACAGTCTGCGTCCTTGTGCAAACGGCCAGACTTGTAGCTGACGCTAAACGAAAATTCCTGAAGCCTCAGAGCCCAGCGAGCCAGACGTCCAGTCGGGTCCTTCAGAGAAGTCAGCCAACAGAGGGCGTGGTGGTCCGTAACGACAGTGAAAATGCGACCATATAAATATGGCCGAAACTTGGCGACGGCCCAAACTAAAGCTAGACACTCTCTCTCGGTGATGGAATAATTCATCTCCTGGGGAGAAAGCAGGCGACTGGCGTAAGCTATCACGCACTGTCTACCGTGGTGCCGCTGAGCGAGAACTGCGCCGATACCGTGGCCACTGGCGTCGGTGCGAACCTCTGTGGCAGCAGAAGGATTAAAGTGGGCAAGTATGGGGGGCGTAGTTAGGTAGCCGATGAGAGCGGCGAACGCTTGAGCCTGCTCAGGGCCCCATGAGAATGTGGTATCCTTCTTCAGCAAATCTGTCAGTGGCCGGGCAACGTCAGCGAAGTTTTTCACAAAACGGCGAAAGTAGGAACATAAGCCGACGAAGCTACGGACGTCGGATGTAGAACGGGGCACTGGAAAGCTACGGACGACGCGTATCTTTTCGGGATCTGGTTGGACACCATCGGCGTTTACAATATGGCCCAGAATGGCAATCTGACGGTGACCAAATTGACACTTCTTGGAATTGAGTTGTAGCCCAGCTGTTCTGAAGACTGCGAGAATTGCAGCGAGACGGGTCAGGTGGCTATCGAAAGTAGATGAAAAGACTATCACATCGTCTAGGTAACAAAGACAAGTAGACCACTTGTAACCACGCAGGAGAGAGTCCATCATTCGTTCGAATGTGGCAGGGGCGTTACATAGTCCAAAAGGCATGACCTTAAACTGGTATAAACCATCTGGTGTAATGAAGGCCGTCTTCTCGCGGTCCATTTCATCGACAGAAATCTGCCAGTAGCCGGACCGGAGATCTATAGACGAGAAGTATGTAGCCCCGTGTAGGCAGTCCAACGCGTCATCGATGCGTGGTAGCGGGTACACGTCTTTTCGTGTGATCTTGTTTAGGTGGCGATAGTCAACGCAGAAGCGCCAGGTACCATCTTTTTTCTTCACAAGGACGACAGGGGAGGCCCAAGGACTACTTGATGGTTCTATGACACCTTTGTTGAGCATTTTGTCCACTTCTGCTTGGATAACTCTACGCTCAGTTGGGGAGACACGATAGGGGCGTCGGCGAATAGGACTGGCGTCACCAGTATTTATACGGTGCTGAACAGTGGATGTTTGCCCTAGAGGTCTGTCGTCGAAAGAAAAAATGTCGGTATATGACGCGAGAAGGCGATGGATGTCATTGGCTTGCGCAGGGTTGAGGTCGGGTGCAATCATCTTCGAGAAACGATCTGGCCGAGAACAGGTGCTGTTCGCTACTGGAGACTGAAGTAAATCAATCTCGGTGGTGAGCGCTGCTATTTCGAATTCGTCAGCATTAGATACGCTGGCCAAGAACATGCCACGAGGAAGCACTTGAGGGCACAAGCTGAAATTGAGAAGTGGAAGCGAGGTACAATTGTCAGTAACAGTCACAAGCGTATGGGGAATGGCAATGTTGCGGCTCAAGAGGACGTCGGCGAGAGGAAGGAGGACATATTGACCATCGGTAACTTGGGGCTGTGCGGTCAAAACGACGAAGGTGGCTGCCTGAGCTGACAGCCGCACATCCTGAAGAGAGCACAGGCGCGGCGGGGCAGTGGGGGGGTCAGCGACTATCTGAGGCAACTCTAGCTGAAGAACGCCTGTAGCACAATCGATCAGAGCAGAATGATTCGACAAGAAGTCCAGGCCTAGGATAATGTCATAAGGGCAGTGGTCAATCACGGCTAAAATGACAGAAGTAGTGTGGTCCTTTATACGTAAGCGGGCAGTGCACAGACCGAGAACCATCGGCGTGCCGCCATCGGCCACACGGAGCATTTGTGCAGCCGCTGGTGTCAGAACTTTCTTTAAACGTGTGCGTAGGCTTGAACTCATGACCGAAATGCTTGCGCCGGTGTCGACAAGTGCTTGTACAGGTTCGCCGTCTACTTTAACGTCTATTACACTTCGTCTGGTGGGAACGGAAAGAGGATTTGCTGCGGAAGTCGTCAATGCAGCACCACCTCCGGGGGCTGCATTTCTCAGTTTTCCGAGACAACGCGGCCGGAAGCCACGGGGGACGAGAAGCGCCGTGGCTGCGGCGAACGGGACGATGGGCGACGTGTTTGCGGCGATCGAGACTGGTGCCCACGTGGTGAAGGCGAGCGGCTGTACCAAGTGTTCCGAGAATGGTCAATGGCATTGGGCTCTTCGGCAGGTGGAAAGGTGCGGGCGGTATCGTCGAAACGGGTCATATTGGTCGTTGCGCGATGTGCCGAGGACCATGTGTTGCGGCAGTAACGGGCAATATGTCCAACGCGGTGGCAGTTGAAACATATAGGGCGGTCATCTGCAGTTCGCCACTCAGCCGGGTTGCGAGTACGTGGAGAAGACCGTCGGTCGGAGAAGGGCATCACGAAAGGGCGTTCGCTGACTCTAGGCGCGGTGACATGGCACACGGAATGCACTCCGATGTTTTCAAGCTCCCGGCGCACGATGGCTTGAACAAGAGGAACAGTAACAGGAGTGGCATCGGTACTGCGCGAATAGAACGCCGAGGGCGCCATAGCTTCCAGTTCACGACGAACAATGCGTGTAAGGTCTCCCGGCGGCGATGCACGTTGTGGTGTTGACTGGTCCTCGCAAGTAGATGTTGCAGCGGTGTTTGGGAGTCGAGCGAATGTTTGTAGAATGCGGCGACTTTTCACTTGCTCGAACTGACGACACTCTTTGATGATCGCGTCTACGGTGGAACAGCCCTTGCACATCAGGAGATTGAACGCGTCGTCGGCAATCCCTTTCAGAACATGTCCCACCTTGTCACCTTCTGTCATGTCGCTTTCGGCCTTTCGGCAGAGGGCCAGCACGTCTTGAATGTAAGCGAGGTATGACTCCGTAGGGGATTGGGCACGGCAGGCCAATTCCTTTTTGGCGGCGATCTTCCGACTGGCGGTTTTGCCAAACACCTCCCGCATCTTTGCTTTGCATTGGTCCCAGCTTGTGAGTTCTTCTTCATTGTTCTCATACCACACCTTGGCCGTGCCTCTCAAATAGAACAGCACATTAGCCAACTGAAGTGTGGGATCCCATCTGTTCGGCACACTCACTCGTTCAAACATGGCCAGCCAATCGTCAACGTCGACGCCATCGGTTCCGCAGAATGTACCGGGATCCTTGAGAGGCGTGAAAACGTACGGTTGCGACGCCATGTTCGTCGGAGACGCTGACGTTGACGCGGAGGGCTGAGCATTGGCCATGGCTGGAAGGGCGATGCGACGTCCGCTGCGGAGCTCCGTTGCCTGATGGTTACCCAGCACCTCTCACCAATATGTTACGAGGTTGGTTGCTTCTGAGCGAGATGTATTTGCAGAGTAAAAACTACAGGCAAGAGACACAATGGCTGATTGGCCCAGTCGCGCGCCTGTCAGTCGCACCTCTTCCTTTTCTTCCTCTCCGTAGCAATATTTTCGCCAGCTTCCACTCAGCAAGGACCACTCCAGACATCTACGAGGAATAATAATACTCTAGGAATGGTAGGTGGGACGCGTAGGGTAGCTTTGAGGTGGCTTTATAGGTTACTTCGTCATGGCCAGGTAACGTGTGCCGGTTTGACTCACCGATAGCATTGTTCAGTTCCTCAATTGTGAAAGGTATGTCTAGCGCTGGCACTGCCACCCGTGAATTGCCAGGCTGGCGACCTGCCGATGCGGGCCAAAGCGTTGAATTTGCTGATAGTAGTGCGCAGTATCCTTCTGAGAGCTCTTTGAGGGATTTTCGTTCGTACAGGGAGAATGTGGCGAAAGGGTGAAGCTGCTGGATTGACATGAACATGTCTCTAAATACCCGCCAGATTGTTGACACAGGTTGGCCAACATCTAGTGTTGAGCAAAAGTCACGCCTCTTTGCCAGCTACGTTTATCCAGGTAGCGCCGAATATGACGATGTGTCTGTCGACAGGCTCGCAGGTCTTCTAAATTCTTTGTGCGCGGAACTTTCCGTTCCGCTCGCCTGCGAATAACACACAGTCTTTCAAAATGCTCTTCATTTGACGGAAATTCGTCGTTTTTAGTTGAAACGTGTGTTTATTCTTTTAGGCAATGAACAATTAGAGCGAGTAATTCATCATCCTTTGTAGTGGCAGTGATTCCCTTTCATGTTTTGTCTTTGTACGCCTTTCAATCTGTGGAGCTCATTACGGTTTTCTTCGATGTCATACTTACACCAGCAGCTGATATCATGATTGGGTAGTGATGACACCCACGCGTTTTTAAGTTGGTGCACCAGTCAAATTTGCGAGCGACTGAACTTGTTACAAAGGTCACGTCGATGCTGCTGGTAGTCGTGGCGCCTCATAGGAAGGTGATGCTGCCGTCATTTAGAGGTTCAATTGAATATTTTGAGAGCAGCTCTGCGAGCTTTGCTCCTCGAGAACAAGTGTGTGAGCTGCCCCAAATTTCATTGTGGGCATTGAAGTCTCCCCAAATGATGTGTGGGGAAGGTGTCTTTAAATCAAGTTTTCAAGCCTTCATGCGTTGATAGGCCCGCCTGATTCCAGGTATGTTCCGATGAGAGTGTATTCCTGTATACCTATTATCGTTATGGCACACACATATTCGTTGCCACAGTGGGGCGCAATGTTATTCGCGGAGGCTGGAATGTCTTTACGAAAGCCGATGAGTAATCTGCTGATATCGTCAGGTTACTTTGAGTGATGAAAATAGTTTTCAAAGGAATTGTAAATGAATCGAATTACCTTATGCTGTACACGTTCAAGTTTTTTATTAGTCATTGAAGTGAATGAGTTTCATATAATAACTGCATATTTCAACAACGGTCGAATAAATTTTAGGTTAGCAAACGAACAGTAGGTGTCGAAGGCTTCAATGTGCGTTTTAAAAAAAAAACAATTCACGCAAGCAGCCAGAAGCAACGGTATTAATGTGCTTATTCCAAGAAAAATAATAGTGAAGCACAGGCACAAATATTTGTATTGTGTTACTTATAATAGCGATACTTTATTCATAGCGTACTCATAATGAAGTGGCCCTTTTGCTGGTAATTTTCATCTAAACAGTTTTGTGAAAATTCTTTACGATTTGCCATTTTTCGCATTGTGTAATGACTTTGCCAGGTCATTATTTAGGCGCACCTGATCATGTACTGAACATACCCTAATATACAAAATGCAGTCATCTACATAAGGTTTCTCTGAAAAAAAAGTTCTTCAACAATGTCATTAATAATTAATAAAAAGAAAAGTGGTCCTAAAACTGACCGCTGAGATACACCAGCAACAACCACAACACTTTTAGATGAAGCATTGTTTAAGGTCATGAATCGGCGTCTGTCAGATAGGTAGGTCGTAATCTAAGCAAATATTTCATTGATATTATATAACAACCTAATTTATGAAATAATTTATTATGCAACGCCTTGTAAAATGCCTCACGAAAATAGTGAGTATATCGTCATTTTCCTTCATTATACGATTGCGTAAAATCATGCATGCTTTCAAAAAATTGAGTGCACGTGGGAAATCTACACCTAAAACCATGTTGTTTATCCACGAGTACTTTGTACTCTTCCAAGAAGCCTACTATATGTTTATGAAATATATTGTTGACCTTTTGTGGGACGATGCGCATGTGTGCCTGACGACAAAGACGAAAGGTGGTCTCCACTCGCTCGCAGGTGAACTGGTCACGCCATCACCGCTGGTTATAGGTACATCTCATCCACAGCCTCGTCGATACGGCGTCGCGCCTTATCCGTAACATATTTGGTGGAGGTTAAACGTTCCCCATCCTCACCACGAAGCTTCGCAGTGGCCGCACCGTTTAGTCTCCGGCCATGGCTACGAATGACAACCCGTCAGCGTCTCCATCTGTAGCTCCAGCCACTCATACCTAATGATGCCCTACCTGCGTGAGCCGGTACGTTCTCCGCACAACCTGGGCTTGACGTTGACTACTGGCTGCTTATGTACGAGCGTGTTAGCCAGACACACCGATGGGACCTTATCATAATGCTCGCCAACATAATCTTTTACTTGGACGGCTCCTCACATGTTTGGTTCGGCGCCCTTGAGACTGAGATTATCAGCTGGGACATCTTCAAGGAGCGACTACGCCACATCTTTGGGGACCCATCCAGTTGCCTAACGGAAGCGCGAAGGGAACTCGCCGCTCGTGTGCAGTCCTCATATGAGTCGTATGTCTCGTACATACAGGACGTGCTCGCATTGTGCCGGAAAGTGGACGAGCAAATGACAGAGTGACAAGGTGGGTCAAATACTGAAGGGCATCGCGGGCCACGCCTTCAACTTGCTCGTATAAACTAACGTCACTACCGTTGATGTGATTATTAAAGAATTCCGCCGCTTGGCAAGGGCCAAAAGCCACCGTGTCCTGCCTCAATTCACGCTCCTACAAACATCGCTGTTACATCTACCTCCACCGATCTCAGTTCCGCCCCACCCATGCAGAAGAGCATGACACGTGTAGTTCGACGGGAGCTTGAGGCGTCAAGTCCGGCACCATTTCCTTCACTTCCACTCGACCATGATGCCGCACAAACGCCTCCAGCGGTCTCTGTTATTCAAGCCATCGTGAGGCGAGACATTGCAAATCTCGGTTTTCTTGTGGCTGCTCGGTCTCTCGACCCACCTCCAGACCGATGGCATAAATACACTACGCCACGACCCATACTCTCTGCCCAAACCCGCAATCCGACGGAATGGAGAACAGCAGAACACAAGCCAATCTGGTTCAGCTGTCACCGAGTTGGCCATGTGGCTCCAACGGTGGGGCGTCCAAGTGCTGTGCTACTGTCACAGCACTTGGACGCCCCACCGTTGGAGCCAGTTTTCTTCTCCTCGGCCATACGCAGACCTCCGTCGGTGTTCGCCCAGCCGTGAGTATCCCGCTTCCGACGCACCTAACAGCCGCTCTACCGCTCGTTCACCGTCACCGCAACGCCGCCGTTCTCCGTCACCCTAAACCCACCGCTATCCATCGCCGGCTAACTATGGATCTCCCCGGATGGAAAACTAGATTATGCAGCTCCTGGAGGTAGTGCTGCATAAAGTGCGAGTGAACCAAATCCTCTGTTACTGCTCCCTACTAATACGAACATGCTGGAAGTGCATGTGGATGACGGCTTTATTTGACGGCTTTAGTTGACACTGGAGCTCAGGTGTCTATAGCGTGTGCTCGTCTCTATCGCCGCCTCAAAAAAGTAGTCATGCCTGCCGCAACACAAGCTGTCCGTGTCGCTGATGGTGGAACTGTGGCCGTTATTGGAATGTGCACCGCACGTATTAGCCTTGCCAGCCGCCATGTTCCTGTTTTATTTACCGTGCTCCACAATTGCCCTCATGACCTTATCTTTGAGGTGGACTTCTTATCGACGCATTTTGCCTTGATCAACTGTTCCGCCGGCACTCTCTATTTAGAACTTCCTCTTCTTCCAGATTCTCGCCGCGAGCTGCTGAAAAGCCCCTGTACCAAAGACTTCCGTCGGATACCGCCAGAAGCCCTCAAATTCATATAATTGGCAACAAGTTCACTCGTTGAGGGTGATTATGTCGTCACGCCTATTCCTGATGTTCTCCTGGCGCGCGACATAACTGTTCCACACTCCGTTGTAACCATGACCTTTAACCGAACATGTTTGCCAATTATCGATTTCTGTTTCACGGAGCAAGTACTACCACACGGAAATTCAGTCGCCACTCTTCGACGCCTAATAGACGCCCACGTCACCGCTTTTGCGGCAGACGCATGCTCCAATCTTCCATGTAGCCCGCAGGATGCCACATCCCTCGATGCGGCCTTGCGCCCCATGATCGACGCGAAACTCAAACCTGAGCAGTTCGACGCCCCATTCCGCCTTTTGGCTTCCCACCGCGACATATTTGACATCGACAGCCAGTCCACTTGGTCAGACTTCCCTCGTGAAGGACTGCATTATTACAGCTGATTCTCCTCCTTTTCATCACCGACCATACCGGGGTTTTTCCCTTGGAGCGGAAGGTAAATCAAGAAGTCGAAAAGATGCTAACCAAAGGAATTATTGGACCCTCCTCGAGGCCTTCGGCATCTCCTGTAGTGCTCGTTAATAAGAAAGATGGCACGTGGCGCTTCTGCGTTGGTTACCGCCATCTTAATGAAATCACGAAAAAGGACGTTTATCTTTTGTTTCGAATCGATGACGCCCTCGATTGTCTTCGTAGCGCGTGATAATTTTGTTCAATTGACCTACGTTCTGGCTATTAGCAGATTGCGGTGGACGAGAAAGACCAAGAAAAGACTGCGTTTATAACTCCCGACGGCCTATACCGATTCAAGGTGATGCCTTTTGAGCTATGCAATGCCCCAGCCCCGTTTCAGTGTATGATGGTCTCGTAATTGCAAGGGTTCAAGTGGTCAACGTGCCTGTGCTACCTGGATGATGTCCTTGTATTTTCGCCTACATTTGAAACACAACTCAAGCGTTTGGAACCAGGTCTCAACATCTTCCGCACTGCTGGCCTTCAAATAAACTCGTCAATATGTCACTTCGTTCGCCAGCAAAGTACGGTGTTGGGCCACTTTGTCGGCGCATCAAATGTGCAGCCTGACCTAAAAAAAATTTGTGCCGTCATGAGCTTTCTTGTACCCCAGTCTGTCAAGGACGTCCGGAGGTTTGTGGGACTTTGTTCCTATTTTAGAATGTTCGAGAAAGATTTTGCAACAATCGCTCGACCACTCACCGACCTTCTGAACAAAGACGCAACATTTACGTGGGCTTCTGCTCAAGCTGCCGTTTTTTTTTTCAACTCATCACCTCCTCACTACTCCACCTATATTGGCCCACTTTGACCCGTTCACTCCAACAGAAGTAAGAACCGATGTGAGTGGTCACGGGATTGAAGCCATCCTAGCAGCCAGCGGGGCCAGCTGTCAGAAGCTCGCCAGCGGGGACACGACTGATGACTCGGTCGTGTCTCCTCTGGCGAGCTTCTTACAGCTGTCGAGCGTAACTATTCAATAACAGAGCGTGAATTTCTTGCTCTTGTTTGGGCAGCCTCGAAGTTCTGCCCATATTTATATGACACGAGTTTCTCTATAATAATGAAAACTATGCGTAATGTTCCCATTCCCATTCCCAGTGGGAATGGGAACTAGAATGGGAACAGTTAGGGATAAGAGTTAATGGAGAACACCTTAGTAACCTGCGCTTCGCCGATGACATTGCATTGCTGAGTAACTCAGGGGACGAATTGCAACTCAGGATTACGGAATTCGACAAGGAGAGCAGAAAGGTGGGTCTTAAAATTAATCTGCAGAAAACGAAAGTAATGTACAACAACTTTGGAAAGAAGCAGCGCTTCGAGATAGGTACTAGTACACTTCAAGTTGTAAAAGACTATGTCTACTTACGGCAGGTAATAACCGCAGAGCCGAACCACGATATTGAAGTAACTAGAAGAATAAGAATGGGGTGGAGCACATTCGGCAAGCACTCTCCATTTATGACAGGTAGATTTCCACTATCCCTCAAGAGGAAGGTATATAACAGCTGTATCTTGCCGGTACTTAGCTACGGAGCAGAAACCTGGAGACTTACAAAGCGGGTTCCGCTTAAATTGAGGACGACGCAGCGAGCAATGGAAAGAAAATGGTAGGTGTAACCTTTAGAGACAAGAAGAGAGCAGAGTGGATTAAGGGACAAACGGGGGTTAAGGATATCATAGTTGAAATAAAGAAGGGGAAATGGACATGGACCGGGCATGTAGCGCGTAGACAAGATAACTGCTGGTCATTAAGGGTAACTAACTGGATTCCCAGAGAAGGGAAGCGGGTTTGGGGGAGACAGAAGGTTAGGTGGGCAGATAAGATTACGAAGTTTGCAGGTATAAATTGGCAGCAGCAAGCACAGGACCGGGTTAACTGGCGGAACATGGGAGAGGTCTTTGTCCTGCAGTGGACGTAGTGAGGCTGATGGTGATGATGATGATGATGATGATGATGATGCGTTATGTTGGCTTTCGTGACTGAAGAATTCTACTGGCTGGCTCGGACGCTGGGCTCTTCGACTGCAAGTGTATACCTACACGCTGACGTAGAGTCCGGACGCCTACATCAGGATGTAGACATCCTGTCCCGCAACCCGGTTGCTGAGTCGAGCTCTATGCCTGATACCAACACCGAGCCTTGCGTCTTTTTCTTTTCGCAAATGACATGCATTGGTGACGAGCAGCGCCATGATGCGTCCTTGCCTGCTATCATTGATGGCCCCGAATCACCATCTTCCAATCAGTCCGATCGCTCATTCGTGCTGCACGATGGCGTATTATACCACCAAGGTTTTGAGCCGGATTGGCTGGCCTTTCTGCTTGTAATTCCGAAACACCTTCGAGCGGAAGATCTACATAAACTTCGTCACCTTCCAACTGCTGGTCATTTTGGTGTGTCACGCACTTATGACCGAATACACCGACGCTTTTTTTGGCCAGGGCTTGTCAGATGTTGCGGCTTGTGAGAAATGCCAGCGCAGGAAAACACCATCGTCCTTCCTGCCGGATGCCTTCAACTACTTGACATTCCGTCAGAACCGTTCTTCCGCGTTGGCTTGGAACTACTCGGCCCTTTCCCCTGGTCTTTCTCAAGTAACAAGTGGATAGCTGTGGCCACCGACTACGCCACGCGTTATGCCATCACACGAGCTCTTCCAACAAGCTGCGCCACAGATGTAACTGATTTCCTCTTCAAGGACGTGATTTTGCAACACGGAGCCCCACCGCAGCTGCTTACAAACCGTGGCCGCACCTTTTTGTCGAAGGTCATAGCCGACATCTTGTAGTCCTGTCAAGCGAGACACAAGCTGACTACGTCATACCACCCGCACACCAATGGACTCACGGAGCGTCTAAATCGAACTGCTACAGACATGCTCGCTAAGTATGTTTCTACCCACCATACCGACAGGGATCTCGCGTGTCCGTACGTCACATTTGCCTACAATTCTTCTCGCCATGACACTGCCGCTTACTCCCCATTTTTTCTGTTGTTTGCCGAGAACTTACATTACCCCTAGATACAGTCATTCCGTCTACCGCGACACCGACCAGCGAATATGCCATTGACGCTATGACTCGGGCTGCCCACGCACACGAAAATGCCTGCACTCGCTTTCTGGCTGCTCAAGAGAACCAGCGGCGTTTGGACGATCAACGGCTCCGTGACGTGTACTTCATAACCGGTTCATTGGCGCTGTTCTGACACCGACCCGTCAAGTCGGCTTCTCGAAAAACTTCTTTCCTGCTAGAAAGGACCATATCGAAACCTCCGTAAAATTATTTCTCTGACATACGAAATTGCCCCTGCTGCCCCATCGTCTTCAACTGCCTCACACACCACCGATATCCTAGATGTGGCACGCTTCAAGCCTTACTACTCTCCCGCTGACGTTGACATCACGATGCTCCGGGACAGCGCTTCGGCCGCCGGGGATTATGCTAGATGCATGTTGGCGTTTTGTGGGACGATATGTGTGCCTGACGAAGAGGACGAAGGATGGTCTCAGTTCGTTCGCTGGTGAACCAGTCACGCCGTTACTGCTGGTTTTAAGTACATCTCATCCACAGCCTCGTCGATACGTCGATACGGTGTCGCGCCTTATCTGTAAGAATATAATTTAAATTTTGCATGGTGTAGAGGTTAGTGATACGAGATGGTAGTTCTCGATGTGTGATTCTTCATCTTATTTGAGCTAACAGTTTATTTCGGCTAACCTCCAATCATCCAGTGAAAAACCATCGCCTAATGATCTGGTGAATACAACATAGAACTCTTTAGCACACCATTGTGCATAGCGCTTCAAAAACGCATTTGGTATGTTTTCGGGTCCCAATTACTTTTTAGTATCAAGGTTCAAGAGCAGAATACACACCACTTTCAGAAAAAATAAAATCAAATATACAAGAGAGCAATTCAGAAAAATTGGCAATGCAGCCATTATCCTTTGTGAATACCAAGTGGAAAGCTTTATTGAAAGCGGAAGAGATCACGGTTTCTTTTTAACAGAATGACTATCTGTCATGAATTCACTATAGTGACTCAAGATTTGGGCATTATTTGGTGCAATAATATATTTGGAAAGGTTTGAATGAACAAAGGCAATAGAGTACCATATCATTTGTTGTCAAAAAATTATTTTTATTTAGTTCTTCGGAAGTTACTTTGATGCGAAATTTCAACGCTATATTTGTTCTCAAATTTTTGTTTTTAACCTTCGGAGCCTTCGTTGAAATTGTAATGCCTCCCTGAAAATCCGTGGGCTACGTTGCACAAATTTTCAAGGGTGAAGCTCCTTAACGCTAGGGTCTCTCCATTCTGGTATGTATGCACGTGATCGCCTATAGTTCCACCTCCGCCAACTTCCCACTTCTTCGTCCTTGCAAACATCCCAACGGGCCCCATCACTGATCCACTAGTTGACCGGCGATAAAGCCGTTATAATGAAGTGGGAACGTAAGCGACGTATAGCTACCACTTACGAATAATAAAATCTTTTGTATAAACATATAAAGTCTTTGTCACGTCATCAATGATGCAGTGGGCGGTAATCGCAGATGGTTGACGGTTTAGCAATAAAACCCTCAAGCGCTTTGCTCCACTCATCATCATTCACTCCACGAATATGTTGTGAATAATTTTTTTCACAATACTGGGCACAAAACGCGGTGTACACGCACAGATGATTTCTTTAAAGGAAAGCCATTATTATTTCACAGAACAAGTACTATTGAAAGGTGACGTTTTGGCTGCAAGACGCTTGTTTTACTTGCCGAGACTCTGCTCCACAACACAAGTCAGACTCATGATGATGAGTATGTACATATGATAAAATGACGCGTATGAATAATGCTCACACTTATCCCCCCCCCTCTACGCGTGATTGGCCAGCCCGGACGTCTAGACGGAAACGGAACGTCGAACGGATTTGCTTAAGACGCGATACGTGGACAATCTCCAAACCACGACAACGATGATCCGAAGAAAGGTCGGTGGGAGTGATACGTTAATTCACCGGTGAAGTTTGTTCATTGATTGTATAGGGTCCAATGAAGCGTGACTGAATCTCGTCGCACAATCCTGGAGTACGAATTGGCGTCCAAAGCGACACTTCATCCCCCGGACTGAAGGAGACGTCGCGATGAGAGTTGTCGTAGCGTTGCTTGAGATCTTGCTGATCGGCTTCTGTATTAAGGCGAGCCCGTTGCCGACAATCCTCAAGCCTTGTGATGAACTGCTCTGATACGGTTGCCGAGGCATCAGTTGGAACATTTAGGAAAGAGACGTCGATGGTGAACGTCAGTGAACGGCCGTACACGAGGTAGAAACGCGAGTAGCCTATAGTTCATTGAACAGTGGTGTTATGCGCAAACGTCACAAAAGGCAAAACTGTATCTGAGTTGTCGGGGTTTGGTGCAATGCACATCGATAGCATCAGTTAGTCTCCGAATAAATCTCTCTGTCAGCCCATTTGTTTGGGGGTGGTAGGCTGACGTCGTCTTATATATTGTGCCACAAGTTGGGAGCAGGGTTCCGATTATTGTGTACAGGAACGTCTTTTTTGCGTGACCACCATGCAATAAATCTTACATTTACCTGGGAGGCAATACATACAACCTTAATTTTTAAAGGGAAAGAACAGGAAACTTTCAAGCGTTGATATTTATTTCAGAACACGTACTGGTTTATTGCAACGACGTGAAGCCAAGAAGTCATTTCCTGAGTTTCAGTGCATACGTGTTCGGCATCATTGTATTCCTTCTTTTAGAGACGCAAGAACTTCCTGGAAACACATAATTTCTAAGGGGACGCGAAGGCAACGATGGGAAGCAGAAATGTTCGCACCGATCAGTCATGAGCGTGCGTCTCACATTCGTAAATTCAAGTGGGTGAAACTCAATCTTCACTAGGCCAAGAACGCTGTTTTTGCACAGTCAACAGGGTATATACATTAACACGTCTGTCACCCAGGCAAAGTGGAAGGAGCGACTGACTCCAATGACGCCAATGGGAGCGGTGTTATGCCACAGAACTTTCAGCGTTACTGTATTAACAATATTAGGCAGCTGAAATACCGACCACGTACGCAACAATAATTAGGAAAAGGGTCAATGGTTTTACGTACAGTTTCCAATCAAACTTATTCTTCAAGGCAGCTGGTGCAGCTGAGGACTGGAAGGTCACCAGTGTCGCTTCTAAGCGGCGATTAGAGTCACACTTTCACTGACGATATCACCCGCACACAAAATCTCTGTGATTGCATGTGTGAGAAGCAAGAAAAAAAGTATTTCATCACGCACCGCTACCTTTATGTCTTTCTGTTCGATGAATACAGATCACTTAATGGACACGCACACATGCTCGCTCACAAGCTTCGATTTGAACTTGCTTAAACCGAGCGACGCCATCGTTGTTTATTGGAGCATAGAAAAGGTGAAATGACACCATAAATCCATAAACGTTAGAGCAACAAACAACAAAAACTCTCAAGCACTTCTTCGAGGGTGAACATGGTTAAGTGTGAATACACGGGGTGATGCTATGAGGGGTATTTATTAATTCGCACTATTATATTAATTAATCACACTATGGTGCCTTTATGGTGTAATGGTTCCTGGGAATCGCAATTTGATCACACGGGGGAGTTCACGTTAACTCACTGGCGAACGCCAACGGATTTTAACTTTACTCCCCCTCACGACCCGCCCTCGACGGGAGACTGAGAGAGAAGGCGGGCACGCGAGAGAGAGAGGGGTGCGCGCGCCGCTGCAGCGAGCGAGGAGAGTAGAGGAGCGAGCGAAGGGGGAGGGGGTATAAGGCGCGTTAATGACACTGATATCAGCGTCGCGTCCGTGGCTTATTCGGTAGAGTGTCGCCCTGCGGCCCGCCAAGTCCTCTTTCTTATAAAGATAGAGAGAAGACTGCGGACGCTGCCGACCGCGGTGGATGGTTTGGGGTCGCTTATAAAGTGTATTCACAATTAAAAAACGTACACAGGTGATGTTTCCCAATATTATTGCGAATTCTTAAACATAATGTTTACTTCTTTTTTTATTTTCCATTGTTCTACGCAGTATACAATATTTAACGTTCGTGGGCTATGTGCAGACACGTAGTAAAAAGGGCGTGCGTTGGGTTCGTAGCTTTGGCTGTGCTGCCGCAGAAAGTTGTCGCCGAGTTGAGGTACATCAAAGTCCCAGGTAGCACAAAACAAATTGGCAGATTCCACGTACAGTGGGAACAGATGATATGCGAAGCAATAATAAGGAAGGCTGATATGCCACTTACAAATCACCACAACTTTAAGAGGTGTAGGTAAATTATGCCGTAGAAGACTTCCGTGTCGTGATTATCATGTTTGGATGTGTCGTTTACCTTCGTCATCGATTCACGTCGCGTGTTGGCAAACTTAGTAGATGCGAAGCTAGCGTCACGGCCGCGAGCACGCTGTGAGCGAGGTCAGTTGTCATATTCTTACATGACACGCGTCTCATGATTATCTTGTTTTTACCCGTCATATACTTTCGTCAGCCATTGACGCCACGTAACACCAAATTTGGAATATGTGGAACTAGCGAAACGGCCTCCTGTGCATTATGAAGGGACCAATATACTCCAAAGTGAAGCTGGGCACAGCCACGCTACGTTAGAAAAAAATAAGGCGAGCACACTATATTCTGACGCCAAGCGCAACCGGCGCGACTAGCGTCCGTCGTCGCGGCCCGATGGCAACCGGTGCGAAATGGACATGCTGGATTTGGCGCCAATGCGTTACCCAGACAACATTGCGCCTGCTTCTTTTCGACTATTTGAGACGAAGGGACGCCGGACGTGCAGAAACGCGCATGCGTCAGAGCAATGCAGCGCGCGCCTGCGAGTGCATGGCAGGACCGGCGCCTGGCGTGGCAACGCCGGCGTGACGCGACGAAACGAACGCCGGTGTGCACGCGCGCAGGGTCTCGTCGAAGTAAATTGGCGCCTTGACCGCGGCATCTATACAAGTTCTCACATGACATGCATCTCACGATTATCCTTTTTGCACCAGCCACATACTTTCGTCATCCATTTATGTCTAGTACTACCGAATTTGGCTTATGTGAAGCTAGCGATACGGCCGTGAGCGCATCATGACTGTGGCATGTAGTCATGTTGTTACCTGACGCGCATGTCGTGAATATTATGTTGGGATGTGTCATTTATCTATGTCGTCCGTTTATCTATGTCGACCTTATCATAATGCTCGCCAACATAATCTTTTACTTGGACGGCTCCTCACATGTTTGGTTCGGCGCCCTTGAGACTGAGATTATCAGCTGGGACATCTTCAAGGAGCGACTACGCCACATCTTTGGGGACCCATCCAGTTGCCTAATGGAAGCGCGAAGGGAACTCGCCGCTCGTGTGCAGTCCTCATATGAGTCGTATGTCTCGTACATACAGGACGTGCTCGCATTGTGCCGGAAAGTGGACGAGCAAATGACAGAGTGACAAGGTGGGTCAACTACTGAAGGGCATCGCGGGCCACGCCTTCAACTTGCTCGTATAAACTAACGTCACTACCGTTGATGTGATTATTAAAGAATTCCGAGAATTCCGCCGCTTGGCAAGGCCAAAAGCCACCGTGTCCTGCCTCAATTCACGCTCCTACAAACATCGCTGTTACATCTACCTCCACCGATCTCAGTTCCGCCCCACCCATGCAGAAGAGCATGACACGTGTAGTTCGACGGGAGCTTGAGGCGTCAAGTCCGGCACCATTTTCTTCACTTCCACTCGACCATGATGCCGCACAAACGCCTCCAGCGGTCTCTGTTATTCAAACCATCGTGAGGCGAGACATTGCAAATCTCGGTTTTCTTGTGGCTGCTCGGTCTCTCGACCCACCTCCAGACCGATGGCATAAATACACTACGCCACGACCCATACTCTCTGCCCAAACCCGCAATCCGACGGAATGGAGAACAGCAGAACACACGCCAATCTGGTTCAGCTGTCACCGAGTTGGCCATGTGGCTCCAACGGTGGGGCGTCCAAGTGCTGTGCTACTGTCACAGCACTTGGACGCCCCACCGTTGGAGCCAGTTTTCTTCTCCTCGGCCATACGCAGACCTCCGTTGGTGTTCGCCCAGCCGTGAGTATCCCGCTTCCGACGCACCTAACAGCCGCTCTACCGCTCGTTCACCGTCACCGCAACGCCGCCGTTCTCCGTCACCCTAAACCCGCCGCTATCCATCGCCGGCTAACTATGGATCTCCCCGGATGAAAAACTAGATTATGCAGCTCCTGGAGGTAGTGCTGCATAAAGTGCGAGTGAACCAAATCCTCTGTTACTGCTCCCTACTAATACGAACATGCTGGAAGTGCATGTGGATGACGGCTTTATTTGACGGCTTTAGTTGACACTGGAGCTCAGGTGTCTATAGCGTGTGCTCGTCTCTATCGCCGCCTCAAAAAAGTAGTCATGCCTGCCGCAACACAAGCTGTCCGTGTCGCTGATGGTGGAACTGTGGCCGTTATTGGAATGTGCACCGCACGTATTAGCCTTGCCAGCCGCCATGTTCCTGTTTTATTTACCGTGCTCCACAATTGCCCTCATGACCTTATCTTTGAGGTGGACTTCTTATCGACGCATTTTGCCTTGATCAACTGTTCCGCCGGCACTCTCTATTTAGAACTTCCTCTTCTTCCAGATTCTCGCCGCGAGCTGCTGAAAAGCCCCTGTACCAAAGACTTCCGTCGGATACCGCCAGAAGCCCTCAAATTCATATAATTGGCAACAAGTTCACTCGTTGAGGGTGATTATGTCGTCACGCCTATTCCTGATGTTCTCCTGGCGCGCGACATAACTGTTCCACACTCCGTTGTAACCATGACCTTTAACCGAACATGTTTGCCAATTATCGATTTCTGTTTCACGGAGCAAGTACTACCACACGGAAATTCAGTCGCCACTCTTCGACGCCTAATAGACGCCCACGTCACCGCTTTTGCGGCAGACGCATGCTCCAATCTTCCATGTAGCCCGCAGGATGCCACATCCCTCGATGCGGCCTTGCGCCCCATGATCGACGCGAAACTCAAACCTGAGCAGTTCGACGCCCCATTCCGCCTTTTGGCTTCCCACCGCGACATATTTGACATCGACAGCCAGTCCACTTGGTCAGACTTCCCTCGTGAAGGACTGCATTATTACAGCTGATTCTCCTCCTTTTCATCACCGACCATACCGGGGTTTTTCCCTTGGAGCGGAAGGTAAATCAAGAAGTCGAAAAGATGCTAACCAAAGGAATTATTGGACCCTCCTCGAGGCCTTCGGCATCTCCTGTAGTGCTCGTTAATAAGAAAGATGGTACGTGGCGCTTCTGCGTTGGTTACCGCCATCTTAATGAAATCACGAAAAAGGACGTTTATCTTTTGTTTCGAATCGATGACGCCCTCGATTGTCTTCGTAGCGCGTGATAATTTTGTTCAATTGACCTACGTTCTGGCTATTAGCAGATTGCAGTGGACGAGAAAGACCAAGAAAAGACTGCGTTTATAACTCCCGACGGCCTATACCGATTCAAGGTGATGCCTTTTGAGCTATGCAATGCCCCAGCCCCGTTTCAGTGTATGATGGTCTCGTAATTCCAAGGGTTCAAGTGGTCAACGTGCCTGTGCTACCTGGATGATGTCCTTGTATTTTCGCCTACATTTGAGACACAACTCAAGCGTTTGGAACCAGGTCTCAACATCTTCCGCACTGCTGGCCTTCAAATAAACTCGTCAATATGTCACTTCGTTCGCCAGCAAAGTACGGTGTTGGACCACTTTGTCGGCGCATCAAATGTGCAGCCTGACCTAAAAAAAATTTGTGCCGTCATGAGCTTTCTTGTACCCCAGTCTGTCAAGGACGTCCGGAGGTTTGTGGGACTTTGTTCCTATTTTAGAATGTTCGAGAAAGATTTTGCAACAATCGCTCGACCACTCACCGACCTTCTGAACAAAGACGCAACATTTACGTGGGCTTCTGCTCAAGCTGCCGTTTTTTTTTCAACTCATCACCTCCTCACTACTCCACCTATATTGGCCCACTTTGACCCATTCACTCCAACAGAAGTAAGAACCGATGTGAGTGGTCACGGGATTGAAGCCATCCTAGCAGCCAGCGGGGCCAGCTGTCAGAAGCTCGCCAGCGGGGACACGACTGATGACTCGGTCGTGTCTCCTCTGGCGAGCTTCTTACAGCTGTCGAGCGTAACTATTCAATAACAGAGCGTGAATTTCTTGCTCTTGTTTGGGCAGTCTCGAAGTTCTGCCCATATTTATATGACACGAGTTTCTCTATAATAATGAAAACTATGCGTAATGTTCCCATTCCCATTCCCAGTGGGAATGGGAACTAGAATGGGAACAGTTAGGGATAAGAGTTATTGGAGAACACCTTAGTAACCTGCGCTTCGCCGATGACATTGCATTGCTGAGTAACTCAGGGGACGAATTGCAACTCAGGATTACGGAATTCGACAAGGAGAGCAGAAAGGTGGGTCTTAAAATTAATCTGCAGAAAACGAAAGTAATGTACAACAACTTTGGAAAGAAGCAGCGCTTCGAGATAGGTACTAGTACACTTCAAGTTGTAAAAGACTATGTCTACTTACGGCAGGTAATAACCGCAGAGCCGAACCACGATATTGAAGTAACTAGAAGAATAAGAATGGGGTGGAGCACATTCGGCAAGCACTCTCCATTTATGACAGGTAGATTTCCACTATCCCTCAAGAGGAAGGTATATAACAGCTGTATCTTGCCGGTACTTAGCTACGGAGCAGAAACCTGGAGACTTACAAAGCGGGTTCAGCTTAAATTGAGGACGACGCAGCGAGCAATGGAAAGAAAATGGTAGGTGTAACCTTTAGAGACAAGAAGAGAGCAGAGTGGATTAAGGGACAAACGGGGGTTAAGGATATCATAGTTGAAATAAAGAAGGGGAAATGGACATGGACCGGGCATGTAGCGCGTAGACAAGATAACTGCTGGTCATTAAGGGTAACTAACTGGATTCCCAGAGAAGGGAAGCGGGTTTGGGGGAGACAGAAGGTTAGGTGGGCAGATAAGATTACGAAGTTTGCAGGTATAAATTGGCAGCAGCAAGCACAGGACCGGGTTAACTGGCGGAACATGGGAGAGGTCTTTGTCCTGCAGTGGACGTAGTGAGGCTGATGGTGATGATGATGATGATGATGATGATGCGTTATGTTGGCTTTCGTGACTGAAGAATCCTACTGGCTGGCTCGGACGCTGGGCTCTTTGACTGCAAGTGTATACCTACACGCTGACGTAGAGTCCGGACGCCTACATCAGGATGTAGACATCCTGTCCCGCAACCCGGTTGCTGAGTCGAGCTCTATGCCTGATACCAACACCGAGCCTTGCGTCTTTTTCTTTTCGCAAATGACATGCATTGGTGACGAGCAGCGCCATGATGCGTCCTTGCCTGCTATCATTGATGGCCCCGAATCACCATCTTCCAATCAGTCCGATCGCTCATTCGTGCTGCACGATGGCGTATTATACCACCAAGGTTTTGAGCCGGATTGGCTGGCCTTTCTGCTTGTAATTCCGAAACACCTTCGAGCGGAAGATCTACATAAACTTCGTCACCTTCCAACTGCTGGTCATTTTGGTGTGTCACGCACTTATGACCGAATACACCGACGCTTTTTTTGGCCAGGGCTTGTCAGATGTTGCGGCTTGTGAGAAATGCCAGCGCAGGAAAACACCATCGTCCTTCCTGCCGGATGCCTTCAACTACTTGACATTCCGTCAGAACCGTTCTTCCGCGTTGGCTTGGAACTACTCGGCCCTTTCCCCTGGTCTTTCTCAAGTAACAAGTGGATAGCTGTGGCCACCGACTACGCCACGCGTTATGCCATCACACGAGCTCTTCCAACAAGCTGCGCCACAGATGTAACTGATTTCCTCTTCAAGGACGTGATTTTGCAACACGGAGCCCCACCGCAGCTGCTTACAAACCGTGGCCGCACCTTTTTGTCGAAGGTCATAGCCGACATCTTGTAGTCCTGTCAAGCGAGACACAAGCTGACTACGTCATACCACCCGCACACCAATGGACTCACGGAGCGTCTAAATCGAACTGCTACAGACATGCTCGCTAAGTATGTTTCTACCCACCATACCGACAGGGATCTCGCGTGTCCGTACGTCACATTTGCCTACAATTCTTCTCGCCATGACACTGCCGCTTACTCCCCATTTTTTCTGTTGTTTGCCGAGAACTTACATTACCCCTAGATACAGTCATTCCGTCTACCGCGACACCGACCAGCGAATATGCCATTGACGCTATGACTCGGGCTGCCCACGCACACGAAAATGCCTGCACTCGCTTTCTGGCTGCTCAAGAGAACCAGCGGCGTTTGGACGATCAACGGCTCCGTGACGTGTACTTCATAACCGGTTCATTGGCGCTGTTCTGACACCGACCCGTCAAGTCGGCTTCTCGAAAAACTTCTTTCCTGCTAGAAAGGACCATATCGAAACCTCCGTAAAATTATTTCTCTGACATACGAAATTGCCCCTGCTGCCCCATCGTCTTCAACTGCCTCACACACCACCGATATCCTAGATGTGGCACGCTTCAAGCCTTACTACTCTCCCGCTGACGTTGACATCACGATGCTCCGGGACAGCGCTTCGGCCGCCGGGGATTATGCTAGATGCATGTTGGCGTTTTGTGGGACGATATGTGTGCCTGACGAAGAGGACGAAGGATGGTCTCAGTTCGTTCGCTGGTGAACCAGTCACGCCGTTACTGCTGGTTTTAAGTACATCTCATCCACAGCCTCGTCGATACGTCGATACGGTGTCGCGCCTTATCTGTAAGAATATAATTTAAATTTTGCATGGTGTAGAGGTTAGTGATACGAGATGGTAGTTCTCGATGTGTGATTCTTCATCTTATTTGAGCTAACAGTTTATTTCGGCTAACCTCCAATCATCCAGTGAAAAACCATCGCCTAATGATCTGGTGAATACAACATAGAACTCTTTAGCACACCATTGTGCATAGCGCTTCAAAAACGCATTTGGTATGTTTTCGGGTCCCAATTACTTTTTAGTATCAAGGTTCAAGAGCAGAATACACACCACTTTCAGAAAAAATAAAATCAAATATACAAGAGAGCAATTCAGAAAAATTGGCAATGCAGCCATTATCCTTTGTGAATACCAAGTGGAAAGCTTTATTGAAAGCGGAAGAGATCACGGTTTCTTTTTAACAGAATGACTATCTGTCATGAATTCACTATAGTGACTCAAGATTTGGGCATTATTTGGTGCAATAATATATTTGGAAAGGTTTGAATGAACAAAGGCAATAGAGTACCATATCATTTGTTGTCAAAAAATTATTTTTATTTAGTTCTTCGGAAGTTACTTTGATGCGAAATTTCAACGCTATATTTGTTCTCAAATTTTTGTTTTTAACCTTCGGAGCCTTCGTTGAAATTGTAATGCCTCCCTGAAAATCCGTGGGCTACGTTGCACAAATTTTCAAGGGTGAAGCTCCTTAACGCTAGGGTCTCTCCATTCTGGTATGTATGCACGTGATCGCCTATAGTTCCACCTCCGCCAACTTCCCACTTCTTCGTCCTTGCAAACATCCCAACGGGCCCCATCACTGATCCACTAGTTGACCGGCGATAAAGCCGTTATAATGAAGTGGGAACGTAAGCGACGTATAGCTACCACTTACGAATAATAAAATCTTTTGTATAAACATATAAAGTCTTTGTCACGTCATCAATGATGCAGTGGGCGGTAATCGCAGATGGTTGACGGTTTAGCAATAAAACCCTCAAGCGCTTTGCTCCACTCATCATCATTCACTCCACGAATATGTTGTGAATAATTTTTTTCACAATACTGGGCACAAAACGCGGTGTACACGCACAGATGATTTCTTTAAAGGAAAGCCATTATTATTTCACAGAACAAGTACTATTGAAAGGTGACGTTTTGGCTGCAAGACGCTTGTTTTACTTGCCGAGACTCTGCTCCACAACACAAGTCAGACTCATGATGATGAGTATGTACATATGATAAAATGACGCGTATGAATAATGCTCACACTTATCCCCCCCCCCTCTACGCGTGATTGGCCAGCCCGGACGTCTAGACGGAAACGGAACGTCGAACGGATTTGCTTAAGACGCGATACGTGGACAATCTCCAAACCACGACAACGATGATCCGAAGAAAGGTCGGTGGGAGTGATACGTTAATTCACCGGTGAAGTTTGTTCATTGATTGTATAGGGTCCAATGAAGCGTGACTGAATCTCGTCGCACAATCCTGGAGTACGAATTGGCGTCCAAAGCGACACTTCATCCCCCGGACTGAAGGAGACGTCGCGATGAGAGTTGTCGTAGCGTTGCTTGAGATCTTGCTGATCGGCTTCTGTATTAAGGCGAGCCCGTTGCCGACAATCCTCAAGCCTTGTGATGAACTGCTCTGATACGGTTGCCGAGGCATCAGTTGGAACATTTAGGAAAGAGACGTCGATGGTGAACGTCAGTGAACGGCCGTACACGAGGTAGAAACGCGAGTAGCCTATAGTTCATTGAACAGTGGTGTTATGCGCAAACGTCACAAAAGGCAAAACTGTATCTGAGTTGTCGGGGTTTGGTGCAATGCACATCGATAGCATCAGTTAGTCTCCGAATAAATCTCTCTGTCAGCCCATTTGTTTGGGGGTGGTAGGCTGACGTCGTCTTATATATTGTGCCACAAGTTGGGAGCAGGGTTCCGATTATTGTGTACAGGAACGTCTTTTTTGCGTGACCACCATGCAATAAATCTTACATTTACCTGGGAGGCAATACATACAACCTTAATTTTTAAAGGGAAAGAACAGGAAACTTTCAAGCGTTGATATTTATTTCAGAACACGTACTGGTTTATTGCAACGACGTGAAGCCAAGAAGTCATTTCCTGAGTTTCAGTGCATACGTGTTCGGCATCATTGTATTCCTTCTTTTAGAGACGCAAGAACTTCCTGGAAACACATAATTTCTAAGGGGACGCGAAGGCAACGATGGGAAGCAGAAATGTTCGCACCGATCAGTCATGAGCGTGCGTCTCACATTCGTAAATTCAAGTGGGTGAAACTCAATCTTCACTAGGCCAAGAACGCTGTTTTTGCACAGTCAACAGGGTATATACATTAACACGTCTGTCACCCAGGCAAAGTGGAAGGAGCGACTGACTCCAATGACGCCAATGGGAGCGGTGTTATGCCACAGAACTTTCAGCGTTACTGTATTAACAATATTAGGCAGCTGAAATACCGACCACGTACGCAACAATAATTAGGAAAAGGGTCAATGGTTTTACGTACAGTTTCCAATCAAACTTATTCTTCAAGGCAGCTGGTGCAGCTGAGGACTGGAAGGTCACCAGTGTCGCTTCTAAGCGGCGATTAGAGTCACACTTTCACTGACGATATCACCCGCACACAAAATCTCTGTGATTGCATGTGTGAGAAGCAAGAAAAAAAGTATTTCATCACGCACCGCTACCTTTATGTCTTTCTGTTCGATGAATACAGATCACTTAATGGACACGCACACATGCTCGCTCACAAGCTTCGATTTGAACTTGCTTAAACCGAGCGACGCCATCGTTGTTTATTGGAGCATAGAAAAGGTGAAATGACACCATAAATCCATAAACGTTAGAGCAACAAACAACAAAAACTCTCAAGCACTTCTTCGAGGGTGAACATGGTTAAGTGTGAATACACGGGGTGATGCTATGAGGGGTATTTATTAATTCGCACTATTATATTAATTAATCACACTATGGTGCCTTTATGGTGTAATGGTTCCTGGGAATCGCAATTTGATCACACGGGGGAGTTCACGTTAACTCACTGGCGAACGCCAACGGATTTTAACTTTACTCCCCCTCACGACCCGCCCTCGACGGGAGACTGAGAGAGAAGGCGGGCACGCGAGAGAGAGAGGGGTGCGCGCGCCGCTGCAGCGAGCGAGGAGAGTAGAGGAGCGAGCGAAGGGGGAGGGGGTATAAGGCGCGTTAATGACACTGATATCAGCGTCGCGTCCGTGGCTTATTCGGTAGAGTGTCGCCCTGCGGCCCGCCAAGTCCTCTTTCTTATAAAGATAGAGAGAAGACTGCGGACGCTGCCGACCGCGGTGGATGGTTTGGGGTCGCTTATAAAGTGTATTCACAATTAAAAAACGTACACAGGTGATGTTTCCCAATATTATTGCGAATTCTTAAACATAATGTTTACTTCTTTTTTTATTTTCCATTGTTCTACGCAGTATACAATATTTAACGTTCGTGGGCTATGTGCAGACACGTAGTAAAAAGGGCGTGCGTTGGGTTCGTAGCTTTGGCTGTGCTGCCGCAGAAAGTTGTCGCCGAGTTGAGGTACATCAAAGTCCCAGGTAGCACAAAACAAATTGGCAGATTCCACGTACAGTGGGAACAGATGATATGCGAAGCAATAATAAGGAAGGCTGATATGCCACTTACAAATCACCACAACTTTAAGAGGTGTAGGTAAATTATGCCGTAGAAGACTTCCGTGTCGTGATTATCATGTTTGGATGTGTCGTTTACCTTCGTCATCGATTCACGTCGCGTGTTGGCAAACTTAGTAGATGCGAAGCTAGCGTCACGGCCGCGAGCACGCGTTGAGCGAGGTCAGTTGTCATATTCTTACATGACACGCGTCTCATGATTATCTTGTTTTTACCCGTCATATACTTTCGTCAGCCATTGACGCCACGTAACACCAAATTTGGAATATGTGGAACTAGCGAAACGGCCTCCAGTGCATTATGAAGGGACCAATATACTCCAAAGTGAAGCTGGGCACAGCCACGCTACGTTAGAAAAAAATAAGGCGAGCACACTATATTCTGACGCCAAGCGCAACCGGCGCGACTAGCGTCTGTCGTCGCGGCCCGATGGCAACCGGTGCGAAATGGACATGCTGGATTTGGCGCCAATGCGTTACCCAGACAACATTGCGCCTGCTTCTTTTCGACTATTTGAGACGAAGGGACGCCGGGCGTGCAGAAACGCGCATGCGTCAGAGCAATGCAGCACGCGCCTGCGAGTGCATGGCAGGACCGGCGCCTGGCGTGGCAACGCCGGTGTGACGCGACGAAACGAACGCCGGTGTGCACGCGCGCAGGGTCTCGTCGAAGTAAATTGGCGCCTTGACCGCGGCATCTAGACAAGTTCTCACATGACACGCATCTCACGATTATCCTTTTTGCACCAGCCACATACTTTCGTCATCCATTTATGTCACGTACTACCGAATTTGGCTTATGTGAAGCTAGCGATACGGCCGTGAGCGCATCATGACTGTGGCATGTAGTCATGTTGTGACCTGACGCGCATGTCGTGAATATTATGTTGGGATGTGTCATTTACCTATGTCGTCCGTTCGCGTCACGTAATACCGAATTTGGTATATGTGAAGCGAGCGAAACGGCCGCGAGCGCATTATGAGCGTTGCATGTAGTCCTGTTGCTACGTGACGAGCATGTTATGTTTACCATGTTTGCAGCAGTCTCATATCTTCGTCATCCATTCACTTCCTATAATGCAAAATTTCGTATAAGTGAAGCTAGCGAAACGGCCGCCAGCTCATCACGAACGTAGCATGTATTCATGTTGTTACATGACACACATTTCATGACTATCATATTTGTACCAGTCGGATACCTTCGTCATCAATTCACGTACTGGAACACCAAATTTAGTAAATGTGATGCTAGCGAAGAGGCCAAGAGCGCTTCATGAGCGTGGCATGTAGTCATAGTGTTACATGACAGGCATGTCATTATTTTCATGTTAGGGTCTGTCGCTTGTGTTCGCCATGCAATCATGTCATAGCATAGCAGTTTTTCAACATGTCATGTGAACAAAACCACCACAAAGGCTACAAGACCATGAAATGTATATCGTGACATTTATGACATACATATTATGATTTTCATGTTATGACTTGTTAAATATTCTCGTCATATAATCATGTTATGCCATACCAAGTTTGGTATAGATACCATTATCCAAACGGCCAGGAGAGGTAAAAGTCGTAGGTGGCTAGATAGATAGATAGATAGATAGATAGATAGATAGATAGATAGATAGATAGATAGATAGATAGATAGATAGATAGATAGATAGATAGATAGATAGATAGATAGATAGATAGATAGATAGATAGATAGATAGATAGATAGATAGATAGATACGCTGAAAGTCGCCGAAGTTCGCTTAGAAATGCTTCACATTTAAAAAACACATCATATACACGAGGTGAATGATGACGAGTGGGGCGAAGCCGACAAACGCACAGATGGACGCTTGGACGCATGAACGGACGGATGAATGGGTTCACGGATGGACACGTATACGGACGCATGGATGGTTACGTTTCGAGTTCCATGCATTTAACGTGTTGACGCCGATGCTGGACGACGCCACCAACCATTACGTTTCGAGCATTGCATGTGACGTGCTGACACCAATGGTGGACGCCACCAACGGTTACATTTCGCGCTTGATGCAACTACGGGTTCGTGTTGACGCCGATGCTGGACGACGCCACCAACCGTTACGTTTCGAGCATTGCATGTGACGTGCTGACGCCAATGATGGACGCCACCGACGGTTACATTTTGCGCTTAATGCACCTAAGGGTTCGTGTTGACGCTGACGCTGCACGACGCCACCGACGATTACGTTTCGAGCTACATGCTTGTAACATGTTAACTCTGAAGCTGCACACCACCCATGGTTATGTTTCGAGCTTTATGCATGTAAGGGGAGGAATTGGTAATGTGTTTGCGCCGATTCTGGATGACGCCACCGACGGATACATTTTGAGCTTGGTGCATCTAGTACTTCGTGTACACGCCGACGCTGCACGCCATCGACATTTCATGCCTCATGTATCGAAAGCATTTGCTTTAATAAAGTTATAGTCTGAAAAGGGGCTTTCAAAATACACTGCAAGGCACTAATGATCTTGGATTTTGCAGATCACAAATAGCAAAGGGGGAGGGGGGGGGGCGTTGTACTTCTGGCTCCAAATTGGCGGTGCACAAAAAGATATGCTAAATTTGGTGGAAGATGGCAAGAGCATGCGCGAATGCTCGCTGATTTTCGCGGAGTTTTTTTGGGGCACTTTTTATATTTATCTACCCTGAAAAAAAGTTGTCATGTAGGCTCCCAAATGTTGCAAGCGAAGCCATCTTTGCTTGGTAAGGTTGCCACTTACTCACCAGAGTTTTTTAACATACGAATTTTGAAGCTGCTGTTGGCCAGAACCGAGGAAATCTGCTTATTTCCCCGCCATCTGTCGTTCAAAAAGTAAACTAAAATACACTCGCGATAACGCCAGCGCTGCGTGCGGCTTCGCACAGCTCGAGGGAAGCACAAGCAGTGCCGGTGTAGCGGTAACCAAGTGTTTTGTACTGGTGGTCCCAGATGGCTCATTGATCTGCAGGCCCCTAGAGTTACTGTATGTGTTATCTTTAGGTGGCAGAGTTGCGCCACTGTTTTCCGGGCACCGGTCACTCCGGCTGCAGGATTTCAAAGTCCCCATTAGCCAAGCGCCATAGCGTGGTCACGGGTGGTTCATTTGCACTGCAGAGAAGCCAACACTGCGCAGACGACGTCGAGGCTTCACAGATTCTTGGCAGATTAGGCATGGTTCATATCGGTTGTTGTTATTCTCGCCGCGCATTTTAGGTGCGGCACCTTAAGTGCCTGTTGGTTCCGAGAAATGTGGTAGCAAGTGCATTCTTTCTTGAATAGTACTACGTAAAGCCCATTTGATGAGAGGCGGGTGCAGTAAGTGTCGCTGTAGATAAATCAGTGGTCAGCGAAGAAGGAATAAACGTTTGGACGTGGTCGGCAGCAGGACTTTCTTTTGAAAGGGAGGATGGGTGCAAATCATTATTGCATCACATTTTAGGGAGAGGTAAAGCAGCTATCTCGCTCGGGTGAGGGCTAGTGCTGTTGTGGCCAGCGCCTCCTTATGCTCTGTGTGGCTTGAGGGGGTATGTGCCCCTTTTGCACCCCCCTGCTATTGCCCACGCACTTGGCTCCTTTTTATCTATCCACGACACTGCGAAAGTTACTCTATTTGTATTACCGAGAGATGCAGTGAGCACGTTACCCATCCAGAATTGGTCAATGCGGGTCAGTTGCAAACGTCTAAATTGGTCTATCGGAAAAACTGTAAGAATAAAGCACGAAGCTAAACCACAAACACTCGTATGGCCAGAAGTTGCTGCTAGCATGTGATTATAATGCAGCTTTCAAACCTTAAGCGAAAAAAATGTTGGACGCCACAGGCCTGTTGAACAACTATTCACATCAACTGTCATAAGTCGGGAGTTAAATACGAGCGTAACAGAAATGCATGGCGTAACGCGGGCGTCGCACGGCCACTCTCGACCACTATTCGCTCGATTTCGTTGAAGACTACGAAACTTTAGGTGGCTTCCTCACATAGTTAACAATTTAGCCCATCACGGCCGAAAATTTTCAACTATAACTGGCTCGATCACAATGAAATGTGCAAAAGTACTTTTATATCTGCAAATAGAAAAAAAAACGGCGGAAAAGAAGAACAAGCTATTGTGATAGCCATGAGTCCAGGGAATCAAAGAAACAAACAAACAAACTACTCACTACTCACTACTTTTCTTTTTCTCCTTTTTTCCCCTTCAAATTCGCAATTGGCTCTTGAAATCGCAATTCTATTAATAACGCTTCTTAGGAACGAAGCAATGCAAGAAGTATCGGGCCTATTCACTTTATAATTCGCCAATCCCCTCCTTTGGGTACGAGTCATGTGCTGAGAAAAACAACAGTTACTAAAATTATATATCTCGCTGGTGAAACAAGCCGACGGACTTTGTTGCATTATCAAATACCAACTACACGATCATAAGATCAAGGTTTCTAGGCGTCACTGTTGCAACCAAGTTTCACTTGTAGCTTCATAAAAAATACAAATGAAGAAAAAAAACACTATTAATCTTAAGCACGAGCACCGCTCCTACGTGGGTGGCGAGTGGCTTTGTTTCAAGACGCCTGATACCGAGATGGTGTACCTTAGCGCACACTTTTACCTAAAGTAACATATACAGAAATTCTGAAGGGCCCCAGCAGAATCGGCTTTCGGCATGTCCCAGTTTTGTGAACGCAAATTCACAAGCGCTATGATTCAATAATTCTGTTGTGACTCACTAACCCATTTTTCTCTTTATCCCACTCTCACGCACGAATGAAGCTGCCCGCTTAGTGTCCCGGTGGTCAAGGTTTCCTTACCAAAACGAGTGCGTTTGTCCCGGTCGATATAATCCCTGCGAGCACTCGCAGCCAACTACTACCACGGCAGCTATTACCACGGCAACTACCACCACACGTCGACATAAACCTACAATGCGGCACCGTCTTTGAACCTTGACCATTAAAAGCTCCAAAGAATATTAATAATCATAAAGCGTACTCAATGCACTTGAGTGGTATGTAAATAAATGTACGGAATGCAATCAATAGGTGTTTCGCGAAAAAACATGATTAAAGAAAATGAGGCCGAGAAGGCGGCTAAGACTTTCAAAACTGCAAGTATACACGGTAAGCTTGCAGGCGTAAAACTATATTTGCAAGGCTCGGAAAAAAATGGCTGCGTATCTGCGTGCTTCAATGCAAAGGTTGTCGAAAGACGATAGCCATCTGTCTGCATGCACCGCGTGGAAGATGGACGTTATCTAACACATATTACAAGAAAAGAAAGCTTTTGTTAATCGCAGAGCCAATCTTAGGTGGCAGCACCGTGTGGTTCTACCGAGGCGTAGGAAACGCCCGCTTCTTCGTTCATAGCGTTGCATTATCAGCGCAACCTAATAAGCACTGTGATATTTATACTTACGTGCCTATGCATTTGATTTATTTGTTTACTTTTTATTATAGATACTAAGATCTATTCCCAGATCATAGCAGGGTGGTTACACATCAAAAATACAAAGAATTTAGCACACTAAAATTGCAGGCTTTCTTCATACATATGTTACAATTCCAAAGGAAAAAAACACTGACATCGAATGAATGAAATATCACGAAGAAATTCATAACATATTTATATGTTTTTCAAACTTGGCTAAAAACTTTTGGGAAACTATTGAGGTAATAAGATTATTCCAGTCCGTTATAGTCCAGGGAAAAATAATATTTAAAACAGTTATTCGTTGGGGTAAAGCGAACTATGGTTAATCAATGCATTTACCTTGTTTCATCAACTGTTGAGTAGAAAAAAAAATAATTCGAAGTGTTGACGTTATAATCACCATTTATGGACTGATATAAAAATTTTAATCGGCAGACATGGTTGCGCTTGTCACCGGATGTAGTCGACTGCGTTTAATTAGCTCACTCACACATGTGTGGCCATAGGAGAGAGAGTGAGAGGACTGTTTATAGAAATGCAGAGAATTTAGCCGGCATGTAAAATTCACTGACTTTCTACTTTGCGTGGGGAAGGAGATTGAGGATTGAAAGTACAAATAAGAGAGAGAGAAAATAAAGTCAAATTTTGAATATAGTTTATAGTATAAAAAGAAATAAAGAAAAAGGCCACCTTTTTGACAATTGAATGAGGACGCGTGTTAATAGTTTTTTTCGTGCTGTCAAACTACCGCTATAGCTTCTCTAGCTGAGCGATGCTGTTCAAGTGTGCATAGCATGCCTCTGTAAAGTGGGGCAGGCTAAAGGTCTCAATACGCTGTCAAGTGAGAAAGTTCTCTCGGTTATATAATGCATGCAATGTTCATAAAGCGCACGCTCCTCAGCATATAGTCTACACTGAAACAATATATGTTCCACAGATTCCATGGAGCCACAGTTGTTGCAATACGAACTCGCTGACTGATCGAAGCGGTACTGTAGGCTGTCAACATAAGCACTGTTTAGACGTAAGCGATGGTATAACGTTTCCAGATGGCGAGAAATTTTGAATGAAAGTCTTGTTCTCAGATTGGGGCCGATTAAGTGAAGGAAGGCACAATGATGTGTCGGAAGATTCTAGCGTCTCTTATTTTCTTCAATCGCAAGTCTTTTGGCCATGTGAGCTGCATCTAATTTAGTGAAATAAGTTTGTCTGTAATTGTGCTGTCCAAGACACTTGCGTGCTGCTTCATCTGCTTTTTCGTTGGCGAGAATTCCACAATGACCCGGTATCCACTGAATTGTGATAGAGTTCCCTGCGGTCACAGCCAGGTAATGTACATATGCTATGTCGAACGAAATGAGGTGACAATTCATTTTCTTTAGGAGGTTGAACAATATCTGTAGTGCTCCTTTGGTGTCGGTGAAAATCACCCATTGGTCCGGCGTTTGGCGCAAGATGTAAAGGACAGCTTTTCTGATGCCATGAAGTTCTGCTGCTGTCGAGGATGTCTTCCATTGCAGTCGACAGGATAGCATTTGTCTTGTAGAAGGGATATAAAGTCCATAAGCGGAAGTCTCCTCAGTGGTTGAGGCGTCGGTGTAAATGTGCGAGTGCTGAGCATAGTTCTCGGTTAAGAAGAGGAGAGTAGTCTGCATCAGCACAGCCTGTGACATTCGTCTCGTTGCCCCATTGATGCCAGGTACTTCTTTTTTATAGTTGGGACAACGACGAAGTTATTTAGTGACAGAACGCGTCTGTCACTGCTAACTGTTTTAGTTATATTTTCCACAACTCCTAGACGCTCTCTGCGCCCCGCTTTGTGGCGATGGCAGCGGCGACTTCTACAGGCCCACGTGGTCAAATGTCACCGCCCTCAAGCTCTTCTGTGGCTCAAGGCTCATGGTCCATCACCAGCGACGGCTCAAGAGATGCTCCTGCTCTCGTGCCCATGGACGAAGAATGAACTACTGGCACGCCTGGCTACAGTTCAACATTTGTAAGCTCCACAAGGAAACGAGGCTCTTGGTGCAGCTCCAGTGAAGACACGGACATCTACTCAGTCGACAGCGACGACTCATCAGGTGGCAGCTTCGTGTCAGTGATGAGCCGCAAGGCTCATCAAGACGTCATCACCAGCAAGCACGTCAACCGTGAAGGCAAGGAGTGAACGCTGGCCGCATACCATTCTCTTCTTGCCCGTGAATCCCTCCGCCAGCCTTCGAAAATTGAACAGGCAAGCCATTTCAATTGTTTTTGAGGGAATAGCACATAAATAAATCAAAGAGGTCCGGCTAAACACACGTAAGAACGTTTTAGCTGTTGACACAACACATGCAGACACGCTGGAGAAGCTTCGAATGATGACAGAGTTTGGAGATGTCAAAGTACGAGCGGTCGTACCGATGACTGGGAGCTGCACTGCAGGTGTCATTTACGACATTGACTTGGCAATCCCAAACACGGATCTACCCATTCTGATAAAACCGGCGTACGAAGGAGTGGTCATTAAGCATATAAGCCGCCTCGGGAACAGCCGCTGCGTTAAGATAGTCTTTAAGGGCGACTCAATCCCTACGCACGTCAAGGTGGGACATTTCCGGCATGTGATACGGCATTTTGTCCCAAAGCCGCTTCAGTGCCACAAGTGTTTCAAGATCTGCCATGTCAAGGGCGTCTGTGCGAACTCTACCGTATGCCCCCGGTGCGCGGAAGCGCACACGGTAAACACCTGTTGTGCAACAACTTATAGGTGCGGCAATTGTCGAGGTACGCATGAAGCCACGTCTAAGGAATGCCCAAGACTCAAGAAAAAAATGGGTATCCTGAAAGAAATGGTCAGGGATAACTCCACTCATAGAAAACCTTCACAGAAAATCCGGCTTCAACGTCGCCACCGATGGAAGCGCTCCAGTCATGGTGATATTCATGCACCACTTCGGTGTACATCACCATCATGATCCAGTAGAAAGCCAGAGAGTACAAGAATACCTCCACCGGCGAAGCCTCTCTCCCCTGAAGACTGGCCGGTGCTTGCGAACGCACGGACTTCCGAGCAGCCTTCCCGCTCTCTGCTCCCAGTGAAAGCCAATGCTGCTGATGACGAGGCTCCAACAGCAGATCGTCAAATTATTCCTATGCTGCGATCCATTGTGAACGCCATCAGAAGTCTTCTGACAAGCATCGATACGCCAACTGCTAGGAGCGGCCTACAGGTGCTGGACGCGTTGAGTCCGGTCCTTGCAAGCCTCCAGTAAAGCCAATGCCAACAATCACAAGTCGTTACGTCAGGAGGTCAGAGAAGCGTCGATTTTTCAGTGGAACGCAAGAGGTCTGAGATCTCGCATATCTGATTTTCGCCAGTTTGTTCATCTGTACCGATTACCTATCATGATAATATGTGAACCGAAATTATCGCACCCAATCAGATTATCCGGCTACGAGTCATTTTTCTCTTCAAGTGACATTGAAAGTAGCAAGGTTGTTGTATTTATTCGCCGGGAGCTTACGTACGTCGTCCAGCCAGTGGAACCTCACGACGGCAATCAGTATGCGTGCTTGTCTGTTAAAAAAGGAAAGGTGACATTCATACTTCTAGGCGTGTATATACCCCCATCAATTCATTTCGACGCCAACAAACTAGACGGCATATTAAGGGCACATCCGCGTCCGTGGGTTATCATTGGGAATTTCAATGCGCATCATCCCATCTGGAAAAGCTCAAGGCTTAATTCAACGGGACGACATCTAGCATCATTGGTTTCCAGCCATGGTCTCGTCCTTCTGAATGACGCCAGTCCTACGTTTTTACGAGGCACTACATATAGCAGCTGCCTTGATTTGTCCTTTGTTTCACGCCAATTTGCTACACGGGTAAAGTGGTTTTTGGACATTGAAACACACGGAAGCGACCACATCCCCACTTACCTGAAGATTACAGGTATTTCGAACACGTACTCCTCTACCACAACACAAAGAATAGATTGGAGTGTGTTAAAAACTCAACTTGACGATGCTTGTGAAGAAGGCCTGTGCAATGGTCTTCAGCAAGCTATTAGGGAAACTGCACATGCGGCTATGCGCACAATAATATGCTCTTCGAAGTACTCTGAATATGACCTCGAGCTGGAGTGACTTCGTGCGATCCACCATCGTGCCGAAAGACGATACCGACGCACCAATTCCACAGACGATCTACGGACAGCCCGGCGCATCCAAAAGAAGATACAACGGCGCCTTGACAAATTAGACACCCAACAATGGAGGAAATTTTGTGCGTCGCTAGATCCTCATAAACCACTGTCTCAGATATGGAGAATTGTGCGAGGCCTACGTTCTGTTCCAGAGCAGCGTTTTCCCTTCAAAGCCCTTGCACTTTTTCATCGCTGGCATGAAATTGAGGTAGCAGAAGATTTCTGCGCTATGACCGTGGGCCAGACAGCGTACACAAGCCTACATACAGTGAATCATACCCCTCACTCGCGGGACCTACGCATGGATCTACCGTTCACATCACAGGAGCTGGATGTGGCGCTCGTCTTATGTAATAGGTCGTCGTCAACTGGCCCGGATGACATCTAATACAGGATGCTGTGCAACCTTGGTAAACGGGCACGAGAAGCACTCCTTAACATCTTCAACGATTCCTGGCAAGCTGGCGTCGTTCCGCAAGATTGAAAGATTAGCCGCTTGGTACAGATTCTTAAGCCTGGCAAGTCTCCCCTGGACATTGCCTCTTACCGACCGATCGCACTCTCAAGTTGCGTCGGAAAGGTAATGGAGAGAATGATCTTAGCCAGGCTTGAATGGTACCTGGAATACTATGAGATATATCCGAACGCCATGGCTGCTTTTTGCCGTCACCGATGTTCGATCGACAATGTTATAGATCTCGTCACATATGTGCAGCAACAAAAGGCAGGTAAACGACTATCTGCAGCCATGTTTCTTGACGTAAAAGGAGCATACGACAGCTTTCTACATGACGCCATCCTCGAAGCCATTGAGTCAGTGGGCCTAGGCGGGCAACTGTATTGTTGGACACGCAGTTATTTACAAGGGAGGACCTTATTTGTGAACACTGCAGATGGTCCAACCTCCCAACACCCAACGCATCGTTGAGTCCCGCAAGGTGGCGTCTTGAGTTCAACCCTCTTCAACCTCGTTCTTATTGGTCTTGTAGAACGACTATCAAGTGTGGTCAAGTTATCCATGTACGCTGACGACATCTGCGTCTGGACATCTGGCGTGACAAGACCTCAGGTACGCGCAAGACTTCAGAAAGCTGTGACGTTGGTATCAGTGTACCTCAAAGACCAGGGTCTGAAAATCTCGCCAGCGGAATGCGCATTGATTGCTTTTAGTCGAAAGCCAATGAGACCATACGCTATATCAATCGATGGCCAAGTCATACTATATGTCAGGACGCACAGATTTCTAGGCGTATTCATTGATAGAGACTTCTGCTGGGGCCCACATGTGGCCCACTTGAAAGAGAGGCTGACAGAAATTGCTAACTTATTCAAGTATCTCGGAGGAAAAACCTGGGGGACTTCAGTACATGCAATGATGCAATTGTACAAGACGCTTTTTCTTGGCTATTCGCCCTACAGTTTGCCTGTGTTAACCAACACCTGTAGAACCAACATTCGGACTCTCGAAAGCATCCAGGCTATGGCTCTGCGAGTTTGTCTGGGGCTACCGCGATGTTCATCAACAGCTGAGACAATCGAGATTGCTAATGACTACCCGCTAAAGCGCTAAAGACGCATATCATGATGGAAGTGCTCAGAGCACACGTGAGGCATCTTACTCGTGCGCCTGCCCATCATCTAGCTTCACTGCCAGAAGCCCGACCTCGTGCCTCATTTTGCCAGACAGTCTTGTCATATCGCACACGCATTCCTACGGGATATACAACTCCATCGAGGATTTCAACTCCCCCATGGAGTATGACCTATGCACATGTTGAACTCACGGTTCCAGCCATAGGGTCAAAAGCCCGGCTCTCGTCTTCAGCGCTAAAGCAGCTTTCTCTTCTCTTGTTATATGAGAAATACAGTGAGCATACTCATCTATATAGTGACGCTTCAACTAAAGTGGATGTGTCTGCAGGGTCGGTGATCTTTCCTGCAACAGCGACAACGGTGAAGTTTCGTTTATCCCACCAGACATCATCGACAGCCGCGGAACTTGCTGCTCTACGTAGCGCAATTCAAGTCATTAGACACAAAAAGCCAAGAAATAGAGCGTGTTCACAAACTCTAAGGCAGCAGTACAGTGTTTGATATTCGCCTTACGCCGGGGACCTAATGAACAACTAGTGCTGGAAATTAGAAAGCTGCTTCACCACCTCTTCGACAAAGGACACAGAATCACGTTTCAGTGGCTTCCAAGTCACTGCGGCATATTGAGCAACGAAAATGCCGATGCAGCTGCCCGATCAGCACACGAAGATGGTGAAGAAAAATCTATACTATTTCAAGTACTGATGCTGCAATGACCATCCGAAAAATCGCTAATGCAGAATTAAAATCCCTGTTGAACACCGAGTGCTTACGGCACACGCGACTGCGTTGACTGGACACGTCTCGTCGACTCCGGCCTCCATCTGGACTCTCTCGACTCGAGACAACGGTGCTTTGCCGACTATGGCTTGGTGTCGCCTTCACCAAAGCTTTCGCCTTCCGAATCGGCATGGAAGACAGTGCTGCTTGCGGTCATTGCGGCAGCGATGAAACTATAAAGCACGTTCTCTGTCACTGCCCTCGTTACAGCGTGCAAAGACGGCAACTAGCTGCTGCGTTAGCTCGCCTTGATGACAGACCTTTGTCTGAACAATCAGTGCTGGAAAGACGACAGGATTTGTGTGCTCACACAAAATCAATGTAGGCCTTACTGAACTTTTTGCGTGGCAGCGGCCTATTTTATAGACTGTAGCACCCCAGCTCCCCCCCCCCTTTTTTTTTCGCGTGCGTCTATTTCCCTCTTCGCTTTCTTTCCAATCTTTCTTCCCCATTCCCTCTTCCCCTAGTGCAGGGTAGCAAACCGGATGCTCCATTTTTTGGTTAACCTCCCTGCCTTTCCCTCATTTTATTCTCTCTCTTCTTATAGTTAGAGGCGAAAGTGTCCAGAGAGAAATGTTGCAGGCATTAATTTTTGTGGCTGATTAACAGGAAAAAGTTGACGCATTCGCACAGCTTGGCCGAACGAAGAATTGCTGTGCGTTAGGTGAAGTCGGTAAGGGAAATGCGTTTTACCTTGTAATGCATGTCGAAGATGAGTACGCATGGTTTCTTGCATAGAGATGACATCCAGTGGGAGAGATCCTGCTTCCTCTACAGTTCCCTTAGCTGATGAGCTCTTCGGGAGCCCTAGACATATTCGTAGGCAGCTGTTGCATGGGGCTTCCAGAATTCTCTTATTTGCTGGGGATAATCGGTAAAGCACTGGTAGACAATAGCGTATGTTCCCTCAATATATGCTTTCTGAAGCAGTACCATTAAGTGGCAACTACATCCCCATCGTGTTCCAGCCATGAATTTGAAGAGTTGAGTGGCTGCTACTATTCTAGTTCAAAGTTTCCTCACCTGAGGAGACCAGGAAAGATTTCTGCCGATGATGATTCCCAGGAATCTTTGAGACCGTACATAGGTCAGCGGCCGTCCACCGAGGAGTAGCGCATGCTTGCTCATTTTCTTTTTCGTGAAAGCAATGGCTGTGCTCTTTTCTGGTGAAAGGTGCATGCCTCGGGGCGCTAGATATGTGGAGATGTTCTGTAAAGCTTTTTGAAGTCGCTGTTTGGTGATTTACGTGACTTTGAAGCGCTCCTGATGCAGATGTCATCAGCGTAAATCGTGATGTGTACTCCTCGAGGGAGTGATTTCGTTATGTGTATCAGGGCAAGGTTTAAAAGGAGTGGGCTGAGCATGGCACCCTGGGGTACACCCTTCTCTACTGTATAGAACTGTGTGGGACCATTTGGAGTGCTCATATATATTTTTCGCTATTCTAGATAGTTCTCAATCCATTTGTATAGATTCCTTCCTAGGCCAAGATCTTGCATGGTTGCTAGAGTGACGTGGTGAAAGACTGAATCGAAAGCTGCCTTGATGTCAAGCAATACGGCTGTCGGGATTCGACCTGCCGAGAGGTCTTTTTCAAGAGATGAGACTAGTGCGATGACATTGTCGATAGCCGACCTGCCTTGGCGGACCCATCCGTTTCTTGCGGAAACTCGTTGCGGCTTTCTAGGAACCAGGTTAATCGTTTGTGGACCATTCGCTCCATAAGTTTCCCAACGCAACTCAGTAGGGCGACAGGCCGGAAAGAGGTGTAGCTTGTTAGCTGCTCACCTGGTTTCAAAATAGGCACTATTTTCGTTAGCTTCCACTCAACAGGGACCACTCCAGACATCCACGAGGAATTATATTACTCTAGGAGTCGTAGGCGGGACGCGTGGGGTAGCTGTGCAATGGCTTCATAGGTTACTTCGTCTTGGCCAGGTGATGTGTGCTGGTTTGACTCACCAATAGCAGTGTTCAGTTTCTCAATCGTAAAAAGTATGTCTAGCGCTGGCACTGCCACCCGTGACTTGCCAGGCTGGTTACCTGCCGATGTGGGCCAAAGCGTTGAATTTGCTGATAGTAGTGCGCAGTATCCTTCAGAGAGCTCTTTGTGGGATTTTCGTTCATAAAGGGAGAATGTGGCGAAAGGGTGAAACTGCTGGAGTGGCATGCGCATGTCTCTAAAAACCCGCGAGATTGTGGACACAGGTTGGCGAACATCTAGTGTTGAGCAAAAGTCATGCCATCTTTGCCAGCTACGTTTATCCAGGTAGCGTCGAATATGACGCTGTGTCAGCCGACAGGCTCGCAGGCCTTCTATACTCTTTGTGCGCAGATCTTTCCGTTCAGCTCGCCTGCGAATAGCACACAGTCTTTCAAAATCCTCTTCATTTGACGGAAATCTGTCGTTTTTAGTTGAAACGTGTGTGCAATCTTTTAGGCAATGAACAATCGTAGCGAGTAATTCATCATCCTTTGTAGCGGCAGTGATTCTCTTTCTTGCAATCTGTGGATTTCATGACAGTTTTCTTTGATGTCATATTTACACCAGCAGCTGATATCATGATTCTGTAGTGATGGCTCCCACGCATTTCCAAGTTGGTGCGCCAGTCAAAGTTGCGAGCGACTGAACTTGTTACGAAGGTCACGTCGATGCTGCTGGTAGTCGTGGTGCCTTGTAGGAAGGTGATGCTGCCGTCATCTAGAGGTTCAATTGAATCTTTTGAGAGCAGCTCTGCAAGCTTAGGTCCTCGCGAACAAGTGTGTGAGCTGCCCCAAATTTCATAGTGGGCATTAAAGTCTCCACAAATGATGTGTAGGGAAAGTGTCCTTGAAATCAAGTTTTCAAGCCTTGATGCGTTGATAGGCCCGCCTGGTTCCAGGTATGCTCCGATGAGAGTGTATTCCTGTTTACCAATTATCGTTATGGCACACACATATTCTTTGTCGCAGTGGGGCGCAATGTTAGTCGTAGAGGCTGGAATGTCTTTACGAAAGCCGATGAGTAAGCTGCTGATATCGTCAGGTCGCTTTGAGTGATGAAAATAGTTTCAGAAGGAATTGTGAATGAATCGAACTACCTTAAGCGGTAGATGTTCAATGTTTTAACATTCGTTGAAGTGAATGAGTCTTATATAATAACTGCATATTTCAACAACGGTCACATGAGTTTCAGGTAAGCAAACGAACAGTAGGTGTAGATGGCTTCAATGTGCGTTTAAAAAAACAATTTACGCAAGCAACTAGAAACAGCGGTATTTATGTGCTTATTCCAAGAAAAATAATAGTGAACCACGGGCAGAAATATTTGTACTGTGTTACTTATATTGGCAATACATCGTTCACAGCGTACTTTTAATGAAGTGGCACTTTTGCTGGTAATTTTCGTCTAAACAGTTTTGTAAAATTATTTACGATTTGCCATTTTTCGCATTGTGTAATGACTTTGCCTGGTCATTATTTAGGCGCACCTGCTCATCAACTGAACATACTGTAATATGCAAAATGCAGTCATCTACATTAAGTTTCACACGAAAAGAAAGCTCTTCCACAATGTCATTATTCAATAATAAAAAGAAAAGTGGTCCTAAAACTAACGCCTGGGATACACCAGCAACAACCACAACACTTTTAGTTGAAGCATTGTTTATGGTCATCAATCGGCGTCTGTCTGATAGGTAGGTCGTAATCTAAGCAAATATTTGATTGCTTTTATGTAATGACCTAATTTATGAAATAATTTATTATGCGATGCCTTGTAAAATGCCTCATGAAAATAATGAATATATCGTCTGTTTTCCTTCATTATACGATTGCGTAAAATCATGCATGGTTTCAACAAATTGAGTGCACGTAGAAAATCTACGCCTAAAACCATGTTGTTTATTTACGAGTACTTTGTACTCTTCCAAGAAGCCTGCGATATGTGTATGAATCATATTGTCGACATTTTGTGGGACGATGCGCGTGTGTGCCTGACGACAAAGACGAAAGGTGGTCTCCACTCGCTCGCAGGTGAACTGGTCACGCCATCACCGCTGGTTATTGGTACATCTCATCCACAGCCTCGTCGATACGGCGTCGCGTCTTATTTCATTTTTTTATTTTTTTCATTTTATTTTATTCGGACATTTCCGCAGAAATGCCCACGAAGGGGGCAAAAGGAGAGTGTGTCTCCTGACTTGGCCCCTCTTCGTGAGGCACCTCGGGCAGGTAGAGCAGGACAGTACAAAACACCATAACATATTTTGAAATACAATACAAGTTGAAAAACAGTGAATACTATAAATATTACATACATTACATATTTCCTTTACATACACTGTAGACTTGTGTTCTGTTTATTACATTGTAAATTCGCTTCTTAAATTGTGTTATGTTTTTAGCCTCCTTAGCGTATTCAATTATTTCAGGAATCCTGTTGCACAGTAGAATGATTTGGTTATTATATCTGTACACCATAGTTAGTCCGGCACATTGGCCCGACCAACGCAACAGTACGCAGATTATACGTAAGATCTCTGCTTAAGTACACATCAGAAAAAATCTGGAAATTATCTTTAATTTTTTTGAAGATTAACATGGCTAGTTGCATCCTATAGCACTCTGGGAACGGGAGTACATTATACATATAAAAAAGAGACATATTAGTGGGGACCGAGGTACTTATCAAACCTAGTGCGCGTTTTTGAAGAAGAATTATACTTTCTGTATTTGTATTGTTACACGTACCCCAGACTAAAATGCAATAAATGATTTGCGAGTAGATAAAAGAAAAGTAAAGCTGCCGTTTAACTCTCCCTGGAAGGAGATGCTGTAAGCGTCGAATTAGACCGATCGATCTTGATATTTTTATTCGCAGGTTGTCCACATGGTGGGACCAACTAAGGTCACTTTGAAAACACACACCCAGAAACTGAATTTTATTTACCTGCGCAATATTTTCTCCATTAAAAATCAGAGAGATAGCATAATCTACAGGCCTATTTTTTTGTTTGAAGAGCATAAATTTAGTTTTTTTTATGTTTAGTTCTAGCTGATTGACTGTAAGCCATGATTTTAGTTTATCCAACCAAGAATTTGCAGTTATTTCAATATCGCGAAGATCTAAACCAGAAAAGAAGGCATTGGTATCGTCGGCGTACATGACTATGTTTGGTGTGAACTGAATGTTAACTATGTCATTGATATAAAGTATAAAAAGTAGAGGACCAAGTATCGATCCTTGGGGAACCCCATACTTAATTACGCCCAAATCAGATTTATAATTGTGGAGCTGTACATATTGTTTCCTGGCCCAAAGATAGCTTTTCATTAGATCAAGCGCAATCCCGCGTATTCCATACAGTTGAAGTTTCCTAATTAATATATCGTGCTTTATCGAGTCAAAAGCCTTACGGAAATCGAGAAATATTCCCACAGTGTAAAATTTTTTTTCAAAGTTATGAAGTAGGCTGTCCTTAATACGGAGTAAAGCAGACTGAGTTGATCTACCTGGTTGGAATCCACACTGTTCTTCACAAATGACATTTCTGTTTGCTATAAAAGAAAATACCCTCTTATATATCAGGCGTTCCGCGACCTTAGAGAAAAGCGGCAGAATAGAGATTGGGCGATAATTTTAAAGTTCATTTTTATCACCTCCTTTAAAAATTATTGTTACGCGAGCTATTTTCATGGCACATGGAAAAATTCCCGTCAGGAAGAGTCTGTTGCATATGTAAGTGAATGGGGCGACAATCAAATCAGCAACTGCCTTGATAGGTGCTGCGGAGATGCCATCTTCTCCTGGTGAGCTGTTCTTTAGTGAGCATATGACAGTGGCTACTTCCTCCTCGGTAACGGGTAATAAAAACAAAGAATTAGTGGAAGAGCTTTCAATATAGCATTCAGCCGGTTTAAGGTCAGTCGCTTGGTCAGTATCCGTAACACATTTAAGGTCGTTTAAGGTCAGTATCCGTAACACATTTGGTGGAGGTGGAACGTTCCCCGTCCTCACCACGAAGCTTCGCAGTGGCCGCACCGTTCAGTCTCCGGCCATGGCTACGAATGACAACCCGTCAGCGTCTCCATCTGTAGCTCTAACCACTCATACCTAATGATGCCCTACCTGCGTGATCCCGGTGATCTCCGACCGTGATCCTGCGTGATCTCCGCACAACCTGGGCCTGACGTTGACTACTGGCTCCGTATGTACGAGCGTGTTAGCCAGACACATTGACGAGACCTTATCATTATGCTCGCCAACGTAATATTTTACTTGGACGGCCCCCCACATGTTTGGTTCGGCGCCCTTGAGACTGAGATTATCAGCTGGGACATCTTCAAGGAGCGACTACGCCACATCTTTGGGGACGCGTCCGGTTGCCACATTGAAGCGCGAAAGGATCTCGCCGCTCGTGTGCAGTCCTGATATGACTCGTATGTCTCGTACATACAAGACATGCTCGCGTTGTGCCGGAAAGTGGTCGAGCAAACGACAAAGTGACAAGGTGGGTCAAATACTGAAGGGCATCGCGGACCACGCCTTCAACTTGCTCGTATACACTTACGTCACGACCGTCAATGTGATGCCGCCACTTGGAAAGGGCCAAAAGCTGCCGTGCCCTGCCTCAATTTACGCTGCTACTAAACATGGCTGTTACATCTACCTCCACCGATCTCAGTGCCGCACCACCCACGCAGGAGAGCGCGACACGTATATTTCGACGGGAGCTTGAGGCCTCAAGTTCAGCGCCATTTTCTTCAGTTCCACTCGGTCATGGCGCCGCACAAACGCCTCCAGCGGTCTCTGTTATTCAAGCTTTCGTGAGGCAAGAAATTGCAAAGCTCGGTTTTCTTGTGGGCTGCTCTGTCTCCCGACCCACCTCCAGACCAATGGATATAAATCCACCACGCCAAGACCCATACTCTTTGCCCAGATTCCGCAATCCGACGGAATGGAGAACAGCAGACCACAAGCCAATCTGATTCCGCTGTCACCGAGTTGGCCATGTCTCCTGCTACTGTCGCAGCACTCGGACGCCCCACCGTTGGAGCCAAGTTTCTTCTTCTCCGCGGCCATTCGTAAACCTCCGTCAGTGTTCGCCCAGCCGTGAATATCACACTTTCGACGCACCTAACAGCCGCTCTACCACTCGTTCAACGTCACCGCAACGCCACCGTTCTCCGTCGCCCTAACCCCGCCGCTATCCATCGCCGACTATCTATGAATCTTCCCGGATGGAAAACTAGATTATGCAGCTCCTGGAGGTAGTGCTGCATTAATTGCGAGTGACCCAAATCCTCCGTTACCACTCCCTACTAATATGAACTTGCTATTTGCTGGAAGCTCATGTGGACGGTTTCTATTTCACGGCTTTAGTTGACACAGGAGCTCAGATGTCTATAGTGTGTGCTCGTCTCTGTCGCCGCCTCAAAGAAGTAGTGATGCCTGCCGCTACACAAGCTGTCCGTGTCGCCGATGGTGGAACTGTGGCCGTCATTGGAATGTGTACGGCACGTATTAGCCTTGCCGGCCGCCATGTTCCTGTTTTATTTACCGTGCTCCACAATTTCCCTCATGACCTCACCATTGGGGTGGACTTCTTATCGACGCATTTTGCCCTGGTCAAGTGTTTCGCCGGCACTCTCTATTTAGAAGTTCCTCTTCTTCCAGACTCTCGCTGCGAGCTGCTGAAAAGCCTCTGTACCACAGACTTCAGTCGGATACCGCCAGAAGCCCTCAAAATCATTCAATTGGCAACAAGTTCACCCGTTGTTGACGGTGATTATGTCGTCACGCATATTCCTGATGTTCTCCTGGCGCGCGACATCACTGTGCCACACTCCGTAGTAACCATGGCCTTTAACCGAACATGTGTGCCAATTATCGATTTCGGTTTCACGCAGCAAGTGCTACCACAAGAAATTTTAGCCGCCATGCTTCGACGCTTAATAAACGCCCACGTCACTGCTTTTGCGGCAGACGCATGCTCCAATCTTCCATGTCACCTGCATTTTGCCCCATCTCTCGATGCGGCCTTGCACCCCATGATCGACCCGAAACTCAAACATGAGCAGTCCGACGCCCTATTCCGCCTTCTGGCTTCCCACCGCGACATAATTCACATCGACAGCAGTCCACTTGGTCAGACTTCCCTCGTGAAGCACCGCATTATTACAGCTAATTCTCCTCCCATTCATCACCGAACGTACCGGGTTTCTACCACGTAGCGGAAGGTAATTCAAGAAGAAGTCAACAAGATGCTAACCAAAGGAATTATTGAACCCTCCTCGAGCCCTTGGGCATCTCCTGTAGTGCTCGTTAATAAGAAAGATGGAACGTGGCGCTTCTGCGTTGATTACCGCAATCTTAATCGAATCACGAAAAAGGACGCTTATCCTTTGCCCCGAATCGATGATGCCCTCGATTGTCTTCACGGCGCGCGATAGTTTTCTTCAATTGACCTACGTTCTGGCTATTCGCAGATTGTGGTGGACGAGAAATACCAAGAAAAGACGGCGTTTATAAGTCCCGACGGCCTATATCGAATCAATGTGTCCGTTTGGGCTTTGCAATGCCCCAGCCACGTTTCAGCGTATTATTGACTCGCTATAGCAAGGGTTCAAGTGGTCAACGTGCCTGTGCTACCTGGGTGATGTCCTTGTATATTCGCCTACATTTGAGACACACCTCCAGCGTTTGGAAGCGGTTCTCAACATTTTACGCACTGCTGGCCTCCAAATTAACTCGTCAATATGTCACTTCGTCCTTCAGCAAAGTGCGGTGTCGGGCCATCTTGTCGACGCATCAGGTGTGCAGCCTGACCTAGAAAAAATTCGGGCCGCCACGAGCTTTCCTGTACCCCAGTCTGTCAAGGACGTCGTGAGCTTTGTGGGACTTTGTTCCTATTTTAGAATGTTCGAGAAAGATTTTGCAACAATTGGTCGACCACTCACCGACCTTCTGAAAAAAGAGGCGACTTTTACGTGGGCTTCTGCTCAAGCTGCCGCTTTTTTTCAACTCATCACCTCCTCACGACTCCACCTATATTGGCCCACTTTGACCCGTCCGCTCCGACAGAAGTAAGAACCGATGCGAGAGGTCTGGGATTGGAGCCCTCCTAGACCAACGCCATAGGGGACATGACCGAGTCATCGGTCGTGTCCCCGCTGGCGAGCTTCTCAGCGCTGGCGACCGTGACTGTTCAATAACAGAGCGTGAATGTCTTGCTCTTGTTTGGGCAGTCTCGAAGTTCTGCCCATATTTATATGCCACGAGTTTCTCTATAATAATGGACCACTATACACTATGTTGGCTTTCATCACTAAAGAATCCTACTGGCCAGCTCGGATGCTGGGCTCTTTGACTACAAGTGTACACCTACATGGTGACGTTGAGTCTGGACGCCTGCATCAGGATGCAGACTGCCTGTTCCGCAACCCGGTTGCTGAGTCGAGCTCTATGCCTGACACCGGCACCGAGCCTTGCGTCTTTTTCTTTTCGCAAATGACATGCATTGGTGACGAGCAGTGCCATGATGCGTCCTTGCGTGCTATCATTGAGCGCCCCGATACACCATCTTCCAATCAGTCCCATCGCTCTTTCGTGCTGCACGATGGCGTATTATACCACCAAAGTTTTGAGCCGGATGGGCCGGCCTTCCTGCTTGTAATTCCGAAGCACCTTCGCCCGGAAGATCTACATAAACTTCGTGACCTTCCAACTGCTGGTCACTTTGGTGTGTCACGCACTTACGACTGAATACTCCAATGCTTTTTTTGGCCAGGGCTTGCACGCTCAGTCATAAGATACGTTGCGGCTTGTGAGAAATGCCAGCGTGAGAAAACACTATCGACACTTCCTGCCGGATGCCTTCAACCACTTCACATTCCGTCAGAACCGTTCTTCCACATTGGCTTGGAACTACTTGGCCCTTTACCCTGGTCTTCCTCGGGTAACAAGTGGATAGCCGTGGCCACTGACTACGCCACGCGTTATGCCATCACACGAGCTCTTCCAACAAGCTGCGCCACAGATGTCACCAACTTCCTCCTCAAGGACATGGTTTTGCAACACAGAGCGCCACAGCAGCTGCTTACAGACCATGGCTGCACCTTTTTGTCGAAGTTCATAGCCTACATCTTGCAGCCCTGTCAAACGAGACACAAGCTGACTACGTCATACCACCCGCACATCAATGGGCTCACGGTGCTTCTAAATTGAACTGTTACAGACAGGCTCGCTAAGTACGTTTCAACCCACCATACCGACTGGGATCTCGCGTTGCCCTACATCACATTTGCCTGCAATTCTTCTCACCATGACACTGCCGCTTACTCCCCATTTTTTCTGTTGTTCGGCCGAGAACCTACATTATCCCTATATGCAGTCATTCCTTCTACCGCTACACCGACCAGTGAATATGCCCTTGACGCTATGACTCGGGCTGCCCACGCACGCGAAATCGCGTGCACTCGCTTTCTGGCCTCTCAAGAGAACCAGCGGCGTTTGTACGATCAACGGCTCCGCGACGTGCACTTCATACACTGTTTATTGGTGCTGTTGTCGGCCCCGGCCCGTCAAGTCGGCTTGTCGAAGAAAACTTCTTTACCACTACAAAGGACCATATCGAATCCTTCGTGAAATTACTCCTGTGACATACGAAATTGGCCCTGCTGACCCATCGCCTTCAACTTCCTCACACACCACCGATATCGTACATGTGGCACGCTTGAAACCTTACCCCTCTTCCGCTGACGCTTACATTTAGATGCGCCGAAACGGCGCATCTGCCGTCGGAGATTATGCTAGATGCAAGTTGGCGTGTTGTGGGATGATACGCGTGTGTGCCTGACGAAGAGGACGAAGGATGGTCTCCGTTCGTTCGCTGGTGAACCGGTCACGCCATTACTGCTGGTTTTAAGTACATCTCATCCACAGCCTCTTCGATACGGCGTCGCGCCTTATCCTTAAGAATATAACTTAAATTTTCGCAGGGTGTAGAAGTTAGTGATACGGGATGGTAGTTCTCGATGTGTGATTTTTTACCTTATTTGAGCTAACAGTTTATTTCGTCTAACCTCCAATCATCTATTGAAAAACCATCGCCTAATGATATGGTGAATACAACATAGAAGTCTTTAGCACACCATTGTGCATAGCGCTTCAAAAACGCATTCAGTATGTTGCCGGGTCCCAATTACTTTTTAGTATCAAGTTTCAAGAGCAAATTACATACCAATCTCAGAAATTATAACATTAGATATATAAGAGAGCGATGCAGAAAAATGGGCAACGCAACTATTATCCTTTGTGAATACCGACTGGAAAGCTTCGTTGTTAGCGGAAGAGATGACGGTTTCATTTTTTTACAGAATCCTAATCTATCATGGATTTACTATAGTGACTGAATATTTTGGCATTATTCGGTGAAATGAACTCTTTGGAGACGTTCGAATGAACTAAGGCAAGAGAGTACCATAATATGTTTTGTCAAAAAATTATTTTCTTATTTAGTTGTTCGGAAGTTTCTTCGATGCTAGTTTTAATCGCTATACATGTTCTCGATTTTTTTTTAACCTTTCGAGCCTTCGTTGAAATTATAATGTCTCCCTGAAAATCCGTTGGCTACGTTGCACAAATTTTCAAGGGTGAAGTTCCTGAAAGCTCGGGTCTGTCCATTCCTTGTATAAACGTACGTGACCACCTATAGTTCCACCGTTGCCAACTGCCCACTTCTTCGTCCTTGCAAACATCTCAACGCGCCCCATCACCGATCCACCACTTGACCGGCGATAAAGCTGTTATAATTAGGTGGGAACGGAAGCGACGTATAGCTACCACTTACGAATGATGAAACCTTTCGTATAAACATTTACAGTGTTTGTCACGTCTTCGATGATGCAGTGGGTGATATGGTGATATTCGCAGGTGGTTAACGGTTTAGCGACGAAACCTTCAAGTGCATCACCCCACTCATCATTCATTCCACGGATATGCTGTGATTATTTTTTTCACAATATTGGCACAAAACACTGTTTACACGCAAAGACAACTTCTTTAAAGGACCCCGCAGGGGCGCCGGCGCAAGTGGGCGTTTGGTGTGTAGCGACACCACGGACCCGAGCTAACGGGGGAGTTTCTACTTCCTCCCACGCCTCGCCGTGCGTGGCTTTGGCGTGTCCGAGAAAAGGGGATCCTGGGGGTTGAGCCGACGCCGGGTGATTGGACCTTTAAGGCCCCCCAGCAGAGGCAACACATCCCTTTGGCCCTGGCTTCACGTAGACGGCACCCCCGGATTGACCCGCCCGGGGGGAATCGGCAGTTGCCTTTTCCTGTCTCCACCTCACATCTTCGTCTTTTCTCTCACTTTAAATCTTTCCTGTCCTCTACTCACTTCCATTGACTTCCGTGTTTCCTGGCGGCAAGGGTTAACCCTGTGTGGCTATCCTACCTTGGATACCCCACATTCGGTTATAGCGGTGGCGTACAGCTGGCGTCTGCGGGGCCTGTATTTACAGACCCTGCAGCGTCCTCTTGTAGGACTCCATGGTGGGTGGCTGGCGCCGCTGCCGAAAGTAAGCATTTACATATGGCTTGTTCCTTCCCCCCACTCCCTGATCGCCCTCAGAAAAGAGGGCGCACCGATGAAGTCTTCCAGTTTTTTGGTAACCAGAAAGTATTTTTTCCCCGATTCCACGTTATCCACGCTGACACACCGGCAAATCAGTGCGAACACTTTCACCTTTTCTAGTATCAAAGTCTTTGACGGTAATCTTTGGCCCAGAATATAAAGCTTCGAGAATGGCAAGTAGTGACCTCCTGTTGGAGCTCCGCGAGCAGAAACAATATGAAAAATTGCCTAACCTAGTGAAATTTGGAGATACCAAATTAATAGTAACCCCACACTGAACCATGAACACCACCCGTGGCGTTGTCTCAGATGATTACCTGTTAGGGCTGACGGAGGCTGAACTCCTGGAGGGTTTCAGTGAACAGAATGTCATAAACGTAAAACGAATTAGCATGAGGCGTGATGGCAAAGAAGTCCAGACTAAACACCTGATACTTACCTTCAATTCAAGTGTACTGCCCGACTCCGTTGAGGCTGGGTGCATCAAGCTTCCTGTGAGGCTGTATATACCAAACCCTTTCCGATGTTTCAAATGCCAGCGGTTCGGCCACAGTTCACAGAACTGCCGAGGCCGCCTAACTTGCGCCAAATGCAGTGCTGAAGAGCACACATCAGATGCTTGTGAAAACTCTCTTCACTGTGCGAACTGTAATGGGGAACATGCCGCATACTCGCGGTCATGCCCGTTCTGGAAAAAGGAAAAGGAAATTTTCACAATTAAGGTAAAACAAAACATTTCATTTAGGGAGGCACGAAGGCAGGTGTCCTGCCTACCAGAAACTAGCTTTGCCGAAGTGGCGCGTCAGGGGGCAGCGCCACGACGGCCCCTGGCGCCTGTCTGGCACACGCGTAGTGAGCCAGCGGTGACGCCATTCGCCTTCTCGGCGGTTGCAGCCAGTGCTGCTCCGCCATCCAAGAAAGACCCACTAACCTCCGGGCTGGGGGCCGCGAAGGTCTCGTCTTTTGAGGCGAGGCCCTTAAAACAAATGCAGCGCTCGCAAGAGCGCCTGTCCAGCGCCTCGCAAGAGGCAATGGACACAACACCGAGCGTGAGGGCGCAGCCAGCGCCTAAGGATCGGCGCTACTCCGTCGACCGATCCAAAAAAGAAAAATCTCGTGTCATGGCCCTTGGAAAGGGTCCGTGAGCTAACTTTCCATCCTTGAGCACACAGCACAAAACACATCTAAAATGGATACACAAATCTTACAGTGGAATGTGAGAGGACTTCTCCATAACCTCGATGATATTTGAGAACTTCTTAATAAACATACCCCAAAGGTGCTGTGTGTTCAGGAAACACATCTCAAGTCCACACAAACAAACTTTCTAAAGCATTATGCCATCTTCCGCAAAGACCGTGACGACGCTGCCGCTTCGTCAGACGGTGTTGCTATAATAGTTGATAAAGGTGTTGCCTGTAAGCAATTAAACCTCCGAACTTCTCTTGAGGCAGTTGCTGTTCGAGCAGTGCTGTTCGGGAAGCTACTAAGAATTACCTCTATTTACATTCCCCCATGCTATCAACTTTCAAAGACACAATTTCAAAGCTTCATTGATGAACTTCCTCCGCCATATATATTCGTTGGTGATCTAAATGCACATAATCCCCTATGGGACGACTCCCGTTTAGATGCGCGAGGCCGCCTAATAGAACACTTTCTGTTTTTGTCAGGTGCATGTCTACTAAACAAAAAAGAACCAACGTATTATAGCACTACACATAACACATACTCTTCTATAGACCTGAGTATTGTCTCGAGTGCTATAATTCCCTATCTGGAGTGGTTCGTTCTCAAGAACCCTTTTGGCAGTGACCACTTCCCGATTATGTTAAAGTTAACAAAAGAAGATACATGCTCGCCTGACTTTCCTCGCTGGAACACCAACTCAGCCAACTGGGAATTATTTCGAGAAATTACATTTTTATACGGAGATGAGATTGCTGATTTTAATATAGACGATGCTGTAGCATACCCAACAGGTTTTATTATTGACGCTGCAGTGAAATGTATCAAGCAGACCAACGGAATGACCAATAAACGTCGCATCTCATGGTGGAACGACGATTGTCGGAAAGCGCGCAATAGACAAAATAAAGCCTGGAGACTACTCCGAAATTACCCAACAGCTGAAAACCTCAACAATTTCAAGCAGGTTAAGTCCCAAGCCAGAAGAACGCGTCGCCTTGCAAAGAAAGAAAGTTGGGATAGGTACACTTCCGGTATAAATTCTTACACCCATGAAACGAAGGTTTGGAATAGGGTAAAGAAGTTAATGGGTCGGGAGTCACACCCCCTACCTTTGGTAAGTAGCCGAGGGGAGAGCCTGGAGGAGCAGGCGGACTGCCTAGGCGTACACTTTGAATACGTCTCGAGTGCATCGCACTACACAGAAACGTTCTTAATATTCAAAGAACGCGAAGAGCGGCAACCCCTTAAATCTAAACGTCCCTCCAGAGAGGCTTACAACTGCCCATTTTCATTAGCTGAACTTGAGGCATCTCTTGCGTACTGCAACAACTCGGCGCCAGGTGGCGATCCTATAACGTACGAAATGATCACGTATCTTCACCCAGAAGCACTAAAAACGCTCCTAACCCTCTTCAATACCACGTGGGAAGCTGGATATATTCCATTGTCATGGAAAGAAGCGATAGTCATCCCGGTATTTAAACAAGGCAAAGACCCGTCCTTGACCGCCAGCTACGGGCCAATAGCGTTAACATGCTGTTTGTGCAAACTATATGAGAAAATGTTAAACCGGCGCTTAACCCACTTCCTAGAAAGTAACAGTATACTAGACCCCCTTCAGTGTGGTTTCAGAGAGGGGAGGTCGACAATAGACCACCTTGTTCGCATAGAGACATACATCAAAGATGCATTTATTCATAGGCAGTTTGTACTTTCGGTATTCTTAGACCTGGAAAAAGCGTGCGATACCACATGGCAATTCGGGATTCTACGTGATCTTGCCGCCATGGGCATCCATGGGAACATGCTAAACACAATTAAAAGTTATCTGTCTAACCGAACCTTTCGCGTAAAAGTGGGAAATGCTCTCTCTAGATCATTTACCCAAGAAACTGGTGTTCCGCAAGGAGCGTGCTTAGTTGCCCACTCTTTCTTGTAAAAATTAACTCCCTGCAGTCAGTCATTCCAAGCGCGATGTTTTATTCTGTGTATGTTGATGATCTGCAGATGAGTTTCAAATCATGCAATATGTCTATATGCGAACGACAAGTGCAGCTTGGAATGAATAAATTCTCTAAATGGGCTGATGAGAATGGTTTTAAAATAAACACCCAGAAAAGTACTTGCGTACTCTTCTCCAACAAACGAGGGGTAATGCCACTTCCAAATATTACGATCAAGGGAGACCAACTCTTTGTGAGCAGCGAGCATAAATTCCTAGGAACCACTTTAGATTCTAAGCTCACGTTTATTCCCCATATTAAACATTTAAAAATGAAATGTTTGAAAGCGATGAACCTCCTAAAGCTCCTATCACGTACAACATGGGGTAGTGATCGGAAGTGTCTCTTAAACTTGTAAAAAAGCCTTGTTTGGTCGCGCCTTGATTATGCCTCTATAATTTATCATTCCGCAACGCCAAGTGCTTTGAAAATCCTAGACCCCGTTCACCATCTGGGTATCCGACTGGCAACCGGTGCTTTCAAGACAAGTCCGATCCAGAGTCTCTATGTAGAGTCGAATCAGTGGTCACTTCACCTACAGCGATCCTATAGCAGTTTCACTTATTTTATAAAGGTACGCGCAAACATAAAGCATCCTTCTTATTCAGCTATAAACGATATGACCGCTGCCACCCTCTTCCATAATCGACCCGCAGCGAGAAAGCCGTTCTCTCTGCGTGTGAGAAGCTTAAGTGAGGAAATGGGTGTTCCGCTGCTTGAACTTTGTCCTATGCCCACAACAAAACATTTACCGCCGTGGCAATGGCAGCTCATACATTGTGACACTTCCTTGGCCGAGATCACTAAACATGCACCAGAAGCACATATTAAAATGCATTTCCGACAACTTCAATCCAACTACTCATGCGTAGAGTTTTATACTGATGCTTCTAAGTCGCATGCAGGGGTGACTTATGCAGCCGTCAGACCATCCTTCTCGGAATCCGGTGTGCTGTACCCGGAAACAAGTATATTTACGGCTGAGGGATATGCATTATTGTCGGCTGTGAAGCATATACGGAAATCAAACATACAAAAATCTATTATATTCACAGACTCGTTAAGCGTCGTAAATGCATTAAGATCCCTTTTCAGATTCAGCAATCCAGTAATAATTGAGCTGTATTCCGTTCTGTGTACAGCGTATATGTCCAACCAGCATGTTACTATTTGCTGGGTTCCTGGCCATAGAACCATCGAGGGCAATGTGTTAGCTTACCAAATGGCCAACTCATTTATATTGCGCGCTATTAAACCCACCGCTACTGTCCCTGCAACAGACCTAAAACCCTTCCTACGTAAGAAACTGCGAAACCACTGGCATTGCTTGTGGGACACAGAAATAAATAATAAGCTTCACTTGATTAAGCTGCGGTTGGGTTACTGGCCCTCCGCTACAAGAACACGGCGAACTGATGTCCTATTCTGTCGCCTCAGAATAGGACACACTTATGGTACCCATAGCTTTCTGCTGACTGGCGATGAACCTCCTACTTGTGGTAGATGTGGTGAAAGGCTAACCGTCCTCCACGTCCTCCTGGAGTGTGCTGGAGCTGAAAGTGAGATAGAGAGAGAGAGAGGAAACTTTATTAGAACTTGGCGGCAGCTTGGTCTTGGTGGCCTCAGATGGCGGCGCTGAGTCCCTGAACTCGGGCGGCATCTTCGGCCTGCCGGACAGCCCAGAGCTGGTCGTTGAGCTCCGAGCTTCTGAGCGCCGCCTCCCAGCGGCGGCGTCGCCGACGGAGAAGGTCCCCCGCGGCTCCCGCAGACGGGACGGCGGCGGGAACGAGTGAGCTCGAGGCTTCCTGTTGCCTGGTATTGGCAGCCGCCATAGGCGCATCGCGAACGGCGGCCGTTTTTCGACCATTGTTATCGGCGCATTCCCAGAGCATGTGGCGCAGCGTTGCTCTGTGCCCGCATGCTTTACATAGATCGGTAATGTGTAAGTGCGGGTAGCAGTGGCGTAAGACGACCGGGCTGGGGTAAGAGTGGGTTTGTAGTAAGCGATAGCTTACGGCATCGTGTCTATTTAATTTATCATGCGGTGGCGGGAACTTTCGCCTTTCCAGTCTGTAGTGTTGCGTAATATCTCGGAACGTGATGAGACGATCACCCCACGACCATTGTGGTCTGTGTTGTCGCTGCGTGTCTGTCAAAGTGTCTCGATCCGGCAGATCAGAAGCCCCGTTCTCGGGAGCGGAGGCGGCGGCCACGGGATGTGCCGCGGCTCGGCGAGTGAGACCTCGAGCCGCAGCGTCGGCCGCCTCGTTGCCCGGAAGCGGGATATCGGTGTGTGCCGGGGTCCAAAGGAGGAAGACTGTTAAATTTTGTTGTGGCGATCGCGACGCTGAGTCACCATCACCGCCCCTCTTAAGGATGCGGGCCGCTTCCCGCGAGACGCGGCCGCGCGCGAAGCCGCGGATTGCTGCCTGCGAGTCGCTGATTACGATCGTAGCGTTCGGCACCGTGGCGATTGCTAGGGCTATCGCGGCTTCTTCGGCCGCCTCCGTATGTCCCGTGGTCACCGTGGCGCTCGCGAGGCATTTGGCCGCACGGTCAACGACCGCAGCGGCGTGTGCGTGTCTCCCGTCCCCATATCTCGCAGCATCTACGTACACAACTTCGTCGCTAGTGCCGTACTTCTTTTGAAGGTCACTAGCTCGCTGGTTACGGCGCCCGACGTGGTGCGTCGGGTGCATATTCTTAGGAAGCGGCGGAACAATTAGGCGGTCGTGAACCGAGGCAGGAACATCCGCTTTTTCTCCCTGCTGAGTGTGGTACCGGATGCCAAGTGACTCGAGGATGTGTCGACCCGTCTTAGACCCCGACAAGCGTTCGTTTTGCGAAACGACATGGGCCTCAATTAACTTGTCGAGTGAGTTGTGCAGTCCAAGTTCTAGTAACTTTTCAGTGCTCGCATTCAGTGGAACTCCAATTGCTCTCTTGAAAGCCTTTCGTATTATACATTCGATCTTGTTTTTTTCTGAGCCTAGCAATATGAGGTAGGGGGCAACGTATGTTATACGGCTTATTGCGTACGCCTGCACTAGACGGATCGCGCAGTGTTCGCGCATACCAGTACGTCTGTTCGTGATACGACGTAGGAGTCGGATCGTGTCGTCTACCGAACGACGTAGTCTTCGCACCGTCTCACCATTATGGCCGTTTGCCTGCAGGTGTAACCCCAGAATTCTAATTTTGTCTACGTGTGGAATGGGAGTGCCATCTGCCAATAGAACGCTTATTTTGTAGCACTCCCTTTCCTTGTCGCGCGGGGTTTTGCGACCTCTACTTGTAGGTTTGTAGATTAGAAGTTCCGACTTGGTTGCCGAGCATTCGAGACCCGTTCCTCGCAAGTACTCCTGAACTTCGTCTACACCTGCCTGGAGCGTACGCTCGACGTGACCATCACAACCTCCGCCGGAAACCCAGAGGGTGATGTCATCCGCGTAGATACTGTGATACAATCCTTGTATGCCTAATAATTTCTCGGGTAGCCCCAATAGAACTAAATTAAAGAGTAATGGCGAAATTACGGAGCCTTGTGGCGTGCCCCTCGAGCCCATCTCAAATTCTTGCAGTTCCACATCTCCAACGACGACGCGTACGCGTCTGCCGGCAAGGAAGTCACGTATGTAATTATATGTTTTTTGTCCTAGTCCTAATGTTTGAACTCTGTTTAAAATTGCTTCGTGTTTAATGCTGTCGAAGGCCTTTTTAATATCTAGGCCAAGGATCGCCTTGATTGAGCTGGTAATGTCATCAACAATGTGGTGCTTCAGCTGAAGCAACGCGTCTTGTGCGGAGAGATTGCGGCGGAATCCTAGCATGGTGTGCGGAAATACATCGCGGACTTCGAGAAAGTCAGTCACGCGTTTGAGGACTGCGTGCTCCAGAACTTTTCCTACACAAGACGTGAGCGAAATTGGCCTTAGATTATCAAGCGCAACCTGCTTGCCCGATTTAGGAATCATGATAACTCGAGCTCTTTTCCACGCTTCAGGAAGGGAACCGCGTTGCCAGCACTCGTTGATATAAGTCACAAATCGGGAGATTGACTCGTCATCTAAGTTGCGGAGAGCCTTGTTCGAAACCCGGTCCAGGCCGGGCGCCGATCGGGTGTTTAGTTCAAAAAGGACTGCCCGAATTTCCGCTTCGCTAAATTCGGCGTCTAGTTGCTCATTAGCAACGCCGTCATAATCTGGGTGTTGGACGCTCTCTGCCGACTTAAAGTAACGGTCACGTATTGCACCGAGCAGGTCATCGCCTTTATGATCGTTCACAAGTCTCCGAGTTTTATGGCCTTGAGCGGCACGAGTATCTTCCGGATCCAATAGGTGCCGGAAAAGGCGCCAAGCACTCGCCCCGCGCATCTGTCGCTCGAGGCCGTTGCACAGGTCTTCCCATTGTGACCTACAGACTTGGAACGCATGTTACTCAATTTCTCTGTCTAACCGTGCTATGCGTTTCCTCAACGCCCGGTTATGTCTTTGGCGTTTCCACCTCTTGAGTAGGGCTTGCTTTGCTTCCCACATGTGTAGTAGCCTGCTGTCGATTACTTCGAGCTTCGCTTCGGGCGGGATGTGGCACGTTACCGCGTCTACGTCCCGATTGAGCGTCGCGGTCCACTCGTCTATATCCGTGATCGGCTCGTCGCCCCGCCCGCCTTCTGCTCTCTTTTTGCGGAACGCGTCCCACTGCACTAATTTGAGTTTACGGCCTGTGCTTTCAGAGTATGTTCTACGAACGCTCGGGCCCGTGTCTACCGTAATCTCTATCAGAGAGTGGTCACTCCCTAAGTCCTCCTGCGTGTTTTGCCAAGACGCCGCTGTGACATTCGACACGAACGCGAGGTCCGGTAGCGTGTCTGCGCTCACGCTGTTACCCCGGCGCGTCGGATCGGCGGGGTTCGCGATCAGTTCAAGCCGTTGGTCTTGCGAGTCTTCCCAAAGGTGTTTGCCCTTGAGCGTTTCACGCGTGTATCCCCAGGCCCCATGGGGCGCATTAAAATCACCCGCAACTAGCAGAGGTGCGCCGTTGGCGGCCGTGCTTGCTCTCCGGAGCATCTCCCCAAATCGGTGCTGTAGCGTGGGTTTACTGTAGACGTTAAGTACAAACAGGCCTCGGCCGCGCTTAGGAATTAATTCTACAAAAACATGCGGTATCCTTACGCACTCAAGTTCGCGCTGCGCCACCGTGATGTTACGTCTAACTAGCACAGCGGCGACCGGCGCCGGACGCGGCGGGGGCGACGGCAGCGACCGCGGTCGCGCCGACAACGAGAGCGGATCGCCCCGCCCCCGGCGACCCGCGGCCGCCCCCGGCGTCCCACCACGCGCCGAGCGCTGTGTAGCAAGTTTTTCTTTCCGCCTGTTGTCCGCCGCGGCCGCATTTATGGCTTTGTAACCAGCTAGTTTTGCCGGATAATTTGTTTCCTGCAAAAGGATAATGTCCGGTTTCGTCTCACGGCTTCGAATAAATTGCTCGAGATTTCCCCGCTTCCTCCTATATCCCCGGCAGTTCCACTGCCAGATCGTGTACTGTTGTTTGTGAGTGTTAGTGTGAGTGTGCGCGTGTCTAGCCATGGTGATGCTTGTGTTTAATTTAGCCCATCGCCGTCGAGGCGACTGGGGTGCGGCTGAATCTGCGGCTCGGCGTCTGGCAGCGCGTTCTGCTGCTGCTGACTCTGTTGCTGTCTAGCGTAGGGCTTACTCACCGTTCTAATCGGTCTGCCCGCAGATGGCGGGAGTCGCGCTTCAATGTTTTCTATGCGCGCCGTGTGCGCGGTGAGCATTTGTGTCATTTGTTCAGAGAGCTTAGCTATCGCACTATTGAACATGTGTGAGAGAAGTGAGAGAAAGAAATATTTTGCTTTAGCATACCGCTATAATCTTCCTCTACATCCGATTATGTTTCTCGGTGAAGAGCCGCTTTTTGATGCAAAATCAGTTTTAAGCTTTTTAAAGGATGTAGTATTGAATGTTTTTAGCCCAACATTGAATGTTTTTAGCCCAACAGGTTCATAGCGCATCCTCTGTTCAGAGGATGCCGCTGTGATAGCAGCTTTAAATGAGCCCAGACCTCCATGCTCTTGTTTTAAGGGCTCTGTCGAGGCACTGGTGCTCCATGCCAAGTTTTTATTTCACATACATATCACTTTTAAACCATTTTATGTTTCCATAGCACACATCATTTGTCATTGCCATAATTTTTGCTATCTATATGTATTTTACGCACCTACAGCGACTGTTTTTAGGCCCATTTACAGCCACGCCACATCTGTTTTATCTACACTGCACATCGCACAGTTCATTATCATCGCTCTGGCGCTCTTTGGCCACATCTGGCCCTTGCGTCAGTAAACTCCACTAATCATCAATCATCTTTAAAGGAAAGCCATAAATATCTTACAGAACAAGTACTATTTTTATTATCTCCGAAGTAAAAGCCAAGCATATCTATAACGATTTCGTCAACAGCGCGGGAAAATTTTGGAAATAAATGTATGTTGTACTGGCGGTAAAAATAAACATTCGCAAACACAAAAGAACAGCTTTAAGGTCAGATATGCCGTTAGTGACTCAACAGGTTATCGGATTTTCAATAGCACCACTTACCAAAAAAGTAGGTCTAAAACTAATCCTCCAATTGCCGGCATTTTCATGGGTTTATGTGTCACTTGCAACAGGTCGAATGTTAATACGACGTCCTACATTGTGTTGCCATCAACATTCGATGATAGCGACGAGAAGTTCTAACAATCAATGTTAAGTGAATAGAAGTCTCCTGCTAATATTAGGCGATAATTTGTTCTTATAAGTCAATGTAAGTGTTCCCTTAAGTTTTCAAGTACCGCTGCCGAAGAGCTAGGGGGTCTGTAAAAAGCTCATAGTACAAAGGGGACTTCGTTTGTATATGCGTCACAGATGACAACTTCAATGTATTGTGCATCAGGTAATCTAAAAAGTTCTATTGACGATTTAAACAAAAGACCACACCTCCACATTTCCTGGCACGGTCATCACGAAAGATCTTATAGCCATGAGGGGTAAATTACCTATGAAATATTTCACTATTGAACCACGTCTCTGTGAGCATGGCAACGTCCGCGTCATATGACAAAAGCATGCCCTCAAGTTCTACAGTTTTATTAACAGCGCTATGACAGTTTACGTTCTGTATCCAGAATACATTATTGCTCTTATTCTAGTGTCATTTTTGGATCTACGAAAAGTTACACCGCTCGTTTTTTGCTGTATCCCACGCCAACATGTCACCGTTAAAGTTTAACTTATCAAAATCCGGCTTAACTTTGCACCGTCAATCTTTTCCTGTGACGTGCTTTCCCATATTTTTTCTTGATGTCAAAAATTCTTTTCGAGTAGTCCTCAATAATTGAGAACTCTGAACCTTTCAATTTCGGGCAAACTTTCAGTACCGCGGTCTCTTCTCAGTAATCTTGTAATTTTAGAATGGGTGGGCGATCCCTCTCTAATTTCCTAGATATTCTGTGGTACCTTTGAATGCTGTTTATCGTAATCTCTAGCCTTTCGCTAAAGATATCTTTTTTTATTTTCTTTTTGAGCTCGGCTCGTGTTGCCACCCTGTCTTTTTTTATACCGTAAATAACCACATTGTTCCTACGGCGTTTGTTTTCTAAATCGTGAGTTTTACCTAAGAGATGTGATACAGTAGTTTCAAGCTTCTTCACAGTGAACTTTATTCTTTTATCAACGTAGTTCTTCAATTTCCAAACATCTTATACTGTCAGCCAGACCATCTACCCCCCTCTCAAATGAACTTCGTTCCGCAAGAATATCACCAACATTCGCTTTAAGGGTGTTTTGATCGAGAGTATCTGTTGAAGCATTTCCCTGTCACTGATGTTCGGGCCTGGATTAGATTCATTATCGCCACATTTCAGAAAATTTTCCTGGGAGAAAAAACGTATGCAAAAGCATTCCTTTTACGCAGTGCGCAAAGCAGTCGCCGCAGAAATTGGTCGTCGCTACAATAGCTGCCGGCATCACTAACCTGCGCAATGAAGCAAACTGGGTTCCTGAGCATTATGCTTGGGATGCTGCTGCAAAGCCCAATCATCTAAGGCGGTGATTGCAGGCCTCTTCAAAGGCAGTACCGTCCTCGCGCTGTGACGTGGCTTTTGGCGGCGCAGTCATAGACATGATGATGGAAGGTACGATGAGTTTCTTGGTTGAGCAAAGCTGGCTCTGTTGTGCACTCTCGCAGACAACGTCGCGTGCCTGATTAAAAGGTGTCTGGCTGAGTTGCTCCCAGAGATACAGTTGCGTGGGCAGAAAGATGGCTAGAACAGCGCAATGAGGCATAATGGGTTCCTGGGCCTTGGGCTTGCGATGCCCACTGGTATCAGGCGGTGATGGCAGGCCTCTTGTATAGGCGGGAGTGTCCTTGTGCTTGAATAATAATATTATTATTATTATTATTATTATTATTATTATTATTATTATTATTATTATTATTATTATTATTATTATTATTATTATTATTATTATTATTAACGCACTAGTAAAGGCAGAGAAGAGAAAGAGAGGAAGATGGAGAGCCTCGGCAAGGTCACAGTGCGCGGCCACGAATGACCATCACAGACCTCTTGTAAAAAAACCATTTCATCAGAGCTCGCTGTAACAGTTGTGGTGGAGGTGCTGAGTACCCGTCTCTTCCTTGGCCGGCTGCGTCGGTGGTGGCGACTGTGCAACACCTGACGCCTGCAGCTGCTCGTTCATTATGTCCTCCTCGGGGACGTCAGGCGTGCCGAGCTCATCTCAGGGCGGCATTTAGGGAGGCCGAGAAGAGACGGGTTATCTGCTCGGACACGTGCTGGGGGCTGTTAATGCATCCCCGCTGCCGGATGCGCTCCACAAGCACGTGCAGGTGCCGTTGCTTGAAGTAGTTGGTTCCTAGTAGCTGGTAAAAGTGCTTGCAATGCCTGTACAACTCCAGAAGCCTACGGATGACGGAACACAACTGCTGCACAGGATTCTGCGTGAACGTTTCTTCTAGCCGAGCCATGCTAAGCCGCAGGAGTTCAATCTGGCCCTGAATCTCGGCGCGGAGGCTTTTTGGATCCGAAGGATCAACTGCGATCGCGGCAACGCACTGCGATTTCGCCAAGGCTCTTCGTCTTCCTCTGTTTCTCTTCTCTGCCTTTTACTAGTCTATTACAATATATTGAATTTAAAAATAAAAGGTTGGAAGCACTCGTAATAACCTGAACCTATGAGAGCTTCGTTTTTTGGGCCCTATCTCTAAGTCTTGTGTCACAAAGTGAACTTGATGCTGACGTACGAGGCAATCCCTGTGCCTTTCCCTTTAACTGTATGTACCTTGTACACCGGCATGGTTAGTCTAGAAGACAACGTCTACTGCAGTAGAATTACTTGTTGCTTCTCGCTGTGAAAGCGCACAAATTACGGCAGGGTGCCCCTTTTGCTGAGAATCCCCCTGCAGTTCCATTGCCATATATGACATTCAGCGTTCGATGACGTCTTGATCATTGGAGATGCTCCATGACCCTACAGTCAGGTTCTGTGCAGAAGCAGACGTACTATTCGATCTGGGGATACTCATGGGAATCAGCGCCACTAAAGGCGTTTTCGCTGGACAGAAATCGGGGGGATTACTAGTTGCTCCCCTGATATGGGGGATCAGCACCAAAAGGCCTGAACTCTGTAATTGAGCCTCCACACATTGAATTTGGGCATGTTGAATATCTATTTTCTAATCCATAACCGGCAGACATTGATCTACCACCGAGAAGCACTCATTAGAGGGCCACTCACCAGGTTTGACAATTTTGAGCTGACAAGTGCAATGCATTAGACGAGGCGTTCATAATCACGTCTGCCAAATATTGCATCGCTATGCGCCGCAGAAGTGGGTCAAATTTCAAGACGAATGCTGCTCCCCCTCCCCTCTGCCGGGGTATGCGTAGAGAATGAGGGTATGACGTAGGCGTAGGAATGGTCCTACCTACACGGCAATGTACGTTGGTCCTCTACATAGACGAGTCTGCTCTGACATTGTCAACAGTATACCACGTAACATGGCAAAAATTATTTACCACAAAGATGTGCAAGCGCTGGGAAATAGGGGCACCCCGCAGGGATCTGTTCTATCACCCTTACTTTTTAACATCGTCATGGCTGGTCTCTCGAGGCAGCTTTCTGGAATTTCAGATGTTGGTCATACAATTTATGCCGATGATATCACCATTTGGTGTAGAGGAGGAAGTGATGGCACTGTAGAGGCGGCCCTGCAAGAGGCCATCGACACTACCGAGAGTTTTCTGGAAGACACAGGCCTTTCTTGCTCTCCGGAAAAGTCTGAGCTTCTCCTCTATAAACCGGTCAGGAGGGGCCGTCGACCGCGAGGCTGGGTGCCGCCCCTAGAAAATGACATCCACTTACGTACCAAAAGTGGACGATCAATCCCCAAAGTCGCTTCCATTCGGATCTTAGGTATGACGCTAGAAGCAACGGGCACCAACACCATCACGATTAAAAGGTTGGAAAAAAAGACAGACAGTGTTATTAGGCTCATAAGACGGGTGGCTAACCGAAGGACAGGACTATCAGAGGACAACTTGGTCAGGCTTATACATGCTTTTCTGCTGTGTCATTTTGCATATGTGGCGGCAATGCATGTCTGGAAGAGAATGGAAAGGGACAAGCTTAATGCAATGATCAGGAGAGCTGTAAAGAATGCCCTTGGGCTCCCCAACTACACCCACACCAATCGTCTCCTGCAGTTGGGAATTCATAATACATTGGAGGAAATTGCGGAAGCACAAGAAAGAACACAGGTAATTAGGCTGTCTGGCTCAAAAGCGGGGAGGATGATTCTCGCAGAAATGGGTATTCCACCAGCTCAGATTGAGGCTCTGTACCAAGGGTTGACGAGGGATCAGAAGGAAAACATCATTGTCTCGCCTGCCCCGCGGAACATGCATCCCCAACGTAATGTTGGAAGGAGGAGAGCGCGCGCTCGGGCCCTTCTTCGCCAAGTTGCGGATCTTGACGGGGGGGCCTGTTTCGTAGACGCGGCGCAATATGATGGCCAGAGAGACCGATTCACGGTAGTGGCAATCAACCACAAAGGCATTACAATTAATGCGGCGTCGGTATGCGCCAGAACTGCCAATGCAGCTGAGCAGGTTGCCATCGCCTTGGCTCTTTTAGATCAGCGTAATGAACACATATTTAGCGATTCTAGAGCTGCCATTCGTGCCTTCAGTGTTGGAGCTGTGTGCAAAGAGGCCAAAAACATACTCGGTGATAAGTTGCTTACAACCCATACCATTACATGGTTCCCAGCTCATATGGGAAACATGGACGGAGGGATCATAAATCTCAATGAGTTGGCCCACTCCAGGGCGCGAGGGTTAGCTGTCCGCGGCCATGGAGGACCTTTGGGTCGAACTGGAGATTTCGTAAACAGGGATCCGCCAACTACATATAATGAAATAACCCAACATTTCGCTATGGATAGGAGAATCTTTCCACCTCCACATGCGAAGCTAAATAGAGCGCAGGCGCTTACATTGCGATTACTTCAAACAGAAACGTACCCTAACCCTGCCTTTCTTCACAAGCTTTATCCTGATGTTTATTTAACCAACTCGTGTACAAAATGTGGCGGTTTAGCCACCTTACACCACATGCTCTGGGAGTGCCCTTCGGTACGTGGCACCGATACAGCATCGTCCAGAAAGTGGGACTCCGCTCTCCGGAGTCCAGACATAACATCGCAACTTTGGGCTGTCCAGAGGGCCCACGATGCGGCGCTAGGGCTCGGCCTTACTGTCCCATCGTGGGAGCGGCCCGCCGTGTGCTAGGGCGCACGCCTTCGGACTTGTCAATAAAGTTTTTCCAAACCAAACCAAACCAAACAAGCATAGTTTATGTATTTGTTGCTTCAAGAGATGAATAAAACTTGAAATAAATAATGAGACTCAATAAAAAAGTTGTGCGCGTTTTTCGTTTATTTTTTTTCGTGAAATGCTACGAGATACAAGGCTAATATGCCAGCGTTTCTCATGCGTTTGTGTCACCGCGGTCAGCGCGTTGAGCAGACGACCACTCTGGAACGCTCCTGCGCGTTCGCGCACTCATTGTGCTCGTCTACTCTACCACGTCTAAGCTAGCGTTTCCAAACCATCCCGCAAAAACAGGCAGAAGACCACAAAATAAGGCTGGTCAACAAAGCAACGCTGCTCGCGTTCTAGGGGGTTGGACTTGTTTTGGCTCGCCATGCCCATCTCACCTCATGGTCGGATGCTGGAGAGGGTGAGGAAAAGATTTGGCTAGCAAAGGCTACGTGGAGGAGCGGAGAGGGTTTTGAGCTTGCCCCTTCTCATCTCCGTTTCCAGCCGCTTCAAACAACCTGTTTTCTCCTCTCGTAATGAACCGATTCAAAAAATTTTTGTCGCAAAATGTTCCTCATCGGACACCCAACTACTTCCACTGTCTAAATAAAATTCGGTATGGGACCTGGTGAGCGGCCATTTAAGTCTTTGAATCTCAAGGCATATTGTATATAAAGTTTCCCTAATTTCAGTTTTAGCCTAAGCCTGCACATTCCCGGTCGAAGTCACAGCCTTTCGCTTAGCTGGGTTGCCTGAGGGGCCCGCTTGCACGACCATTGGAATATCTGTGGTTTGAGGAGAGGGAGAACCTACCGACTGAAAAGCAGTTGCCCGAGTAGCTTGAGATGTACTGGCACGTCTAAACTCAGGCATTTCGGCTCTCAGCGACAGAATAATGGCGAACAAGATGGTGCCAGTTCACCAAAAACCAGCAACAACTGTCATCGTCTTTCTCTTTCATGCAGCGAGGCTGCTGCGGCTGTTCTGTATCATAACCCCCCGGCAGTAGAGGCACCGTCTCGGAGCTTGAGTGACTCGCATGCAGTGCAAGGAGGGTGATAAGACTTGAGTCAAGCTTTGTGCACGATGTCCCTCGAAGCTGACGATGACGACGTTGGATCGGCTGGAACAATCTTATGTGTAACGTCAGCCACCTGACGAACGCCGCGGGTCCAGTGTAGCGTGACAGCAGTTTTTAAGAAAGACCTACACGCCGAGTGGGGGACCAGAGAAGGACAAGGAAACCCGGTGAAAAGTGCACGTTCCGATGGTGGGAATCGTTGAGCTGTCTTTGGTGCTCCTGCTGTGAGGCCTGTAGACGGCTGCGGGCGAGTTGGCATGCGTGGTCGGCTCGCGCGATGGCTTCGCCAGCATATTCAGTGACCGAGGGCAGCAAGGTGTCAAAAGGTAGGGCAGGTTTTAGGCCGTATAGAAGATAGTATGGCAAATAGCCAGCAGTGTCGTGACGCGACTAATCGTACGCAAACGTCACAAATGGCAAATGGACGTCCCAATCCTGGTGGTCGGCCGCTACGTATTTAGGAAACACGTCAGTTACAGTCCGGTTGAGGTGCTCCATTAGACCGTTCGTTTGCGGATGGTACCGAGTGGCAAACTTGTGCTTGGCAGAGCAACAGCGCAGGATTTCATCAACGACAGCCGACAGGAAGGTCCGGCCCCTGTCAGTGAGGAGTTGGCAAGGAGCTCCGTGTACTAAAATATTATCATATATCAGAAAGTCTGCCACATCGGTTGCGCAACTCATCGGAAGTGCTCGTGTGAAAGCGCACCGTGTTGCATAGTCACTGGCTACAGCAATCCATTTGTTGCCTGAGCTCGAGATTGGGAACAGGCCAAGTAGGTCGAGGCCAACTCGAAAGAAGCTTCAGTGGGAATGTCGATCGGCTGAAGGAATCCAGCTGGTAGTGAAGATGGCTTTTTACGGCGCTGGCGGGGCTCATAAGCGGCAACGTAGCGCCGAACAGAACGGGCAAGACCAGGCCAAAAGAAACGATGACGTACACGGTCGTATATGCGAGAAACGCACAAATGGCCCGCAAAATGAGCGTCCTAAATCGGTTGAGAACAGTTGCACGAAGATGTGCTGGTATGACTGGGAGTAATACCCGTGACACACGGGCAAAAGTAAAGTACTTTGAAGTAAACCCCTTTTGTCGCTTAAGGGGATCATTTGCAGAAAGAAGTGGCGCTGATGACACACGGCACCAGACTACTGTTTTAGGCGGTGCCTCAGAAGAACGCTGCAGAAAAAATGGTGCTGTTTGGGGAAGCAGCAAGATTGCAAATATTAAAAAGAATCTGCGCATGTACATCACATTCAGCGACGCCGGAGCATAACACCGTTTTTTTTATTGTCTGTTGGCTTATAATGCGCATACCTGTAATTTTCTTTCGCTTTTTTGCGTTTTAGCAGCAACTTAAGTTCATCTGGCAACTATGAACAGTCAGTGTTTTGCTGTTTTTGTTTTGTGTCGTGCTTTTTACATGGCTGCGTCCAGCTGGGTTAGTGACGGCGTGCCGCGTTTCGCCGTGGTCCTGCGATGTCTCAGCGCAGAGACAGAGATAAAGCAACACTTGAGGTGGGCCTGACTCTTGTCGCCCTCGGCTCCATCGAAGATGAGCTAAACGCTGCGAAGGCAAAAGTGATGAGCCTCAGAGAGTCGTCATGATCAGCTTCATTTTGACTGCTTCCGCACTGTCCCCCCGAGCCATCAACCGCGAAAGGTGGGCCTATGTGCGCAACGAACGCTGGTTCGAAGACACATTGCCGTTATTAAGCGACGGCATTCGCCTGGTACACTCCACCGTTGTGCTTTTGTCCTCGCAAGGCGTCCGAATGGTCCTCCCATAGCTTTATCAGCGCCCAGGTCTCCTTTTCAGTCCACTGGACGCGCGGTTTTTTCTTCGCCGACTGAGCCGACTCCATTGTTACAAGATACTACGTCGCCGACACAGCAACTGCCGCTGCCAACCCTAACATGAACGCGCTAGTGACGTAATGCAGGCGTTTGAGAGTATGGACAGACTATAGGCCTTCACTTTTCAGCAAATGGCACTGCTGCTGAAAATGAAAACATTTTCTCAGCGCGAAAAAATACTGACAGGGCACCGCAGTGCTGCGACACGTTTTCTTCTATTGATAAATTATGCACACTGTATGCGAGAGTGCTCCCTTCCTGCCAAAAAAGTAGATGCGGGATCTGCTTTTGCGAAAAGGATCTTTGCCGGAAAGGAGTTACTCCTTTGTCGTGTGTCACTGCGCCCGAACGCCTTTCCGAAAGATGTCCCCTTTTCTAAAGGACTTCAGGGTGCCTGTGTGTCAAGGGCATAAGTTATGGCCATATGATTTGAGGTTACGGCGATAAATGATCCCGTCTTTGAACAGGAACATTTGTAGAGATGAAATTGGTGGTGTTGTAAGTAGAGTCGTTAGCTGGAAAAAATGAGGCTTGATCAGCGTCCCAGAAAAACGGGGCGTCCTTCTTTAGGAGGTTTTTGAATGGGCATGAGACGATTGCGAAGTCCATAACAAAGCGTCGGAAATAAGAGCGCAATCCCACAAAACCGCGAACGTCCTTTGTAGGCTTCGTAACAGGAAAGTTCGTGACGGCGTGAATTTTTTCAGGATCCTGGCGGACTCCTGCGGCATCGATGAGGTGGCCAAGTACGGTTATTTGACGACGAGCGAAGTCGCATTTTGAAGAGTTCAATTGAAGCCCGGCTCGACGAAATAATTCAAGAATTGCCGATAAACGATCGAGATGGGAGTAGAATGTGGGGGGGAAAACGATAATGTTGTTTAAATAACATAAGCAAGTTGACCATTTGAATACTTTGAGCAATGAGTCTATTATTCTTTTGAATGTGGCCAGCGCATTACAAAGACCGAAGGGCATAACTTTGAAACGATAAACAACGTCAGGAGTGTCGAATGCTGTCTTCTCACGGTACATCTCATCGACGGCAATCTGCCAATAGTCAGATCGAAGGTCGATCGTGGGTAAATACGCAGCACCGTAAAGGCAATCTAAGGCATCATCGATTCTAGGCAATGGGTAAACATCTTTCTTCGTAATTTTGTTGAGATGCCGATAATCTACACAAAAGCACCACGTTCCATCCTTCTTTCTGATCAGCACGACAGGAGAAGCCCAGGGGCTACACGAGGGCTCGAGTATGTCTTTTGCTAGCATTCTTTTGACTTTCTGTTGTATGACTGTACGCTCGGACGCGGAAACATGGTACGGACGTCGGTGAATCGATGCGATGAGTAACAACACGAGTATTGATGCGATGAGTAACAACACTAGTGCGGCTAAAAAACGTGCTGGCAAAGTCGAAAATGTTATGATAGGACTCCAGGACGTGACGGAGGGCTTCCGCTTGATCAGGAGTGAGGTCTTATAGAACCTTGCGGTCAACGTAAACGCCCGGTAAACGTGGGATCATGGTCTGAGCTGCAGCACTTATTCACTCTGAAGGGCTCAACCACATCGTCTTGTAGGGCAGTAATTTCAGCCAGAAAGATACCTTGGGGACGAATTTGGGCAGTGAGGACAAAATTGACAATAGGAAGGCATGTGCGGTTTCCAACAGTTGTCAGAATTGTGTAGGGAACAGCGACGCCATGTGTAAGCATCACGGCATGAATTGGTGCAACCATGTAATGACCGTCAGGTACAGGCGGCGTAGAGGAGAGGTCACTGTGTGTAGCACAGTTTGTTGGAAGGCGTGCGAAATCGATGAAGCAAAGACGGATTTGGGGTGGGTTGGTCGGATCGAAAAGTAGAGGTTTCTCAAGGTCGAAACAGCTGGCTGAACGGTCTATAAAGGCAGAGTGAAAGGTTAGAAAGTCCATACCCATAATCAGATCATGAGGGCAATTTTCGATAACGGTGAAAATAACAGTATTGCTTCTATCGGCAATAGTCACACGAGCAGAGCACATGCCAATAATGACGGCAGGTCCCCCATTGGTGACTCGAATGGCTCGGTTCAAGGCGGATGTGACAACACTCTTTTGTCGGCGACGAAGAGCCGCACTCATGGTGGACACATGCGCGCTAGTATCGATCAACGCGCGCACAGGTACATTGTCTAAAGTAATGTTCAAAAGATTCTGGGTGGTTGGTAACGTTACACGAGGATTTCTTGCAAAGGTTGTCGTCAATGCAGTTCCACCTGCAGAAGCTGCACTGCCTACTTTTCCGTCGGGACACTGCGAATAGGTCGGAGAGGTAGGATGGCGTTGCGGGGGCGAACGAGATTGACGGTGAGCAGGGGATGGCGAGCGAGCGCAGTGAGGTCTCGTCAGAGCTGCGACAAAATCAGAGAATGTGATCGGCATAGGGGAATCGAAATCAAAAGCTGAGGATGACTGGTCGACAGAAGTGGCCTGGAGGGGAGGCCCTAAATGGGCCGGCGGAAACTAATGATTGCGGCAGTGGCGAGCGATATGACCGACGCGTCGGCAGTTGAAGCATATGGGGTTGTCGTCCAGTGTACGCCATTCGGACAAATCGCGTTGTCGAGACTAGTTGAAACCAAAGCGAGGAGCGGAGGGACGACGATAAAAAGGCTCGGCAGGGCAAACTGGTTGAACAGGATGTAAGCCGATGTTCGATAATTCTTGACGAACGACAGCTTGTATCAGTGAGATCGTGGTGAAGGATCAGGCATTCGTAATGGAGGGAATACTGGTTGGGCAGCCTCGACCACGCGACGAATGATGCGGGTGAGGTTGTCACATCGGGGAACTTGTTGGAAGGCATCATCACATGAGGAAGTAGCCGATGTGTTCGGCAGGCGCGTGACGCGGTGGGTGACGCGGCGGGCTTTAGCCTGGTATAGACAGCAGCATTCTTTCAGGATCGTGTCGACGCTCATGACATAATTAAAAGCCAGCAGGCTGAAGGCATTGTCATCAATTCCTTTGAAGACGTGATTAACTTTTTGGTCTTTCGGCATGCACTGGTCAACCTTGCTACAAAGCGCCAAAACGTCAAGAGTGTATGAGACGTACGACTCAGTAGACGTCTGGGTGTGAGTGGCGAGCCTCTTCTTGGCAGCGAGATGACGACTAGACGAACGGCCAAAAAGGCCTCGAATCTTCGCTTTGAAGAAATCCCACCTCATGCTTTCGGCTTGATTTGTTTCGAACCATGTACGCGGCGTGGCGTCGAGGTAGAACAGAACATACGTGAGCTTGAGTGTGCTATCCAAGCGGTGGGTAGCGCTGATGCGTTCGTACCGGTGCAGCCAGGAGTCAACGTTGATGGTACCGTCAGCGGAGAAAGTGCCAGGATCTCGATGGGGTGGCAGGGTGACGTAGGTTGTCAACTCGGCTAGACAGGCCGGTGGTGATGAGGTACTGGCAGTTGAAGTAGCCGAAGAGTTCCGGTGTTTCAACCACTGCGTGTCTCCATCGAAGTACGGGAGTCGTCAACCTCCACCAATAATGTTACGCGTAACTTATTTATTAAACTATATGCGATGCACAGAGCTCCGCGAACAAGATGGCGCCAGTTCATCAACAACCAGCAACAACTGTCGTACTATTTCTCTTTCATGAAGCAAAGCTGCTGCGGCTGTTCTGGATGAATATCACCATACTCGAAGAAGAACGGCTCAGAGACCGTAGGTGACTTTAGGAGCGGGTAATTTGCAACAAAATTTTTCGGGAATTTCGACCTACCAAGACCATCACAGAGATAAGGTTGAATCAAGCTTTCTGCAGAGTACTCGCCAGCTATTAGTAGGCGCATGGCCTATGTGGTGAACCTATGCTTTGGTGCCCTTCCTGAGGCAAGTTTCAGGGCCAGTACGTCATGTAGAGACGTCCACCACTAACACCTAAAAAGAAGACTTATAGGTTGCATATTAAGATTTAGGTTGACGCACCTTCTGAAATAGAAGCATTGTTTTTAGGAGCCTGCTTGAAAATCCTCGAAGGGAGAAACAATCACTAACGAGCACATGTGACCAGATGTACACTATTCGTCGATTCAAAGAAGAGATGCAAAGATGAAGAGAAAAAAGATGAAGAGATTTGTTTAAAAAAATTTATTGCCACAAACGTCAATAACACTGATGATTGATATGTGGGGTTTAACGACCCAAAACCACTATGAGAGACGCAAAAAACTTCAATAACACTCAACAGAACATTTCCTTCTTAGACATGCTCTAACGATGATGACAAAACAGGCGTCATTTACATGAACATGGATATGAGATGACGTTGAAAGAACATGTACATTCGAAGGTGCACACAAACACAACCACAAAAATACTTCAAGGTAAACAAGAGACACAAATAAAACATAAATATGTAAATTTTGCATATTTACATGTTTGCATGCCATTTCTGCCGGCGCATTGACAGATCAGCCTACCAATACCAGGCCGGCCGAAAGACAAGTTTCACTCGTCCGTCATAGACCGACACAAAAGGGCAAGACCAGTGCCGAAAAAATTCCTCTTCCTCGAAGAAGAAGACCTCCTCCGGAGAAACAGACAGCAGCTCCGAGTACAATCGTTCTAGGATCGAGTAGAGCATGCGGTGGTGGTGGCCCGCTGCAACCGCCTCGCAGCGCTTGCGGCAGAGGCAGAAACAGCCGGGAACAATGAGAAAACAAGCGAAGCGGTCTTGAGAACAACGCCCAGAAGAAACGAAGTGATTTACTCTGAGGCAGTAAAATCCGGCATGTACGGCTCTCCAAAAAACGGAGGCAATGATAAAATGCCTCAGAAAATGCTGATTTTTTTCGCGTCTCTCATAATCATATGGTGGTTTTGGGACATTAAAGCCCACAAATCAATCAGAAAATGCTAATTTGTTTTCCGAAGGGAGCAGTTCGGACATGTTACTGACTGGACTATTCTTCACCTTTTGAGGCGGTCGAGAGTGGGAAGCACACCCCATCCCAGGCGCCACATGAAGTCCCGGAGGTGTCCAGGCAGAAAAGAAGCCGTTAAGGTGCTCAAAGACACCCGTCTTGAGCGAGCACGGCGGGCTGGTCGGACCAACGGAAGCAACAAAGCAGCAGTTGTCTCAACTATATGGTTGTTCAAAACATCTATGCCAGGACAGCTCGACTTGACATAGCGAAAAAATGCAACAGTTGTTGCATAAAACGCAGGAAGTGTTATTTACTGCGGCCCCCTGTTAAGTTTCACATTAGGCATCAAATGCCGAAGGTGAGTACCCAGAAAGTAATATGCCAGCGTTCGTGCGGGAGACTCCTCCCCTTGCACTAGGCGCAAAAAGAAGCGCAGTGCCAGCAGCCGACTGCGTATGGACACTGAAGGGAAAGCAAAGCCTCCCTGAGAACGCTGCTGTTCCAGTGCCGCACGAGAGACCAACTCAGTGCCGCCTGACCAAAAAAAAGAACACAAAGCAGACTGCAGTGATCGCACGATGCGTAAAGATGGTCGCACGACGTGAGAAAGGTACCAAATGCGACCGCAAAACAGTCTGCGCTAGGTACCTCCGCTCAAGAAGTGGGAAGTCAAAATCCCGTACATCCTGAATTTTCATTCTTACTTCTTCGAGAGCGTTTAACCAAACAGATTCGAAAATGCCGTAGTGGTTGTATAAAATACCTAAAATACGCAGGAACGCGGCCGGCTGAATGGGAAAATCGGCGCTAAGCCTGGAGTTTCGAGAGCCAATGAAGAAATACCGGCATTTTGAGAAGTTCAACGCTGCCCCTGAAATGCCGCCATACTGGGAAAATACAAGCAGGCTGCGTGAAAGGCTATATTCATCTGAAAGGTACAAGGTTATATCATCAGCGAAAGCTATGACTTTCACGACACCGCTACCAGGAAGCGCAAGACCCCGGACGCGTGAATCCGCGTCAAGAGCACGCACGCATGGCTCAAGGCTGGGGACAAATAGCACAGGAGACAATGGACATCCCTGACGGACCCCACGTGTTATGGAAAAAGCGGCACTTTCCCAAAAATCCAGAACTAGTGTGCTTTTCAGACCAGTGTACGTATTTTTAATCATTTTCACAAACGAATGACAAAAGCCGAAGGCTGTGAGCACACTAAAAATATACGCGTCGTCTAGTCGGTCAAACGCTTTTTCCTGGTCCAAAAACACAAGGATACCACGCGCAGATCGTGACAGAGTATAGGCTATGATATCCCGTGTGGTATATGATAAGCTGTGTATTTCTCGTCCAAGCACTGATGAAGTCTGGTGATTACCTACCAGGGTGTTCAACAGACCCCTCAAACGTTGAACGGCTACCGCCGCGAATATCTTATAGTAAACGTTGAGGAGCGTGATAGGTCACCAATCTTCACGATTAACAGAGGAAGCACCACCCTTTGGAATAAGCACAATGCGTCCATCTCGAAAACTTGATGGAAAGACTCCGTCCTCGTAGCATCGCCGGATTACCGCGGTAAAGATAGCACCAATCTTATCCCAAATGGTCAAGCAAAACTCAACAGGAAAACCGTCTGGCCCTAGGGCCGTTCCACATTTCATAAGTGCCGTCTTTACCTCTTCAGCTGACGGAGGGATGTGCAGGTAATCCGCAGCTTCTTGGTGAATACGGGGCAAATTTCTAAGCATTGGCGGTGTTTCATCACAGTTAGTCCGCATGGCCGTACACGACATTGCTTCAAAATGCGCCAAGAAAACAGATCGGTCACGCGCAGGAAGCCGCTGCGCAGGTGGTATTTGTGCTGTCATAGGGACAGATGGCTCTTATTGCCCAAAAAACGAATGTCTCGCGTAGCGCAGCACCTCGGGATGTGCACATGGGTTGTGTCTACAGCGCCATGCTGCTGCCTCCAGGGACGAAGCAGCAGTCAAGCGTTGAAAGCGTTCACGCAGTTCACGCTGCCACGCTCGCATCAGAGGAGAGGGCGTCTCGGCGCGCAAAGCAATGCGTAACTTCATCGCAGTATCAGCAAGCTCTTCAGAAACGCGTCGACGAAGCGAACGCCCCTTTACTGCGCAGCGTAGGCGCCACTGTGTTTTAAGTGCATCCCAATCTTCAGGACCAGACGCCGTGAGCGACACACGTATTGCGCGTGACAAATCTGATCTTGAGCGCACGTCCTGCAGGGCGCGAACATAAAGACGCCATGGCTTTTCTGAAAAAGAAAATGGAACTTCGAGCTTCAAGACAATAGGCCAATGATCAGATACGTACACAGGAGAACGTGGGAAGGACGGAACGCATAAATCGGAGACAAACGCCTCTAACGCTCATGGGATATAAGCCCGGTCGAGCCTGCTGGAGGATCGTCCATGTCGCCATGTCCAAACAAAGGTATTTTCGTGCACTACACTGTGCGCGTCTAGTAATGAAAAGTGGTGGACAAGGCGACGCACCTCGCGTGAATTCTAAGCAGACCGACCCCAGCCAGGATTTTGTACCTCGGTTCGCGTATTTAGAACGCATTTGAAGTCGCCAATCAGAATGACATCACGACCGTCAAGAAACACATCCAGGTCTCTAAAAAAGTCATTAGACTGTCCAGCTTGCGCTGGCCCATACACACACAGTATTATTAATCTGAAAGAAATGTAGCTACAGTATAAAGCCAAAACCCTGCCCACGCCATCGTAAAAATTATGATGATCCCGTAATAGAGCTCGAATAAAAATAATAATACCTACTCCCGTAAAACGAAATGCAGCGAAAGAGAAATAACAATCTAGGTTGAACTTTCGTTTAAAAGCAAGCACGTCGGATAGCGAGAAGAAATTGGTTTCCTGGAGGCACAAAACATCACAATTTGCAGCGCGGGCGACACTAATCACTTCAGCCTGCTTTGCCAGACTGCGAAAACCCTGAACGTTCAATATAATAATATGCAGTGTAGTAGCCTTAATAAAAAGTAAAGACTAACCTGGACGCATAGTTCTAGACGGTGTCCTGGAAAGTCTCCAGGGGAGACTTGCTCAACCAAATTACAACGTACTGTTCGACCCTCCAGAAGAGGGTCGAGGTTTTTTGGACCGTTGGGAATCACCACGGCCATCACTGCGTTCATCGGAGCAAGAGCTGGAAGTGTGCCCTCGCTTTGTTTCAGGCGGAGCTCCCATTTCGACGTCAAAATCGGCAAGACTAGACAGTCCGATGCTACTATCCAGTCTTAGGCTGAAGCCATCTTCAGAGACTGAGCCACCGGCAAGTTTGGATCCACATCTTTGATGCTGGCAGCACTGTCCACGTCTCGGCAGGCCGGTGTAGGCACCCTTTGTGTGGGCGATTTTTCGCGTGTACGACGCGATGTCGAAATGGTCGGAGCGGCCGCAACAGAAGAGTCTGTGGTATTTTCGCCACTGTTTTCCGAAATAACAGTGCTCGTAGGGTCAACTCCAACAGCAGCAGCCTCAGAATTGAGGTCATTTGCGCACTGAACATCAAGTGGCGTCAGAGAAGAGACGCCGACGCCGTTTTCAGGGCAGTGCGTTGCGTCTTTCGAAACGCACGGTTCCTGCACCAGCGGGGAGGCCGACGCACCAAGCGTCGCATCGACAATCGCGCTTTCGTTGTGCGCTTTGTTTGAAGGAACTTGTAGAGGTGAGGCCAGCTTAGCGTCGGTGACCTCCTCTGCGTCCCCCGAGTCGGTAGTTGGTTCCGTTGCCGGTATCAGTGGTGGAAAGGCACCAGCGGCAGCGTCTGCGTAAGAGCGGCGGACAGGGCAAACCACAGTTGGGTGGCCATCGCCGCAGCGTCGACACGGGCGGTCACATCCTTCACTAACGTGACCGTGCACACTGCAGCGACCACAATACGGTGTTGTGCACTGGGCTCGTAGATGGTCCCCTGAGCCGCATCTACGACATACACGCTGGAGACCACGGTAGTCAAACGTAGCACGGTGATCGGAGGTGCGCAGGTAGTTCAGCACAGGATTAGCGGCATTCATCTTTATTTGAACATAGCGCGTTCCAGTGAGTACGCCGCATCGCCCGCTCGGAAACCGCTGGTGACAGTGAGCACCTTGCCATGTGGGGATAACGCTTAGACGAGAGCTTCGTTTGAGACGAACGATGGCAGGAACAGGCAGGCGACGTTGGCCACTTGTGGGCCAATGGGAACGACTTGAACACGCTCGCCGCCAATCACCAGGCAGCCAGCATTGACGATTAGAGACATGGAGGCCATGCTCTTCACGGTGACTTAAAAGGTTCGAGCTCCCTGATGCTGCACGCAGTATACCTCTGACAGGGCGAATATTGAGGCCGTCGCATTAACGACGGTCTTGGCACTAGTCCCCATAGGGACAACAACGTCGAAGACAAGCGCCTTCGAAGGCGTCCAAGACGCGACGGGCACCTAGACTCGTACTGACGGACGCCCCTCACGTAGAACGATCAGGGACGTCCTTAGAACTTGCAAACCGGGTGAAGCTCTTTATAGCGGCACCCGTTCGTCCCTCGGAGTCGTAGTAGTAGCCGTAGTGTGCAACCAGTCTTACATTTTGACCTCAAAGGTGGTGCCGGTGGGAGATTTCTTTTGTGCGTTGTTGAACAATGAAAAAAAATCGCAGCGTGCGCGTTAAATAAAAGCCCAATTCTCCTGTATCTCACTACCCTTTAGCAGCCATTGGTATGTACACTGAGCACTATCTGACAAGGAAGCATTGCTACGTTATACTCGATGAGCGTAACCTCCTTAGTTTCAGAAAGGTTTAGCGAGCGTTGGGCCGCAGTGTCCTGAATACAGTGAACTAGTATATACCATGAACTCGAGGTGGTTGAAGGTGGGTAGTAGACACGAAACGCAAGGCGTAAAAAGGTGTGCGTGTGTCTCCTCTCGTTCAGTCCTTGGAATGTGCGCTGGATGGCGGTGCTTCTATATGAGGAATATATGATGAAAAGATGCGAGATGGTGGTACTTAGACTGTTGAATAGGTGGACGAACGGACACACAGACAGATGCATGGAAGGACGCACGGATGACTGCACGGACGGATGGACGCATGAACGGACGCAGGAACGGATGCATGGACAAACACATGGACGGACGCACAGATGAACGTGCGGACGCACGAACAGACGCACGCACGGACGGGCGGATGGACGCACGGGTGGTCACACAGACGCACGCATGGACGAACGGAAGCAAGAACGAATGGACGGACGAATGCTTCGCCCCACTCTTCATCATTCACTCCGTGGATATGCTACCATTTTTTGTTCTTTTAATTTTTACCTATACGTTGGATGTATTCTTGTAGCGCTTTTTTATGCTATACTAACGTGAACGTTAACGCCTTACCTAATATGAGATGCGAAAAACAGGAGCACTATGAGAGGGGGACAATAGCCAACAAACACTCAGGGCAGGAACTCAATTTCGAAGTAACGATTATTATGCTGAGTGGGAAATTGCTCACAGCAACGATCAATCGCAATGTCAGGATTCTACCTGATATTACCATTAAACAAAAGTGTTGCGTTTTTCTTTCATCTTAGACGTTTTCTATGATTCGGCAATAGTGCGTAGAGATAATTTGTTGTTTTTGGTGGACTATTGACACTTCTGTTAACGGTTGGATTACGGACGAATGCAGTTGCCACTGCTTGCTGGTGAAAATTGTCGAGTTTGCTCAGTAAACTTCTGTTGAAAGTTGAGAGCCTGTCCTATGTGATTCTTATCTCTGTTGCTTAGCGCTCGCTTCTTTCGCATTGAGTGTGAACCAACTTTGAATAATTTAAATGCGAACCAATTAGGGTTCGCTTACTTGTGCGCTTTAGTTGTTTTTTCGAGGGCGTGGAATTTCACCAAGTTTTTCGATATCCAAATTTATTTCGACGTTTTCCCCACCGTGGTGGTCTAGTGACGAAGATACTCGGTTGCTGACCTGCAGGTCACGGGATCGAATACCGGCCCCGCCGCGGTGGTCTAGTGGCTAAGGTACTCGGCTGTTGACCCGCAGGTTGCGGGCTCGAATCCCAGCTGTGGCGGCTGCATTTCCGATGGAGGCGGAAATGTTGTAGGCCCGTGTGCTCAGATTTGGGTGCATGTTAAAGAACCCCAGGTGGTCGAAATTTCCGGAGCCCTCCACTACGGCGTCTCTCATAATGATATGGTGGTTTTGTGACGTTAAACCCCACATATCAATCAATCAATTGAATACAGGCTGTAGCGGCTGCATTTTTGATCGAGGTGAAAATGCTGTAGGCTCATATGCTCAGAGTTGTGTGCATGTTGAATAACTACAGGTGGTTGAAATTTCCGGAGCACTCTACCATGGCGTCTCTCATAATCAAATTGTTGTCTTCGGACGCTAAATTCTAGATATCATTCAATAAATCATTAATTTGAGGCTTAAAACATCTTTGGCAATTGCAAAATTCTTTGTTTCTGAAAAGGTCTTCGTTTTTATAGTTAGCGGGGCATTTAAGCAGAGGCTGAATGTTGAAGGTAGAACGTTTTTCTAATATAGACTGATATAAAGCGTTGATGAAGGCTTCTTGGTACACACTCAACTTTCGAAAGCACCTATTTTTTCCGAGAGTATAGATTTCGCTGCGGTGAAATTATTTCTCGACGTTGTCAGTCAGCTCTTGGTCTTGTCCTTTTCTTTTTCGTCCCGCTGTAGCACTGTTCGTCTAAAGTGAATTTTACTGTTGCTTTTAGATGCACACTAAGTTAAAATGGTTCGAAATATTTGACAATCTCCTCTGTCCTCAAAAATACCGGTGCTTCATACCACTCTTGAACACTACCTTATTATACTGTGTAGAACAAAAATCAATGACACGTCATAACGTATATTACGTGTATATAGCGGCAAGACCAACTAGAATAATATGATGCGCATATTTTTAGGCCGCTGCAGTCGTTTTATTAACAAGGTGAAAAATTGGGGCCATTTTTGCTTGCTGCAAATGTGCTTGCTGCAAATGTAATAAAACGACGACAGTCTTCTCCCTGCCGCTGCTGCACGAAATAGGGACGCCATCGGGAAGTATTGTTGGGAAACAAGAGCTTGTGCAGAACCCAAAGCTACAGGCAGGTGGCCGCACCATGCCATTGGCTGGGCACTTTTCCGTGCATGGCATCGTATTTTCTGTGCAGCGTAAGAAACACCAGGGTCGTTAGAATTACATATATATGTATTTTCTAGTAAAGCAGAACACGCCACCTAATACTTATGTATTGATGTGACGCCTGCGATATGAGCATTATTTGCTTTTTGATGGACAATATTGACAAGTACGAACGCAGCCACCAGATCAAAATGACTGAGCATCCAGAAAGTGCTTAAACTTTCGCCGGGTGGCTGAATTGTGTGACAGGCAGTACGACAGACAGACAATCCCAAATTTTGCTTCTAAGTGTCCCAAGAAAGAGTTTGCTGAAAAAGTGCATGAATACCTGACACATTTCAAAAAATTATTCACAGATCATGTCATAAATAATGAGAAGTTTAGGGAATGACCCAACAAGTGGCTTAAATGGTGAAGCATTATTTCGCCTATTCACTTCTTTGCCACACTGCTTTACACCTTATGTAGCAGAAATGACGTGTAGCGACCTCGTGACACGTCGCCTACTTACTCGCATAAAACAACAGTTATCGAACAGCGATTAGCTAATGATGTCAAAACTTGTTGGTCAACTCTCCGTTAGTTCTAGCCATAGGTCGATAAAATGACTCAATGGTCGATCCTTTCAGACTCATTCAGCCTGAGTCCAAGGGAGTCCCGCTGTGTTACATTTTGCTGAGTCTGAGTGCGAGTGAGCCCACTTGCGGACCATTTTGGTGAGCGCTATAGCTCAGGCGAGTCCACTTGACAAAAATACTCATAGGTCTTATTCTGAGTGAGATCGTTCGAAAAACGTCTTGATAAATATGATTCCTAGCGAGTGCGGCTGAGGCAAAACATCGTGATTCTGAGTCTGAGTCTTCAGTAAAAGTTTTATGTATCTGACTACGAATGAGTCATATGTGCAAAATTATTTTTCTTTATTGAGTCTGATGGAGCTCAAATCGTTTTGCTCACCTGTGGTGCTAGCTGAAATCGGCAGTACGGTAACCAGCCATTCAGTTTTGATTAGAGTTGACTCAATGTGGTCTAGCCCTGTTCACCAACTGTAAGCCTTGTCTTGTGCTGAGAGAGGTTGGAGCTGGCTACCTTTGTTTGAATGGCCGCTGTTGTTTTTTAGTACATGTGTTTTGTCCTGCAGTGATTTATGTTCACCAAGTTACAAGTGCAATTGGCTATAGCTTCTTAGAATTTGTTTATCGGCTTGCATTTGTTAATGTTGGAGAACTGTAAAAAAAGGCTGGTGCACACCGGCGACTAGCAGCGTTCGCGTGAGCATTCGTGAATGGCGACCAAAAAGCGGCCAATGTTCATACCGGCAGAGGCTGCATACGAGTGACCGGAAGTCGCAAAACCAGAAAGTCACGTGCGGATCTCATTATCGGTGGAAGCTCTGGAGACCAGCGCCGATCAGCAGATCACCGCGAGCTGAGTCAGCGGAGCAAACCGAGCGCGCCGCATTCATTGTTTTCGTGCGTTCTTGCACAGCGTTTCCAACAGCGTCAAGGAGTTCGATTCAAGCGAAGAACAAGAGATTGTCGTGGTGCTGGTGCACTGCGTCATGGTGTAAGCGCTGGCGGCACAGATGCCTCGAAAGAAAAAAGGCTGGTGGTGGATGTGACTGTCATTTTGCTCGCGAGAGTTGGCCGGCCATGCAAGCCGCCTACCTCTTGAGCTGTGCTTAGGTGACGAGGAGTATTTCCGAGAGAGGTACGTATTCACAAACGGTCCTTGAATTCAAGGTTACTTGTCACAGCCTACAATGCACCATAAACGCGTCTTGAACGCGGTGTCTCTATCCGGTGTCAAGGGATGAAGTACAAACGCGTACTATATGCGCTGCATTGAAGGTGGTGACGAGTCAAGTTCAAGACAAAACGATTCTAAATACGGGCGAAAGATAGTGCACAATTTATTTTATCTTTACTTTGGCTATGTTTAGCTTCTTGCGAATGCCGCCATGTAAATTTGACACTGCTCGCGCTGCTGCTGCGCCCCGCCATCTCCAAGCCAAGTATTCCGTGGTAACCATGGTGCCACAGACCTAGAGCAACGCGCCCGTTTGTATCTGGCGGCAGGAGGCCACCGCAATAAAATAAAAACAAAAAAAACTAAACGAAAATTGAGCATCGCTGATCAGTTCCAGCAGCTTTGCGACTGCAGTCGCGCGACTGAAAAACCAGTCAGGAAGCGACTTGCCAAAGCAGTCGCTTTGTGACCGTTTGTGACCATTCGCGACTGTTTGCGACCAGTCGCAATTGGTCGCGCGACCATTGCCAGTCGCCGGTGTGCACCAGCCTTTACTGTTATCCGGGGCTACCTAGCTGATGTTGTTTATCGCTGTGCAGTGTCCGTCATCGATGTAATAAGTATTGCATTTGCACGGCTTGCATCTATTACGTTTATATCAGCATTGGTCTTTCCCGAAGACAGCGTAAGTGAACGCTCTTTATTATAGCACATGAAGGCAGCTTAGCAAGTTTGTCTCTCTATTTCACAATCTAGGCTTTGTAGAGACGTCAGCGTGCCCGCAAAACTCCTCTCCTGCATACAACAAATTCATTAACAAAAGAGGCTGACTACCATCGTAGCACGTCTACTAAAGTCGCAATATGTACAAGAGCGCTTCTTGCTGATAGCTTTGCATTACATCGTTCCCTGCAGTTCATGGAAGGAAGTAGTCCGCATTTTCAGACTTCCTAAGTTCTTAAGCAGGGATGGTAGTTTTATATTCAAAGCATTCCTTAGCGAACCATGAACAGTTCAGCTTTTTGATCTGTCTATTTGTCGATTTATTAAGCCACTTATGCACAGGTGCTCACGTGATCGCACCCTAAACTTGATGCAAACCGAAATAGGTACAGCAGGGTAAGAGGCCTTGACTAACTCGTCTATCTGATCATGGCATAAATAACATGAACATCATGTCGCGTACGAAGTCAAATCCTTTCCTTCAGACATGTGTGGCATATGCTCGTACACGATGGTCCATGGTATTTGGATATGCACCACATAATATTGACAGTTCATATCAACCAAGGAACGACAAAATCAGATATTGGCACTTTAAGTGCAAAATCATTAGAAAAAACGACACCAGAAACGTTGAGTCCACTACCTTCACTAAATTAAACCAGGATCTCAGAAAAATTAAGCCCAAGTTTTCTGCATGCACTCTAGCACAGAGCCATGGCACGTGTGGAAGCTGCTTTAAAGGGGCCCTGCAACGCTTTTTGAGCATGGTCAGAAAACACTGCCGATTGGTAGTAGAGGCTCCCGACAACACGCAAGCCAAATAATATACCATAGCACGCGGCCGGGCACTCACAATAAATTCTCAAAGTCAGCTAAAAATAGCTTTCTCTTCCCTCGACAAATCACCCTATATGCCCAAAAATCACACGTCAACGACCCATCTATCAACCATTGGCTGATTTGAACATGGCGCGCTCGCTCGGTACAGAGGTTGCCACTGGAGGTTGCTACTTGCCTTAGCATGCGCGCGTGAGCGATCACACTGACCAAGCCGCGCATTACAAGAAAAAAAATAAAGAAGTGATCAAGGTCACTAGGTGCGCGTGACGTTTTTCTGTGGCCATGCCATCTCTCCCTACTTAGCTTCCACCTCTTTTGTCGGGACAAGAGAAGAGAGAACGCAATCGCAGCCTGCGACAAACCTTTGTAACTCCAGTCGCACTGGACGTATTCTTAAATTTTTTTGCGACGTTTAATTCGGGAGGCAATGTGCTCTTTCAGTGAATTCATTCCATGGTTACTTGAAAAGGTGTTTCAGCGCCCCTTCAAGGAAATGGCCTTACGCAGACGTACATCCTGTACATCTGTACTCCTGTACTAAAGGCGTAGGGTCGGTCCAACGTAAATACTGTTTTCAGTGTGGCTTGAGCTTCTATAGCAGTCAAGTTGATATTGCGTTTGAATTCCTATGAATCAGCCAGCTATCTCTTGCTATAAATTATATTCATTCAGCTAATTCACAGTTTCTTTAACCCGGAAGAATACGTTAACGAGTGGTATTCGCATCATACCACTATATAGAACTTGCACTGCGTTTTCATATTAGTAACGTCTGTGCGCCTGCATGAGTGCTGACGTTACGTCAGACCATAGGTTACCCTGTAAACTCCAGTGCCGTCGACATGGCTACTGCACTTACAAAAACACATCACTCCAGCTCGTAGCTGTTGGACGAAAACCTAAAAATAAGGCATAGACAAAATACTCGTGGACTTTTTCTCATGAGACCAATTCCCACAATGTATAGGATCTGTCGATTGTTTTCCTAATTATGAATTTCTTAGGACGCTTGGGGTATACGCAGGCATAACTGTTAAACGCGCTGGCATTGCATCTTTCGAAAGTGTTGAATGTTCTCTGCAACTTGTATTTCTGCAGCCCTCTATATAGTGACTGCTTCGGCAATGTTTATTGCTGCACAATCCATAATGTATAATTTAAGGAAATGGCTTTTATTTTTTTGTTCTTGCCCCAGTGTAGCCCCACACAGTTTGGTTCACGCTGTTTAGTATCTTCCGGGTGTTAAATGTTGTGAAGAAGTTTTTTCTTCATTCTGAAAATAAGGAGGAGAGAAAAATGTTGTTGCACGATTATTACACCTTGGTCTAAGTTTACGACCTTGAAAGCTTTCTAGGTTTACACAATTTCAGTTAATTAAGGGGTGCCATAATTAATATATAATTTGTAGTACTGTTGGCCATAGCAAGGGGCATTACGTCCAGACAATTTTGAGTATAAAAGCTGGGGTTATTCACCTAGCCGTCGGCGTAATCGAAATTTCAGGGCTGGACAAGGCAACAAGCTCTTGTGAAGACATGGTTTGACATTTATATCTTGCCACCTAACCTGAGTTGTGCATTCTGTCCTATAAAATCAGAGATTTTACGTGCCATAACAACGGTACTGTTTCAAGGCACGCAATGGTGAAAGCTTCGGATATTTCAGCCATGTCGTGTCATTGATGTGTACTCACATTGCACAACACACGGGCCTAGCAATTCTCCCATTAAGATGCCACCGCACGGTCAGCGTTGAAACGGCGACTTTCGTGTCCAAAGCCTGAGCACTATTACCACGCGAACGTTGGGCTCGTGTCGTTGTTAAACATGACCAAGTCAATCGAACCGGCAATTAGGACAATAAAAGTGGAGGGGGGGGGTAGATTTGCCACTCTCAATAACTGTTGTGCAGTATAATAATCTCAATATTTCTAAAGAATCGAAGTCGACGAAAAATCGCAATAAATATTTTCCTGAAGAAAATAGGGGTCTTGACAAACGCGCAATGTGCTTACAATTGCTACTACCATTTAAGCGACCTCCATTTTTTCCTCGCTTTAAACCTACTTTGTTGTTGTGCGCGAACCACGTATGTGTGCTAAAATATGCTTACCTTGAGAACACTCTACAAGGTGTCCCACTTAACTCTTGTCTGAAAAACAAAAACATAAAATATTGTGACCTATAATTAACACATACTCCGCAAGACAAAATTAAATGTTGTAAATTGATTAAATTACTAGTATTGACGAGTGCTTTTGAATGTGAGTGACCCCGTGTGGCGAATATCGTGACAATTAATATACGTATGCAGCTTGAACTTGCACGCCTACTTCAGTGTAGAGCGTGCGAGCAGCCCGGTCTAGCTCCGTGGCGCGACACTTTGAGGCAGTTTTGGCTTCTTTAATAGTGTGTCAGCAGCTTGCGCAGCCTAGTAGTCAGGCTGATCATGTGGCCAGAGCTGCACACAATTCTTTGTGTTTGTGATTTACTACTACAGCAGCGCTCGATCGAAATTGTCGCGAACACACTCAAACAAGCTGCTTTGTTCCGCTAACGCTACAAAATCAGCATTTACAGGTGTCATGAATGTAATTCGGTGCCTGTGTACATCATTACTCGTAACGCGATAGTTGCGCCCGCAGAATGTCTCCCGATTTGGGTTGCGCATTTCTTTCCGTAGAAATCTTTAATGCTTTAACTGCAAGTGACCAGAAATTGTTGCCTAGAGATAGAGGTTATCACTTCGTCTTTTCGGTACATTCAGTGACATTTTCCGATGAATGGTTTCTGAACTCTTCAAGCCTCCATGGTTCATCCTGCTAAGAAGTTGTGTTATTTCAAGTATACTTCAAAGGCAATTAGAACATAAAAATTTCCACGAACATTTTTCCTGTAACTATGCATAATAATAGGAAGAAGAACATTACTATATTATTATTATTATTATTATTATTATTATTATTATTATTATTATTATTATTATTATTATTATTATTATTATTATTATTAAACTGAAATGCCGTAATAGGGGGAGGTTGAAAAAAAATGACATTCGCGCGTTCGCAGCGCGAATAAGCAACAAAACCCATGTAGTATTCGGGGGGCAAGCTCCTTGAGGTTGAATTACTTGTCTGTTGGCATTGTGAAGAAGAACTGCCCCTGAAGATGACGATGATTTTGATGAGTCATGACAATGAAGACAACGCAAGTTCCAGACCACACATTCTCTTTCTGCCAACACGGCACAGCACATGCAAGGTACCCACAATGCACCATGACGATGACAATGAGGATGATGACAATGGTGATGACATCACGCCTCGATATGCTCTACGGTGCATTTCGTATGACAGGAAACAGCCAACAACCACAAGCGAAAGGGCGTAGACTTCGTCATTGCCAACTTCAGGCTGGATTCGACACCGCGAAGCAGTAATTGTGAAGGCTAAACGAAATTCACAGCTCTACACAACATAATATTTATGACCAATAAACTTGGTATACAGCGTGCCCCAGCTATTTTCGCCAGATTTTAAAAACATTCCAACAAACGCAGTTATGACGCGACCAAATTCATGTGGCTGACCGTTGCCTATAGCTACTCAGACTATTTTTTTCTGTTCTAAAATATTGTTTAAATAGATATATTCAATTACCTGACTATTGAAGGAACAAAGATGGATAAGAAACTCCAATAAGGAAGCTGTCAATCGCTTTGCAAAACGTCCGATTAGACAGTATCAAACTTCAATCTGTTCATTATTATTGTTTTTTGGCTAACTACAAATTACAGCGAAATGCAAAAAAAAAGCACGTGACAAACCGACTGGCGCGCCCATGCACGCTGTGATTTTTGTGCTCCTTATAACGTTCCGCGTACGAACGATACGCTTCCCTCGAAACGGTTTATGACAGCGGTAAGCAGTCACAGCGGTTATCGTTTTTGTGGCCGATAGCAAAACGTGTTCATCGTAAAGTCACCTCCATCGTTGCGGTCCGGTCGAGACAGCACACTCAGACAAATGCTATAGTCTTCGTACGCGGAACCTTAGAGAGCATGCACTAGAATCATCGTGTGCACTGGCGGGTGAGTGGCTTTGTCACGTGGTATTGCTTTTTTGTATTTCGCAGGCACTTTCAGTTGGCAGGAAAACAGTGATAATTAACAGATATAAAGTACGAGACTGTCTAATTAGAAGTTTTGCAAAGCGATGTACAACTTTATCTTCGAAATTTTTTATCCATCTTCGTTCCATAAAAACTTAGTTTATGAAACATGTCTAGTTAACACTATTTTAGTCTGACAAAAAATAGTCTGACTAACTTCAGCCAATGGGCAGCAGCATGCATTTGGTCGCGTTGTAATTGCGCGTGTAAGAACATTTTTGAGCTCTGGCTGAAGGTAGCTGGGGCACCCTGCATAGTGGCACATCACATGGCACCTATTTACATGCGTGAGGGGTCAAGCTCTTGGTACACAGTTGACTTACGGTAACACCGAACAATCGGGCTGCTTCGCGGGCTCATTATCATGAAATCCATGAATATGTCATAAGTTTTTAAAGTAACAAATGTGCCTCAGCTGGCAAAAAATTCTTCCTAGTCAGGGATAACAACCGAGCACCAACTCTTTGTCCATGCGGTCGCTCCACCAAATGAGCTGTGCAAGAAGCTGGCATTCAGCATAGACAATCATCAGTTTTAGGTCTAATTAATGTAGGACTTCAATCAGATGGGCACTAAATGTGGCAGATTACTTCGGCGGCACCCCATAATGTGGATAAAGGTTTCGCATACTTGGTCCTAAAGTGGGTGGCCAGTTACACCTCTTTCATCAGTTTAGGCAATATAGAATATAACTTCGTGTTTCACAATGCCTTATACCCGAATTTTGTAGAGTCCAGCTCTGCTATTTTAAACCGAACGGCTACACTCCAAAAAAAAGGAACACGGTTTTTTTGTTTACACAGAAAGTTATGATGGCCCTTGAAAAAACATTTAGAGAAACTAAATTCTTTTTAATAATTGGCCTCCATCAATACAAACACTTGTGGGCACACAACGAAAAAAATTTACAAATTTCTGTGGCACACGCAGGCAGGTTGTGATACATCACGTAAGTACTAAATGGGAATGAAAAAAAATTGCGTAGATATCCACCAGTATGCTTTGCTACGCTATTTCGTGTTTTCATTTTATGATGGAATTTTTCGTGAAAGCCTAATTCTTGCAGTTGTCCTGCAGCATTTAGGAGCCAATTCTCAAGATACCTGAGTGAATGCGACAAGATTTTCGAGAACTTTTATAATTTGTGTGGACAAATCCACCGCATAAAGGCTAGTGTTCTATCAATGCTTGTGAAGATAGAATTTCGTATTGGAGAACTTGAACTAAATGCTTGAGTTTTGTACCCTGAGCTTTTGTATACATTTACGCTTCTTTTCTATTTTGCGACTACAACTCTTGTGCAAGTTAAGAGGAGTACCCGGCGCCACGCATTGGCAGTAACATATTTTTTCCTGAATTTATCTTAAAAATGCTTTATCTGCAGTGTTGCTCTCTGACATAATTCCCTACTTAGCACATATACAGCTCACTTCATTGTTAAACGCACCCTACTATCGTCTCGGTGAGTGAAACCTTGCAAAGCTCTCATAAGATAGTTAACGGGACGGCTATATATACTATTGATAATAACTTCGGTTTTACGTCCCAAAATCGCAGTATGATATTGAGGGGTGCAGATGACGATGCAGCATTGGCCAAAAAGAGAAACAGAAAATGATTACTTCATCTTAGATTATACCGCAAGTGCCGTTAAAAACTTACAGGAGCCAGACGAAGGTCGATAGGTGGGTAGACAATGTAGATTCCTTTCCAAGGCCCCTTCGGCATTGGCACCACTGGTACAGGAGGAAACGGAGGCACGGGGCCGGGAGGCCGTGGGAATAAGTTGTTCGGTGGCTTGGCAGGTTTTGTTGGTCTCGTTGATAGTGTGGGTACAATGGCTGGTTTTGTTGGCTTGGTTGCTTTGGTAGGTACCTTCGGTGGGTTCCGTGGGAATAAGTTCTTCAGTGGCTTGGCGGGTTTTGTTGGTCTCGTCGGAAGTGTGGGTACACTGGCTGGTTTCGTTGGCTTGGTTGCTTTGGTAGGTACATTCGGTGGTTTCGGTGGTTTCGTTGTTGACGGTGGCTTGCTTCGTCCGTCAGCCTTGTTCGCATGCAAAGAAACCAAGACGTTTTCCTACGATTAGTCGTACGCGTGCTTCTGTGGAACAACACCTGCTGGATCGCGCCTGGATTGGGTGACTCACGCAATGCCTATAAACCTGATTGGTAGTCCTTGTGTCCGGAAGGAATTTAATGGTTTTCACTTGGTATTCTATATATATAAGAGGGGCAGATCGTAGCAGGGCAAGAGACACTGAGATGGTTCTGCACTCTTTGTTCTGCCTTTCGCAACACCATGTTAACAGAACGTGGTGTTCTATTAACAACATTGCCGTCAAACACGGTAGTGCCCAGATGACTACATTACCAGTTTTCTTTTTTGCAGCAATACCTACTCCAGCCTCCCACAACAGAATCAATGGAGTATTTGGCAATATCTCGCTCATATACAGCGTCCTAAATAGCACTACAAGAGCCTCAAACAACCTTTGAACGACCTACGCAAATGTGAAGAACGAACATGCTCTTATTTACCTGCATTTCCTGGCTTTATGGAGCAAATCATGATGACATTAAAATGTTCATGGGAAGTCTTAGATTAATTAGGTCTCTTTTACACATATCCCAAAGTTATTTTATGTGAGTTGTCTCCTGCTCTGCTGCGCCATGCATTGGCACGCACGTTCTGTGTTGTCTCGTAAGACTAGCGTATACGTAATGAACTGATCTCACGTTGCTATGTGAGTTTTTCAGTGCATAAACAATGATCAGAGCGTGTAGCCCAAATGCATAAAACCTGATTGGTTCGATGAATGCTTGAGGAGGTGTGGTATTATAATTGGGTTATCTTGATTTGAGATTTATATCTCAGGCACTGTTCCATATTTTATTATGAAACTTTGTAAACTCAAGAACAAAACTTCTCGCCATGGCTTTCTGTGGTCTGACCTCTGTAGCATTTTTCGCTATTTGCAATTCGAACGAGAACGAAACTGAGTAAAATGTCGCCTACTTTTTCTCACAAATCAAGAACAACATGACCTTAAAAATTGGCGTGCTGAATTTAATGTTAGTAGTATCAATTCCTAGCTGCAAAAATTATTTTCTAGAATCGCGCCATAAAAAACAAATTTGTTCTCCCATTTCATGTGTGAAAAAAGAGACTTTCGAAATAATAATTTAGTTTTTTTTCCTAAATATATATCACACAGTTCTCAAACTTGTAGATCCAAACTGTTTGAAAGGGATTAAGGTATTATCTGGGAAAACTTCAGCACAATCAATCACATATTCTTGTAGAAAAAAACATGTGAAATGTCAAAAATTACTAGATGTGAAAAACGTACTAAATGTCCAAAATGGCCTAAATATTAGTGGATGAGCCACAGGTAATTGACAGTTTGTACGCAAGGTAGTGCTTCATACTGCTTACAGAAAAGATCCTATAGGGGCCTAGTATCGCGGCCATGTCAACTATATATGGCGGTAGCGTTGACTACCAGCTTTCTTACATTGTAAGCAAACTCGCATATTAAATTATGAAACTTCCCAATTTCCCTACCCTGGGAAATACGACAGAACCCGTTTCTTATTGTATGCACATCATCGCACAGTAAAGTGCACCTAATTTTTCATAAAACTGATATTTTTGCTCTAATATGAGTAAAGACCTTCAACAAGTGGTTCCTCCCCGTTTGAAAAATATCGCTTGTTTCGGGTCTGCCCGCGTCAAACGCATAACTAATAGGGATGCACAAAGTAGTTGCTCCAACTCGTGACGCTCAACTTCAAGCAATAAAAAAGTGCCATCTAGGCTGCCGATTGCCTACTGATTCAAATGACATCTACTGCCATGATGAGTGCCATCTGCCGTATTTTTTTTTCGCTTTGACAAGTGTGTTTTTCGTAACGCTCGAATCGAACACATGAGTACAACGCAATCTATTTGAGATTTAACAGCGCTGCGTATGCATCCACGAAAGAGTAATCAAAATTGGGAAACAAAAAAAAAAACGACAACACGCGAGAGCAGCGTGGTACGGGAGATTGTCACTATATTCTTAATACAGAACAGAGGCTCTTCCTTACGATAAGAAAAGTATATGTGCTTGTTTGCGCAATAACCTCCAGTGAGGTAGCGGTAAGCTTACCTTTTGTCCATAGGCGATGTCTGCTATAACTACGAACACTATCGCTGAAATGGATAGAAAAGCGCATGAGTTTAGTAACTACAATTTGATACAACCCTTCCTTTGTATCTAACTTACGGGGTAACAAAATATATAGAAATTGTTAGCATGTTTATTTCCACAAAACAGCTGTACAGTTTCTGATTGCGGAATAAAGCAATGCGGATAGTTCATAAAAATACAAGATTTTTTTTCAAGTTGTAAACAGCAAGCTGGCCTAAATAGTGACTACAACAGTGGTTATTGGTTATCGCAACCCATTTCGAACAGCTATATTCGCTCTAACCTTGAAATGTTCAAATATGAGTCACATGACTTCATACCCACCCACGAGATTTTTCAACAAAATCAAAAACTATTAGTTTACACATTGTATAAAAATTAGCACAGCTTTGCACCACTTTAGCTAAGCTTGAAAGAAGTGTGGTGCTGGGCAGCCTACTTTTTTCTTTCTTTCTAGTTTTTTTCCTTTTCTGCACCAACATTTTTTCTTGTTTCCAGTGTTGCGTCATTTTTTGCTATTTTCATTTATACATTTCTTTCTCTATTTATTCATTTCTCTTTATTACTCAGAATTCTTTTTTGTATAATTTCTCTCTATTTCTTTCCCTCTTCTTGTTTCTAGCTTGCTTAATCTTTGTTTTCATCCTTTTCGTTCTTTATTTATCCCTTTTTCTTCGTGTCTTTGATTCCTTTTCTGTCAATGTTTTGTGCTCTCTCCAGATTTGCTTTTCTCCTCAATTCCTCTCATGCTCACTATTTCTACACTATGCTTGACACTCTCTCTTCCTTCTTTTCCTCGTTTTCATTCTCACCTCATTTCTCCTCGCTGTCACTTGCTTTCTTCACTCTCGTTTCGTTTGTCACTATTGTTTACCTGTCTTCATGCTGTTCACTTTCTTCCTTTCTCTTCTTTTTTCCCCACTTTCTTGATCTCCTGCCCATTCTTTACTCATATATATTTCTATTTTTTCCCTCACCTTTTTTTCACATATTTCTCTTTTTCTCGTTCTTTCTAGGCTGCGTTTTACAATTTTACTCCTCTTTGCCTTCAAGTTTTTCCTCGTCATCATCCCTTCCCACCTCCTTCCCATACCATACTATACTAAGCTATGACATACTCTAGTAGCGTTTCTGGCTAGCGGAATAAGTAAATGCTCTCTTTTAGACCTTGGCAACACGGATTTTAATACCACCTTAAACTGAGAATTTCTCGCGAAGATTTTTCTGTTTTATTTATTTGTTTACTTTAGGAGCTTGCCCCTTGAGCTGGCGCCCTGTCCGGTGCCCGTGCGCGGTACAGTGTTTCCATTTCGCAGCACTTCTCCGGTCGTCACTGAAGGTCGCCGCTCTGATCGCCTCTTCAATGATCTGAGCGATGCTCACTAGATGGTGCGTCGCCACCCATAGGGTCGGTTTTCCACAGCACATGAGCTCGCCTCTTCGCGACTACACTTACTTTTGTTTTTATTGCTTCGTAGGCTCGGCAGCAGGTGACAAGTTCCTACTATTTTTGTTGCCCACGGGTATCGATATCCTCCCAAGTCCCCCCACGTGCCTGTTCTCAACCCCGTTGAAAAACTCCTGCAGCTCCACGTCTTCTGCCTATGAGAGTTAGGCATTAGACTCACAGCAGCAGCCAGTATGGTATAAAGGAGCTGGTGGTTAACGGGCCCTGCTACGTGGCCAACAGTGTGCAATGGCAGCCGCGGAATGTGCCCGACAACGCTGCCTTCGGCGTACACATCATGCACCGGCTTGTTAACAAGCCTTCTCACAAAAACGGTCTCACCAAAAAGCTGCCCCGTGCACCTTAGAGCAAGCTTCTTTAACATCATCCACTTTGTGTATATAATGGTGCTTTTTGTGGTGGAATGGAGCATCCAGCCCAGAGGCACTATAGAGGGGAGGGGTATATTTAAAAAAATCTCATACAGGCGTCGTTCTGTACATACGACGTTAGCTAAAACACAACAGTACAAGTACCGCCTAGAAAAGCTAGTATAAGACATTTTGGGAAATAGCATAAAAACATAATCAAAAAAGTATTTTTTAAAGTCCCAACTAACCAAACAAGAACTTGAAAGTTGTGAAAAAAAAACAAAATCACATAATCGGTTAGTTGTACAGGAGCACACTTGAATTTAAAACGCCATCATAATTGCAATGATGAGCAATAAACGTCTTTGATCTCGAAGATCGCTTCAGTTGCCTGAGAACGGGAAAACGAATGACTGACAGCATATGTGAGGGGAGAATTGCAAAATTTTCACCTTTCGAGGACGGTCTGAACTAGTGGAGAAGTATGATCCAGATAGGCTGTTTCTAATTCTCTTTTTCTCTATAGTTCTTCTTACTCCTTTACTCTCTCTATGCTCATTCTGTCCTCCATCAGTCTATTTTTTCCACACACAAGAAACTGACGCGAGTTGAGTGCAGCAGAAGACAAACGCAGGCGATGATGAAGAAGAGAAGGTAGAAAGTGCGAGCCAGTCAATGACAATAATTTCTGTATCGTACCAGCAAACTATGCCTAGACTCTACAGTTCCACTTTTAAAACATTCTTAAACTTGAGTGACAACCAAGCCGTGTAGTGAAAGGTTCCGTCTTATGAAATCACGCCAATCGCATAAACAGGGCCCAGAGAAGTTCAGTGCTATCGGGAAAAACGCGATGTATGTAAAGCTCCTCTTTAGTACAACAGAGGGGGTATACCGAAAGGAATGTCGTAATTGGCAACAAAAAATTTTACGTTATCCTGCCGGTGGAAAGCCATTTTCTCGTGCGTTTTTCTTTCTGCAGAGTTACATTACAATTACTCTAATAACACTCCTTATACTTTCTCGGGAATTACTGTTTGTTAGTTCTCCAGAATGTTGTGTATAACAAAACAACGAGCCCTTAAATTTAGACTTTCCTTCCTTCTGGTACTATTGTACATTTCAGTCACGCATTATTACATGCGTCTGGAGACCTCTGCCAATACATGACATTCATATCGTGCTCTTTTTTTTTTTGAAAAAATTATGAAGCAATAACGTAGCTCTCTGTTAGGACATTTTATTGCCACGCAGACTATGGCATAGGTTTGATCCTCCCTTAAACTGAAGATTTTTATTATATATTTTATTTGTACCTTTCTCATTTTGTTGGTCGTGGACAGGGCTAAAATTTTTCTCTCGCAATCAATGAGGCCGAGGCCAGCATTTCTGTTGCTTCACAAAAACGCTGTTGCGTTAACAATATTTATGTATTTCTGCAACGATAAGTACATAGCTCGCCTAGTGTGTTCCCTTGGAGAATAATAAATAATGTTACCAAAGCATTCGTTTTTCTACCATTGGTCCATGGCGGTGCGATATAAATTTTGTTTAACTAATTTCGTTTGAGCTTGCTCTTATGAACATGTACATAATTGTAGCTCTTGATAAAGGCCACCTTGGTGTTTCTACAGGACATGACTTTCCAGGCCTCAGTAAAAAAAGTGTGAGTAATGTCGGCTGGCTATGTTGCAGAAATTAGGGCAAATATCGCGCACTCCAAAAACAAAAACCATTCTTTGCAATCGGTGAGTCGTTCGATATGTGACACCCTTCCAGCTAAGTCTGATGAGAAGGATGGACGTCTATTAGTAAAATATGAAGTAGTGTCCATATCATGAGCTTACTGGAAACGCTAGCCCGCTGGCGTCGAAACATTGGCGCTCTCTTCGACGTAATGCCGCCACTGACGTCTCAGCACCGACGTTACTTTCCTCAAGATGAAGTGTAAGTATCTTCCTTGGCGTGTTCTCACGGGGATGAGCAACAACGGCATATAGATTCGTGAGTCTTAATGTACATGTGTAAGTGTTTGTTGGCTACATCGAAATTGCCAAATATTACGAATGGTATGTCTTTCTCTTATTCATCAAAAAAGTGTTAAATTCTTAACGGCAGCTATCAAGGTGCTCGGTGAATATAGAATCAGAACCGCCTGTGGCTAACGCTCACATTCCACCGTCCACGGGTCGTACGTAGTAGGCAACTATGAGCCGCATGTCACCCTGGGAGTCGGTTTCATGACGTAAAATGGGGGATCGGAAGAAACGCGAACAATGCGACATGCAGTTTTCATCAAGAAGTGACCTTGGGGGCTATAAAACAATACAAGCATCGTCTGCTACTATCATGGACGACTTGTGCTGGCTTTTATAACTATCTAGGCTAAAACCTCTTGAAAGTAAACCACACAGCGGAACATGTAGAGCCCCACTGTCCGCGTTTTTTTTTTTTGATGGCCCCTAAACGAATTTAGCATGTCATGTTATTCAACCGATGGCCGCTGCGCCATGTGTGTTGTATACTCACATATTTCTGTGCCGATTTTGATATACACCAAGTAAAAGGGACGACTATGGGGGTCGCAAACGTACGGGGCCAAAGACAGATACATACAGAGAAAAGTAGAAATGCTCAGTATTCTGTTGGTTCGATATTAAATTTTTTCGCATTTAAAGTGTGATTTTGGGAAGACCCACGAGATAGCGCGAGAGAACAAGGCTGTAGGGAACAACGATTGACAGGGTACAAGACGTGAGTTGATTCACGCCTATCACTTACCGCAGGCGATCAGCCCAACAGTTCTATGGAAGCCCATTTTGACCGGCCTCTCACGCTCCGACTAGTGCCTTACTTTTTAAAATAAGGTGCCAAACAAACTAGCAAAAGCAAAGCGGCAAGAAATGTTAGCTGACTTCTTGGATGTTCAAAAAGCGAAGTCATCATGTTTGTTGACAGTACACTGCTTATATTTAACTAACATAGTTTGCCATCCCAAAGGAACACAGTCCTACAATGGAGTATAGAACTGTCCCCATTCAATGTGCCCTATGCCGAGATTTGACGCGAGAATGACTTGGCATATGAGTTTTCTTTATTATTAACTCTTATATTTTAACGCAATGCAATTTTAGCCGTCACTTTCCTCTCAAATCGTAAGATTTCGCAGATATGCTTCTGTCACTAAAGGTGTGGCAAAAATAATGAAAGCCCAGTTCTAAATCTGGCAATGCATCAGGTATGAAGCGCCTGACAGCTGGTAAAAAGAATTCGAAAGGGGCGACTATATCGAGCCGCGGATATTTTATATTCATGCTTTGACGAAACGGACCATCTACAAAAAAGCTAACAATAAGAAAAGCGTTGACTTGATTGAAAAGACAAGAGAGAGGAAAGTCTGTGTGGACCTTTATTTTCAGAAATGAGATGGAGTGACAGCGTTGAGTTACGTGATTTCTTTCCACTTCTCTAAATAATGCAGTATTCAAAACACGTGCTGGCACGTTCCTGGCGCCGACTGTCATCCCATTGTAGTCGGGCGCACAACGCCTCAAGACGTTTCAACAGCCTATATTTGGCTTGCAGACAGATATAGCTTAAAAGAATATAAGTGCATCACTCAATGAAAAGAGAGTGTGTCTCTCCCAGGCAGCTCAATACCATGATTTTAATCCTCATTTAGCTTCAACATCCTTCAGTTATTGTAATAAGAATTCAAACGATCACACTACTACGATCTTAAGCGGTGAATAAAGACCACTGATTTGAGCCACTCGAGTAGCAGCTCTCTTATATAGGATATTTCTGGTGAGGCTGAAAATTCCAATCCACAGTAACGCATAGAGGCTGCTATTTACGGAAAAAACACGTTAAGCTAAAAATTATCAGCAGAAAATACTTTGGACAACCCAAATATGGGACATATTCTTAGGGAAGCCAGTTGACCATCTGGAATATACTCGCTTACGAAGAAAAATTTGCCCATTCGGCCCACCGAAATCGCATACTTCTCAATAAAATTACACTTGTAACGCTCTTTTTCTAGGCTACATCTTCAGGAAAGTGATATGTATTCTTCACCTAAAAACATCTTGTGCTTTTGGACGCATAGAAAAAAAACCTTATGTATATTTTTATTCCTTTATTTTTTCGGTTGTTTCGACACTACTGGGACGTGTCCTATTTCTCGGCACGATTCCACACATGTTTTGCTGTCATCGTATTGCTCCTTCAAAGGGCGACTACCAGGAAACCAAATATCTAGCTAGAACATCCAGAGCGATGCTTGCTTTTTTTTTATTGAATACAATACCTGGCCCGTAGTTAAGTGAAATATTTGCAGCTACGTGCGAACAGTGGTAGTTTGTTTCTGTCGTTGTACGTCAGTGGTCCCGCTACTTCGCTACTGATGCGCAAGTCGCATGTTCGATCACAGCTGACACAGTACACATGGCAGAGCCGTGTATACTGCGTCACGTCAGTGCACGTTAAAAAACACGGTATGGACAAAATTTTGGGACTCCTCCATTATGGCTCTCATAATCATATTGTAGTTCTGAGAAGTGAAATCTCAAATATCAAGAGTGGTTATTATCGACGAAAATTTGCCATGCTTGTTTATCGCTTCAGATGTCACCACCTAAAGGTCTAACCGGGCGTGAAAGCAGATTCATCGGACCTTTCAGAACATTATCACCCCAAAGCTGCATGCACCTGATGGGCGACATTGATCTCCGACAATTAGAGACACCTCATCAGTACTTCGTAACCGACGGACGAAGACAGACAAGTTGTCGGCATGGTAAGCACCTTGCCAGTGCTGTTTGCTTGCTTCTGAGCAAGATGTAGACACCGACAGCTCGAAGAGTGCCGCGAATGCTGGACACCATCACTCCAGTTATCGCAACCCTTCAGAACTCTTTTGCATGAGAACGCAAGCGACACCACTATGGCTTCATGATCGACAAGATTTTGTTTGCAGGAAACCGCGCACACATGTTGCGTAACGGAATGAATGCGCTGATCAAATAATGACTCACAATCTGTGATTTCAGGCACAGAACGGCCGCTACGTCAGTGGCAACAGTGACTTTTATCTCTTTATATCTTTTTTACTTTTATTGCTTCAACCCTCTCCCTAGTGCAGGGTAGCCAACCGGGCTCGGCCATTCTCTCTCTCTCCTAATTGCATATTCATATTTTGTTACCAAAATAATAATATTAATAATAATAATAATATTAATAATAATAGTTGGGGTTTACATCCCACAAGCGTCATGATAATAGGAGACACGCTGTAGTGGAAGGCTCTGCAAATTTTGACTACCTGGACTTGTTTAACATGCCCCTAAATCTAAGCACACGGGCCTCAAGTATTTTTGCCTCCATCACAAATGTGCCCACCGCTTCCAGTATTCGATTGCTAACTGGAGTGAAAACGCTGGTTTTCAACGTATTCAGGTGGTTGTCAAATGACTGTAGAATAAATTCTTTTTGCCTAATCTAAGTAGTTAACATTAAAGACGCATGAATTTTTTATATCACGCAGATGGCGCTAATATTGATGAAGATGAGGCACAATTTTTTAGGTCGGCGCGGTTCTTCAATTTACCTCGGTTGAACCTTTATTTCCCGATTTCATGCAGTCAAAATCAATAATGCTCGCACTAAAAACACCCATGCATCTCCTCGAAGTCAACGATGGCGAGTGGGCGAAGGTAAGCCCCGAGGTCCATAGTGTCTACGTTGAAGTGGTCGACTAGTATAGAGTATGGACTGACGGATCGATGGACATACACGAGGACGGATGAACGAATGGACAGACGCATGTACACATGAAGAAATGGACGGATGGATGGACAGTAGAAAGGACGCATAGACGCTTGGACTGAATGATGCATGGACGGACGGACGGCATGGGTGATCATGTATTGTTCTTTCATACACTGGAATGAGGTACGCATAAGGTTGTTTTTATACCATTTTTTGTTGTGCAGGTGTTCCGTTTTTGTTTCGGTGTTCAGCAGCGTGACGGAGGTCTGGCGAAAGTAGAGCCCTAAGGAGCTCCGCCATTCAAAGTCAATAGCGAACTGTTCGTAGTGTTAGAGTTCTAAGTAAAACTTCCCGGTTGCGATACATCTGCCAGAAAACCTAAATAATGACGCTGAGGATCACCCAACCACCTTACGGAAACAATACCTTGTTTACTGCGTTCGCGGGAAAAAGCATCGCTTACGAGTGCACTGTTCGTTATGGCGAAGACACTTGCAGCGCTAGATCTGGATGCCCGAGTGACAAATGGCGCGTAATATATGAAATACGTACTCCATCGAAAGAGCCATTTGGGCGGATAAACTGCCGGTCTGGCTGTGCCCACCTAGGGGGGGGGGGGGGGGGGCATGGGATTTTTTAAACGAGAGAAATTGAGAGGAAACTAAACTTCGCAACTGTCTGCAGCAAAGTGCGACACCTCAGCGGTACTTCACTAAGGAAGTGACTAGGATGAATTAAAAGAGAAAGCATTGCCATCCCCACTGTTAGCCCTGATATTGGCAATACAGTGAGTCACTGAGCGCGGCTATCGCCTGTACCCAGAGGCAAAGTTGGGCGAGTTCACTGAAGTTCTTATCATTGAAACTGCGCGTTTCGCGTTGAAGAGCACACAGATTGTGTATATATCCTGCGCAATTTAGTTCGGAGCACTTAAGGGGGTTGGGCTGTCGAATGCTGCCGTATGCGTTAGTATGGTGTCGTCGTCGGCTGGCGTAATGTTCTCGTTTGTAGCATATAGGGCTCGCGTGTGCTCCAAGCAGAAGTCTTCTTCCTCTGGCTTTTCAAGCGCTTTGATGATGATGACTTATCAGCAGCAAAAAAAAAATAGGAATGAATGATGTGCTTGGCCTGACCCCGGTAATACGGCGTACAGAAAGAGAGAGAGAAAAAAACGGAAGAAGCAAGCGCAAAATATGAAACAGAAAGTGAAAATCTGGAAAAAAAAACGTAAAACGGCTTTATTACTGTGAAGCCTGAGCAAAGTTTTTCAGCAGTTGAACCCCATTGTCCACAACAAATAATTCTCACCGTTCTTGCTCATTTTTCATTTAGTTAATGAATTATGCGTACCGTGTTATTTTGCTTGAACGCTGTGAAGCTGGCCATTGTATGAGGTGGCCGGGCTCCACTCAAGCTGCTCAATGAAACTTTCTTCCTGGTCATCTTCGGGACCTTGTCGTTTAAAAACTCGATTCAATTCAATAGAAAGTGCTGAGCACGCATATGCAGCTATTGGCGTTCATAGAGTTCCCCACTTCTGCATTTACCGAAACGTCATCGACACCTGTGTAAATATGCAGGGTGAACTGCATGTTTACACAGACTTTCAAGGTTTTTCGCCGCGCTTCATTGAGCCTTTGTGAGATTCAATTATGATTTGTCTGTTTTTTGCATTTTTGTGAGTATACATATGTACGCTCTACAAAATAAAATTTTGTTGGAAGTTAGCGCTCCCCTTTTTCCCCTTCTCTTCTCCCGTGTCTCAGTTTTTAGGTGCTACGATATTATTAGTTGTTACTGAAATCAAGATCTGCGAGGCGCCTAAGCACACATTGGGACGGCTTTCTGCTCTCTCATAGTATAGAGAGCACCAGGTACTGTAAATTGTTAAACACTTTTTCTAAACACACGTCGTCTACACTGATGTTCGTTTTTTGTTTCCTCTATTTTATGTAGCCATGTGTAGGGCCTTGCACGTTGAGTCCAAGTGCGTCTGGTTGAAGAAAATATCATGTAGTCAGAGACTGAGTGCAATTGGTAGAATAACCTTTTTGTCCAATCAGGACCCACGCACGAAATCTATTTTTTGAGCACACCAGCACACGTCCCACAAAACAAAATCCCACCACACACCACAACAGTTTGGTCTTCCCACCAGAACACACGGCACTGGGTCAGTGTTCTCCCCAGGACACACCACACACTGTCTGTTTTCCCTCCAAAATACATCCCACCAGAACACGAAACACTGTTTGTGTTCCCGCCAACACACACCACGCAGTGTCTCTTTTCCCTTCAGAACACATCCCACCACAACAAAAAACACTGGGTTTGTGTTCGCACCAGGACACGCCATACAGTGTCTGTTTTCCCACCAGAACACATCCCCCCAGAAGCCAGAACACGTCTCACTAGAACACACCACACTGTGACGGTTTTCCCACCAGGACACAGCACACCAGGCCTGTGCTCCCATCAGAACACATCAGTGTGTTCTGTTGTTGACAACGCTACAAACCAGAACAAGCCATAAAAACACTGTTGTGGTGGAGGGAAAGACATTCGCTCTCTCGGAGAGGCCGTGGCACCCACTGTTGTGCGGCCAATGAGTCAGTTGCGTATATCCGGAACACTTTTAGCGATATTAATTATTGCGATTACCTCTCAGTAGTTTCTGTTAAATATATTATTTAAACGCAATCGTAAATTATAGAGATGCATCTTGCTGGATAAAAACCACACAAATAAAAAAAGCGCTCCAGTCACATTTGTCTTATTTTTTAATATTCAAATCAAAAACTGCACCTACGTTTTGGGACCCATTCAGTCCTTTCTTAGTGGGTGAGTGTTCGGTCGGCTCTAAAACTAGCGACTAGTGCCCTCTCTCTATCGTCGTTTTTTTTTTTTTCGCCGTCATTGTTGCCACGCTGTTTCCTCCACTGGTTCCGCGAACCACGATTACGTGCACTTGGTAGGGTGTCATTTGAACAGTTGATGTTTCGAAACGTTGTTTTAATATGCCAAGGCTTCGAGAGTTCCTTTTTTGTCTAATTACCTAGAGTGGTGCAGACCTAAGCGGCGTCCAAGTTCATGCAATAACACATCTTTTTGTTGTGTTCCGAGAGATCGTTTAGCGCAGAGAGAGAGAGGGGGGTTATTGATTGAGAAATAGACAAAAAGAACGCTATTTTCTGCCTCCCGTCGCGGGGGCGCGGCTCAGCGCCTTTAAAAATGGGAGAAGGGGGAAGTAAAGGGGATAGGAAAAAGAGAGAAGATAAAGAAAAAGAGAAAGGCATGACGAGAGAACGTCTTGTCAGCACGTGCAGCGTTCAAGCTCGTACGTCGTTGTAATGTAGCCGTATCCTTTCCGGAAAGTTTTTTTTTTTTTTTTTTTTATGTCTCGCCGATGTAAGCGGCGTAGAAATTAGTGCATGGAGCCTCGTAGACCAGTCCTGGGAATCTTTCTTTTGGAAATCGCTGTTTTGGCCGCGAAAAAAGACGCTAAATAGTCAATGCGGGCTCATGCGTCACCCGGATGCCCTCCTTCCTTAAAACCCTCGCCAGTTTCTCGCCGACTTCCGGAATTCATATAACCGACACGAGGTTAGGTTTTTGGAGGGGTGTGTCATTGCTAGTACGACTGTTTACTGACGAAGGCATACGGGGGCCACTTTCGCGGTGATCAGATCAATGACAAAACCGGCGAATGAACCCATTCGCGTGGCCATGGGTCCTTAGTGAACACTTTTTCATGTCTGTTCGTTTTCCTTCAGAGTTCTCACATCGCTGCTGCGCGGTTCAAGGGCGTCTTGACAATCGATGCCTTGTGGAAGGGGAGGTGGCTCGAGCAGAAATGTAGATATTACCCACTGTGCGTTGGGTTTTGGTATACCAAGAAGTTCAAACCTTCTTCCACAGTCTAAAGAAGGGACCGAATCACTCCCTAAACATGGACCAGCTTTTAATTTTCATTTTAAATACATAAAATTAGGACGTTTGGAGTGTTTCTTTCATTCGTGTATAAGAGCATGCTTCATTCATTTTAAACTCGTTTCGAGAATTGCTTATATTATTGTGGTCATTATTGAGCGCTTTACTGTGAGCTTGATCACACCACACAAGATGCATAGATGAATGAAACACTAACCAGGTCTCTAGAGTTATCCGCACTTGAAATGGAAAACGCCATACACTAATCAAAATGGGTAAACAGCCAGGAAGAAAGCAATAGAAATAAACTGTTAAATTCCAGGGAGGGCGGGAAAGAGGAAAAGAAAAAGAGGGGTGAAAGAAAAGAAAAGTGAAGAGAAACAACAAAGGCCACCCAGCTTCACCCATACTTGGGGCTTGGTGTGTGACTCTGGCGTAGAGCTGCCTTAAGTTTTTTTTTCTTTGTTCCTTACCTTGTAAAGCACTGTTTCAACAAAGCAAAAACTTGCCGCTTTTTCAGGGACATTGCATCAGCTTATGCAATTCTCAAGGGTAACTTCAATCATTCCTGTCTTCGTGAAAACAAACACTGAGAATCAAGCATATTACCATAAATTCATTTAGGAACGATTACCTCATATCTATATTTAGGTACTTGGCTTTAATGGGACAAATTATTCAGAGCCATTGGATCTACGAAGTAAATATATATTAATTCTCCGCAAAATATCGGCGTTAAACGTCTTGCGGGCATTAATTATTTGCAATTGTCACAATCATTCGGGCCGTTGCATATACTCGACGTTCTGAATGGTGTAAGCGTACTTCGCTTACAATCACCATCAAGTGTGCAGCACACTCGCCATCACCTGCCAAGTTTGGAGCTGTGTCAATCAGAATGTAAACTTGTAGAATTTAGGATACCGCACATGGTGCAATACATTGTAGTCAAAGAGTCATTTCGTGAAGGATGTTTAACAAAAAACACACAAAAACGAATATATTTGAAAATAGTTTTTTATTGTTCCTTCCGAATAACACGCTTTAAAGTTGTCTGCGTACATGATGCATTAGGCCAATACTGGCATGCCTCTGCAGCGTTTCAGCGACCACCTATAAGATAGTGTGGTTTCTGGAGCCTAGGACAAAAGATGATCTCCGACAGAGCACACAGGCACACACCATAACAACAGTAGCCAACGGCATTCGGGCAGTGTTGGGCCTGAAAATCAGTGAACAATATTGTATTTATTTGAAACAATTGCATAAAATACCATTGAAGTATTTCAGCACAAGTATGGAGCAGAGTTTTGTTAAATTTCTTTTCGGTTTATTAGATATTATTTCATTTACAAACTTACTGTGAGATTTATCGGTTGCATGGAGACTTGAAATCATTATGTGTTTACTAATCAGCAAGGAAAGCAGTAACAAAAACACACTTCATTGAGTCAGCGTAAGCTGTTTCCCGCGATATTGTTATGACCATCAATTATTACAGTTTTTGTTGCAACATCATTTAATGATGATTACATGATTGTTTTGAATAAGCAATTACACGCTTTAAAATAAAAATAGAGTATTTATTGCAGTACCAGCTGAAAGAAGGTTGTTTAATGTTAGGAGGTGCGCAAGAAAGTAATTTTTGCTATTGTTCCACCTTGTAAGTTTGCATGATTGAAAATATTGATTCTATTTTTAAAAGCTCGGAAACGATTTAGACAAAGAAGGCATCAACAAAAAATATTTCTTCATCTTCCACTGAAGAGAACTATGTGTAGATGTGAAGCAGTGGGCGCTAGCGCTAACACTGTCGGCGACGTTGAAGCTCGCAGTCATAGCAGCGCCATGCAGGAAGGAACTCTGGGGAGGCTCAAATCACGCAGCAATGGACAGGTGTTTCCTACTGGAACATGTCAATCACGGCTAATGAGTAGTGAGAGACAGAAGATTCCGATTGGACACAGATACCCGCAGTCTGCTTTTAGTTAATGCTCACGCTGCGAATATTTATTTTTCAACAAGGCACAGGAGAAATGTCCCAACAGTGCTACCTTGTAGATCAAGATTGAGTGCCTGTATATAAGGAGTGGCCAATGAACTGTTGTGCAGCGTCAGCAATCGGTGTTTGCAATGATTGGACTCGGTAGCAGATGCTGCCTGCGTAGTGTGTAGTGCGGACGCAGACTACTATGCAGAACATCGCATCGAAGAGAAGTAATAAAAACGAATTTCCCATAACAATTCTGCTCGGTAATAAATAACGTGCGCAACTCAGTATTCATTCACTATTCAAAAAATAATTGCAAATACTCTTCTGTGCTAAGTCATCCAAAACATTTCCTGAACGAGCGCATCAAGTCACGTCACACGTGAGACAAAAGCGCTATCTGGCAGTTATCTTGGAAAACGAAGCGCGTGGCGTGCGTGCTCGTCTCGGAAGAGATAAGGTGTAGACATCAAGGCGACGGATAGTTGCCACCACCGTGTAATCTGAGCAAAGGGTTCGAAACACTTGCCTTTTCGTGCAAGCGTTGCATGTTCAGTGCAGCGTGATAAACGCTACGGCTCTTGGAATTACTTATGTATGCATTTTCTAGTTAAAGAAACGCATATACAGAATATTGACGTGTTGTTATGGGGCCTTCGATATGCGCATTATTTCCTTTTTAATTGACAATTGCACAGGTGTGAACGCTGAATCTTGAGCATTATTGGTGGGCGCTGCGGATGGGGACGGCCGTTCGGGGTATCGCCTGGCGCCGTTTAGGGTACCGGTAAAGGCGGACGAACAGACAAATGTACAGACAGAGATACAGGCCAAAACTTTTGCGTCGAAGGTTCCCGAAAAGACTATCGTCTTTAAAAGTGCTCAAGGTCACGAGGCGCGTGACGTTTTTCTGTGGCCCTTCCATTCCTCCCTGCTTAGCTTCCAGCTCTTTCATCGGGACGAGAGAAGAATGAATGCGATTGCAGCATGCGATGAATCTCTGTAACTCCACTCGCACTGAAAGAATTCTTAACATATTTGCGGCGTTGAATTTGTGAGGCAATAGGCTCTGCCACTGAATTCATTCAATGGTTACTTGAAAAACTGTTTCAGGGCGCCTTTAAGTTGCTCGAATCGTTCGTGGGCTCTTCAAAAGAAAACAATAGCAATATACGGAATTCATTGACCATTATACCAACATTATTAACCAGAGTAGCAAAGTCAATGACTTAACAAGCATTTGGCTGATTAGAAAAAACCGAAGTTTTACACCCTTAACATAATTCCCTGAAGTACAGAGTGCACGCTGTGAGGAAACCTTCATTCTTCAGTAGTACAAATAAGTCATTGAGTATCGTAACAATTTCCTTGAAAATAATCGCCAGTGTGATGACATAGAAGACACGTATAGCCACTTACTTCTAGTTATGAATGGGAGCTCTGCTCGGTAATTTATCACCCAAACAAAATTGGATGGGTGGACAAATAGTAGATAATAGGGCTGCGCCCGTTTGATGGGGTCACGAATTTCACTGCTAAACAGTAATTCGTATTTTTCTAGCTCTCTGTAGTGAAAGACGAAATTTCAATCGTGCCTTGATTTCGGCCAACAATAAATAGTCCTCCTCGTGATTATTCCAACCTGCTCAACATTTATTTTCCCTTTGGTGTCTCTGTATCCAACACCTTGAAAAATTCAGTCATATTGGCTTTGACTGTACGGTGTAGCTTTTTACAGAGAAGTGTGAGGTTTCCAGCTTTTTGTCAAGTTCTCCACAGACATCGAAAATTGTGTTTCTGTTATCGCACTTGACTCGGTATGCCTTAGTCCACAATACTCCTTTCCTGGCTTCAAACAACAGAGCAACCAGCAGTGGTATTATAGATTTTTCTAATGAAAATTTGAATTGAAGTTTCTGTGTGCATGCAATGCTGATTTCGTAGGTATCCTTAATTTCCATAGACACCTCCTCGTTTCTTTGACCTTTTCCTAACTGATTATGTTTTTATTTTGGCCCTCCTGGGTTGCAGAAGCGTCTCTTTGACAACCTTCTTGTGCGCTTCTACCGTTTTGAATCAGCGTTCCTAATTTTAAAGTAGCTGAATGTTTTCCTGGGCCACCGCTCCTTTTTTTGTTTTTTTCATTCAGTGCTGAATTTTGATATTGTTGCTACCTTCTTTCTCTTCGAGTGACGTCTATCTATGTTACCTTGTAATACCGAATTTGGCGAATTCTCTTCAGATACAAAAGCAAGTCCACCTACACCATTTTGCTTAATTTCCAACCATGCTTGTATCTCTGATACCATGTGCAAGACCGCAGAGCCGAACGTTACATTGGACACCATCACCATCTTTTCGAATTCTTGCAGCACCTCCTGCTTTTCTAATTGAACATTGCGTCATTGTTCGTTGCATTTACTCCCTCGTCATCGCTGGTCATCTAGTATATTTCGTTTTTTCTTAGGTACGGAGCCTTGTTTATCCACAAGCCAAAATATATTTTTGTTTTCAACTACCTTCAGGGTTATCTCCAGTGTCCAGCACTCAGTGTCTTAATTATCAATCAAAATCATGGCCCCTATTTTTTTCTAAACTTCCAACCTGGCCCATTTTTCTATTCACCGCGAATTTCATCCACTAGTTCTTTTATATGTTTGTTCGTGTTGGCCATTAATACTATGCCACATCAGTAGTATATTATTTGGTACTGATAATGATGATCCATGCATTTTTCTTGATTGACGAAGAGATTGGTTGAAGTCGATTCCTTCTTAAATTTACATCTGATCCTCGTACATGCAATACTTCTATTCAAGACATTGAGACAAAGAAAGCCGTGTAGGCCCTTTTACTTTATCTAATAATCATGGAACACCTAGCGTAGGCTACATAAAATTTTGCCTACAACTACCTTCATAACATCGTTTGCTGCTCGCTGACAACGTTCTCCTCTATGTCTATATTGTGATATTTACTATCATAACCCACGTTCTAGGGGTGAAACTTTTTAAAGCGGCACCCGTTCGTTCCTTGTAGTAGTCGTAGTCGTAATTGTAGTGTGTAACCAGTCTTATGTTTCGACCTGCAAGGTGGTACCGGTGGGAGATTTCTCCTGTGCGTTGTTGAACAATAAAAAATTCTCAGTGTGCGCGTTACTAAAAGCCAAATTCTCCTGTCTCTCATTCCCCATTATCAGCCATTTGCATGTACATTGAGCACTATCTGACAAGAAAGGGTTGCTACGTTATATTCGCTGGGCGTAACCTCCTTGGTTTGAGAAAGGTTTAGCGAGCGTTGGGTCGCAGTGCCATAAATACAGTGAACTAGTATATACCATGAACTCTAGGTGGTTAAAGGTGGGAAGTAGACACGAAGCGCAAGCCGTAAGAAAGTGTGCGTGTGCGACCTCTCGTTTAGTCCTTGGAATGTCCGCTGGATGGCGGTGCTTATATATGAGGAATATATGATGAAACAATGCGAGATGGGGGTACTTGGACTGTTGAATATATGAACGAACAGACACACAGACAGATGCATGGATGGACGCATGGATGGCTGGATGGACGAATGGATGCATGGACAGACGCAGGGGCGGATGCATGGATGAACGCAGGGACGGATGCACAGATGAACATGCGGACGCACCAACAGACGCACTCACGGAAGGGTGGATGGATGCACGGATGGTAACACAGGCGGACGCATGAATGGACGGAAGCAAGAACGAATGGACGGACGGATGCTTCGCCCCACTCTCCATCATTCACTCCGTGGATATGCTACCATTTTTGTCTTCGTTGTTCACACATTCCTCACCTTTGATATCAGCCCGCTTCGACCATCGTCAGAAGTCACACGTTTCCAAAAGTGGTACAAACATCAAACGATTTGCATATTTTGTGAGGCTGTTAGAGATTGAAATCACCTTTCTCGACCTATAACAAACTGAAGTTGCGCGATGTGCTCGTAGGATAGCCAAAGCGTCCGATGTATAGCGCATTCAAAACGGGACAAAACAGAAGTTGTGTCTTCAGCTTTGTACCGCCCTGGATTCGTTATACTTCGGATACTATAACAAACATTCAAAACGTCGTATATTATTTAAATGTGTTTTGTTCACCATTAGCCACTGTTAAAGTTTACGTCTTTGCTGTATTACAGCAAGTTTGCTCATTTAATTACATTATTTAAGGATCCGCCTCTTGGTCTACATACTACGGCAATGCTGTGTAGCCTTGTGAAGTTCTCAGTTGATTTGGTGCCTATTGATAAACTGGCATACTCATTTAGGTTTGCCCCTCGATTCTCTAGTATATTGTGTGCCCTGAGGGCAAACGAACAAAATACTATAAAAGGTCTAGCATAAACAGTGAAGGGGACAGAAGACACCCTTGTGTACACCCCCTCAAAATGCTTGTCTAAACCCAGATTCATATTTTTTTCTTGATAACTGCCTTAAGTTCTTCCATATATATTTAGAAAATCATTACTCTACTATGCGCGTCCGCTATTCGCAGTATTCACGACATATCCTGTTTAATCACACCGTCGTAGCCTTCCTTGATGTGGAGGCATAAAAATTGGCAGCATATCCATGGAGTGAATGATGGAGAGTGGGGCGAAGCATTCGTCCGTCCATTCGTTTTTGCTTCCGTCCGTCCATGCGTCCGTCTGTGTGACCGTCAATGCGTCCATCCACCCGTCCGTGCATGCGTCTGTTCGTGCGTCCGCCCCTGCGTTCGTCCATGCATCCGCCCCTGCGTTCGTTCATGCGTCCATCTATGCATCTGCCTGTGTGTCCATTCGTTCATCTATTCAACACTCCAAGTGCCACCATCTCGCATCTTTTCATCATATTTTCCCCACATAGAAGCACCGTCATTTAGCAGACATTCCAGGGACTAAACGATACGTGGCACACGCACAGTTTCTTATGGCTTGGGCTTCGGGTCAACTTCCCACCTTACACGACCTCGAGTTCATGGTATATACTAGTTCACTGTATTCATGGCACTGCGGCCCAACGCTCGCTAAACCTTTCTAAAACAGTTACGCCCAGTGAGTGTAACGTAGCAACCTTTTCCTGGGAGATAGTGCTCAATGTACATGCCAATGGCTGCTAATGGGAAATGAGAGACAGGAGAATTCGGCTTTTACTTTCTTACGGCTTGTGCTTTCTATCTACTTCTCACCTTTAACCACCTCGTGTTCATGGTATATACTAGTTCATTGCATTCATGGCACTGCGGCTCAACGCTCGCTAAACCTTTCTAAAACTAAGTAGGTTACACCCAGCGAGTATAACGTAGCAACCCTTTCTTGTCAGATAGTGCTCAATGTAGATGCCAACGGCTGCTAATGGGGATCGCAGCGTGCGCGTTGACTAAAAGTCGAATGCTGCTGTCTCTCATTCCCCATTAGCAGCCATTGGCATGTACATTGAGCACTATTTTTTATTGTTAAACAACGCACAGAAGAAATCTCTCACCGGCACCACCTTGATGGTCAAAATGTTATACTTGTTACAAACTACAACGGCTACGAGGGACGAACGGCTGTTGTTATAAGTAGTTTCGCCCTAAAAACATAGGTGTAACATTGGAGCGGCGAAACGCGAACACCACTACTCTTTTCGAGCCATTTTTATCTGTATAGGAAGCATGAAGATACGGCTCTCATGTGAACTTGATTGGTGAAGGTTATCATGACGTGCTTCACTAAAATGTCACTTATTGCTTCCGTGTTAATGCATATTTGATGTATTTTGGGTAGTTATGATGCATTTTAACCCCTTTGGAACAAAAAAATCATAAAAACTTAACAAAATAAAATTTTGGCTTCTTCATCTTACGTCATTCACCGCGCACTTGTCGAAGTCCTTACTTCCCACGGGGCACCTGTGTGCAGGCTGAAACACCCAAAAAACATAAACATATACGTTTCCACCTGCTTCGCTCAGTTCTTTAAGTTCATTATTTTTGTGGAATCGATGCTTCTGTTCATGGGAATGATACACCTATAGAAGTTCTTGTGGCAACTTGGAGCACAAACAGCCACTATCACAGCTTGTTATTGTTACTTGGGGTCGGGAGAGGGGTTAAAATTAGCACGGCTAACTACATTGAACAAACTGGCTATATTAGTCAGTGTCAATATGCCCTACGTAAGATCTCTCTGTCCGACCATTTATCTTCTATCATAGGCAAATACCAGTAGTTGCGTTGTTATGGCTGAGTGTGGGCTCGTGTGCTGCCGAATGTGCCGTGCTTATCTCTCTTCCTTCTCTGCTCTCTATCTTTCATCTCCCCGTCCCCCTTCCATGCACAGGGTAGCAAACCGGCTGCCTATAGGCTGGTAAACCCCCCTTCCGTTCTTTTACACATATTTTCCTTCCTTTCTTGTGTTGATTTCTGTCATACGTGGGCTAACTTTCCGCAGACTAGCACTGAACACCTTGTGGAGTATTGCTAACTTTCTGATTTATACGACGTAATAAACAAGTATTGGTTCAGATGTAATACCTATACAGCTCAGAAGCGAGTCACCTGCCAAGAATGCTACAACGTGACCTATCGCCCACAAAAAACGTGTGTTATCTCGATTACATGCTTCCGCTGTAATTGTTCAAACAATCGAGTCAAGGACCGTTTAGAATACTTTAATACACACATATCTGGTAGTAGTTGTGTATTAACATCATTCTTGTCAAGAATCACCAAAACAAGGTGTAAAATGACGCTTGTGCAAGAGCTTTAGGCTAAACTTCAGTCACTGCAATATTTGATAGTAAAGTATGCTCGGGGTAGGTTTTCATTTAGGCTAATACTATCACTTCTACTAATATTAACAATACTAATTCGACCGGAAGAATATTTGCTGATTGTTTTTCTGGAAGCGGTCGACCAGGTTTTCTTCCCCAATATTCATCGAGCAAAAGTTAACACTCAACAACACAAGCGTGACTTGAATTACACTAATAAGTGAGTCAAATGTGAAGTACATGTATATTCATGACAACCATTGTATGCTGTATTATTGCAGTAAATGTGAAAATATAGTGCGGGAAGCGTAAATATATAAATAAATTCGTGATAATGCAAGGGTTCTGTAGCATAATAAATAATTACTTCAATCAAAGCGAAATTCAGGGAACACAGAGGCTTGCAATGAGGAAACATCGATTAACAGGGCATTTTTAAAGAGACAGTGGTTTGTCAAGCGGCTTCCTCTTTGGAGGCTAAGGTAGAAGAACATTTTCTGTTTAGCAAATTCTTATCACAATGAATATACAAAACAGTGCTTAGACACAGAACGAAGGAAGAAAGTTACACTTCCTTTCTGTGTTATTTCTTTCTCTAATGAGACCTAACCGACAATCATGCCAAGGTAAGTGTAGGGCACGATATTAGAAGTAATTGTAATGTAAATGTGAAGAAATAAAAGTGGACGAAAAGATAATTTGCCGTGGGCAGGGACTAAACCAGCAATTTTCCAATACCGCGTCTGATGCTTTACCAATTGAGCTACTATGGCGCCTATCCCTCAGTCCGCTTTATGAGGTATATATGCAGATTAAATATGAAGGCGTCAGTCGGCACCGCCAGTGGCCATAACGGCGAGAGTGCGACACTCTTTATCTGCCTGCCGGGCGTGATGTATACTGTGAGCTCACGTAGCCTGTCACGTAGACCTTGCGTGTGGTTTCCTTCCTTCTTACTTTGTCTAAGCGCTGTTTTGTATATTTATCATGAAAACCCGCCAACTCGTCCAGTTTGCTTGTCTCCTGCGATTTCTCATCATCCTATTTTTGAAATATTACTCATAAGAGATTCTGTTATGTTTACTTATTAGCCATATTTACCCATGGAAAGAGAAAGTACATTGGTGACATTGGCGTTTCGGTCCATGCTGCAGCGCTTGCAGCTACTGAAAAAAAAACCAACAAGAACACCGATAGGGCTTTAGAGCGAATGTAGTGTTACAATATGGCAATAGGGCATTGTGAACACAAATAGAAAGCGTGATATTAGGTAATGTGAAAAGGTGCAAAAGCATGAGATAAAAGGTCATGCATTCAACCACAATATGCATGTTTTAATCAAAACACCTCCGAGGGTTAAACAAGCGTAAATTTGTAATTGTAGTATGACGGTAAGTTGGGCCAGTTGGTTAGAATCTATCGTGAACTTTCTTACCGCGCAACACCAGAAAAAATACAGGACAGGGAAGGAGTAAAAGAGAAGGAAGGAGTAACAGAAAAGACAGCGCCGTCTTTTCTTTCTCTTTTACTCCTTCCCGGTCCTGTATTTTTTCTGGTGTTGCGCTGTAAGAAAGTTCACTTGTAATTGTGTCTGCACAATTTCGCGAAAGTGGACCCCGCTTTAAATAGAATGGAATGGAATGGAAAAGACTTTATTTCTGCGCATTAAAGTGACATTTAAAATTGGCCTCTATGCGTATTAACCTGCAAAATATTTAACCGTGTGCTGAGCTAACACGTTATTTTTGTGCATTCTTACACACAAATTCGCCTTCTGCCCAAAATAACTTTGCAAAACACAGTTCTCAACATGATAACACCATGGTGTTTTTTTTGTTTTTTCATCTTCTCTCATATATAACGCCGCATATGCCTTTATTGACCCTAAATCAATGTGAAGGCGATAAGCTTGTCAATTCCACGATTCGCTGTTGGACACATGCACAGTATGACGTCATGCTGATAGGTGAGAAACCAAACAAGTACTCACGAATGAGGGCAAAGGCCCACGTGTACGGCATCATGATGCCACCTAACGACTGTCACCCAGGTCCACAGCTGTCGTGTTCTTTTATATACGTCTTTGTTTCCAAAGCAAGCAGACAAAACAACTCAAGTACTCGCTGACATGAGAAGGGTTATGGCATTGTCCGCTTTGATATAGTAAGAACGGCAAAGAGACGGCTGCATTAGATGCTTCTTCCAAAAAAAATTATTTATTACACATTAAAAGAGCGAAAAAAAGAGTTGGAAAATGATCTATGTTTAGGTCCGTTTTATGGAACAATTAGGCCGCTTTTATTGAAGTGCAGACGCAAATAATTGAAAGACGAAGCACAGCAATCGTTCTGTTCACAGAAGCGAGTGTTTTAGAACAAAAATAGAAGGCCTTTTTTTTTACTCTAAGAGGCATTAAACAGCAAAGTCATTTTTTTTGCATAATAGTAAAGTACAATTCCACAATCCCGTAAACATCACTCCAACCGCGACATGATGCTTTGTAAGCGAGAAAACATGTTAAAAAATTGGCAGATCCTACGTACAGTGGTAATCGATGATATGCGAAGCACTAAAAAGAAATGTTGATATAAAACCAGCACAACGTTACGAGGTGGAGGTAAATGATGCCGTACATGACTACCCTGTCATGATTATCATGTTTGGATGTGTCATTTACATTCGTCCTATATTCACGTCACGTGTTACCAAATTTATTATATGTGGAGCAAGCGAAACGGGCGAGAGTACGCTATGATCGTGGTATGTTGTCATGTTCTTACATCACACGCATGTCCGAATTATCATGTTTGCACCAGTCATATATTTCATCATATATTCACGTCACGTAACACTAAATTCTCTATGTGTGAAGCTAGCAAAACGCCCGCGAGCCCATTGTGAAGGGCCCAAAATACTCTAATGTAGCGTTGACGCACGCGCAAGCTGGCACAGCTATGCTACGTTAGCAAAACGCGAGCTCTCAATAGTCTGACGTTTCTTCTTCATTCAACAGATAATATTAATAAAGAAGAAATAACAATTACGGATTTCCAACTATTCCCAATTCCCGCGATAACCCCCCATCATGCGACGCAGTTACTCCAATTCAACCCTTGGGAACATGCGGGCAACATTTTTTTTTATATCAGCGCTGCCAAACATATGCGTGCGAGAAGTTAGGAAGTGTTCCTATTCACCACCGTCGAACATTCATAGTTAATGTATTGCAGAACTCGCAATTGTAAATTTACATCGATTAGCAATCGAAAGTTCCTGGTGAGATTTGTTCTCTTTATCTTGTGTCTGTAAATCCTTCTTTATTACAGTGACGTAAAACCTGCTCGTGTCATTTCTTTTTATACAAAATGGCTCGGGAGGCCTCAGAAGACATTTCTCTGACCGCCGGATCCAGTCGAGTCTTAGAATACTTGCCACACAGCTGTCTGAAGGACTTGGCGACCGATAACATCTTCCTTGCTTCATGCTGCATTGTTTTGCAGACCAAGTTTGTTATCATAGCCGTCTGGTAAAGCTGAAAATCAGGGTTCTACCAGAGCTACCTGCCTGTTGTTTGGTCTGATTTCCCTACAAACACTGTGAAATAAACACACTATTTGTTATTCAATGAAAATCTACCCACTTCATTTTTGGTAACTACAGTCGCAACTTCTCACCAACTTTAGCTCTTCAATCATTGAGCATTCCATCACTACTCTTACCATACCAAAACGGAGCTTTGAAATTTTTATACGCAATAAATAACTCCTCCTCTGGCCTTTCTGACGTTCACAACATCATATTTTTTTATGAAGGTTGTACTCGTTGTTCACGTGCTTTAAACCTAACGACTTTCGTTCCGCGTACCAACGCTATTTAAAAACTAGTTTTTTGTCGTGCAAATAGCGATTTGTAATTCACTGCCTGTTAGCATTCGTGGCTTCCCACTAAAACGCTTTATTGTTCCAATTTATCTACATATTCCTGAGGTATAATCCACTTTATTTGTAGTAATAATTTCTTAAGAGCGTTCTTGCTCTGCATTTTGTGTTATTTTCTTGAACGATTTTTCCTGCTTCTATTAGTGTATAATATCCCATTCTTGCATAGCCCGGTATAGCGCTGCAGTATTTATAAATAAATAAATAGATGAATAAATAAATAAGTAAATAAATCAATGACACCAACGCCACGTACGTTTGTTGGCAGCTTACGCCATTCCAAGTGGCCGACTCAAAGCTTGTCAGTTTACTGTGCTATGCATCCTTCCTCCCACGCCACAGGCACGTGTTTGTATGGGGCTCAGCACAGCTAGCCATATTGAAGCCTTGTGAATGTGTGATGAGCGCGTTAGACCACTTACCAGCCTTCACCCTCGAAGACCTCGATGAGAGACATAATTGTGTCTACATAACAAAATATAAGGGCACATAACAGTGAACGAGTGTTTGCATTCGTGATGTACAGATGAAGCTATCTTCATAGCACGCCTTCCGTTGTCTGTTCAGTGTAGCAAGGAACTCCCAGTATTTGTAATTTTAGTCTGCGTTGCGTGTATTGGACTTCTAGGTGTCACGATTCAAAGATTCCGAATTCATGTGTGCTGCAAAAAAAAAAACGGTGCGCGTATCAATTTTTTTATCGTAGCTCGGAGCCCTTGTGGCTTTTCAATGCTTTGCATACTGCAGGGAGACAATGAATAAAAAAATGAGAGGGTAAATATGAAGAGCAACAAAACAATGTATATTACAATGTATGTTCTTTTCATTCAAACACACTGCCGAAGGAGCCTGTCACGGACATGCATTTTCGAATCCAGATCCTCCAAACTGTTGCATCAGGAAAAAAGAAAAAGACACATAATTGAATCAATTTTATATTTTGCCAACGTCACTCTTGTAAGTCTCAAGTATAATGCGCTTCAAAATTCAAAGGCAGTACACCCAGTGAGCCAAATATAACAGGTACCTTCAGTGAAAATCAAGGCTTCTGTATAGATGGCATCATATGCTTACCACCGCATTTTCAAAGAATTGACGTGTCTGTGTAACTCGGGGTTTTCATGGGAAATAACTCAAAAGGGGTCCCTTACCAGCATAATAGCCGGACAGTTAACATAGGTGCTCATAGCAACAATTAAATATTTATAACAATGGAACAATTATTTTCATCCCAGTGGCAAACGTGAAATAGGATCCAAACAACATTAAAATTATGTCTTCGCAATTGAAACAACAACGCGTTATTTCCTAAAGACAGAGAGAGAGAGAGAATAAGGTTGAATGGAAAACAGAGTTGACCACAGGAAAATTTCTGTTGCTCCCTCACACTAGAGAAACAGTTTTTTTTAGAAAAATACAATACACTCAATATAGGCACTGCTAAATGTAAATCATTCGTACTGATTCGGCCACAGTATGGCACACAACAACACTTTTTTATTCCTCTAAGTGAACGTATGTACCACTTTGGTACTTCATGGGGTACCTGTAATATTAGGTAATGTATAGAACGCATAGTTGTTTACTGAAGCACGGATTATGAATATTTTAAAATTAGGCCTGACGGATTTATCACGAAAAATGAATAAGATAACAAGTTCAACATGTACACTGGAAGTTGCATCCGCAGTAGTGACGGAAAGAAAATTCATCACTCTCATACCAAGATTACCTGGCATATGAGTGTACCATACCATCGATTTCGTCATATTTTAGATGGAAATATCTTACGCTTATACAATCATCTTAAAGTTTACAAATATGAAATATGTAAGTACTACTTAAATTATGCCCGTTGTGGCTACGGGAAAGAGGTATGGTGAGACCAGGGTCGATGCGGCGTGTTTATTGTTTATTTGCCTCCCTGTAAGCATTGCGATTTAGAGTAAAGATTCTTTCAGCCGTGTCATTCAGCCGAAACACGTTTTTAAATTATTCCTTTGGTTTCAGAATATTTAAAGACACTTTTAGAAGCAAATTTTTCAAATATAAGCCTACATTCATTTGAATAAAAATTTCTGTCAGTATCCATTTCGTACTGACCGAAATTTAGCCGGTTTCCCTCGTAATAATGTGGTACCTGCAATGGTGATAATTTCGAGCCGCAGTTTCAGAAATGTTATGAGAAGACAACTTATAACTTCGGGTGAAAGAAACTTAGAGTTCTTTCCTATAAGAAGTTGTTGAGAAAAAGAATGTAGCATCTGATATTTCTTACCGTTTGCATGGGGCTCGAGTATCCGAATGTCTTCGTGGCGCTGATCATATCACCAGTCAATCAACCAACCATTCCACCCATTGGGCCACCCATGACGCCGACAGCCATTCCACCCATTGGGCCACCCATGAAGCCACTACCAATGCCGCCCAATGGACCACCCATGAGGCCACCAGCCATTCCACCAAATGGGCCACCCATGAGGCCACCAGCCATTCCACCAAATGGGCCACCCATAAGACCACCAGCCATTCCACGTATTCGAATTCGACGATGCGTGACACCACCAGCCCAACCACCCATAGGGCCGCCCATGAGGCCACCAGCCATTCCACCGAATGGACCACCCATGAGACCACCAGACATTCCACCTAATGGGCCACCCATGAGACCACCAGCAATTCCACCCATTGGGCTACCCATCAGGCCACTAGCCATTCCCGCAATTGGGCCACCCATCAGGCCACCAGTCATTCCCCCAAATGGGCCACCCATAAGACCACCAGCCATTCCACGTATTCGAATTCGACGCCTCACGAGACCACCAGCCCATCCACCCATTGGGCCACCCATAAGGCCTCCAGCCATTCCTCCTATTGGGCCACCCATGAGACCACCAGCCCATCCACCCATTGGGCCACCCATGAGGACACCAGCCATGCCACCACCGATGAAGCCTGGTCGCATAAGTCCTCCACCACCCTACAAAAAGGAAGTTAGCGAGTAGCTTGGCGTTACTTTCAAACGAGGCATTCTGTTTACGATGACGGTCAAAAGCAATTGAGCAGAGAGCAATGCAATGAACTATGCTCAAGTCAGCTTCGTTAGGTATTCTGTTCGCTGCTGAAAAATAGTGCTACGATTATAGTAACACAAAAGTGAAACACACATTATCAGGTGATGCAGCTTAAAAGATGGTTGCATCATATTTTTTGTGGAGAAATGTCAGTCACAACAAGCACATCAAAGTGAGGCTCGACTATCAGAGTCGTGTGGTGAACAAATTGTAAAAAGAGAACCTAATACGGTAAGATTTACCCGCATAATTATATTGACTATCTGCAGCCCCAGTAAAGGAGCTAGAAAGGCAACGCATGAGAGAGCGCAGAATTGTATGAAATTGGGTCATCCTAGAAATAAAAAGCAAAGCATTCTACGAACGCAAACAAATTTTCATATATTTTTTCAAAGATCCGGGCAATGGCATTAGGTGAAGTCAAGTAGAGAATTTGGCTAGTTCTTTTTGAGCCTAAATATTTTACTCGAGTTAGAACCTTTGAAAATGCGCGCTCTTCCCACAGCAATATCCTTCGCTCACAAAGCAATTTACATAAGTCACAGTAGCGCTCTTTCGTGACGTATAGCACTTTTTATATAGGATTTCAAGATTACAAGTGTTGTGCCCAAAAAAGCTTCCAGTCATCTCATTTCAAAGCTAGTAACTTCGAAACTGAACAGGCGTTTTCACATTCCTGCAAGGGTAAGAAAAGTCTCTTATTAGCGTTTCAGATAAAACTAAAGTGCGTAGCGTTCAAGGCAATCTTTTGTAGTTTTATATGTAGCTCAAAAGAACATTTATTTGAATCTATTTTGCCAAATGAGGAAAGAAAAGGGTAGAAAATTTGGAAAATTTGCTGGCTATTTTCTAGCGCCCTTTCTGCCCACCGATCAGGTCCCGGGATCGAGTCCCGGCTGCGGTGGCTGCATTTCCAATGGAGGCGGAAATGTTGTAGGCCCGTGTGCTCAGATTTGGGTGCACGTTAAAGAACCCCTGCTGGTCGAAATTTCCGGAGTCCTCCACTACGGCGTCTCTCATAATCATATGGTGGCTTTGGGACGTTCAACCCCACGCATCAATCAATTTGTGCCCACCAATGCTACTCTGGGCACATCGGTAGAGAAAACAAGATGCCGTCAAGGGTCTGTAGCTTCAGATAGTTGAAATTAAAACACAGACACGTGCCCCTGGATACGTGAATACTCTTGTGAAAATTTTGAGGTATTCTGGCATCGCTCCTCAACCAAACGTGAAGTTTTAGGCAGCAACGATGAACCCTTATCTCCCAATATAAGCAGTATTTATATTAGCAGAGATAGATAATTTGAGGTTCGAACAGAAACAAGTCAGCCCGACGGTCTTTCACAAGCAGAAAGCTAACACGCCGCGATTCTGTGGGTCACTCTATCCTTAGCACTCCTCAGCAGGGAAGTTGCGTATTTGTCAAGTGTGTGAATGCTTCTTCGCAGTTTTTATTTAGACGCATGAAAGCATTCAGTAACAAAATTTTCACGTCACTGTTATGACTTTATCATATCCCTCCTATCATGTTGCGTGTGCTACATATACCCCCATGTATGCAATAAAATCTTGGTTAGAAGTCAGCGCTTCGTCCATATCTTTCTGTGTCTTGTGTTTCACGCTGTTTTTCGCTTCGTTGATGATGTATCAACCGGCGTGAATAAGTCCTTTAACGCATTAGTATTATGTTAACATTCGCTACACATTGCCACAGGCACTGCAAGCGCTCGGGCACAACGCAGACCATTATGTGAACGGGAAATGACGTGAGCCAAGTGAAATGCTGACAGCGCAGTCACCACAAGCCCAAGAAGTGGGCAAATCAGACAGAAACAGATCTATTTTCTCAGGCCTGACCACTATCATTGAAGACAAGAATGAAACTGGTGACGTAGAAGACACGTCTCTCGTGGTGCCCTACTACTATAAAAAAAAGATGCTCATTGAGGTAACATTGGAACTCAAAACATTACACTGATAAAAATTTCATTCTTACTGATCAAAGCAAAATAATTCTGCAACTGAATTTCACGGGCTTTTGAGAGCTTTAGAGAAAGGTGATTAAACACCTTCCTCTAAAGATGTTTTTCTTGCATGAACGTTTCTTGGGCTCAAGCCTACATCTCGCCTGCATTATAGAGGTGGTCACACGTTAGTGAGTTGCTTTATTATGATACGCCAGACCTTTTAAATTTTTTCACACTAATTTGCTAAATATTATAGTGAATTGGTCCCTTTTCACCTAAAGGTCAAGCGAGGGAACTCATTTACCATATTACTCCAGAATGAGTAGCCACGACGTCTTATCTGAAACAAAAAAAATCGATGTGAATAACGTTTTCTGTCTCCTAGTAATGAAGCTTTACGGGAGGACTAGAATGAAGAAAATGTTCATTAACAATCATTCTGATTACATTCATTTTTACGATTTAATCATTTCGTCCTATACTCAATACAGTAGCACCTTATTGATTCGTACCAGCTTATTATGATTTTCCGGCTCTATGCTCGCAATACCGAAACCTCAAGATCACCCCACAAAGCCGCATGTTCTTTTTAATGCGTTCCCCGAAAATAGGATTATTAGGCTGCTACATCTAGCACTGTGAGAAAGTGCGGTCGTATACGATGCGTTCTGCCACCAGGAACTCGCATTCAAGTGTGCAAAAAAGACCTTCTCCAGTATACTTGTAAAACGCTAAGCAACAGGCTACCTCCACGCAGTGACGGCGGCTTCTCCGCCGTGCCTAATTTTCGCCCTTCACGCTGCTTTGCTCAATAGTACTAATCACGTTTTCTCCGCAACACTCAACCACATACAACATGTATTCTCCAAATTGCTCGATATGCGCTCTCTGTCAACAACACACTGACTCGAAGGCAGGCGGTGACTCTGGTTGTCAAAATCTTCAAACGGATTTTTGAAAATCTGTAATTTATATAGCACTTCATGTGATTTCACTGAGCATTGCAAATACTTCATCCACAGCACGGTACATAGATGCACACTCGTTCCACGCACTTTTGTTCGGACACCACGGCTACTACAACATCGGGGTAAACACTGCGAAGCTGACAGTCGGACCAAAATAACGGAGGCTCTCGCTTCTGCAGTTAGCCGCGGTTTGGTTCGAGACTCACGTAGACGCACATGCCATCGCGGCACAGCATGCCTCGACACGTCACCAGAGCAACGCCGTTATTTTGTCCATGTAGCGTACATCGTATACGGCGCACTTTCATTCGGCGTTCGTTTACCTTTGGCTCGTTAATTATGCATACCATCGGGTCGTCGAGCCTTCGCCACCATTTCGGGTCGCAGCTGCTGGACTAAGAAGGTCACCCCTTTGAGCGCACAGTACGATTGCTCATAATAAAATTTTATTCTCTCTTTGTCTTTGTGTCCTTGGAAGCTGCGAGGACGATTTGTTCTGGAGGGTAAGGTTTCTGGCTATCGCACACCAACAGAGAGGATGAGCTATGCGATGGGCGCTCACGGCTCTGTTAGAAAGCGCTCGACAGATCCGAGCGCTTGGGGACCTAGCCTTCCGTTCCAGCTACGCTTCTGTTTTTTTTTTTTTTTTGAGATACGTATTTTCGCTTTTGCACCTCAATACCGGCTTGTCATACCTAATGTTTACTGGGACGGAATCGTATATTTTCGCGGATCATACATTTATTTTACGCGTTTCTTTTTTTGAAAACATATTAATAATGTTCTAATGTATATAATTTCCTATGTGCATGTAGAATCCATTCACGTACGCCACGCCATAATCAATTAACTGAATGCAGGGAGGAAGCTTGTTTCAGAAATAACTTATGAGTGGGTCACTGATGAGTTCGCCCCCCCCCTCTCCTCTAAACGTAATTCGAAGTGCTTAGGGCTGAGAAGGTTAAGCAATGCTTACCATCATACCATGACTCTTCATGTTGTTGAAAGCGATGAAGGCTAAATGAACGAAAGTAAAGAACAAACAGCAGAGTGCTTCTAATAAGTTCTGTAACATACGAAGAAAACATTTTGACTTGCAATTATGTTATGTAAAGATTCTGTGTTTCGGGTCAATGTGTCTTCGCCTTCTTTCTTTTTTTCCTGCCAAATGAGCAGGTAGAAGAACATTGGACTCGCTGCGAAAAATGAAGAAAAAACGATAAAGTAGAAGGTATCCCTCCTTCATTTTCGTTCAGTAGTCAAAGCTGCAGCTCTACAATGCCTTATTTCGTGGCTTTGTGAGATGCAGTCTTCCTGTGATGAGAAATTCCTGCAAAACGAATGTGAGCGTACTCCAGGGGCTGCTAGTAAGAGCGTGTCTCGGTCTTCCGAAGTGTGTGTCTAAAGCGGCCATAATTCCATGGCTGCAGGTCATTCAATGACGGCGCACCTAACTACAGATTCTCTTAGGGTACATATCTGACACCTCGTCCGAGTACCTTCACACCATGTAGCATCCTTACCAGCCGAAAGGCGTCGTACAACATACAGTCATAATATAGCTGCCCATAGTGCTTCTTTGCTCTACAAATATACGCGTGCAGCAAAGCCACCCTCTCGTTTATGATTCCTACATCGACCTGAAGCAAACGTTAACGTAGCAGGTGTTACCAAGCCAACAATGTCGTCCGTTGCACCTAAATGAGCATCACTATTGTATTTACGTGCGGCTTACAGTGCCCACATTCATATTTATACGAATGAATCAGTTATGGCTAAAAGCTCAACCACCATCATAGGAATTCCAGCAAGATTCACTGCAAGACAACTAAAAATGTTTCAACCTCCACTACACCCGTCTAGATGGTAGCCCTCTGTGCCGCCCTTAAGTTTGTTATAAAGCAGACACCTAATCTGTGAGCTATATTTTGCGACAGCAAAGCAGCTCTCCGTAGTTTACCGTCCGCTTTTCGTCACTGCTTCCATGAGCATACCGTAGCGGAAATCAGGCAAGTCCTCCACAAAAATTGTTGAAAAGGACCACAAAGTAATATTGCAGTGGCTGTCTAATAATTGTGGTGTTCAAGAAAATGACCAAGCGGACGCTGCTGGCCGATCCGCGCGCCCCATGACGGTGTGAGCGGTGTCTCAATTTCCTTTTCAAGATCCAACGCCACAAAAGAACTTCGTGTGCTAGCCCTACGTCTAACGTTAGACTTATGGCATTGACCAACACTCAAAAGTGCATGGCTGTATACTTTGTACCTTGACCTCACAGTTACGTCAGCCGCTCAGTGTCTCGCAACGTGACAGTATCATCCTGGCTCATCTGTGGCTTAGGGTGGCGTTCTCAAATGCGAATCTTTTCTGATTGGAACGGCTAACAGCCCGTCATGTAAATTATGCGGGTACAGCTAAACAGTCGCGCACATTCTCTGTGACTGTACACGCTTCAACTGCGAAGGAGCAAACCTCTCAACCGCACTAGGCCAGCTGGACAACCACAAACTAGCAGATAACGAAATCTTGGGGCCCTTGCCTATACCTGGTCTGCATCACGACTCGCTCTGAAGGCTTTGTTACAGCTCCTGCAAGCGACCGGACTTGGAGGCAAACTTTGGCTGTTTACAGACAACGTTACGTTCCTTAAAGTGCTTGGATAATGATCTAATCACTACACTTTTTTCCCTACTGTCACGAACTCTTCGTCTCCTCTTTCATTTTTTACACCTCTTCTGCAGCTTTCCAAGCACAAGTTAGCAAACCGAAGTGCTCTTCTGCCTGACTATCCTGTATTTTCTTTATCTTTCTCTCTCTCTCTCTTGCGCAGCAAATTGAGTTTTCAAGTACGAGCCGGCAAAAAAGTAAGGTAGAACATGGCCGTTTCTCAAGAATGGTAGAGTTGCAATAGTTTAAGTTCATTCACTGCTTAATTTTAGAGATATGAAATGTGTACAATTTATTTCTTATTAAGGCTCCAATTACCATGAAAAACCGCTTGCTAGGAAGATGTGGCTTTCGGGGATGATGAGGGGATGACTCACCAGCTCTGAAGCCTGGCACGAAAGGGAGGGGGGTAAGGTGTATAATCTATGCATCCTGACGTTTTACAAACAGTTCGTTACACGAAAGCAAGGAGATAAACTCACACGCAAGCAGAGATAGAACATGATGACACCTCATTGTCTGTGACGGTTCACTGGCGACAGCCCCAATGGTTGAAAGACGTGGAGGTAGTGCGAGCGAAGTGAGAACGCTAAATACCTGAGCTTCAACCGTGCGGATTCTGCGTGAGCCTCGCTTTCACTTTTTTTTTTACAAGAAGTATGAACTTAATTGCTATGTGACAAGCCAGAACTCAGTTGCATACGCGACTTGTCAAGCGGCTACCAAGATTCTCGGAATTTCTTTTCACTTGAGAATGGGCGTTGACAGACTGCGGAAATAGTTCTTGTAGCTCGTTGCAACTTCAAAAGAAGTGCTCTGCTGTATGAAAAGATGAGCTTATAAGCCAGGACGGAAATATCGTAGGTAGACGCGGGAGCCCAAGACTCATTTTCGTTCAGCAGGCGGACAGCAGCCACAAGAATTTCAGAAATTTTACAAAAATATAACTTTGAATGCTTAAGGTATATAGCCATTATCAATCTTAAGCCAGGTAAAGGAGTTAATTATGCGCTGCGCTTAACAGGAACTCTCATATGACTTCAGCGTCAATACGACGAGAAACCCAAAGAAACATTTTCATAAGTAAATTGACAAAAAGGTAACTCTTGCGAAGTCGACAAATTTTCTAACTAGTCGCTGAGTAACACGACGTACTCGCTCGCTTTAAATTCCTTTTGTACGCTTCTACAAGAGAAAAAGAAAAGTTGAGCCTAACTTTTCTTTGTGCCACTCGCGCCTCTGATTGCCAAGCGCAATATACGTCATACAAGATAACGTCAAATGCGTTGTCGTGCAGCTGTACAGTGAGTTCGTGGATGAGACGAAAATCGCCATTTCAGTTAGTAGAGAATTTCGATAAGATGTCTTGTTTGTTTCGTAGGAAAACCCTTAACGAAAAGCAAGAGATTAACGAAGAGCAAGAGATAACTCCTAACTTGACGGACGAAGACGGGCAAGTTATCGGCATGGTTAACACCCTAGTTAGTGCTATGGGCATGCCGCTAAGCGGGATGCAGGCACCGACAGCTCAAAGCGCGTTGCAACAGCTTGACATCATTACTCCAGTCATAGCAAGCTTTCAGAAGTCTGCTGCTTGAGAACGCAAGGGGCACATTTATCGCTTCACCACCGGGAAGATTTTGGGTGCATGGGACCGCGCAAACAAGTTACGTAATCGAACGAATGCGCTGATTTGATAAAGACGTGGCTGTGACTCACTGTCTGTGATATTAAGCACAGAACTTCCGTTGTGTCGACGGAAGCAGTGACTTTTCTCTCCTTCTATCTCTATAACTTATACTCTTACCCTCTTCTCCAGAGCAGGGTATTCTATCGAGTTCAACCATGCTTAGCCTCCCTGCCTTTCCTTCATCCTTATTTTCTCTGTTTATCTGTATTGCGGCTGACTTTTTGCAGGTAGACTGCGAGTAAAACAATTTAACACCTTATTTGCAACTTGCCTGCGTAATTCACGGAGTAGAATGAAAAAAGTATGTACTGTTGTCATTGTACTCCCTTTCCTTCTTATTCAAGATTATAATATTTATTGTGGGATACTTAGAACTGTATACATATGAGTTCTTTTTTCTACATGTTTGACGTTAAAATTGAACAACCAGGCTACTTCGGTCACTTTAACCTCGAGTTTCGGCTCCTTTTTTAAAACCAGCTAATGGCAACACTGATGTCATCGGATGTGCGGTAGTGTGTAATGATGATTCGATGCAGTTATACCATGGTTTAATTTTCGCGCTCTGGAGAACCGGTTGGGTTGTTCTGGCGCTCTTGCAGTGGTGCGGCATCGGCAGTCACACGCACCACGGCTGGATTACAGTCTTGTGATGTGGACGTTCCCCAAGCGCTTGCTTTGCTTTTTTTAAGGTTTGGTTCGCTGCTCTGACGGGCCGCAGTGGTCCGGATTTCGAAGATTCTGGTATTCAGTATTAGCCTCTTACGCTGTGCAGTCCTTTACTGAGGGTCCACCTACAGAGGCAGAAACTAATCTGGCTAGGCTTGTCGCGCTTGTCGATCAGTGGCTGTTCGCCGAGACTTCAGCTTGGCACCTTAGTGGCGTCGGCACTCTCTTTCCAGGAACGGTTGCCAATCGGCGCGAACTGATTCTGCGCTTGAGATCTCCTTCTTAACAACAAATCAAAAATTTTGTCGCATCAACATACAGTACCTTTGTTTTTGGCAAATTAATTTATCACCGCAGCATTTATTTACCTCCCTTCTTTTCAAAACAATAGTCTTTCCTGAAATACTTCGACGTAAAAAGTTTGTTCTGTGTGTTAAGACAAAATTTTTAACGATAACAAGTACTTGGTACTCAACTATGGGAGGGCAGTAAGCCGTCCCTTGAAAGTCCCTGGCAGAGTATGTTCTATCTGTCACCTGAAATACTTCGTCTCTTTTCTTAGTGTTTGCCTTTAATTGCAAAATCATACCACATATGCAGTACCCACCATTATTGTTCTGGTGTTTGCGTTCATACTTGCGCGTGGTATCAATTTAAAAGCAAATATTTCTCAAATCTGAGGCAAAACACCAACATTTCAATACACTGTGGCGTGTGTTTTTATATTATAAAAGGTATGCATGAGTATTTCAAAGGAACGTAGCGTTTATTATGTCAAGCTGACAATGCAACACTATGCACGAAAAGGTGGATGTTTCCTGCGGTTTGCTCAGACAATATGGTGGTGGCACCTACCCGCAGCGCACATCGAGTGATTTTAACGCAGTGCCTCCTAAATCCCATTTAACGAATTTCTCGCGCAGACTGTCAAATAAATTTATTATTCACTCTCTCCAGACGGAATATTATCGTCATTCGACGACATTTTCAGTCCAACATGCAGATACGAAGCCAATTTTTGTTGTGGCTATAGGGTGGGTAATCGATTTTGCCAAATACGAGGCTTCTTTTCTACTGCGCACACCCAACGATTGCAGTCTCCTTCCATACCGGGAAAGTGGGGATCACTATAATTTTCATGAGAAGTCTGTACATTGTTGTTCTTTACTCACTGTGCTCTATCACATATTTGGTAGAGTATTATCTACTATCCTGTGCAATGACATTGGTCTTGAGAATGTTAAAATTAACAAATAAAACATTTTTCCAACTGACATGTGGCTCAAGAATCAAGCAAGGCCGAAAAAATTGTGCACCTAATCACATTTTTTTATATTTCAAATCATATTTATTGTATATAATAAAAATAACTCCTGTCATATAACAACGTTTCATTTATTTGCCTACAAATGTGGTGATAAACTGGAATTATATCGCTTTTTGGCTACTTCTTGTTTGAATTCCATCGACTTTTTCAAGTCTACCCGATGCAACCTTGTTTGCCATTGGCTTAATTAGAAGGCAAGAAAATCAAGAGGAACAGCAACCAATATCTTTCAGAGTCCCAAGAATCCTTTGGATTTTCATGAATAGGTGCTTACCTGCAACAATAGTTAAGCTAATGAGACAAAAAATGAACCGCAGACACTTGCTTGTGAAGAGCCCAGTGCATACTGGGCTGGAAGAGAATGAAAGAACAAATGAATATGAGGGCCCCGAAAGAAATTCTCGGCCATCAGCGGAGCTCATGGCAATGTCATAGTGCAACCCATAAATATCTAGAAAAGGAAGACGGCCATGGACCTTTGCAAGGTAAACACAGGAATACTTTGAAATTTATGGCGGCTAAGCAGTATATACTACGAGTGCGCGAAATCTTCTCAAATTTCGAATAGCATATCAAGTAGCATTCCATTCGGCTCATCACTCGAATAACATATTGCTTATTCGAAATGCCTGACATTCTCTGAATGTTTTTTTTTTTTGAATAATCAGTGATCAGAAAAATTTTCGTAGAAACGGGATGTTGGAACAGACACGGGTACCTTTTCTTCTTTTCAGCATGGCATTACAACGATGCGTGAAGTACATCTATTAACGCTGTATTGATAATCGCATTGGAGCATTTTCGTACTGAACTCTAGCGCCGCCAAAGTGACACTGTGACATATCCACCATATTTCCTATGACATACATCGTTATATCCTCTCAAAAAGATTTCTCGATATCTTTATGTAAAGCATGAGGCAGAAGAAAACATCGCTTAGAAGTTTTCTGTAAAACATCACTTAGTCGACAGCATTTGACAAAGTATTAACTTAAACACTCAGTCACGTCGGTTACGGCCTGCACCCGCAAGATATTTCTAAGACTATCGTTGCTGCTGAACGTACACAAGCTTGCCTGTGTATAAATAACCATGGGGGTTTTGCCGGTAACAAGAAATCATGGTTTTCCACAATCCGGACAAGCGCGAGCTCGACTCGTGCTACAACTGAGGCTGGTGCTTGCTTGCTTGCTCGCGTGATTCGTCGTCACCTTTTTTTTTTTCACTACACTTTGTTCAAGTTTGTGTACAGCTGTTTCAAATGAAATGTTGCGGAATTCTTTGCCTGTTTAAAAACGTGCTACCCAAACATTGCAGGTGAACAATTGAAATTGCTTTGAAAATTGACTTCTTACTATTCGAAAATTATTCGAATTGTATTAAATTTTATCCCCATTCGATTTAGTATCATCACTGTTTGATTCGTATTGGATTCAGTTTTGAAAATACACTGTTCACAAACCCCTAAAATATATCCTGCATTTTATCGAGACGCTTGTCTGCGGTGCAAAGGTTTGCGCTATAGTACATCTCATGGGAGTGTGGCCTAAATAAAGCCAGCAAAGTTTAGAGCAATTTGAGGAAGAAACATTGCCGACAGCTTGGAATCGTGGAAGGAACAACTCGCTTAATCGGACCCAGAAGTGTTGAGTTTGGTCACGGCTGTAAGTCCCGCTAGTTGTGTGGTGCAAGCCACAAAAAAAAAACCCTGAACATGGGGTCCCATCTAATATGCTCATATATCCCTTTTCTGCAGCCTCTTACCTCAAAATAAATGTTACTCGTCTTCTGAATAACATTACAATAAAAAAGAAAGCTTTCACGCAGGCAATTCTAAGTTGTACCTTGCGTAGTGTTGGGTTGGTTACAGTCGCTTAAAATTGACCGCAGAAAGCAATATTTGGTGTGTACTTGTTTGCCGAAAAGATAAGAACACTTCGTTTCGCTTTCGCGATAGTTTTTCTTGCGTATATTACCAATAAAGCTATTGTGATATAGAACCATATTCTCCCATATATCCATATGAAGCACGGTGGCTTTTAAGAATTACTTATGCTTGGAGTGTCCTTGGTAAGCTTGTTTTACAGCCTTTCGGCTGATTTTTCCGGGTGAGGTTCACGGGACGGCTTTATGCTCTCTCATAGAAAAAGTACCTCGTACTTTAGGTCGTTAAAAACGTTTTTTAAACACACGTACCATAACTAGGACAGGCCTCATCAATTGTGAGGCCCACGGGACTGCTTTATGCTACCCTATAGTAGAGTACCAAGTACTCAACATTGTTGCCCACTTTTTTAAACACATACACATTATTCGGGCTAAAACAAGTGTGCAAGAATTCGGTACTGGTACAGCGTATTGCTCTCCTTTTGTAGAGTACGTCTACTCTAAATGGCCAACATATCTTCTAAAAACACGAACATACAGCTCGGCAAGCCTCAAGCCTTTGAATAAAATATATATTCGAAGTGGTTGAATTTCTTTTCATGATCAAGTGAAATCAACTGTCCTCGTGATGATCCAGCCAACGTGTATGAAACGTATCTTATGTAAGAAACGACTATGAAGTTTTGTTCCAGAAATCGAGCAAGCCTGCCGATATCCTCCTAAGCGAGGCAGCAGCTTTCTCAAACGTCAAGTAACTGCGGAAAAAGTGTCGTAATCAAGTTGTTAGGTGAGGCCCACCGAAGGGTGGTTTAGCTCACGCGGCCGTAGGCGTGACGCACTGGGAAGGTTCAACAGCCTTGTCATCCGCTTCGGTAGCACCGACGTGCGCTGAAAATGGTGCTTTAGCTTTCATTCTTATTGAATATGAGCGTTTTCTTGCTTAGGCTGGGTGTTGGAGAACTCTTGATAGCACTTTAATATGCATTCGAAATCTTTGAGAAAGTTATATGCATGTTAATGTCGAATAACACGCCAGCTTTAATGTGGAAACTTCGGAATGGCGAACACCCATCGGATAAAACACACGGGTTCAAATAACACTTCCGTGAGGAATATATTTTCATCGGTGTGTGGGGGCCTTGTTCGCTGAGTAGCAGAAAACGACGCTCACATAGTCGCTGCCCAGCACGCAGAGATTTGCTCCCGCAAGCTGGCTCATACAGTGCGTTGGCCATCAGCAGTATATACTGTTCCCAAAGTTAGGCTGACACAATCCAAAATAAGCCCATCGCAACATTATTTTCTGCAGTGCGGCTTGCAGTTTTGCCGTAAAGATGTCACGCATTCCGCCTTGGAGATGCAAATTTGCCGCCAAGATCGCTGCAGAACTTACGAAAATATTGCACAACAAAACTTCTTATCAAGGTCTCTACTTCTTCTTCTACCCTGCTTTGCGACTATTAGCTGTTATAGTCTTTGTATTACAGGGAAAACTCCATATGGCTACGCGAAACGAAGAACCGTTCACCACTAGTATTGACAATAGTGTCCATTGGCTGCGCCGTCAATCACGTCGTTCTACGTCGCACGCAAGCAAGCACGCTATTGGCGACGCTATTACTGACGATATTTTCTGCGTCATACCTAAGAACGCGTGTTAGTAGCTGCGCTGTCAATGACGTCGTTCATTCTGCGTGGCCGTACCGCCGAACTCGCGCACAGCATTAGTATACTTTGTTCGACAGAGTCACAAACTCGATGTGTGACATGCGCGCAATGCTTCGGTGCGTTTCACTAATTTTCCGCTTGTTACAGCAGTTGAGGTATGTGTCGTTTGCAGCGAGTTCCTTCTCGTTCTTTCCTCTTTCAAATGTACTACAGACAATGTGGCCCGTGAGAGGAGAATTCGGGCGCCTGCGAGGCAGTGGTGGCTCCTTGGGCATGCCACAGTAGTCAGCCGCTTGTTTTTGAAGTGTTTATAGCGATATTAGGTTGATAATTTAGATTACTCATTAGTTGCTTCTGTAGGTTGTAATATTAGTCACCTCCGTCTTGCTTTAAGCATTGCCAGTCTTGTTTTTGGGCTTGCAGTGACCACTTATTTTGAGCGTGATTCGTTTCCTTGAGACCGATGGGTCGATGAAAAAACGGGGCCATTATAGTACTGGGCACAAAAAATAGGCTTAGGTATGTATTTTAGAAAAAAAAAACAAGCATTACACACTCTACATCGTAATCAACCAGGACCGAGCCTGGTTCATTTCAATCTGTATTTTCGGCAGTTGCGCCATTCGGCTGGCTCGCTGTCTGTGTATTATAAGCTTTTGTGAATTTCCCTTCGTGGGTTTGCCCTACTATGCAATGTGTTCATTTTTTGTTACCACGCTTGAGGTCAACATGCAGTATAGTTATACCGCAGTTCAAAAGAGTTGCTTGTCCACCATGGTTATATTCGAGGTTATATTCGAGGAATATAACCATGTTCATGGTTATATTTGAGGAAAGGCACGAAAACGTAGAAATAGCAACCCTGAGAGGTGGAAAGCAGAGACAGTGACACACGGGTGCCCTGATTTCTGTGACTGTTCTTAACGGATCTTTTTGACGAAACGGAGAATACCCTCCTTTCTGGAATGTTGCACGGGAGAGCAAATGCCCCCATCAATGTCTCGGCGGTTTCAGTTGGGGGGTCGTGGACGTTAACAACAGTACAGAGAGGACTTTAACGGCACGCATGGAGCCTTCAGTGAAAAAGTTCATATATATACGTATATTAGTGGCCTTCCTTGGGTGCATACCGCAGTTAAGTAGTGTAACCTGAAAAATTCTTTCGGTGCGAGGGTGCGTGGTATGTATTCACGTGTATATTTTCCCACAAAACAGAGCATCTTCGAAAAACGCTGAAGCTACCCCAGTCTTACCAATCTCACTGTGGCAGTTCCTTTCTGTAATGCAATGAGGAGCAATAAAATGAGAAACAACGCATGTCTCTGCAAGATTTTGGAAGGCATTGTTTATTAAGAGAAAAAACTGGAACAGTGGACTGTCGAGAAGTCAGTTGGCTTTTTTTTTTTTTGTCTCTTGGGGCAGGCTGGTCAGCGGTACATTTATTGGTGAAGACTGCAGCCACTTTTCATGCATTGCCGCAAGCACATACAGGGCAAACAAAAAGAGGGGCTACGAACAAGCCACAAAATCCGGCTTCTCTGAAAAGCTTGTATAAAGCACGCCTTAAGCCGTCACGCTTACAAAGGAGCCGAGCTACCCATACCACTCATACTACCCATACCCATACTGGACCCTATTGGCGGGATAATTTGTTGCTGTTGATAGTATTCACCGCCTCCTAAATATCCGTTTTGAATGAGGGTGAGAGTTCCCCGGGCGATGAATGGCAAAGTCATCGGCAGGCTTGGAATCTGCGTGAGGATGAAAACGCATCGAAAAAAAATTAATGAAGCTTCCACTTTGTTGTGGTGGTCGAATTCTAAGTCTTTGTTGTAGTTAAACATCACACTGCGTACCTTAGTAATCGTTGACAATGTTATCGCAGAGCTTTTGCGTGTCACGTTTTACTTCAGCGTCGCTGTGTATGCACACATATACAATCATTGACTATGTTGACTCGACTTATGCCCTTACGCGGGCAGTTTATCTATAAAAGGGATGTACCACATGCTTAATCGGAAACTCCAGAAAAGGAGACATTACTCGCTGCAAATGAGACAGGCCACATAGAAGTCTGATGGTGTTATTCAAGTTATTTGCTGAATGTGCTGCGTATATGTTATTTGTTGGGGTTACTGCTAGAAAGCTATATATGTTTTGTCCTGGATGTTCTGGGTTCGACCATCTAAAAGCAAGCATCCTTATATGCATGCTTACATATCCTTGTACAATCGTCAATAAAAACTGCACAGCGCTTCCACACAATTTCTTGATGGATATTGTTGTAATGGGATAGAAAGCGTTGGTGAATTTGCCTTAGAAATTGTTCGTAACCGCATTTCAAGCAATATGGAAAAAAACAAATAAAGCGTTACCTGAAAAAAAAAGAAGTGTTCTAACATGTCACACCTTTAATCGCTAGCAAAAGCTTTGTTCACAACAGAGTGCTTAACGTAATTACGTTACCTTATACGACTGTTAAAGAATGATTTGATTTTAGGGGTTTAACGTCCCGAAACCACTTTATGATTATGAGAGACGCCGTAGCGGAGGACTCCGGAAATTTCGACCACCTAGGGTTCTTTAACCTGCACCTAAATCTGAGCACACTGGCCTACAACGTTTCCGCCTCCATCGAAAATGCAGCCGCTGCAGCCGGTATTCAATCCCGCGACCTGCGGGTCAGCAGCCGAGTACCTTAGCCCCTAGACCACCGGTGCGGGGTCTGTTAGAAGGTGTCTGATTAAGATGAGTGCATCCATAGTGAGGCATATTTCTTAGGTAAATTACCACATTTGATATCTTAGCCTCATTTTCACCTGAGTTCCTATAGGTAAAGTTTGACTAACCTGATTTTCTGTGTTAAAAACAGAAATAATGGCTGCCTCATATGAACTCCGCACATTTTGGAACTGTCATAGACCCTACGATGACGCATAAAATCTGGGTCAAGCTGCTAACAACGCTTTTCCCACCATGACAGTGATGTGGTAGTTAAAACAATAAACGGGAGTTTCGGGGTGAGATCTACAAATTCTACCATTCAAATCAGTGCCTGGAAAAGTGCGCCAAAAAGTACTAAATGCTCCAAAATCTGTGCTACAATGCCATGTAATTGAGTTGTTGATTCGGCGAGTGGTATGTCTAATGATATAATTTATTCATTTGACAGGGCATATTAAATACGTCGTGGTTTTGCTTTAAAAGGTCCTTCAGTGTAGCGCTGTGAGCCTAAACTATATTGTCTATGGTGTCCATAATCCTTTCGATGGTTTTATAAATTACGAATACTCGCGTTCTTGTGAACACGAAGTGAAACCTTTGATGACGCAGATACTGTGAACGTTAGACATAAGACGGAGACTTCATGTGTCACAAGGATGTTTTCTTCACTTGTGTCGCAATGCTAGTTTGTCGTGCTCGCAATAATGGCTATTGACGCATATATTTGGAATAAGAGGTTGCGTTCCCAAAAGAGGTTGCGCGAAAAGCTCCTTGCTTTCAATTCTGAATAATGGTCCCCACACTTTCAAGAGGGCGACATAACAGAAAACATAACTCTTTTAGTTTTAGGCTTTCATCTTTTGCACTTGCAGCAAATCATGGGTGAAAAATGAATATTGCAACTTTATGTAAGTCTTGCACCATAATATTTTTGAGTTCATGAGTCATCTACGCATCTTACTGGGGCCTGATCATGGGAGGCGCCTGGTGCTGGCAAAAGGAGGGCTTTGAAAGATGGAGCCCTGGAGCACTTCTATGCCACTCATTTTGAATCTTTAGTTATACTTTTGTAGCGCTCGATAATAAAAAGAGAATAAAATGAGGTATAACCTATAGTATCATCAAATAGGAAATTTTGTGTGTGTAAGTAGTTTATTCCTCCAAATAAGATAACAGTAGTATTATATTGAGCATTTGCGAAATTCATTACTCGGCACAGTGTCACTACATCACGATAGATCCAAACAATGCTGGAAGCAGATGTGAGCTTACTCGAACCGACGCCTTAACAAGTGAACTTGTCTTCTACAAGGCTAGAACTGATTTGTTTAAATAAATTTTTAAAATACACAATTCTACTTTTTCAAACGTATGCTCGAGCACACAATCTCTTCCCATAGATTTTTCTATTATTACACGATAATAGATTAATATTAAAGTCGAATTCTAGGTATGGCGCTTTCATGCAAAACTCAGACGTGTTCACGGTCATAATAACAAACGTTTCGAAGGATGCATGAGCAAAGCCATACAGATCTGGTAAATCCTGTTCGCTGCGCGCATCGCAAGGCTCGTAGTTGTGCTGTAAGCTGCCCCAGAGTATATATGATACAGCATGTTTTAGTTTGGCTTGTCATCTCTCAACACCGCTCAACGAGTCAAGGAGGCTTATGTATATGCCATCTGTATTTTATCATTGGCGCATGGCTTATCGGCTATCGCTGAAACACAGTGAATAATGACCGTTTGGGAAAGGTAAACTCTTTCATGACTACCGGATCATTCACAATTGCTAATGCTCGTCTTGAATACAGTCATGTCATACTAACGACTTGTACTTTCCTCGACAAAGCTTACTCGCCATGTTGGTGACGTGCTAACCCGAAAGTCATGGAGTAGAATCTAGGCTGCGCGACTCGCATGCCAATAGAAGAAAATTGCTAGAAGCCCGTTTGCGTAAACTGAAGTGCATGTTAGGTAACACCAACTGTTCCACGTTTCTAGAACCTACCAATACTGTTTCTATAATAATCACGCCGTGCTTTTTGGGACGCAAAGCCACAGCAGATACTTTTATAATACAAATGTCTACAAAACTTCATTCACAATCCGCAAGCATCATAATTTAAAAGTGTCACCTGTTATGAGCTCGTTGCACCGGCTCAAACCATCGAGTGTTTATTAACATGAAAGTGTTTCATGCCGCGATCCACCATGACCCCATTACAAATTTCCCTCATGAGTATCCCGTTGAAAAATATTTACTAACATGATTACAACCGTGTTTATGAAGTAGTCTGCTGCTCGCATACGAAGTAACAAAATGCCAGAGTTGTTTGTCTGCGCTTGTCCTGTGTATTTTATTTTCCGGTGTGCTATCCGCTTCAGGTATGCGCTGTACGTTTGGCGTTGCTTCTTTGCATGACAATGCATTTTGTTACTGCAGCATTTGTTCTTTCGCCTTTGTGGTCAAACAGGCACAATGAATGTTCAAACTACCCGGCGAGAACAATTTAATTTTGTGTTATACCAATTCCTCAAACACAGAGGTGAAGCACGTTTTTTTTTTCTGCATCAACCAACAGCGAATGAGCTTTTCTTGTTATGACACACTGGCATAAAATGGTGCAGATATTAGAGGAACGTATAGTGTTACCAGGAGGACATAAAAGTGTAACATGCATCACGGACAGTGTTGTGTGCTTATTCGTTGAAACTACTTTCAGAATTCGCCGAGGAGTTGGGAATGATCAAAGTTTAAGACGAGTAGTCCATACTCACTATGGGTGACGGCGTCGGGTATGGGTATGGGTATGGGTTAGGTGGGTACGGGTTAGGTGGGTATGGGTAATATCCTCCCCCTTTGGTTCCCTTGATGGATGCACCTGGGAAGTATCCTCCCTGCAAAATATTAGACAGGTACTGCAGATTTGAAGCATACTGTGTTACGTTCCACTCAGGGCCTCGAGAGATCGCTATATCTTTCACAAAAATTGTAACTTCAATATCCAATGATCTCGCAACACGTTGTTCCCAAATCCATCCGCTACTTTAGAGGATCGTTGATATTGTACTGAGCGCTTCCTGTCCAAGAAAATGTTGCATTCCAAATATGACGGCAAGGCAACTGATAGTTATACACAACTTCCAGCTAGAGCTTCCGCTAATCAACCTATCCATGTATAACAGTGTGGAGGCGTGCACATGGAGGCTTCCTAAAAGAAACGTTTAATACGTTTAAATAGTATATTATACGTTTAATACGCTTAAACACAATTGCGTTCAATACTTATTGTTACGTTTAAGTAAAAATAGGAGTAATCAGCAGGACTGGATTGTTGACCTCATCATGACTCGTGCGACATGGCTGGCTTAGCACACGCCTGCAACACGTCGCCTTGCATGGCGTCTATACATCTAACTGCTCGCCTTTCAAGCAAGCCTTGATGGTTGGCGAAATGAAAAACTCTAAAGGTTGCCACGCCTCCCGCTACAATTTTTTGCCAGTGAGCAAACTAAGAAATTATTTTCTCTCGGGGCCTGATTATTATTTGCACTGCTAGTAGCATACATGAAACACCCCAGTCTGCAGTTTAAAGAAGACACGGATGGCTACGTTCACAAAAATGAGTGATTGTTTATGATCATTAGGTTCATTTATTTTGTTTCAATTGTGTTCTTTTACTTTGCTTTGTCCCTAAACGTACGTAATTTTTCATCTGGATGAATCGACCCACTAAATATAATTGATCGTTTTCAAGAGTCACCTTATTTTCTATGAGCGAAAATCTCGGCACTCCACTGAGAACTTGACAAAAAGCATCATTGCTGTTGTCGCTGCGCCTAATCAGCTATTTTTTTACTATGAATTTCAGTTTTCCTTTTTTTCTTAAATGCTGCTGCACCCACCTGTACCATGCTGAGGTCTCCAGCAATTGAAAAGCACATAAATAAAAATAAATCACAGAAATCTTTTGCAAGGACGTAAAGCATTGCGGCTAGGAAGAATGGAGCATGGAAGCATGGCTAGGAAGCATACAATAAATCCAGAAGTCAAATGCAGCTTCAAAACATAGTGATGAGATAAAAAAATTGACAACTTGACTCACTAGCACTCTTTAAAGCATTTTCTCAACTTTGCAGTCGAACCTACAGTGTTCTCCTCTCTAAAAACCTTACGTTTGAACTACGGTGCAGGAGGTCCCTGGCTGTAAGACGCTATGTGTGGAAGGCTAAATTTCTACAAAAGTTGTCTATCTTGTTTCACTTACTTGGGCTGAACTCGAGTGCCTCGTTAATACGGCAAGTACTGAAATTCAAAAAGATACACGCATCATTCGCCAGTCGACGAGCATTCAAATGATCAAACATTAATACTAAATGCTCTATAATGTTGAACCGCGAAGCAATAAAGAATGGCATAAACTTACTTCTTCACCGCATTCTTTGTCTCTACGAATGCGTACATTGAACAGCGCTCATGGAGTATAACCTGAAACTGGTCTCTCTGCCATTATAACTAGTTTACGGGGCCATGTTTTCACAGATGTTTCGGCTTCACTTCATAAGGAGATCTAATCAAAGTGCCAGAATTTCAACAGAAATACTAAGTTCACGCCAATTTATGGCGAGAGCTTCAAATATTTGTTTTGTCAATAAGTTCATAGTTGTTAAAAATACTGGCAATTAAAAGTATAAGCAATGCCATCTCAAGGTTTGCTTTTCGCTATTCTTCAGTGATCGCAAGCATCACAAGCAGCTATTGAGGAAAATAGAGTACACAATTTTTTAATGAAACCTCATTTAGAACTTGAGTGCAAGCCGCCAAAATTTCTGAAACGTCTCAAATTGCGACATAAAAAAAAATTACAAGTTGGGACAAAGAACATTTCTCGAACCTGCTTCAAATGTAATGCTAAGCTTACACAATATTTCGGTTCGTATTTTGGAGGCTGGATTTTTCCGCAAGTCTACAAAGCTGAAGCTTGCACGAAAGTCACAGTAATAATCAGAAAGGCTTGACAAGTCCTCTAGAAAGTGGCACCCACTTGTTCTTGTCATAACCACTTCTTGAAATCAGGGGCGTAGAGAGAAATGTCTTTCAGCGGGGTGAGGAGAGTAGGGCAGGCACATTTTTAAAATGGTCACTTTTCACTCCGTATGCCAAGGTTCGAACCATTTGGGAGGATGGTGATTGATTTGTACGGGGGATTGAACGTTTCAAAACCACCATATCATTAGAAGAGATGCCATAGTGGAGGACTCCAGAAATTTCAGCTAGTTGGGGTTCTTTAACGGGCCACTAAATCGGAGCACATGGGCCTACAGCATTTTCGCCTCTATCTAAAATACAGCCGCCACAGTCGAGATTAGCTCACGTGACATACGGGTCAACAGGCGAGTATTTTAGCCACTATGGCACCGCTGCGGGGTGGGGGGAAGCGGATCACGGGCCTGGTAGGACACTGTTTTAATTGCGTTGTTACTTATATGTAAAAGACAATGCAGATGTAGGTGCGATTGTACCTCAGTGACGTCATTATACAAAGCTAACTATACTTCTTGTCTTCGTGCTCCAAAACTATAACTCTTTCTAGCAGCCTGAAATCAACCTACCGTTGTGGTAATATATTATCCATCTAGTTAACCTAAAGCCAAAGGGCAGTTATGAACGAGTAAATTGAGCAAATCTCAACTGTAGAAGAAAATGCTAAGAAATTCCTATAGTTGAGTAGCACCTCATCTAGCGCATGCAAATTGTGCTACATCAATTTTTATCTACCTAATAACTTAGCACTATTTTGCTAGTGAAGTCCAGGGAACTGCTTTAACAGAATCACTTCCTTTGAACTTGAAAACCAATCCACATATTGCACATATTTCTAAAATATTCAAGAGGCCTTGTCGTTGCTAGATCCGTGAAAAGATAAGAAACTATTATGGTAATTACACAGTGTTTGATTAGGTGAACATGGTTACGCGTACAGGCTGTGCAGTTCATACAAGCTGTACCTAGAAACTGGTAAGGCCTCCTGCCGTGCACCATCAGGAGCTGCTTGGGTGTCATTGTTGGCGTGTTCGTTCCCTATTACGCCACAGTGAGTTGCCAGGTGCTGAAGTCTCAGGGGCTGTCATTTCTGCTGCGGTGCCTGGAGAAGCAGTGTTCGAGTGCTTCCGCAAGGGATCAGGCTCTCTTTATGTTCCCCCTCCCCCCCTCCCAAGCAGTTGCACTAACCAGACCAATCATCAACGCCACCTGTCCTCTTTAAAACGTCCCTGTATGCTAGTATGATTCCACCGAAGAGAGGCCTATGTCTTTTCCCGCTTATGGCTAGGACTTGAATTCACAGACTCGCATTCAGTTCGCATTAAAATGGCTGTGGACTGGCTGACAGTCCTTATGGTTCGATTTTGCACCACATTCTGTTGCACTGTCCGGTATATAAGAAAGAAAATAGAACAAGAGAATGCAGGGATGTTGACCCGGCACATGTTCTGTTGGCTACCCCACGCTGGGGGAATGGGAAATACGTGTATAAAGAGGAGAGATAGAGAGGAAATAGAAGAAGAAAATACGAGAAAATTGTCGATACATGGGTTGACGCGTATGCAGTGCGGGTACTATGCAAAAGTCAAAGGCGTTCGCATAGACTCGTAATCCTCACAAAGCGCAAAAAAGCTTTCGCTGCCTTGTGAGTCGTGTGCAGTATATAACGTTCAGAGAAAGTCACTGGCATCCGCTGTAGCACACTGTTACAAATAGCAAATATCAGTCTAAAGCATTGTTGGGTTTAGTCGTCAAACGACACCACATTTAAAGGCTACGGAGGTGCTAAATTGAGTTTCTCTAGAGAAACAGACTTGGACAAGCGGTTGTGGCACTGATGTCGCGTACCACGCAAGAGTGCCTGACTGTGACCAACTGTGTGTGGGCTATGTGGGGTGTTTCGCGTTCTCTTTTCTCTTTTCTCCATGTTTCGATCTCCCGCATCATGTTCCTTTGGCAGGGTAGCAAACCTGTTGTTCTGAACTGGTCAACTTCTTTGCCTTTTATTGCGAACTATTCCTTCTCTTTCACTACAAGTGGCAGCCTGTTTTCTTAAGCCCAAATGAATAGAAATAATCAGTACGCTGATTAAACAATTGTTTTTCTTCAGCAAGAGTGAGCAGGAATGGGGACTCTTACATACGAAATTTCAGTATTTTTTAATGTCAAATACGTTTATAAGTTCAAACTGAACAATTTCTAACTGAATAGCCCCGCACTGCAGAAGTAACGCTACCAGTTTAACGACCCACAAACACACAGCTCCCATGGACCCCTTCGTGCATTTTGCGCCCCGTGTAAATTGAAGCAGTGTGTACTTACGCGCCAGCAAGGTCGTCAAGAGCGCCTGCCTCATCATCCTGCCCCGAGAACCTTGTGACGAAGGAGGACTGGATGTGCCTGGGCTCACTTACGCAGATAAATGCACCTTAAGTAGCAGACCCACTCAGTAAACCTCTTTTCGGGGCGGCTTTCTCGAGCTGTCAGGAAGTTTATTTTGTGGGACATGGCTCGCAGCTCGCGACGTATATTTGTCACTTTATTTATTTCTCGTTTAATTAGACTTTAACATGCTTGCTTCCGAGAGCGTTTACGCGCTTTCATAAACGGTTTTTCTTTTGAGACGAGCAAGAACGTCACGTGTGTTCCTGAAAGCCCCAACATCTCTCGCACGCACTTGTTGCATGAGTCTCGGAAGTGAAACCGTTTACCTTTTCTCGAAGGCTAAGCAAACGCCTCTCACTTAAGAACGATAAACCACTAGTAAAGGGGATCTTCTGAAGTGCCACATGCTTCAGTGTGGTTTGGTGCGCTTCAATGACCTTCAGCGAGCTTCAGTGATGTTTAGTTGGCTGAAGTGTCTGCGATGGATAATGCGCAGATCAACCATGAAAAGCAGATTATGCTCTTCTCCTTCCCTTAATAGCATATATGCAGCTGTTCCATGACCCACAATCCTGGAAGCTCAGGACTGTGTATATTTTTATATATTCTTTTTTTTTTCTTCAATTTAATTTACATACCAACAACCAAGCAGGAAGGCGAAGCACTCGCCAGGAAGTCGCCGCAGCTTTTAAATTTTGTAATTTGAATAGAGGTAAAGTAACACTGTGTATTTATCTTAACCTTTCTTCCAGCTTGCTCTGTACAACGTAGGGCTCCTTCAGAAAGAAAAATCAGCGTTTCATCAGGCTCTGTTGTGGGACATTCCAATCACTGTCATTGCAATACAAAAATGTCAGGTTTGTGGTTGCCAGTATAGAAATGTATGACAAATTTAATGCGCGCAAACTGGGCTTAACTGAGGCTTGTTATTTCGTTTTTGTCTCTGCTGGAAGCCGCCATAACAGTGTGATCTTGCCTGCCTCAACTATCTCACCTAACCGCATAATTAGTGGTCGGTAGTAGTACTCGAGTACTACCACTCGCACAGCCTGTACGACTTCCTAATTTCTTGTTCAGGCTTCACGTCCACCTCTGCGGAACATTGGCTAGGGTGGTCGACGGCTGACGCGGCAGTCGTCGTCTTGCTCCCGGTCGTGGTGGTCCCATTTCGGTAAAGGCGAAATGGTAAAGTTCCGTGTACTTTGCGATGTCAGGGCCCGTTCAAAAACACCATATCATAAAACTTTTCGGGCCCTCCATGCGATGTGTCTCATAATCGCTATTCATATTATTATTATTATTATTATTATTATTATTACTATTATTATTATTATTATTATTATTATTATTATTATTATTATTATTATTATTATTATTAGGTTCATGCATTATTTTTTAGTGCTACAAGACAGTGACATGCGCTAACAATAACCGCCTCCACTACTCGCAACAACTGCTTTAAGTACTCATTTTTTCCCAGGGTCATAGATGAATGGAATCAACTGTCCAAAGTTGTGCTGTTGCAGGCATCTCTGAATTTGTTCATGTCCCGTATTCTGTAACAAGCTCATTTTCCTTTTCGTTGCGTTCTTACCTGTATTTGACGAGTTGTTTCAATTTTATCTATATCTGAATGGTTTTTGTACCACATGTAGTTTGTTTTTTATTGTTTTTGTTTTCTCTACTAGTTGTAGCAAATATTAGTATCTGATCCTGCGAAAATCTCTTAATGGGGTTGAAGTATTTGTAACTAAATAATAATAGATATTTAAACATAGAAGAGGGGCAACGACTATAAACACTGATGTGTGCTATTGAGAAGAAAAAGCAATGAAAATAAAACAAATACCATCAAAATGAATAGGCCGGTAAACTAAAGAAACACGCCAGGAGTGTTGCTATGAGTCCATGGAAACAGTTTGTTTATTGAAATATTCATTTATTAGTGCAACCAACATCTACTAGGGAGTACAAGAACAAGATAGAAGGCAGGGAAGTTAATCAGGCACATGCCCGGTTTGCTACCCTACGCTGGGGGAATGAAAAGGGGGCATAAAGTTGAGAGAGAGAGAGAAAATAGAAGAAAAAGAGAGAGAAAAAAAGATTGTCAGTCGATGGGCTGACGCGTATGCAGTGGTGGCACTACACAAAAGTTAAAGTTGTTCACACATGCCTGTAGTCCTCAAAAAGCACAAGATGACTTTCATTGCTTTTTGAGCCGACGAAAGGCGAGGATGGTGTTCAAGTAGCATCTGCATAGAAAGTGGCCGATCGTCTTATTGTCGCAATGTGTCCGAAAGCTTCTGTCTTTCAGTGGTGAATCGAGGGCAATGGCATATCAGATGGTCGATGTCTTCTTCGGTGCCGCAGACGTCCTATTCCGCATTGTTTGTCCAACCACTCAGTGTTGTATATGCTTTTGCGAAGGCAACCCCCAACAAAAGGTGACAAAGAAGCGAAGTTTCACGTTGACGAAGTGAGCAATATTGTAAGGGGGTAAAAGAAACATAGTTGTACAGCATAAAAATGCCCACATTTGCGCATCAGTGCCTGTGTATTAACGAATAGCACACATCTTGTAGTGAGAAACAAAAAGCATGGGCTTAAACAATGATTGAGCCAGCGTTGTGAGAACTTACATGCCAGTTCTTAAGGAGGCACTACAAAAAAAAAGATGGCTACGCAGCGCCGTTATAGCGAACCAAATGCAGAGATGTCGTACATGACGCCGCACAAGTTGCTGAACAACCAAAAGAAGTTTTTTTTTTTCAACGTGTAATACTGCAGAGTGCGTGTGCGGTTATCTCAGCGTGACGAGCGCTATACCCACACCTGCGCTCGGCACGCGTGACTCTGCTTATTCGCCGAGCATAGCGTATATCCTTCACTTCCACGTAGTACGTGTGGAACCGTGACGTTTAGCGCTATTTCACGGTTGCTCGCTTTTCGTGCGCAAAATGACGCGATTAACGGAATTTTATAGAGCATAGTTCAGCGTAAAAACGTGCCGCCTCGTATATTCCCAGGAATGGGCGGCTGGAATAGTGACGGGATTGCGGTAAATAAGGTCGTGCGCATCTTGCTTTGCGCTACACACGTTTTCTCAACGTAAAGGTAAGCGTCTCACACCACGAGAGGCGTGTCCTGAAGCGTGTAAAAAAGTATGTCGAGCATAAACGCAAACTTTCTATGCAGATTCAACGTGAGAATTGTGCATTCGTCCCACTGCTGCGTAAGACGAATCGCATATTAAGAGGTGAACGAGCAATATCAAACAAAATAAGTTTTCTTGGTGGGGCCGAGTTTAGAACCTATAGCATTATGCGACGAGTACGATAGTCTTGCCCACTGCGCTCGAATTCCCTTCGTTGTTTGTTTTTTTTGTCCTTTTTACGGCTGAGCAGGGCTTAACGTTCACACTTGCGGAGCATAATAATCATTCGAGGTATACCAGTGATACGAATCCAAGTTTAGATAAAAAACACTTTCTGTGAGAGCTTCGTTTGGTTGTTTCGTCATTGCAGACTAATAGCATACGCCAGCACGGCGTGTAAAGCAGACGTAGGGGACCACACATATCACAAAATCTCTTCTCATCGCGATTTTTGTGGGAATCGTTCTCTATGGGACCGTTCCGGACGATGACAAACGCTAGAAAGAAGATGAGAGACGCCTCACTGATGCTTGAACACGGCACGTGTAACCACTCTTGATTTTTATTGGCACATGTCGGGTCTTGCGCCATCTTTACGCAGCATTTTTATGGTCGCTGAACAATCGCAGTGCAAGACTCTGCTCTAGTTAGTTTTTGTTAACTCTATGGCTATAATAGCACGGTGCTGCCTACTACCAGTAGCTCTGCCTTAAAAAAAATCGTTTCTTCACATTGCTGCCACAAGGCGCCAAATCTCACGCAGCATTCGCCGATGTCATCGCGCATAAAGTCAAATACACGTTTTATTATCTCTCTCTCTCTCTCTCTCTCTCTCTAGACAGTAGACTATCACCTTTCGATATCCTTCGCAGGAAAGCACGCAGATAAGTGGCCGTTTTTTAAAAATTTATACGCTCTAAAACATCAAGTTTTTGGGGAGTGTGTCCTTCGATTTTTGCTGCTACGCAACGAAAATCGTCATCTGATTTGGGTACTTTCACAGCACTATCACTACGGTTCCCGTATTCATTGTCCTGAGCGGTGCGCGCGTTAAAAGAGTGACACAGCCTTCCCGACGGGAAAGTGGCCAGTGCCGCGTTTTATAAACAAAACAAACACGAGTAATACAGATGATGATCTTTGTTGTGCATCAGAACTACTCCCCGAATACTCCTTTTTTTTTCTTAGAGGGTAGTTCCCGCTGGTTTTTCTTGACTCTAAACCCGAACCAGCCGGCCCAGCTTTCATGCTTAACATACAGAACAACGACATTCTTACGGAGAGCTCTGCTGAACCTGATCAGCAAAACGTATTGACTGATGAGAGGGCCGTCAGTTTCTATGGCATTTTTGACAACAGGTCATTATCTGGAATGTTTTACAAGGACATGCTTACCGACTGAAAGCGAAAGGTGTGAATTTAGGGGCTTGTTTTCTTTGTTAGACACCATAATAAGAACTAGCCCAACCGCGGCGGTCTAGTGGCTAAGGTACTCGGCTGCTGACCCCCAGGTCGCAGGATAAGATCCCGGCAGCGGCGGCTGCATTTCCGATGGAGTCAGAAATGTTGTAGGCCCGTGTGCTCAGATTTTGGTGCATGTTAAAGAACCCCAGGTGGTCGAAATTTCCGGAGCTCTCCACTACAGTGTCACTCATAACCATATGGTGGTTTTATGACGTTAAATCCCACATATCAATCAAATGATAAGAACTAACAGTTCTCAATTTGCACTTATGCATACAGGGAGTTTTGCTAATACTTCCCTGTTTCTTCTTTGCTAATGTTTTAAAGTTTCAATTAATGGCACAATCCATTGAACGCATTCTTGTTTGTTTAAGCTTCTTACAGATACGGATCATTTTAAACTGCCCAACATTCATGCCTTTCGTCTGTCTCTTGTTTTTCTTCGTGCGAAGGAGTCATAAGATTCACGCACATGTGTACATAAAACGAGCGGGGCACCAACATCTTAAGAGTGCCCTTCGCGCCATCTCACTGGCAATGCAGAGACCATGCTAAAATATCTCTGGATAGGCTTGCCAACATCATTAAATTGTAAAATTTGTGGCCGAAAATTGTTTGACTAAAATATATTTTGGTGAAATGCGATGGCACTGTTTACTAGAGCCCAGCAGAATTATGACGGCCAGACTCACGCTTCCTAAACACAACACTCGAAAAAAGTGTTCAACAAGGCCCATTTCATTCACGCCTTTATTCAGTGTTTACTGAATTATACCCGAGGTTTTCTTCGGCAGTCTGATAGCACTTGTTGCTAGTGCAGGTGGTCGAGCCGTTTAGATGTTTCTGAAAAGCCGACAAATAAAATCAGATTCTGCTTTAAAAGTTTCTTTACAACATAGAATACCGCGTAGCACATTTAAATATAGCAGCAGTGGAATAAAACGCGTCACGTAAATGTGCAATAAGCTCGCTCTGGCACTGCGAAATACACTAAATACAGTACCCATACTTTTTAGTGTTGCAAAAAGGCCACTGCGAAGAGAAGGCAATTTGATGTCAACACTTACATGCCACTTGTCATGTCTCTTGATTGGCGGAAAATAACAGCAGAGGGAAGCTGCGGAGGGATAAAACAAACGCTTAAAAATAAGTATGTGGCGTTAAGCCTCGCAGATCGCTCAAGTATTACCCTGCACAAGCACTCTGTTTTAAACAAAACACCAGACCAGAGCAGAACGCGCAGAGCAGTCACACTGAAAGAGGGAAGAGCTGCCTCTAGAGCCTTCCTTTATGCACTCTTGGAGCAACCATAGATACACTTGCGTTGCTTCTATTGCGTCATAAATCATAATTTTGTACAGTAGGAAAGTGTCCTTTATGTCATTACTCGTTGTTCGGAGAAGCGTGGCACCCGCTACGCACCTTTTAGGCACCATACACGCTTTGTTGATGATGTGGCTGACGGCGAAAAACAGTAATGGTTGAGCATTTCATAACAAATTGGAAGCATTCAGTGACCCCCCTCGTTACATGATTTTCCTTGTGTGAGATCTGGTTATTTTAAAATGGCCTATTACACACGTTAACGTGATTTCTTCCCCGACATGAAGCCTGCGTAGGTTCTATTTTAAAACGATTTGCAAGCATTGGCATGGCTTTGTGGTACAATACATATCTGCCACGCAGAAGGCACTGTTCGAGTGTCATTCTCTCCGGCATACATTATTTACTTCATTTTTGTTATTTTCTGTGGTCACGCTTACGGATACTGGTGGTGGTGGCGGCGGACAGAGACGGCTATTGTTGTGGTATTATAAGAGCTCTCGCTGTAAGATAAATTAATTGCCAATTCCGCTTCAGTACACGTCCGGAGAGCTCACACAACTTTGAACTGCAGCCGTAGCAATATGTTTATTGCAATTAGTATTTTAAATGGTTGAAAGTTGCGGCACACGAAACTACAACTGACTTCCATTGGCCACGCCACACTTTTGACGCATATTCCATTACAGCAAGTTGTATTTTATGCATAACAAAGGGTATTCACATCATATAACTATATCAACGAACGAGAGCTTTAGTAAACACATCAAAATAGAGCTGCGAGTTGTTTACCTCTTCAGGGCTCATTGCAGCGACCCCGCAGCCTAAAATCGACACAATTACAAAACATCAAACCACTTTACACCAAGCCGGCTGGGGTTATAAACCACTTTCACAGAAAAATATTTTATTCCTATAGGATCATTTGGTGAAATGGGGCATTGCTTCGTCATGCATTAATTCGGCTCTTACCAAGTCACGCACTCATAACATCAGCCATACCTTCGACCAGCAAATGTTATTCCTTTCAGCTTCTAGTTTCCCTAGCACCTTGCTTGGTTTCGTGACATCCTGTCTTCTCAAACAGCCTAGTACTTCAAGCTGTGTCTCATCACGACCGATGCCTGACAAATACGTTATCACGACCTGCATCCACACCATGTCAGATGACCTTAAGAAGAAGGCATTTAAAGCATAGCATGGACTTCGTCTTTAGAGTAGCCTTTCATCTTCTTCGCTTGTGTGATCTCACTGGAAAACAAACCAAGAAAAAACTCCGCGAAAAAAGGCATAACAAGCCACACGTTCCCTAGGCTACGGAAGTGGCCTAGAAGATCCCACTCATTTGTGGTAAAGCCCAAACACGCGGATGCCGTAATGGCAAACTAACACAGCATTCGGCTACGCTGAGGGCTCAGAATGATGAGGTGCACCTTTCTGCGCAATGCAGGAAGTGTTTAGCACAGCACTTCTCAAGGAGGCACACGTCTTGAGTCAAGCAAAGCGTAAGCTTGAAAGAAAGTTTTCAGAAGCGGACTAAGTTCAGATGCAGCAGGTGTGTACATTCATGCACCTTCGGTGCATTTCATGATACAGAAAACAAAGTTCTTGCGCCTCATTTGAACGCCGAATATGATTACGTATTCCCTCCCCCCCGCTTCAACCTATCTATCTCGGTGGTTACAAGATTTTTCAGTGATTTTGAATGTTTTTGTGACAATTACGTTTATCTTTCTTCGTGTGAAGCTTTTTTGAACAATCTCAGTTTCAATTCAGCGTCTTTTCTGCCGTGTGTTCTTTCTTCCAAACTGATTCTGCACTGCCCTTTGCAAGAAGTCAAACCAACTAGCCCAACAACTTTTTTTCTTTTTACTTCTCGTACATTACTTTGCTTCAATGACTTCGTAAAGACTCTCGGTAGCCATGTGTTTCATGCACTCCCTGAACGATGTGTTATGATTTAAGTCAAACTTTGATTATTCTGGAGTTCAAGCAAATGAACTATTCAGCGGAGTACAACTGAAAATGTGCACTCATTCACAACTACACCATTGCAATGCTTAAACCTTGACATACCTCAGTCCTTAACATGCTTTATTCGCTTACCTGTGACGAGCATTGCGAGTAAGAGAATTTCCCGTACTGCGAAGACGTTACCAACCATGCCGGATATGGCTAGGAACCAGTTTTCTCCAAGCGTTCGCTTTGAACTTACGAATAGCCCTTCGTCTTTTCATTCCAACACTATGAGAATGACGGCGTCATCGTTAAACTTCTGATGGAAGAGAACAGCTTGCAAGCGATTCATTTTCAGCTCAAACACAACAAGCAGCTGTTTTTATTAACAATTTTCAGGCTTGCATGTACCCTAAAAAAAATGCCGCAATTCTCTACATAATAGGGCAACCGCGTTGTTTATTTTTTTTATTGTTGCGTACGTAGTTAAATCACTAACGGAATCAAATTCTAGTGCACGCTAAATTTCTTCTCCATCGATATTGACGCCGAAGTAATGGTTTAGAACACTTTATTTCAAAAAATTCTTCATATTAAAATATTATTTTTATGTGGTATGTAAGGTTATTTTGTTATTTTATATTTTACTCAGCAGGCACTCTTTACAGCCCACGTAAGTAGCCATTCAGTTCCTTGAAGTCAACATTTCCTAATTACCTGACCCCTTCAAAACCATTTGCTGGTCAACGCTGAACAACTTTCAAGCACCTTTTCAGGGTCGCTTGATTTTGTATCAGGTATTTACCAGCAATTGAACTCTATTTCGTACTTCAAAACATACCAGGGAGGCCAGCATACTGTCATAGGAATTTTCGTCAATACTGTGTTCAAATTCCCTAAACATTTTCTTCGCAATCCTCTGCTTTTCAGAATGTATCTTTCCAGTGAATGAAAATCACAATTATCGCTGATGCATGTTTAACAGCTAGTACGCACGTCCTTGGAAATGCTTTAAATGCATTGTCTTGTTTCTCTGAACAACCAACAGAATGTACACGCCAGCAATGAGCTGCAACTGCTGGTCAAGCATGTATATGAAAATATTTGTGGTTTCTATATTAGGTGAGTACATATGTAAAATGGCTCCTACAGAAAGTGAGATGTGCTTTACACGACTCATCCACTTATTGCCCAGTCTATTACTCTTCACTGACATGATGATGATTATCCTTGTTTTTCTGGCGCACACCCACCAAGGGAGATCGGCCAAGAACCGGGTGGCAGGATCTTTAAGTAAAAGGCTTATGGTATTACAAACACAAAGTAATTTTCAACTGGAATTTATATATATATATATATATATATATATATATATATATATTTATATATATATATATATATATATATATATATATATATATATATATATATATATATATATATATATATATATATATATATATATATATATATATATATAGGAGAGAGAGAGAAAAGCCAAAAATTGAAAAAGGAGTGTATCTGAGCAGGATCCAGGATCGATGCAGGCTATCAGATGTGATTTGAGACGGAGGTAATGGTAGGTCCAAAACGAATGATATATATAAAAAATGCACTCTGACATGGCAATCGCTTTGTTTCAATTATGCAGTCAAATACCGCAGAGCAGACGTTCCTGTGGCTATAACCAAATTTAATGCTGCCAAACGATAAAATTACTGCCACATTTATTTGTAATCCCCATTTTTCAAATAGAGCTACCAGACATCTTTTCCGCTGATAAGAATATCGGCGACAAAACACAAATAAATGATCTATCGTTTCTATTTTTTCGCAAACCTGACATAAAGGTGACGCCTTTAGACCAATTTCATGTAAATAATAATTTAGTTTTGGAATTATACAACGCAATCTGATATAAGTAAATTCCAATTGCCGTGTTGCGCACTGTCTATTACAGCATTATCTTAGATGTGCGAAATCTTGAACTTTATCCAATGAGTAGTAGTTGAATTCATGCAAACAGAGGTTTCTAAACCTTATTGCTGTCGCGTATAAGCCGTATCAGGCAAAATTGGGATAAGGGGACCGCTAAGAGATACTGTAGCTAGTGCATCCGCCATCTCAATGAGATATATGCCACGATAGCCTGGTACCCATAACAGTTGAAGTTTTTGCAAGTTTGTTGGTATGAGTTGTCGAATCATATGCATAAGTGTTAGGTTGGCTCCCAAAGATCGAGCAGCACATACTGAAAAAAAATCTATAATTGCGACTGCTTCTGATTCGCCCAAAGGAAGGTTCCGTAGTTTCAGTACAGTAGCAAATAATTCTGCTATGAATATTGGTGTGTCATCTGGAAGTCTAATCGAAAGGACCAGTCAAGGGAACGTGAGAAGATACCTGCGCCAGCCTTTTCATTTGATACGCATGCATCAGTCGCAATTTTGTTGTTCACGTTCACGTCTTCCAAGTAATCCTGAAGCCGATCATTTAAATATTGAAATGGTAGTTGTTTCGCGTTAGATGAGTAAATATTCTCAAATTCCATCTGGAGCTCTAAGTTACTTGTTGTGAAAATATGGTCAATTTTGACGTTCAGTGCTTCTAGCAGTGCTTCAACGAACATGATCTGTGGATAATGGAATCGCGACTACTGATTTTCAAAAAAATGAGCTTGGCTCTTTTATGAAAGCATAAAACAATTTTCTCTGAGGCGAAGTGTATAGTTTTAAAAATGTTTAGATAGCAAGTATTTGGAATTTATTTAACAATGAAGGTAGATGCACTTCCATGTATAGCACATTGTCAGCAACAAACTTATTGTGTGAACACCAGAGCACGCGCCCACAAAACTACTTCGTTATCTTCCTCAAAGGCTGGCCACTAAAGTTGCCAGCCTACCTTGCGTCAATATATCGAACAACCAAGGATTAGGTTGAACTAAAAATAACCATAGCCAACTTTCCAAACCTTGGTCGAAATGCGAATATTGAACGGAAATGTTGTATTGATAATCAAGTACCATCCAGGTATTGTTCTTCGTGATAAACGATGCGGTGGTTTAAATACGAAGTGAAATGAATGTCTCTTAGAATTAAAGGGGTGTCACGTGTTCAGGCGTTTCCGCGCTGGGACACAGTCTTTTCAGGTTATACCTCAAATCCTTATGGCACACGTGAACCTAAGTCGCGAACAACCCTTCTTAAAGCTAGTGAGGTTGAATAAGATAATCTTGGCTTTTCACCTTTTACTAGATGCCATATCTTTTGAAAGCAATCTTGGCGCACCAGATGGTCGTAGATTTCGAATCGCTCCACTACTGCGCATTTATAATAATATCGCGGCTTGCGAACGTAACTCTACTTCGTGAACTCAAATCTATGGAAGTCAGAGACTCACGAAGATTCAACAATTATCGCTTTAACCGTTCTATTACATGCAGTGTGCAAGCAATAAAGCATTTCTGGTAAAACTCTGTCAATCGCAATGAAAACACGTCATGTGCGAGATTTTACAGTATCTCGACTCCATTCTTGCACATCTCTGTTTTCCAATGTATTTGTGCCGGTGAAAGTTATCTCAACATATTAGTTGAAAATGTGGCTATGCCTCTTTTTTAGTTTCTTTTATTTACGAAATAAGCTTTTAAAAGCAGCTTGTTGTTTAGAATGTAGCATGTATTCATTGTGCGTTTCGTTAAACGGTATTTAGCAGATTACAGACTCATTGTTGTTGCGTTAAATATTATGTAGGCGGCTATCCGTGGTCATATAGCCAAGAACCAACGGTTCTTGTACTGGCTATGGACAGGGCTCATACAACACAGCTGAGCTTTCTATCTATTACTGTACGAAATACCCGCTGACTTGGCTTGAACGAGGGTGGAGGCTCGCCGAAAATGTATTAAAGTGCCCTGGACATGCTAACAAAATTTATATAAGCTCTTATTTAACAGTTCTTTCACTTGTTTCTGAATCTGCGATATAATGGTGAATTTATATTACCTAAATATCCAAGCGGCCAATCGAACGTTATGTGTCTTTTTTTGTGTTCTTAGAAAAAAATTTAACTTCCTGTCCACTTGCAGGGGCCGCCGTTGTGAAGACTTCAGATTTGATGGTGAGTGTTGTCTATGGATTTCTTACACACTGCATGTACTATGTGGCGATATTATGCGTGGTTCGCAAAAAAAAACGACACTTCAAGGACATAATTGGTGCTAATATAATGTCAAGTATTATCGTCACTTAAAAGCATCAAGAATGAGGACAATGTGAAGATGCCATTTTCTTGTGAAATGTTGTGAAAAGTTTCAAAACTACGTAAACAACACATGCATATTAAACCCATCTAAAAATAAAAATGCCCCGCACGTCAGCTTGGCTGTCGAACCTTAAAACAAACATGTCCAGGCAAAGTTGACACATTTTATTGCACCATAAAAAGTTTTTGCTAGTGCCCCTATTGTATTATTAGTGTCGATATTGAGACTTAAATATTGCTAAAATACTGCTTTATGGGGTTCGCAAATATGTATTACCACATCGTTGCGGTTCCTATTAAGCTTGGCCAGACATATTGCAACAAACGAGGAAGGAATAAAAAGGAAAGGAAAGGCAGAAAAGTGAATCAATATAGGGGGGCTGGTATGCTACCCAACACGGGAGAAAGGAGGGAAGGAGCTTTGAACATATGAAAAAAGAGAAAGAGAAGAGAGAGCAAGCACTCACAGCGTCACACTTCATAGTCAGCATAACGCCGTAAGAAACAAGAATATGCAATGACGTCTGTTCTTAGTTTGCACGTCTCAAGAGATTTGACAATAGTTCTACTAAAGCAGCAACCTCAAATGTCACTGCAGTCTTGTCCAATCACTAATCGGCAGTGGACACCGCTCACGTCTTGAGCCCCACGCCACGATTGTTGCTTCTTCAGTTTGAGATATTATAATTGCTGCTTTGTAGCTTCAATTTTTTAATGTTAAACTTAAACAATCTGAGTTCCACGGCGTTGCTCTCATTTTTTTTTTCTCAAGTTCAACGCGTATCCGAAACTGGTAGCACCAATAGCTCGGTCTCAAGAAAGCCGGCACATAAAGTTATTTCATAGACTCGTGAGTTTATTCATAGATTGAACGTTTAGTATTGGTCTTCATCAAATGTTTTTCATTCAAAAGCACTTTTGCCACGCAGAAATAGCTCCCCAGTAACTATATCAGCCCCTTGTTTTCGCACATCAAACAGTGTAACAAAGCAAACATTACTTTCAGAACAAGAGGTGTGGCCGGGACCTGAAGAATGGTGACTTATGCATGGTAAGATATTTCTGTGGTGTGCGGAGTTTTTTTTTAATCGGGAAATGTAACAGGCACCTAAAATGTTTTTTTACTTTTGTAATTTTGCTTAGATGACAGCACACGGGGGAAAACTTTATGTGCAATAGGTATTTTAAAACATGAACATTTGCAAAAAATATTGTATGGACGCATAAATGTGCATATGTAAATTCAAACAGCATTCATCGCTTCGCGTGGCAAAAAAACATGCTGTATTAGAGCGTTCTGGAACATCTGGTCATCCCCCTAAACACCGCAGCCACGGGAACACCGCGATAGACAAAATATTTAAAACATCTTTACAGGCACTAGTACACAAAGAAACTGTGATACTTTGTGTTTAAAAATTACTATCGTGATGACAATATTGGCAACATAAAAAACACAGGCCTGCCCCTTTTCTAAACACTCATTGGGTAAATGCTGCAAGCACACTTACTGGGTACTCACTACACGTCATTATTATGAATTTCTGGGTAGTAAGACAAGCATTCGCTATGCTAATTTCCATCATTCTTCTTAGAAGCGTCGTCTCTGCTAAACACTTGCAAGGAATTTAGTGCCAATTAGTCATGCATTGGCTGACGACGATGAGAAATTATGCCTAAAGTGGGTATGTGCCACATTTAATAGGTGATCAAAAACAAGATTTTGTAATGGGTGTGAGCATTGGACGACTTACTCGCTACGCTATTCGCTATGTGTGATGCCTCGTTATTCCTTTGCTGTTATAAAGCGCTTTACTGCTCATATTAACGCGCATCCTTTCCCATCAAGCCTGCCGAAGGCAGGTTTGCGAACAAGTCCCAAGCAGTGGCATGACTTAGTGGTAGAACTGGGCAGGCACGCAGCGGATCTGGGCTCAATCCCTATTGTGTCCTTGGTACGAAGTTTTCTTTTTCCTTGTTTCGCGCTAGTAGTTGCGGACACCGGCGGCGGTGGCGGACAACTACGGCTCCGCGCGTGACCAAAGCTTTAAAAGGTGGACAGAGTTCTGGCAGCTGCATTCTCTTTCAGCGTCTTTTTGCCTTTATTACAAGTCCAGTCGCTGAACGTATTGTAAACATGAATTCAGTAACTGGTCGTCACAGTTCGTTATTATTGCGTGCTGTTCTCAGCTGCCGACCCTCTGGGTATACTTCGACTGGATTATTTTTTTTTCCAAGTATAGCACTTCCGTAGTTTCTGGAGAGACCAGTGACTAGCAGTGCTTGCAGTGTATTTTCATGACACCGGAAGAATTGAATGAAATATGAGAGCTACCTTCCTCTCGTGCAAACTTAAATTCCGCAATTATATCACGCAGTGACGTGTCTTTACGTAGGTGCGGCGGCGCACTCTACATAGGTTGGGGCTAGTTAGATATGGTGACGAGAAAGGCCCACATGCAGATTTTGTTAGGAAGAAAGCTGAAAATATGATTATATTAAGTCAGTTTGTCAAAATTTGAGCTGCAGTGGCACTTCCTGCTCAATGATTTTTGATCATTGAGATAATGTTATGCGTATATAGCATGAATCGGTAGGCTATCGGTCTACTCAGACAATGCACCGATTCCACGCCTCATTTATTATAGTCTACCGTAACTGCAGAAGTCGGAAAAGCGAAAGTAATTATTCAAACTCTCTCTCCTACTTTAGGTACCGTATTGCTACGGCACATGCTATGGCGTTGTTTGTTTATGCCCCTGGCAAAAGAAACCGTTTACACTTCCTGCTGGGACAACAACGACGACCACTCCTGGGGCTGCAACGTCAGAGAGTTGGACAGCAACTTCTATGACATCCCAGCGTACACGCCGCCCATCTAAACAGACGGTGCCAATGACTTCCCATAGCATAGATCCATGGTCACACTCTGTAACCAATGAGAATGTGACACGTATGATCCCCACTGGGACGCGTATAGTCTCTCAGAGCCCAACTGATTTTGCTGCAACGAGTACTGCAGCAACTTCAATGACAACTAAGCGTCCACGCAGCTCATATACAGTGACGCCTGCAACGACGCCCACTAGCAGAGGTCCATGGCCACAATCTGTAACATATCAGACGGCCACGCATATGCTCCCCACTGGAACAGGTAGAGTGTCTCAGAGTACAACCACAAAACAGTTCGTGACAACGACAAGTGCGGCAAATTCTCCGACACCTCAGAGTACGCCCAACCCATCTAGAGATACGGTGCCAATCACGTATCATAGCAGAAGTACCCGGCCCCCACCAGTAACAATCGAAAGCACAAAGCCTGTGCTCCACACCAAAACAAGTACAGTGCCTGAAGGGACGACTATAACACCAATCAGTCCAGATCTCACCACTGAATGTAAACGTAGTGAAGGGTGCAAACATCGCAAGCATCATGGAACAACAGTTTCTCCGGGGGGCATTGGATTTCTTTTCGGATATGTTTAGGATGAACATAGTAGTAGCAACAATATATGCGCAATAAAAAAGTTGTTCAAGACTGCTCGTAATGGTGCAATGGCAAAGTTCGTCCTTATCAAATGTTTTTACACAGAACTTCATTCGACACCAATAAAATACACTGGGTCATTCATTTACCGTCTGTCAATAGATTTTTCAGAAGAGTCTAGCGTACTTTGTTAAAAATGGAGAGCATGAAAGATTGACTAAAAAAATGTGCGATTTTCGTTTGCCCCAGTAATGCAAAGCCTGCAAAAAATGCAGAGCTCCGCTATTTTCTGTCCCTTTCTTTTCTCCTCTCTTCCTTTCTCTTTCTCTCTTGTTGATTTATCTATCCTTTTTGTTTCTTTGTTGTTGTCTACTTTCTCCCTACTTTTTTTCTTTTTTTCTCTCTCTTTATGCATCTCGCTTGATTACTATTTTTTCTATATTATTACGTGTTTTGGCCTGCGTTATGCCAACACAGACAGACAGCATACAATGGCAGCCCGGGCCCCTGAAGAACCCTACACTTGATCTTCTCTTCAAGGCGCTAAAAAAACAGGTGAATAAGACTTCTCATTAACTCGAGCAAGTGCTCAGTATGCTACGCATGGCTATGATGTACCTGGTCTTGTCTGCGTTACGTCAAGCGATGACAGCTTAAGACAAAATACGACAGCCCAGACCCCTGAAGTGATCCACGCTGAACACTAGTGAGGCTCCTAAAAAGTGCCAACATTTCGTTGATTTTAGCGGAAGCGGTGCAACTTTCTGAGGTATGAAAATCACCACTCAAACGAGGCTCTGCAGACAGTAGGCTGCATTTTGGTCTATGAAGGTGTACTCAGAAAAAGTGGCTGTGAAAAATCAGCTTAGGGTCACCATTTTATTTTAGGCTTTATAGGATGCTTTTGGAAGCACCTGTGAAATTGCTGAAAGAGGTTAACACCGTGAGATGGTCAAAGTTTTACCCGGATCGAGAAGCATTGACATTAGCAAAAATTTGGCAGCGCATTGGGCAAGAAAACCAGTCAACGCGCCTCGTTCCATCACCCCACAGGTTTCCAGTCCCCGTCACTGAATATCAAAGTTTACAAGCATCATATTCAGCGGGCACATATACATAAAAGCATCTCTTGTTAAGACCACGAAAACTCGCCGTCCCTTTGGTGGCGACCTCTGAAAATTTTATATGACTTGCCTTCCTCGTTGTTTTAAGATAAGTCCATAAAATTACCATACTGTGATTTCTCTACTATGCGTATGTGCAGGCCCAAAACAAAAGGCCTCCAGGTGTGCAGCTCACCATGTTTTCACTCTCACAGTAGCTAATTTTCAATATTACTGTGCTTCATACCTTGCCTATCGCCCAAAGCACACCTACATACCTATCACTGTCGCTTCAAAAGATCTGGAAAGTCTCAGCGTTCTACCACTTTTTGTTGCTGAAATATTCATCTAGCATTTTAGAACTGCTATTAGCTCTTTTCAAATGCATGACCTCTTGAGGTCGCTTCTCTTGACCCTGCGCAATAAACGCTTCTCCTCCAAGCCTTCTCACTCAACCATGAAAGGCCCATCAGGATGCCCTTCTATCCAGCTCCCGTTGCCTTGGTTCTGACGCGCGCATTAGACGCCCTCAACCAGCACGATCTCGAACTCCATGTAGCATGACTTTGAACTAACTTCATCCTTTTGTATTTAAGAGTGTTTTTACTCACCTTCAACTATGATCGCCGGCCAGGAGCACACTCCTCCGAATCAGAGCTAGCACACTCTGTATTGCCGCCCGCTGCAGCTAGCAAAACATTATTGTCACTAGGATGCTCTGAACTCTCCATGCCTCTATAGGGGCATGAAGACCTTTTTCAGCAGGCAATTGAACTTCACGGTTCATCATTTTTCTCTTGCATACGCCGAATAGCCTGAATGAGGCAGTTGTATCTGATGAACCTTGAAGTTTATACAGAACATCATGACGATGGCACACTTTCAACGTCAGTATGCCTATCAATTTTACCGCAATTATTATTATGACAGTCGGACTCGAAGCAGACACAATAGTTTATGTCAGGCTTAAAACTCCTAATACAACGTTTATAACACCATTGCTCGTTCCCGTTTTTTTCTGTGTAAAAGGACGTAATTTTCTAATTTTGGAAGCACACACGCATGCTTGCCTATGTGGAACGGAAATGCCGATATAATTTTCATGAAAGCATTGTTTAGTCACCATTACGATATTCAACATAAAAATGTTCAGATTTTACAGATATGGGTGAGTTTGTTGCGAGTGCCAAAATTGTTATTAGGGCACAAACAAGCAGTGGTGCTGGTTACATCATGTCACCTGGCTTCACATGAACTTGGACATTTCCTGTCAACCCTTTCACTAAATTTTCCGTTGCGTAAGCAGACACGCCCGTACTGAAATAAGAAATATGGAATTTAAAAAATCAGGCGAACCCAAAACTTCACCTTTAGGAGTTGAACGCGATAGTGACAACCTGTTGCTAGTGCGCACTTCAAAGACTAAGTGCATAAAACCTTTTCAAATTTGCTATGCACCCAGTACGTCGCCTTAAGGGAATAGGCGCAGTAGCATCCTGTTTCTAGTGCGTACTTCAAAGACTTAGTGTATTAAACTTTTAAAATTTGCTATGCATGCAGTTTAATTAAGGGAATAGGTGCAGTTGCGTGTGTGCCTTTTGTAGTGGTGTACCGGCTTTAAACCATCGATCCATTATTGTAATCAAACATTTTTATGCCCATTGGCAATGGACGATTCACCACGCACTGTTACTGCTATATTTCATTTTACATTGGGAAGCATACATACAGGACGCGTGTGTTTGTGAAGCATGAAAGCTAGTTTCACTGCATTTTCAAGCAGTGGAAGTAATTTTCACTTTTCTTACAAATTGAGGCGTGGCTGTGTGGTAGAACATCCGCAAGCAAACAACTCCGGTTTAATTCCCACTCGGAACCCAACAGTCTTGGTTCGGTCCCCAGTCTGCTCCACGGTTTTTTATCATTTATATATTTTGTTTGCATCGTTCTCAATTTTTCGGTCACGCATGAGATGATGATTTTTTTTTTGCTCACAACCGATTACGCCGACGCTGTCATGGACGCTGATGCCGACACCAGTATTTTTGCGAAACGAGCTCTTTAACCCCATCGCGTTAAGAGGTTTATTTCTCTCGAGTGAAAGAAATCTATTGAAATGGCGCTATCTCCTATCTCTTGGACGAGGTGCTCGGTTTGGCCAAGGTTGAGCTGCTGGCATAAATTCGAGAAGGCTTCTTGTTGAACCTGCACTCTTACGAGTCAAGTGTACAGTCACACGCCACGTGTTTTCCACTTGATTTGCGAGTCATTTTTGTTCCTGCGAAAAAAAGGCGAGTGCGTTGAAATAAGCTGAGTGGATTGGTACGACTTAATTGCGGCACCGGTAAATTGTAGAAAGTAATTCTAATTGAAGGGGCGTATGCAAGACCGAATTGATTGAGTGTCGGAGAACATTGTGTTACAAGGGCATAAAGATATCCTTAGAGATGCCGGCCAAGCATCCAGAGCATTTGCATGTTTTTCTCTCGGTGAGCACAGGCAGCAACACTATGTTTTGGGTGCTCTCAAAGAAGAATTCGCAGAGGTGCTTTCGTTTTATACAGAGCTAGCTCTACTTTGCACTCTTGGTACAATGATTCTGAAGTATTATTCCGACGATGACAAATCATGTTTTAGCTTACTCGGGTGCATTGTGGCTTGCCGTAGCATGCAAATATTGAGCCCGGACTTTTTTCAATGGCCTTCATATTTATTAAAAGCAATATATGCACTTTAGGGTTTTAGTTGAAATATTTTCTCGCTGGCGACATGCGATAGCTTAAAGTCATCGAATATTTTGCAGAGGTAAGGTATATAAATCTCTCTTTGAAGGCAGGAAACCAATACAAATCAATAAATTTTAAAATTTATGCATTGTGTACCTTTGCACTAGTGTGTGCCCACGAACATGAGCCCTGGGTAGGCAAGCACACAATTTTTTGTTATTCTAGTTTGCACATTTTCTACGGGTGTCCTTTTTCATGCATGGTGTCCTTAAAAAAGCTGTAAAATGTGACATCGTGGATATAAAATTGATTTTCATTGTTTATAAATGGATAGAAAAGTTATAACAATGTAATGCTTTGTTGAGGTATACCTTCAGTCTCAATGCACTTTTAAATTGGTGATTTGTTAGATATTTCTCGCCTGCCATTCGTAGCTTTAACAATATGAAAAGGCGCCTTCTTACCACTTCAGCACATTGAGCCTTCTCTGCCAAGTAGATCGCCTTTACGGCTGGAAAGCCACAAGCCAACATTTGAAGAATAAAAATTAGCACCTGAAATTGGGTAGGCCATAATCAAGGTGGTGTATTTGCCTTTTTGGGTGGTGCCATGTGAGACGTTGAGCAGTGGAGAACTTCCCAACAACGCTCATCGCCTGATGTGATAGAGCATGCAGCTAAATGCTATACATGCCAATGTTAGTAAATTTCATCTACAATGAAATGCGAATTGCAGACTTTGACTTCCAGCACAGTGCTATCATAAAGATTTCGAGTTTACTTACACTCTAAACTTTCTTTATGGGGCCTCAATAAAATGTGTCCTACGTTAGCATATTTTTCCAGCTGTCTGAAAACCACGTTATAGACGTTATAAGGTCTTCGTAGGTAAGCTGCATCAAATTTTATTGTGACTTGGTACTCTTCAAAACATATAAAGGGGTATTGACACTAAACCTTCGGCCTCGCTTTTTTTTCTGCAATGCGTTGCTGGAGGCCGGTTAGTCATGACATGACACATCGTTTGCTGCAGCATACGATAAATAATTACAGGCCTATCCCTCATTATCAGTCAGTTTCAGTTTCTCTTTGAGGGAGTTCAAAAAATTGGGTGCAACTGTCGCCACCTAGTGTGTGCAGCTCTTTACCAGTCGGCACACAGAACTTTGACGCACTTCCACACGGTTCGCATCAAGAATTACTTTCGAATACGAAACGAGACTGGAATGTCACCAAAGACAAAATTTTGTAAGCGTGCGCCACGGCCAAGCACTCGCAACCAGCCGCCAAGAAATATAGACAAAAAAATGGTGGCTATGACGTCATCATAACTTGTTTTGTTGACTGCAGCGTGGTGACATAAGGGAAGAATGGGGTTACCTCGGGGTCATCTCCGAGGGTGTCTATAGCGCAATGGCGTCGGTAGCTGATTTAAATTTCAAAATTATTTAAAAATACCTTACAAGCTGTATTCGCTGTTGATATCTTGCAGATGATATACGAAAGTTTATGAGAATCGACCCCGCAGGCTTTCTCGGCCCCGAAACTTTGTTTCAGTACCCCTTTCATAAATAAATGTTGATTTATTTTTCAGTAAGCATGAATGTTCTAATTGGGGAATTGGTATCCTAAGCATATCCCAGACTAGGCTGTTCTTTTTTTCAACATTAACCCTGATGTCATGTTGACAAATACAGTAATTGGATAACCATCTAGATCACCGAACGAGACGCATAACGAATAGATCATGATGAAAACATTTTTTATCCAAATAAATAATGGGGAAGGTATCTATTCTTGAACACCGATCACAAGCTCTGCGACAGCCAGGGGCCCCTGAACCAAAGCCCGACAGAGGTATGTGCTTAGAGCGGACAAAGCCTAATGTTACGTGACAAGGTAATGTCGGTCTAGTAAAAAAATAAACCCTTCAAAGCTATTGTTTGCAAATGTCGGGTAAATGCATGTTACCTAAAATCGTTATTTATGCGTCGTGAGTTACCACTCGCAACCATGTTGCGTCGTTAATGACATGCCAGGCTAATCATTCACAAATGTGGGACCAGGTCATGAATTATTTTATGACTATGCCTAGAGCATAAATTAAGATCCAAACAATCAGAGAAATAAAGAGACATTTTTCGAAAAGCACGACGTTTGGACCAGCATATATTCCGTACTCTGTTATTCTCTGAAACAAACAGCATGAAGTGAGAAAATGGCCCTAGAAAAAGCTAAGTAGGAGAATGCATCTAAAAGAAAAAACTGCTGGCTTTGTTATGTCGATGCTTGCATGAAAATGTTTGCATAAAAAAAACTCTGAGTTTTCTCACCCATAAGCAGGAGAGCTACGTAAAACACGAGCCGGCGCATTACGGTTCCTGTCATAGGCGGGGAAAACGAAGTGCCGCGTTATAAGACAGGTGTACGCTAGAATAACAAACGTCATCATAATCATTATCGTCATCATTATCAATCATTATCATCATTATCATCATGTGCAGCTGCTTAAAATGCTAGAGTATCGCGATGTTGTTTCTCCTTTTCTAGCTCAATTTAGCCTTGCCCTGGAGAGGAAATTATTATCGCTATTTTTTGCCCGTGTACACGGAATATATTTATTGGAAATCATACTAAAACAGCGAGACAATGCTTGCCCGCAGGCCTACCTTTTATATTTGCTTCAGCTAGGCGCACATCTGGGACATGAAGCTGATACATTGATGCCGCAAAAGATATAACACGTGCAACATTCTGGATTACGCGTCACTAAATCTAAGCCACGCCCTTAACGGTACGAATTATCATTGAAATGTATATGAAATCACAACCGCTTTTTCTATAGGAATGGCCACAGCTGTTCCTTCGCAGCCTCACAGACACTTGTGGACAGAAACACTTATTACGAACAAAATAGAAAGGCATAACTTTTAACATCTGCGCATATAAGGTTAGTGGATTGATTGATTGATATGTGGGGTTTAACGTCCCAAAACCACCATATGATTATGAGAGGCGCCGTAGTGGAGGGCTCCGAAAATTTCGACCACCTGGGGTTCTTTAACGTGCACCCAAATCTGAGCACACGGGCCTTCAACATTTCCGCCTCCATCGAAAATGCAGCCGCCATAAGGTTAGTGGAGCAAGCTTCGTTAGGGCAAAAGAGAAAACACGTTCTTCATGTGCACTTAATACTTTATCAAACACTACAAACGAGGTTATGGAGACGCCACCATGTTGTACGTACTCGCACAAGACAGCGTATACATATAATAGGTTAAGACCATTCCCGAGACGAGGCGCCTTTCGCATTTGTTCATATCTTCTTGAACAACTAATAAATAAGGCTGCACTTCTACAAAAAGCAACATGTGTGCTTTCGTGGAATACAATTGGTAACAAAAATAAGTATCTGGACCTGCTTATTTGTGCTGACAAGAAAGGTTTAACGCCCACAGTTTTTTTTCTTGTTAACTTTTTTAAGGAGCAGTCGCTCCTCTATCTACTCACGTGTTAGCAATACCATCAGCCTTATACTGACTAACATTTATACTCAAGTATATTCACACATACCTCAATGCACTCGTGTGCATGTGCCACCTCATAGTTAATTGATCTGAAGAGTGAGAGGGCGGGCAATGACCACCACTCGTAAACTCATTCAGGCGACGTTCTTGACAGAAAAATATCTCGTGTGAGTCGCATCAATTTTTCATGAAGACGTCCATACTGAGATGCATCTACCATAAACTCGTAGTTAAAGGTACGAGAGAAAAAGGCGCGTCGTAGAGTACCGAATAAGTGATATATTGGCGTTAAAAAACATTTGCAACATGTTAGTAAAAGCTCATTTTACGTCAGTGTACTCATCAGTCGACTCAACCAGGGTCACTTAGACTCGGTTCAAGCCGCGAGCCTGAATCTTAGTACGTCTGAGCAATATGTTGGCGATTGGGAGTCTGAGTAGAGGTCAAAAGAGTAGTGAATTTGAGTACAAGTCCACTTCAGGAAAATTTTGGTCAGCCTAAGTCTGAGTGAGCTCTCAGAGCGAAGTGTTTTTTGAGTGAGTCTTGATGAGAGTCAATATTGTTTTCCACCTATGCTATTGTCATAGTTTCGAAAGACCTTTTCTGTTTTTGCTTGAGTGTGTTGTCATTTCTTGTTTCCATAATATGCACTATCAGCGTTTTTCACGAACCAGAGCCAGACCACATTTGTAAAATATTTTAGTTCAGTTTTAATGTTTTCGTCACAAAGCCTCTTCAATACATTCGCACCGCAATGAACGACAAATCAACGCAATGCGCCGGGTTTGCAAAGTGTGTGTCCTGCAGGAAACCTAAATCGTAGAAGTCACTTTAGACGACACTTCATTGGTCGCTGACTACATGAAACATGTGCGACTTACAGCAAAGGACAGAGCTAGTGCGACAGTTTTGTGAGTTGCAGTCTTCTTGTGACGTCACTCTTGTGGTGACACGTCACTGCGAAGCCTCCACCCCGACACCAAAATCGAAACATTTTTATTAGAGGAATGAAAAATAAATTTAATGCATTAGGAATCTCGAGAATACTGTTTTGGGGGTTCTCGATACCAGTCTTTTCATTTAAAGCGACAAACTGACAATGCCTAAATTCTCTACTCCTTTGAAATTGCGATCGCTATGGCTCTTCGTGTTTATGCCTGAAACTTTGACAAATTAGGCTCAAAACGTGCTTTTTCGTGATTTTCATGGTGGGGAACCGGACTCCGTCTAACTTAAATCCACTGTCTTTCCGGGCGTGTCTTCATGTGTCTCTCTCTCTTTTTCAGACAATGCACCAGCTTTGTGGGCTTCCTTTCAATGTTTTGACGTGATTGCTTTGTGGTTTTTGCCCTGATATCATTTTTTTTTTACTAAAATGCTTCTTACACGCAAGAACCCATAATTCTATTAGAAGACTTCAAGCGACACATTTTTATTAAAATATTTCTTACTGACAAAAACCACCATTCAACAGAAAGACCTCTAGCATCCCATAAATAAACTTTGCTAAGCTACAGTTTTAACCAAGTGAAGCACAAGTTCATACGCAATTTTTTGAAAACGTAATATCGACAAAAGTTTCATTGTCTTAAACCTGATAACGTAATGACGTGGGGCACACGCTTTACATAATATTTATTTGATCAAAGCTGTAGGAGCATCTTCGAGAAAGCTAAAACTTCCTGGCAGACATAATGACAGCCACAGCCAGTTTGCTGTGAAAGCACTACCAAAGCTACAAATATGATTCCGTATTGCCGAAGAAAAAATATTCAACTATGACATCGAAGTCGAGTTTTCGCTTTGATGAAGCACAGAGGCATGACTATGCCGCTTTCGTCATTTATCGCACAAGGAGGGGACATACATTCAATATTGTGAAAAGCGAGCCTATGGCATCATCAGTGATGACGAGCCTCATAAATGTCCATCCTCAGAGAACGTTATGTTCATTAGCTAATTCACGTTGACTCTCAGGAACATGTACCACTCTCGACAGAAGAAATAGCAACAAGGTAAGTCATTTCATCGTCAACACGTGTCGGAAATGTCCATGCAACGCAATTACTTACAAACGGCGACTCACCTCTTTTGCTGAAGTCTGTCACGACGAGCTGCTTTTACAAAGCGGCCCCTTTGGGACACAACTTGACAACAAGCCTACACGACATACCACAAGAACTGCGACGCAGCGTCTTTTGAACGCAGCTGTCGGGTAAAGTGCCTGGCAAAGCGGCAAGGTTCACACAAATTCAGAGGGTCACGTTTCCACTTGTGGTAAAAGCTCTCACTGGACAACACGCGTGACATATATTTCAATTTGGCTTCATCGTGCCTATAAAAAATACCAAAGAAGACTTGACAAGCCAGCACGTGTCGGCACCTTTCGCAAACCATGTCCTACGAAACGCAGCGGATGCGGATGATCGGCGTGTCATTCCAAATACAATGCTCAAAGCTGTCAATGGGCAATCACAAAGATAGTCACTGACACTCCTCCTTAGAGCTTCGAAGCTGAAAATCCTATTAGGGAAGGAACACCGCGTACGCAAGTGATCAGTTCGTCTGGGATGCACACCATCCCACTTCCATGCGTTTGACGCTCCGCTGCCAAGTTTTCGGCGTAATGACCGTGTCGCCTGTCGCCACGGTTAGGGTGGTCACTCTCCTTGTTTTATGTGGTAAGTGAAAATTCGGATATTGTGGTATTACTCTGCGACTACCCTGTAATAGTGGTAACCGCCACCTTCGTTCAGCACGACATGTCGATTGCTTGATTTTCTGATGACGTTCATTTGTCATGCAAGAGAGAGTTTACGTCCAGATATAAGCCTGCCGAAGCTGCTTTCGCATATTGCGCCGCCCCACTATACTTTAGAGATAGTCACTACCGACAACGGTGGACTATTGATTACGGCAATCGACTGTTGACCCGCAGGTCACAGAATCAAATCACTCATGTGGCGGCCGCTTTTTTTATGGAGGCGAAAATGCTGGAAGCCCATGAAGGTTTGGGTGCACGTTAAAGAACCCAAGCTGCTCAAAATTTCACAGCCCTCCACTACGGCGTTCCTCATATTCATATTGAAGTTTCGGGATGTCCAACCAAAACAATTATTATCAATATCACTACAAACCTAGCAGCTGCTGAGTTTTAGAGTGATAGCTTGGTTAGCCTGGGCTATAGTGAAGTTCACCATAGTCTAGGCACAGTGAGAGATTCGTTCGCTCAATATCGCCTTAAAATTCAAGTGAGGTCACACCAGAATTTCTGAGCTGTAAGAACGCTTCCGAATACAGTGTACACATAACCGTGAAACTTTGTTAAGTTCTAGTCACGGAGGCTTTAAAAAAAAAAGTTGGTGTGAAACTTATTGCTCAGAAGTGAAGCCATACCCACCGCAATTAGCGGTTACGGCTGGCGTTTTCCTAGGGCCATGAGGCGCTGTCAGTGTTTGTTTAGAAAAACTGGTTAACGCTTTAAGGATGGTGCACACCGGCGACTATCAGCGGTCGCGCGACCATTTGCGCCTGGTCGCAAACAGTCGCGAACGGTCGCAAACGGTCGCGAAGTGACTGCTTTGGCTAGTCGCTTCCTGACCGAGTTTTCAGTCGCGCGACTGCAATCGCAAAACTGCTGGAACCAATCAGCGATGGTCAATTTTTGTTCTTTTGTTTTTTCATTGCGCTGGCTTCCTGCCGCCAGATACAAACGAGTGCGTTCCGCTGGGTCTGTGGCATCATGGCCACCACGGAATATTTGGCTTGGAGATGGCGGGACGCAGCAGCTCAAGCCAAGTGTCGAATTTACGTGGTGGTATTCGTAAGAAGATAAACACCGTCAAAGTAAAGAGAAAATAGATTGTGCACTATCTTTTCCCCGTGTTCAGAACCATTTTATTGTCTTCAACTACATTTGTGACCGCCATCAATGCAGCGCGCTTGGAACGCGTTGGTGCTTCATGCTTTGGCAACGTTCGAGACGTGTTTGTGCTGTATTGTAGGTTGTGGCAAGTCAATTTAAACTCAAGGACCGTTTGTGAATACGTACGACTTTCGGAAATATTCTTCATCGTCTCAGCGCACCTCGGGAGGCAGGCGGCTTGCATGGCCGGCCAACACCCGCGATCGAAAGGACGGCCACACCCACTACCGGCTTTTTTTTTTTTTTGAGGCATCTGTGATGCCAGTGCTGACACCATGGCGCAGCGCATCAGCACCATCACAATGTCTTGTTCTTCGCTTGAATCGAACTTGACACTGTTGGGAACGCTGTGCGAGAACGGACGAGAACATTGAATACGGCGCGCCCGGTTTGCTCCGCTCACTCAGCTGGCGGTGATCAGCTGATCGGCGCCGGTCTCTAGAGTTATCGCTGATAACGAGAGCCGGACATGACTCTCCGTTTTAGCGACTTCCGGTCGCTCGCATATAGCCCCTGCCGGTGTGAACATCAGTCGCTTTTTGGTCGCCAGTCGCAAATGGTCGAGCAACCACTGCTAGTCGCCGGTGGGCACCAGCCTTTAGAGTACTTGGCACTCTACTATGGGAGAGTGTATAGTCATCTCGTGGGCCTCGTACATGATGAGATCCTGTGGATAAAGAATTGGAAGATCCCACGTACAGTGAGAATTGTTGATATGCGAAGCATGAATGAGAAACGTATATGTCACTTTAAAATCAGCACAACGTTACAAGGTGAAGGTAAATGATACCGTACATGACTTCCGTGTCATGATTATTATGTTTGGATGTGTCCTTTACCTTCATCTATTCACGTCACGTGATGGCAATTTTAGTATACGTGGAGCTAGCAAAACGGCCATGAGCACGCTATGAGCATGGTATGGTTTCATGTTTTTACATGACATTTGTGTCAGGATTATTGTGTTTGCACCAGTTTTATATTTCGTCATGCGTTCACATCAAGTAACACCAAATTTGGTATATAGCAACCAGGCAAAACGGCCGCGAGCACAACATGAAGGTTCCAATATGCTTGAATGTACCGTTGACGAGCTCACACACTGGGCAGTGACGTTACTTTAGCAAAACGCGAGCACTCTATAGTCTGACACCAGGCGCGAGCAGCGTCCGTCACCGTGGCCCGACGGCAACCGGTGCGAAATGTGACATGCTGCATTTCGCGCCGATACGCTACCAAGGAAACATTGCGTCTCCATCCTTTCGTGAAGGGGGGACGCCGAACGCGCTGAAACGGGCAAGCGTCAAAGCAACGCAGCGCAGCGCGCGCCTGCGAGTATATGGCAGGACCGGCGCATGGCAACACCGGCGGGACGTGGCGAAATGAACGCCGGCGAGCACGTGCGCCACGTCACGTCGAAATGTATTGGCAGCTTGACTGTGGCATGTAGTCATGTTCTCACATGACACGCATCTCATGATTATCATGTTTGCAGTAGTCACATACCTTCGTCATTCATTGGCGTGACGTAATACCAAACTTGCCATATGGGAAGCTAGCGAAACGGCCGGGAGCGCATCATCAGTGCGGCATGTAGTCATGTTGTTACATGACACAAATGTCGTGATTATCACGTTTGGGTGTGTCCTTTATCTGTGTCGTCCGTTCGCGTCACGTAGTACCGAATTTGGTACAAGTGAAGCTAGCGAAACGGCCGCGAGCACATCATGAGCGTACCATGTATACATGTTGTTACATGACACGCATTTCATCTTTATCACGTTTGCACCAGTAATATGCGTTCGTCATCCATTCACGTCCCGAAATACCAATTTCGGTATAAGCGAAGCTATCGACGCGGTCACCCGCGCATCATTAGCGTGGCATGTAGTCATGTTGTTACATGACACGCATCTCATGATTATCATGTTTGCACCAGTCACATACTTTTGTATTCCATTCACGTACCGTAATACCAAATTTGGTATATGTGACGCCAGCAAAACGGCTGCGAGCACATCATGAGCGTGGCATGTAGACATGTTGTTACATGACACGCATGGCACGATTTTCATGTTAGGGGCTGTCGCTTGTGTTCGCCATGCAATCATGCCATACCATACCAGTTTCGCAACATACCATATAAACAAAACCACCGCAAGAGCTACACGACCATGAAACGTAAATTATGACATTCATGACATATATGTCATGATTTTCAAGTTATGGCTATTCAAGTACATTTCTCATACAGTCATGTTATGCCATACCAAGTTTGGTATCGATACCATTATCGAAACGGCTAGGAGAGCTAAAAGTCCTAGGCGGCTAACTAGATAGATAGATAGATAGATAGATAGATAGATAGATAGATAGATAGATAGATAGATAGATAGATAGATAGATAGATAGATAGATAGATAGATAGATAGATAGATAGATAGATAGATAGATAGATAGATAGATAGATAGATAGATAGATAGATAGATAGATAGATAGATAAATAGATAGATAGATAGATAGATAGATAGATAGATAGATAGATAGATAGATAGATAGATAGATAGATAGATAGATAGATAGATAGATAGATAGATAGATAGATAGATAGATAGATAGATAGATACGCTCAATGTCGCCGAAGATCGCTAAGGAATGCTTCGCATTTAAAATTATTATTCACGCGCAGGGGCAGTGCCTTGTAGGGTCTGAATGCCTACGGAAAACTGTGTGAATGCATCATACTCGCGGTAAAACCATAGAGAAAAGGTTTATTTTCTGCCAAACCGTACAGACAATATTTCAGAGAGGAACATTTCAGCTGAAAAACCGGGAAACTTCCAGAGATAATACAACACCTATTGTCGAAATCGATCAGAAACTATAACCAACGACCATGAAAGGCTTATGAGTAGCGTTTTCGCACCGAGAGTTTGACATGTTTCGGGTAAGCTAGTGCTCAAAGAGCGTGTTTGTGTTAGTAGTTTTCTTCCGTAAGCCTTGAATTCAAGGCAAATTATACTGGAGATTAAGTCACCAACACTCAACCCTCAATGCTGTTTCATTGGGAACAACATTCTTTTAATTTATGATTAACGTACCCTTCGAAAGAGCCGATTAAAGCCACTTGTTCTCTATGTGGGCACTACCAGGAAAGAGCATGTTTCCAAGACCTTTGGATGGCAAAAGCTGGCTTCACTCTTTCTGGCAAGGCATTGCGGCAGCTTCTATTCCAGCAATTTTAGAGGGCGAAGCTGCTTATGGTCTAGACGATTGCAGCTAGATATCCCTCCTTTTTCCAGCGTAACTAGTAGCGCCTTTCTTATCATACAATAGCTGGCATTGTGTGTATATATCCTTGAAAATATTATCACTATAAGGTGTTTATGCTTTTCCTGTAGTTGGCAATTTCGTATTGTCGACGGGCAGACAGATGGACAGACGCTTCATCCCGCTCATTATTGACTCCGTTGATATGCGTGTTTTGTGAAATATCCTTAGTTCTAGACAATCAGTTCACACCCCGGCGTTTCAGCGGGTTGATGACATGCTTCACTCCACGTGCCTCGTCTGTCGCTGCCCAAACTACTTCAGTGGCATTCTAATTCGTCACGTCGGCAAAAATCTAATGTCCCCAGGTCAGTATATTTTTTTGCCTCCATCACCAAAGGCGCTGGCTGCGTGGAGATTTACAGCGAGTTCACGTCCCGGGAAGGGTGCTGGGGGCAATTGCGACTAGCAACCTGCGTATTTTCTTGTGATGCAAAGTGTAAGTAGATCGAGATGTGATAGTTGCTCTACAAAAGTGACTACCTGCTTAAACCAAGGCACGAGAAAATCCAAAAACAGGCTGTGTGTGCTCGATCCGACATTTTGGCAAGTGGATTGGTCTTCTACAACGCTGCAATAGTTTCAGCCTTCAAAAAGGCAAGTTGTCTCTTCGAAACATCGCCTCGAACCTATGCACCTTCTTTGCAGATATTTTATTCGGAAGCTTCTATATTCCTCTTTGGTATTTTTTTAAACAAATGCATTTCAGAAAGTGAAACTGCTTCAAAGTACAGGTCTCGTCCTCTACCAAAACAAGCAGGTTTGATCTATAGCTCGACAAACTTAATTTAACCACGGAAGCTTTTTGAGTTCGATTAGCGCAAACAACTTTTGTGATTTCACCTGTCTGTCGCAGTAAGCTACGTACCACTTTTCCAGGGGCTGTTCTTGCTGATATAACCTACTCGTTGCAAAGAGGCAAGGTAAGATCGCACTCTTGTTTGTTCCTGAAGAACGTCTACTTCATAATACTTGACATGACGTCATGTACACGCATCGTGTTTCATATTATGGTTCAAGCAACTAGGCACAAGCGTTACCCTCTTCTTATTGCAGATAATCAAAAACTTTTGCACATCCTCACTGCGCTTTCTCCTTTGTATGCACTTACATCTGTATCTATGACTGCCATCCTTAGGGCCAACTTGTATAGGGAGCTTTTGTTCTAAAGGCCACGGCATGCAGCCACGTCGCAGTGGCGCATCCCTGTTGGTAAGCCACACAGTGCCACCAATGGAGACGCGTCATCTAAAAAACACGGCGTCTCTTAGACAGCCCGCACGACAGGCAACTAGTGATCATTCCAGATGCAAGGCGCCAGCCCAGGTATTCAAATGCAACCGAACAATAAATTCCTTCCACGGACTTTCGTCCGGGGTCACCACTCATCGGGTACTTTTCCGCATGAACACAAAGCAAGCGGGAAAACTCGCCCATGGGAGAGAGTATGAAATAACGATAGGAGAGGTGGCGAATGGCTGATTCGGGTGCATCCGACTGCCAATAAAAAATTAGAGGGCGCGCAGGCGCTATTGATCCTTATCGCTATATGGCGCCAGAGTTCTTTAGCGTCGTTACCAGAAATATACGGGTGTACGCGTGTTTGTCAAAGCGCCAATGTGTAACCAAAAACTTTCGAAGCGAAAAGTAGTCCGTCATAGCTGCAGCAACAAGTAATGGTATTGTAACAGTGCTCAAGAAAGCAGAGCTCCACACCGCATACTTTGTATTGTTATCATACTGTCGGCACAATAATTTACACATATTTGAAACAGGAAAGCGTACAACACAGTTCAAATATACGGTCGGTGCAGCAAATACCGAGTCCACGCACAAAACTGTAGAGTGCCGTTGCCGTAGCAAGAAACCACATGTAGCGTACAGTCCATGCAACAGGCAACAAATCATACAGACGGAATAACAAGTAAACGTCGATTGCACAAAGAAAGCGGGGCAGAAGGGTGAGCGCAACAAGTACCTATACCGTACAGTCGGTAAGAAAATACATGCTTCGATTGTTGTGGCCGAATAAAAAAAAAACTTGGGAGACGCTTGAGCTACACCTTCAAGACTAAAACGTGACAACATAATGAGGCCCCGTGGATGGCGGGTTCTAAACTGCTAGCTGCGGTTCTCTGTGCTTGCCTACACCACGCCGTGAAGAAAACGAACGTTTCTGCTTGTTACATTCACTTTCTCAAAGTTGCTTGCAATGCCTACCGCAAGTAAAGTTGTTAAGTGTACACGATTCTTTCAGTTGCGAATCGGGGAAGGGCCCACGTACTACGTGTCCTCAAGGCAATTCGGGAATCTACGCAGGTGTTCACTTTTTCGATGCTTTCGCAGCTGGGGATGATTACAAATGTGTGAGCGGTTTCTAATGGCTGATCCTTTCCAACAACCTCTCGTTGAACATATCACGCCTTTTACGCCTGTTGGGATTTAACGATTCTTTCACACCGTCTGACAAGCGTTAAGGCTTCTCCTTCCTTTACAAAACATTCATTTTTCCCGTTTTATTTTCAATTATTAGCGTGGCTTTGTGGTAAAACTATTCGCCACGTAGACGACCAGGGGTTTTATCCTCACGTTAACCAAACATTCGTAATAATTATGCTTATTTGTATCTTTATCTGTTTTTTGTCATGTATAATGTAATTTATTGCTCGCAACCCTTGACGCTGACAAAAGAATTACTGCGAAATGGGCTCTTTAACGCTATGGCGTTTGCAACCACGCAGTATCAACTGTACATCGTAAGCTCGGTAGGCTGCAATGACAGAGTCGACGCAGAAAGAAGGCAAAGCATTGTGTTGATGGCAGCAAGTCAGCAAATCATGTATTCGGCGCAAGAAATAACCTAATCATAGTACTGGTGAAATAGGTAACGGTATCATACATTTGACTGCACTACGCACTTGCTGTAGAAAATAACCATGCAGTACAACTCATTCGTTAAAGAATGCAGGTGACCAGAGCTGAAGCAGAAGACTTTAATTAAGATACAGATTGGCGTATTCTGATTCATGATCCATCTCACGCAGGCTAGGTGTATGACTGCTAGTTTCCGCCTAATTCTGACGTCTTTCACAAAACGATCCCTGGTGTCAGCTATTGTTAACAGTGTTCGATGCATGATTGGTATTGCACTAGCGTGTCCTTGCTAAATAAAAGCTTCTGCAGGCTATGAAATGGCTACCAACTATTAATGACAGCTGTCTATGGGTAAACAATGGTTAACGTCGGCTTTATTTGGCATGTGTTTAATAGGGTAAGTATTCCTAATTTCAAATTGGGCGTTATTTAGAGTTCCCCATGTAGAAGCTTTTGGGGCTATTTCTTTTTCTGACTGGGGCTCAATCTGTATTGTTTTCCTATTTAAAAAAACATGATTCCTAGCCTCATCACGGCAAGAAAGGACACCCCACGAATCATCATAAGCATCAAGATCAAGGGTCTGACTCAGACGAGTATCCTTCAAGCTTGGAGGAACACTGGGATGGTACGTATTCTGCATAAACTTCATAAGTTTGCAGTCCTTGTCTGAGGGGAGGGTTTCGGTATAATCGTGGTTCTTCAGTGGACCTAATTTTCACGTTTACAGAATAAATATTAAAACTAATTCAAACATTTGCTGTGGAAACATCTACAAGGTGTTTTAAGAAAAGCCACCGAAATTCTCAAAACTCAGACAAGTGCGGTGTTTCTTTGATGCCTTCAAAATTACTTCTCTAGCCACAGGCATCTTAAGGTGGCTAAAGACATGATTTAAGACAGTAAATAAGAAAGTTAAGTAACCAAATTGTAATGAGACAAGTTAGATGGTTATGTCGAGTGGGAGAACTGAAGTGCTTGATGCGAAAAGCCGTCGAAGAATTTCAGATTTTGAAAAAGTGGCTTCTAGTAATAACTGCAATGTCATGCGTTTCCCCACAATCTAGTGGTGAAACGGAAACTGAAAGGCGGACGAGGACTACCACGATATTTTTCTGAGGCGTTTAGAGAGAGAGAGAGATAAAGATGCAAGGAAAGGCAGGGAGGTTAACCAGACGCACATCTGGTTTGCTACCCTGCACTGGGGAAGGGATAAAGGGGACAAAAGAGGTTGCAGAAAGATGAGAAGGTACACAAAATCACGAGCACACTCGGGGAGCACACACAGTCTACAGGCGATCGCTCAGGTTTGTTGACTTAAGGTAATGTAGCAGTGCTTTAGTTGCTTTCTGCGCAACTGAGGCAGATGCCCAAGGTCCTAGTATCTTCTGCACACAAAATGGTCCGGGGTCAAGCCGATTCAAAACCATCCGGAGCTGGCATCGCTGTGTGTCGTAGCAAGCGCAGCTGCACAGGACGTGTTTGATGGTCTCTTCAGCTCCGCAGTAGTCGCATGTAGGAGTGTCTGCCATACCAATGCGAAAGGAGTACACCTTTGTAAATGCAACACCAAACCAAAGGCGGCATAACAGTGTCGCATCGGAGCGGGAAAGTTGTGATGGTAGCTTTAGCTTGAGCGAAGGCGTTTAGAAGTAGTGATTGTTGCTATATACAACGACCAAGTCATTTCGTTGCATGGGTGTGTGAACTGTGCTTTCAATTATAGCATGCAGGTCATGCATACCTTATTGATCGCGCAAGAATAGCGCCTCTACAATCATTGTCTTTAACAGCGATGCCATTCTCGTGGTGCTTTTGTTGTACTCACTGGTGCTTTTGAAGCGATTGCGAAGGTTGAACTTGGTTCAATTCTCCTACGCCACTAAAGTTACAAGGGCCATCTTTTTATGTATCTGAAATCTGCAATAAGTTTTCAGCATGAAAAACAATACTTCTCCTGGTTGACAATACTGCCCAACTATACCTATTAGGAATTGTGGTCAGCCGCCTTAAAATACCTTCCTCTACAGAAAAAGTAATTGAATTGTTAAAGCCGTAAGTGGATATCACACTTACCTGATTTTGTAGGCCCTAAGACACATTTTTCTAACATAATTCTAACATATGATGGCCACACAGCATCGGCACATTTCATATGTAATATCAATACTGAAGGAAATAAACAAAGCAGTATTTTTACAGGCCTCTAAATACCTTATCAATACGCAATGTTGCCCCCAATTAAGCTACGTTGCCTCTTCAATGTCATGGCGCAGAGATCTTTCAGATTATTCAAGTATAAGCAGAGTTAGTATTTAGTGAATCACCATGCGACACAGACAGACAGACAGACAGACAGACAGACAGACAGACAGACAGACAGACAGACAGACAGACAGACAGACAGGGAACACTGATGAAGTGTTGAGGGGAGGCAGAAAGGGCCTGCTGGGGCCCTCGCAGCGTTTTTGTTCTTTTTTTTTCTTTTTGTCCCTATGAATGCGTTAGAAGGAATACAGAAACAAAAACATAAACAACTTCACTAAAATGAGGCCATTTGGTTACGGATGCCGAAGCTCGTCTTTTAGTTCTGGTTTGAAGCGAATATATATACGAGGGGCTTAAACCGAACCTTAAGAACCACTGTCTATTATCTTGAATACATATTTTTCTATACCTTCTGTTTGAGCGAACTCTCGCTTACCTTTGTTTCAAACTAACGCGTAGTGTCTTAGGCTATAGGTAGATTATTTTCGCCCGTCATGCTCTTCAAGATACATCACCCATGCCCAAACAGTCCGAGCTCTTGACCACCCGCCAGAAAAGGGACTTGCCTATGCAAGTTCCTGGTATCCACGCTGCCGTCCGTAATCACAGTGGTGGTCAGATGTGCACCATTTGGCTCCATTGCTTGAGGCACTTCGTTTTACTCTCAGTGCCACCGGGCATCCGCAGAGTTTTCTTGTGGAGTGAGGCACCAAACCTGGCTGTTGGTGTGTGGGTTCCTGTTTTGCGAGAAGGCCCTGTCGTTTTCATTTCCTACTTTAACACCCGACCCCCTTCCGATACTGCACCATGTTCTTTTTTGCAGTAGAAGATTAGGCGCTGATCCGTACGATATGATTAAGACTACACCGCAAACAAAACAAGCGCAAGAAAGGGTTCACGGGCACACATACATCACTCTGTCCGTGTCTTCTCCTTCTTATGCTGTTTTCGGTCCAGTGCAGTCATGCTTAGTGTTCGCATAAGTGATCCCCTTTCATATCCTCAAAACCACGAATGATCATCACGACGTACGGATTACACAACATATCTGTAGTGCATGTAGTTCAATGCCCATAACCACGTATTTTCTATGCCAGTCAGTCCTCGAGTCTAAGCCCGTGCTCATGCACTCCAGAACGGCGACGCTAAGGCAGCATCGTTTGCACAGTCTTCGAACCTGTAGCACAGCGTTTGCTATATCAAACATAGTGTGAAAAAATGTAGGCACACAGTTAGTTTTAAAGAAGCAATTGTACGTAGTTTTTGCAGCTTTAGAAAAACATTTTCGATACCACGCTGAAGTTTGGTACAAACGACAACTGAGTAAATCTTTTTTTTTTCCAAAAAACTACCTAAAACGTGTAGGGGCGAAGTATGCGCGAAAAAGAAGAAATGAGTCATTCTCCAATATTGTATTTTCCTTGTCTTTATTCTTTTCAGTATAGGACCAATTTTTCTAGAGCGCAGCTGTCGTGCAGACATTCCTGCGTTGAGTGGTGGTGTCATTGTCCGAGTGACCGATGGGGTGAAGGGGGACTTCCCAAAAAAGTGCTTTCATCTGGGCAAGTTTGTGAGTCATGTGCAATATTCAACACCGTCACTGACGAAGACGAAAGACACGTGAAGCACAGCACCAGCATATCTCATCCTATTCATGAGGCATTAGTCTTTGTCGGTCGTGCTAATGAACCTCGCTGCATTCCGTCATAACAACCAGTGAGCGTCGGCGACGGCCCATGCCTGTTCACGCTTCCGCAACGCAGGTCTCTCGCCTACGAGCAAGAGAAAGAGGCCTGACGTGCGAGCCTTGTGAAAGGATCTGCTTTGATCGAAAAGACACATTACGTGTAGAACGCTTTAACGGTCTCTTATACAGTTCGGCGCAGCTTTTGCGTCAGACTGTGAAGACGAAAGTTGTAGATGTCAGGTTCGTCACGATGCGTTGACCAGAAAACCGACGATTCTGTGCTCTCACTCAGGCCACGCTGCCTCACCTTGACGCATACGTATGTGCTGAAAGAGGAGGAGGAAGAAAAGAGGAAGGACATGGAGATTAGCCACCTATGCACTTAACTTATCACAAAATGAAAACGCCTAAACAGCTGCTCTTCGAATTCTCAATCAGCAGAGCCGTAATCGACGGTAATTTTTTTATGTAATAATTCAGTTCTGCCTCTCATGAAATATCCTTGCATGACCTAGAAATTTAAGTTCGAAAATAGCCACAACTGCGAGTCAAAATAAACCACTAAAATCAGTCGGAATAGTGCGATCTTGCCTTTGCTCGGAAGTGGTGATATGGCATACACACAATCATTTCTGCAGTATCGGAAGAGGACAAGAGCTTGGACACCTCCCAAAACCCGGGTTACCCTTGGCCGGGGCATTTGCCCACATTCCGCTTGATTCACAGGGGCAGGCTCCTGCCGCCCTTGATCGAACACACCATCCCGAAAAATCTCTCAGAAGACGAATCGCTTGAGCCTGTCACCATTTGTGGACCCGGATGGCACCCAGCCGTGGGCGGACATCCGCCCATGCAACCACCTGACTCTGTCCAAAGAGCGCCGGTAAGGTCAAAACTTTTTGCTTCCACGAAAAGAAGTCATTTATTTTGAAACTGAAATAGAAATATTAACAAACTTAGGTACAAAGCATACATGAACAGCAAGGATGGTGAGATTAGTTCTTGTGTATAGGCAGCTCGACTGGTCTCACCCCCTGTGCAATAACAGCATCAACATAATAACTTCCACTTGTTGCAATAAAATGCATAAAAAACATGTTCGGGAAAAATCTGTAGTCAGCCTAAAAGCGATTGATTCCGTCACATAATAACCAGAATATACCGCTTCGCGCATTCACTCCTGAATGGTGAATATTGTCAAACGACGTCCCACTCGAAGTACTTGATTGGTCTAAAGAAGGTCACGTTCACGGTTCAAGTCTCGAATGGAAGGTAACCACAACTAACGTCTGAAAGTACGAGTGCTTTATTTTCTGCGGACGGTTTCCGTATTTTTGGCACAATTCCTCACTCAAGCAGTTCGTTTAATTTGTATAATATGAAAATCAGCTCTCGACTTGAATATGTACAAGGTATATGTGTTCCGTTTTACGAACGTATTTTTACTCTTTATGCCGTTGAATATCGTTCTTCGCACGCGCATGCATATTTATTCTAGCATATGCCAGAAACATAAACCGTTAATTCCTGTATATACGATGCAAGACCTGTCATGCCAATTTTAGTGCGCATCCAGCTAACCAAAATTCAGCAATCCTTCAGCATCGCCTCGAAGGCTTGAACGCGGTAGCGATATCTTATCCCTGGCGCGTACTTACTTCAGCCGCTTATAGTGCATCCTTTTTAGTGTATGATGTTACTCGAGAAGTTTAAATTGTGAATCACTAGAATGTAACTGATAGAGCTGAAGCGAACTCGACTCAGTTGAGTTTTCGCACATGGCTGCATTACGTGTAATGGGTAGCATTCCTTAAACCACGAATGATTATGCGCTTGGAATATTTTCAAACTTGCTACGATGATTATTATGCAGCCACTACGTGGTCTTAACGAAATGCGCGCGGTAACTTTGTACCTTTTGTCATGCGTGGCCGGCTTTAACCCACCAAGTCTCTGTGATAATATGTTCTAACGTCCAGGCAATTAACGCTTGTACTACGCTATATTACTGCGATATTACATGTTGTATTATCAAGTCTAAATACAGGACGCCTGTATTTTAAAGCATGAAAGTTATTTTCTCTGTTTTTTCAAGCAGACGCGTGGATGCGTTGTAGAACACCCGCTTGCTACGCAGATGGCGTATAGGTTCGATTCTCACTCAGATCAGTACACTTTCTTACTAGTTTTATTTGCATCTTTACCAATTTTTTGGTCACGAACAAGGTGATAATTTTTCACTCACAACCGACGGCGCCTATACGCCGATGTTAGCGTCAGAATTACTATAAAACGAGCTTTTTAATGCTCTCGCGTTTAAAGGGCTGCGCGACCACCAAAGCCGTGCCGTGTAAATCACAACGTATACATGACATTCACGAAGGTAATTGCTGCTTCCGCGTGCTCGCTTCAACTCGCACTTTTACTTGCACATGGTAAAGACGATAAGGTTCACTTCCCAATGCCAGTAAATAAAGCAGCGTCTGAAAAGAATAATTTCGAACATTTTTTTTCACTTGCTGCTCATATTTTTACATTCCTCTATCCTCTCTGTACCGTTTAGTGTATCTGTGTTTTGTTGTTATTTTTTTGTTTTTGTTATGACAGATGTCTTTTTCGGGAGTGCAGTTCTTCTTTGGCAACATGCCACCATTCAAGAACCCTGCGCCTTATTCGATCCAGCCCAGAGACATTGATGCGCACCCAAACGACCAGCCAAGCGACAATAACGACGCGCCCTTCATAGTTTCCTAAAACGTGAAGTTCAACTCCGCCATGCCTACAATGCTTCGTGAAAATTTTCCCAATGCGCGAGCTTTTTTGCACCATGTTCGAAGTTGAACGAAATCTCTATCGTGAGAGAGTACGCCAATAAATATCACTCGAAATGATGGTGATGTTTTATTTGCCTCAGAAAGGCAATTGATTCCGCCCGAGGTAAGTGGTCGTCTGATTCTAAGAAGCTGTGAGCCCTCACCATCCTCCGAAGTATGTTCAGTAAAGAAGAATGGTCCTCGGAGCTTAAATCGAACATTTTGCCCTCACACCTCTTCCCATGAAAATTACACTTTGCACCCTTATCGCTGTTTTACATTTTTTCGAAATGATTTTTCGAAGTTCGCAGATCGACATGCAGTCGTTGAGCACATTTGGACAGTGGCACAAAGAGTAATTGCACAGACATTAGGAAAATTTATTTTCGTCATAGGAGTGACTTAGTCTTTCACAATTTCATATTACCCACGCTCGCCTCAAAAGTACGCTTGGTAAGTGAAAAAAGACACAAAAAAAGGTGTTGGAATAATGCAACCTTCTTGTTGTCGCACAAAAATCTTGACGCCATTCATGTTGAAGATATTTGTATTACGTAGTTTCTGATCGGTAAAACAAGACTTACATTGTCCTGTGAAGGGTGTGTGGGCTTATTCACCCCCTGAAAAGTCGTTTGCGGATGCCCCGCAATCAGGGTCAGCCATCCAGTGGTAGGAAGCGAATGCAGGAGCATGGTTCACCATCATCATCATCATTAAAGTTGCCGCAGTAGCGCCAGCAGTGACGCCTGGTGGCGAGGCTGCGCGGCGGCACATGAGGCATGACCGGCTTTCTTTGGGTGCGTGGGGGCTGGCGTAAATGGTCGTCTTCTGACAGGATCTCGCGCGATGCGGCAACTGCTTATCGTGTCCCATGGGTACATCATGGTGAGTCGGACATTGGCAACGCCACCTTTGCGTTATCTGTTACCTGTTATGTTTATAGAGTGTATTTGATCATTTCATCAGGTTATGTTTAGCGTGTTGATCACTATGATGTGTTTTCTTCGGCTGGCAATATTGTCGATACAAAAGTAGTTCAATAAAGGTTTTTTTTTCGTTTGGTTTGGTGGTGTCTGCTGGCTCCGTGTGTTGCAAGAGCGTGAGTAAATACGAGAACCCACAAGGGGCACCAATCATTAGGAAACTTCGTTTTACAAATGCCGCCAAACTACGGAATGTGTAGGGTCCTATGCGGCTACTTCGGTGCAAAATTTAAAATTTAAACTTCAACTCTTAATTTTCTTATTTCTGAGTGAACTTATTATGGGGAAGTCAACGACATGAAGTGTTCTCAGCGTTCAATTTATTAGTTGAAACAGTTTTATTCCTCCCTCCAGTGTTCGCCCAATCTATTTATTCAGTTGTGAATCATTTTATGCCACCGTACTGCCGAAAAGTTCACGTACACTGTCCTTCTTTATGGAAGTGAACACGCGAGCACGTGGCCTGCGCTCTGCGGCGGCTGCTTACAGCGCCATCAACCAACGGCTCAAGAAAGCGCGTCCGTTTTTACCAGCTCCACCCGTTATCATACCGGAGTGGGAGTGTTATCTAGCAGCGCTTGTCCAACTGCCATGACTCATTAATTAATTTACCAATAGATGACCCTAAGAGCGGACCCACTGTTGTCAGCTGTCAGATGTTGATGCTCGTAGCAGTTACTGCATAGGGATCCTTCATGTGTGCGCCTTCTTGTAATACGGAAGTAATAGGCGCGTATAATCAGGCTCCAGAACACCACAGAGCGCAGGCCACACACTCGCGTCTTCCCTTTCATAAAAAACGACAGCGTAGACTTGTGCACACAGCCAAGATTAGCCAGCTCTCATGAAACAGCCTAAGGTGAATTCCTCCTGAATGGGTATCAGTCAAGTTAGAGGCCTCTTCTTCATCATCATCATCATCATCATCATCATTCCGCTTAGAGTACTGGCGGTGAGAAGCTGCATAGAAAGACTTCATTAACCATCGCCCTACAAATGATGGTGCATCTAAGCCCATGCATGGTCTAGCTGTTCACCCCCATGGCAATGCAACTGCCGTATCCGAGGATCGAACCCATCTTGGAGGTAAGCAGCGTGACACCTAACAAAGCTGATCAAAGTGTGTACACAAGAGCGTGGGCACCGTTGGTGATTGTACTGTAAAAGAACAAAAACTGTTTCGTTTCTCGTTATTTTACCAGGAGCATCATCAATGCTGCTTTCATCATTTATTTTACGCGTAAGGCAAGCGAAAAACGGGCGTTGGCATCGCAATGGCGTACGAAGAGAGGGCGCAAGAGTCGAAAGAGTCCGTGCCGTGACGTCATGCAAGCCTGCTACCAGGCGGTGCCACTCCGGCTTCTCGGGGCTCACTTTGTTTACGGTCCGTGTCTTCAGGTCCGAATGCATTTGCATCATTATAAATAATAAGTTTCAATTACTTCATTATTCATAACAAAAATAGAGTTCAGTGTATAACATTTACACTATTGGGACCCCAGAACTCAACATGCGTTGTGGAAGTGGCTTCTATGACACACAAGATTATTTAAATCTATGTGAAAATATTTTGCACACAGATGTACATGAAAAAAAACGGATTGTTATATAATTAGCGAAAGAAAACAAGGCTATGCACTACCTTTCAAATTCGTAAAACCATAAAAAAAACTTGCGTGTAGCACGGTTGGTGTAAGTGCTCGGTCATAGAAGAATAATACGTAACGATATGGCTGATATCCTCGAGCGTTCATTCCTAACTTCCTATAGATAGTCCTGTGCAACCCATTGTGCCTGATCCAGCTATCAAAAGTTAGTCTAGATTCCGTAACTATTATTTACTTGAGGGTTTTCATGAAGTAAATTATCATGCAGGTAAAGCATGCCCCGCGATCGAGCCTCCAAGCTCGGCTTCGCAATTCCTATGTGATTCAAGCCAGGGAGCGCGGGGCTTTCCCTGCGTTAACTCTGGACCGAAATATAGTTGATTAAACAACTACCAGTTCAATCATATGGTCATGTTTCTCTTGCTTGGAATGATAAGTTGTGAAGTTGTGTTCCTTGCAAATTGGTAGTGTGTACTACAATATTTTGGTGCTGTATAATACTAGTTTTCTTATTTGTACAGATGCAGTCTTTCACCCTCTCCTCTGTCCTCTTTGTGTCCAGAAACCAGTAACATTACTCCCCCTTTTTTTCACTTACCTGACGTCGTTCCACTTGCTGTAGACAAAAGCAATTCAAAGTTTTATTGAGAAGCTTTGAAATTTCTCGGTATGATTAAATATTTTTTCTCTTTTGTAGCTTCTTTAGTGGGATAAATTGATAGGAATGCTTTCTCGGTCATTGGCGGTCCTCCTAGTGACACAAGAAGAGTTTTTTTGTTAATTTACTCTACATAAAAATTTGGCACTTTGCATTTCCTCTCACCGGTTGAATGTTTTTCATGTTATTTTATTCTTACCTTTATCATTATATCATGTAAAGTCATTTTTCATGCTTTTTATTAGTCTTAGCCAGCCATCAATATTCGTTTAAAGCGTGGACAACCAATTTATGTCTGATCGTTCATCTCAATTCCAATAAAATACTTTGTTTTTTATAAACCACGGTTTTAAGGCCAATTTTTTGTAATGGTTACGAGCAAAGAATCAAAAGCCAAATAAGCAAGCCATGCAAGAGGCGGATATTGCTTCTGGTGTGTTTTATTGGCTCTTTATTCTTTGTGTCTTTTTGAGAAACTTTTCATTTTACAATAATTTTTAAACCCTTTTTACTAAGTACTGCTTCGATTTTAACTTCTATCAGTCGATCCTGGCCTATTTGCCTCGGTGGATCCCCGCTACGAAAAAAAAAATAATGATGAAGATCATCACCATCACCAACAAATGCGGTAGGTCAGCTTCGCACTTGAACTCCTCTCCTAAATACCCTAACTGTTTATCGAGAAGGCCTAGCTTCCCCATTTCTCTTTTCCTACCTCAGAAACCTCGTTTCTCACATCAGTTCCTAAATTAGTGGCAGAAATAGGTGTGTTAATATTGTGTGCTAATAGTATGAAGCCACGTAAAAAAAAGTTCGCAATTAGATCAAACAAATTATGCATGCACCTCTCTCAATAGATGGCTGCCCAGGTTTTGCAGGTAGCAGAGGAAGTTTCCTGAAAGGAAAAAAAAAAGATTGGAGAAGTTTTAGTTTTTTTTTTCATTTTCTTTCAGGGGTGGGATAATTTACGCAAGAACTGATATTGCCATAATCAGCTACATTTTGTTCTCTTTTTCTTTTGCTTTTAAATTTGGAGCAAGTAGGCTAACCTTGTCATGCAATAAACATTTTGTTTATTAAATCACTGCTTCATTCATTCATTCATTAAATTTGCTTTAGGCTAGCTAACAAAAATAACATCTTGTTTTTTGTTTTTTTTTGTTTTTTTGCAGCTGTTAATGATTACACATTTTAGCTTAATGACAACTGGTTACTCCTACAAACACTACGGTGCTAAAACAGACGCTTACAGATTCGGCGTTTGTCAGTGATTTAAATAATATAAAAGAAACTTTTCATAAATTCAGATAACGAGCTTTATTAGTGCTGCCTGATCGTTCCGCATCACGGCCTCAATATCTTCACGCTCATTTATTTTCCTAGCATTAACGCGTCGTTAGAAGATGAAAACACTTAAGAGCGTGTGCCAGCGCGTGCTAGTGGTTGGCGAAGAGGAGGAACCACGGGCGGTGGTGCCATTTGGTGCCCGAATCGCGCGCGCTTCGGACGCCATTGCTGCTTCGTCCTCCGAGGCGAGATCGCCATTCGGAGACCGACGTCGGGAGCCGAGACTGCGTAAGGTGAGTTCCGTCAACGTCACGCACATGGGATCACTGTATTCAACCGCCGCTCTTTTCATTCGGAGGCTTGCATCGATTTCTTTACTCGATGTGATTCGTTTCCCGCGTGTATGGTGTAAACTACGTGTTATCCACGTCAGCGCGGTAACATATGAGCATATCTTTAAGTGCACTGGCACGGGGAATAGAAGATATGATTTGGCTTTCTTCGAGTTCGCTTGCCCAGCGTTTTGTCGGTGTGCCCGATGTGTTCGAGTATAATGTTGGCCGACTAGTCGGTCTGGTCCGTTAACGTTTAATGTCACTGTTAAGAGTCCGTCATTATGAGTCAGTAGGGAAGAATAAACGGAATTGAGGTGCAGGCCCACGTAGGTTATGGCAGCATTTTCTGGAACCTAGCAATGTGAGGCACTCTATTGATAAAGTCGTGTTCTTTCAATTCTAAGTATACACGACTTCTCCGTGGTATAGGTGTGGCGGAGCCCTGTTTTACGCGGTAACGAGTGATGAAATTTTCCGGTGATCAGTAACTCGAATTAAGTCAGACTTCACTCCGCAAGCAATATTCCTCATTAGCCGACCACTTTCGTGAAACGTTCAGCGTAACGACTGGCTAAAGTTTTATTACGAAAAATTTCTACGCGGAGTATTGAGGACTGTTTGATGCGGACTTGCGATCGCAGCGATGTCTAAAGCGGACCTGATGTCTCTCAAACGTGCGCGGAAAGCAAAAAGGAAGGTGGCAGCAAATGGCCTCTCAGCAGTCAAAACATGTCGTAAAGTGTGCCGCATTGCTATGAATAATAACTAAAAGAGCGTTAATCAGCCCACACGAGCAACACGCCACTTTCAAGTCGCTTCAAGCTTGTATCCATCAGCTCCTATAGTTCACGTACATTGTGTTTATAAATTCTCATATTTTATGAATCGCGCAGAATTTTAAATTGGTAAGTGATTAGAAAAAAAAGTTTGCAAAATATTTCAGCCAAACATAGTGCGCTTACTTTTTCAGACATGATGCTTGGAAAAAAGAAGTGTCGGGGTTTCACGGAACGCACTTTCGTGAAGGCTCCCCAACTGTGACGCTAGAGATAGCAGCACCATCTTAGGGACTCGGTCGGAGTGCAAGCTGAACGAGAAGCGCTGCGCGTAAACAGAACGCGTCAGCTTTCAAGTGACGCCCCTAGAGCTTCTGCTGATTTATAGCGCAAGGGAAAAAAGCAGCAAAACGTACGCCGTTATGCGGTAAACCAGCTTGCTTTCCGACTAAACCGTCTCTTTTTTAGTTTTTTTTTTGTGCTGCTACTCCGTATACGAGGACGCAGATGCACTCGGTATTTTATTATTAAGCTTTTTTTTCTATTTGCCAGAAAATTAACGGTATGACCACACCCACTATACAACTATTTCTTGTGCCATGCTCGATATGATGATTTGATATGTAGGGTTTAACGTCACAAAACCACCATGTGATTATGAAAGACGCCGCAGTGGAGGGCTCCGGAAATTTCGACCACCTGGGGTTCTTTAACGTGCCCCCAAATCTGAGGGTGCGCCATTCCCTGTTTTTTCTGTGAAACTTCTCAATTTATAGCGAGAAAATTTTAATGTCTTCATCACCTAACGTTCTCTTTCATGATATCTTGTGAAGTTTTTCTTGTTTCCGCTCTATGCATTGAATATTGTCAGTGAGCTGCGTTCTTGAAGCCTAATGAAGGTGGCATTACCTTTTCGGTTGAAACAAGTACGATTTCTTACTTTGTATTATTTGTGCAAATATGCACAGCTTTTCCACTTCATATTTTTCCTTTTTTTTACCGAGTTAGCAAACTGAAGTTTCGTGAGACGTGTTACATTGCTTTCATTTTGGGTGATCCGTCTCTAAGAGGAAATGAAACGCACACTGATCGAATTCAATATCTCATCAGCTGAGACTTGTAACTCCCACAGTACTAATATACAGTACAGAACAGCAGAAATTTCAGAGATTATACAGCATAGAACTATATGGTATATTACTGAAGTCTGGCACGTCACGTGGCACGTTGCTAGGCTCGAAAAGACGCGTTTGAGTCCTGACCATGGCGCCACATCTTGACAGGGGCGCGCTTAGATTTAGATGCTTGCTAAGGAGCCCCGGGGGGCCGAAATCAACGTGCAACCCACCACTGTGTTTGCCTCGTTATCGCGTCGTAGATTCCGCACGTGAAACTCGAGCAATGGTATCAGTATGTATACAATTCGAGTACCACCTGTTTTGCCGAACAGTTGCTCCGAATGCGCTGTTACAACTCCACTCGCTTGAAGTAGATGAGTGCTAATGATTGATTTTTTCCCCACCCAGCCTCAGGAAATCGGAACCAAGGGGGGAGGAGAATGGTGCGTGTGGTGCTTGCCGCCGTGCTGCTAGCGGCGTCGGTGGTGGCCGTTAGCGGTGAGTGTCATCCTGTTTCTTCGTTTTAATTCCTCTTTGCGTTACTAAAGGGCAATATTTCTTTTCAAGGATTCGTATTCAACACACATTTTATTACACTCAAGAATTGGCAAGAACTCAATCGACTAAGCGAACAGTTTCAAACATGATCGCTTCCCGCTGAGAACATAGGCGCAGCATATCGCCACACGCGTTTCTTTTTTCGAGTTTGCTGCGTTCGGTTTACACTCCCAAAGAATTCCAGCAATGCTTCCAGCAAGGTTTGAGAAGCTTTGCGATTTTAGTAGAGCGTCTTAAGATTGTGCACGGCACGCGAACAGCCAAGTTTATTTTGAAATTACGCAGCCACCAGCTTTAACGCTAGAATCTTTGATAGCACATGTATGAAAGCCGGCGCGTTTTACCACTTGTCAGTTTATTGACAACATATGTTTCATACACTGGTATTAGTGTACAGTGTGCATTGTTTGCTGCAGTTTGAGTTCGCGGTTCGTGACCACAAGTTCGGCCAAAAAAAGAATTTCATCTTTAAGACGCCGACTGCTGCCTTCGTCCATGTCTTGACTCTGTGACAATATTGTGAAGATGCGAGTCGATTGGCAGCAGGAGGGAAGATGTGGCAGGGCAGGCACTCAATTACATCTGATTTGATGATGAAATTTCTGCAACAGCAAACCAGTTTGTGGAAGAGAAAGTTTCTGAGGGCAGCCCGCTGGGTCAGTGGTGTGTGTGCCTTTCTGTTGTAATGCCGCTCATATCTTTAAAACTCTGTCACGTGGTTGGGACAGCGAAGAAGGTTGCAGCAAGACAGGTAAATGCGATACCCTTTATTTGGGTGATCTTGCACTTTTATATGAGAACTCGAGGGACGAACGGTTAACGCTGCCACTGACTGTGGCGAAAAACAATGTCAGAGTAATTTGGTCTGCAGAAAGACATGTTAAAATTAATACAGCTGGCGTGGAATCCTCAAGCCGTAGCACCGTTCATCACGTTATCTGCAGAACAAACGGAACTGTACGCTTTTGCGTGCTCATGACTATCAAACATTTTAAATGATCTCGAATGTTCCCAGACATACAGGTTGGTTTGCGCACTGCAGTAATTATGCCCGTAGTGCACCAGTTACATAAGAGTAGCAAAAGAAGCATTGGGAGAATATGATTGCAGTTGTAAGCGTGAGTAGAAATGTTCCAACAAATATCAGGCGTCTTATGTTTAGTTGTGCCATGTTTTCATATCACTGTTTTCCACACTGCTCTTCCTTCTCTGGCAAATAATTGATCTTTACCATAATCAAGGTTATGCTTCAAAATTGCATATAGGTGCTGAATATATCGTTCAGCCAGAGTAAATTGTTGCATGGGCCGTTTGTAATAAATCACTAAAAAACTGGTTTCTTAATTTCACCTACGCTTTCCCGTCAACAGGCCAGTTCCAGCGATACAGGCAGCGTGACTTTGGCTACCCGGAGAGGCAGAGATTGGACGTCGTCCACTCGGCCGAAGTACCTGCTCCCGCCGCAGCCCCCGCCGGCTACAAGGACATCAGCCGCAGCCATGGTGGCGTCTACGTCGAAGAAATGTCCAACAGCTACGTCTTGGGCGGAAGGAGGCGGCGACGTAATCGCTTCAGGCTTCTTGATGTCCCCAATAATCAGGGTAAATGATCTGAAAGATCTCACGCTTTGTTTTACTAAGTATGCTAACATAACAAGCTCGAATCCTCGCGTTGTTACAGTAAAAACAGTCGACTTCACCATGATAAGAAGTACCATGCGCCAGAGGATGTCGTCGTAAGTGATATAAAATATAACACTCAAATCCCATTGTTTATGCCACAGTCTCTAAACGCAGTTGTCAAGCGCAAGACTGTTCATTATACTTATTTCTCAAGACTAAAAGGGATTTTTCGGAAATCAGTACGACAAATTCGTAAAAGTAAACGACCAGTAAATAATACTTTAGCGAGAAACTTAGCCCCTTTGATGCTGCCCACGACTGTACAGCCATCAGCACGTTTACCTCGAATGCTCCTCAGCGTGGCCTGAACTATATAGTTTAACTAATGCCATCCATGAAGCACTGGCCGCTGTGGCCGAGGTAGTACTTCGGTATACTTATTAATTGTAGTTGACATAAACTGTGTGGGCTGTCCCCACACTTGCACTACTACCTTTCCAAGTTTTTTTTTTTTTCGCATAGCCACAGATCAGAACAACCTGCCTCACCGAATTACCACCCTAGCCAGCGCACCCCCATTTACACAAGGGATATCTTATGATCTTTCTGAATAACAAAACACAATGTCATTTTCATCATTCCAACTGCTTGTGTATATCACACAATTATGTTCGCATACACCCCTGTCTTGTTTATTATTGCTTGTTCAAATGTTATTTCTAATAATGTCTATCAACATATGCGAACCCACCCTTTAGGTAATGACCCTGTTTGGCTTTTATGTAATAAAATTGATGAAAGGAAATAACATGCATGAGTAAAATCTCGGCAGCAGAACCCAAAGCAACGTGGCGCTTGCGTCAAACTGTTTCGAGACACTGCGGACCGTTCAAAATGCGCTTCCTGACAACTGTACGTAAGGAACAATATTCCGTGTACAGTATCATGTGGTGTATTGTGTCACCCAATCACTTGATCCTGTTAATACATTGGAATATGTTTCCTCGTATGCACGCTTTTGATGATTCACTATGAAGTCATCATATATTGCGGTGGGCTGACGCCGGATATACTTCAAAACTCTGTTGAGAGCTGGAAATCTTGTTTTTTGTTTGTCTGTTTTTGTTTTTCTGTTTATTTCAGGAGAGGAGTCACTACAGTTGTCTCCCTATATAAATAAAGCAGCAAAAAATATTTTACCTTCAGGTCGTCTTAAGTGAGTGCCTAGGAAACCGAGTGACTTTTTCGACAATGAATCTCATCTATCTTAAAGTAAAACAAGCTACGCAATGCAATCAGGATCGCCATTTATTTTTTGGGTCTTTTTTACCTTCGTTTTGTTGCCCACTATAATTATGTACGAACAGGCTCAACTCCACATGCCTTTTATGCATCATCATGTCCCTTTATACGCCTTTTTTCTGCTTACATGCTTGTCGAATCCATGCCTAATAGATAGTCAATCAAAATTTCTTACCGCTACACGTGCACTTTGAGTGAAGTACATAGTGGCGAAGGGACGATGAGGGTCACGTAGAGTTGCGGTATATATTTGCATCGGCATTGTAGTGAACCTGACTGATTTCACGTGCTTATAATGCAATCGCCACTTGTAGCCCTACCATTGTGACTTGCAATATAGGGTGGTGAAATGCATACGTTTGAATGAACTTTGTACCTAATTGGTAAAGAAATAATGGCTACCTGAAAGCAAATATTGCCGGTCACTACGGCAACGAGAAGGCACATCAATCGCTACTACTCTTGGAACGTAAGACACTGCATGCAGCATTCCGTACAAATAAACTCTTTAATTAGCTTTTTTTTTTCGCCATGGACGATGCATTACAGAGGAAGTAGGACACTAGAAAAACAAACTTTTGACCAAGTTCTGGCCGCCCACACAGTAGACGTGAAGGGACAATTTGGTACATGGTTCATATATAGTAATGGATTAGCATATAAAAACAATTCCCAATGATATTGCATATAAACATTAACAGACACAACGTAGCAGCAGCTATATTTGGACTAACATGAGAGATTCTAATGCAGCTGTGTCAATAGACGCTATAATGTTATGTATTTACATCTCGCTCATTATTGCTATTTCTTAACGTATTGTTAGTTTTTTATTCTTTGTAACCAAAGGAAAATACTATCATTCTACCGCTCCGCTTTATTGACTCTAGTTACCAATACGTAGCCAAGTCTTTTGTGTTTTTTTTTTCGGTGATTAACACTTTGACCTTCCTCTTTCAGGTCCAGTCGGGGGACAGTTGGCCCCACAGCCTCAGATGCCGGGACAGAACAGTCAAGGCTACGGTCTGATGGGCTCTCTTGATCAGGCCAAACTGAATAGCCAAGGACAGGGCGCGAACGTCGCACAGGGACGTACTGGGGCACAGGGAGCAGCAGGACAATCGGGAGCCCATGGTGAGCAATATCAAAACACTGGGCTGTATTTCTTTTACCCCCCCCCCCCCCTTAAAAAATGATTCAAGTAAACATGTTGACTTTCATTGAAGACCATTATATTGACTTCGTAGACTCGGGGGAGGCATGATTTCCCAGTAGAGAGTTAGTATTGCGTTGTGACTGTTATCTAAATCCCACTGACTGCAGGTCAAAAGCCTCTCCCATGTTCGCCAATAAACTCGGTCATATGTCTGCGGCGGCCACGTTATCCCACAAAGCTAGATCTCACCTTTCACATCACAATTATTTGCAGGCTCTAGCAGTTGGGTTCGCTGGAAATCCAGTCTGTTACTCCAAATAACCAGCGGACGTCTTTGTTTTGCGCTACGTGCCCCACCCAACCCTCGTTCTTCACGATTTTGATTAAAATGTATATAACACCCGTATAATCTTTTAACATAGGTGTCCTTTGCACTTTTACCCATAATAAGACATAGGGAAGCGCTTGCGTGTAGAGAAGCAATATGAATTTGCGTCTGCTTTTACGCGCTGCGTCTCAGCAAAAAAAAAACTTCAACTACGTTGTGCTTTGCCATCCGACTAGTCAGCGTGCATTCGTTCGTTTCAACGACCGCGCGCGCTTCAGCTGCCCTTGGCCCCTCCCTACACAAGTCCTAGAAGGCTGGCCTTATGCTTTGGTCAAGCTTCCAAATTAATTTTGACACCAAGTTCTGACATGAATTATGTCGTAATAGCCATTCATCTCTCAGACTGATACCTAAATCACTCAAACAGGTGATATCAGTAATCTAGAGTATTCCTTAGTTGTGGCAAGTCCTGACGCAAGCTGAGTGCTTAGATTGTCATTCAGTTGTTGCTGATTTTTAACTATTAGATGTCACAAAACTCACGCTTGGTAATAAAGTTGCATGCGATAAAAATGGTGTGTCGAAGGCATCGTTAACAAAAGAGAATCACAATAATTGCATATAGTTTTGTAAGGGCGAATACACATTTGAAAAAGAAAACAGAAAAAAACATGCCAGGGCTTTTCATGCATTCGCCTAAGATGGCTAGAAGGTGAAAGTTTACTTCTCCTCGGTATATGTACTAATCTTCCCCGTCCCCCTCCGAAAGCTTTAGGCACCCTTGTTCTTCGCACTTGCATAGACACATATGTCTGGGGTGTGGACCCATTCCAACACTCTTTCACATCATGTGGGAGTGTTCAAGCACGGTGAAGAACATGACATATATGAACATATGACATATGAGACGAATGGAATGCGCTGCTCTCTAGCTGGCTTTGGAAGATGAGCTGCGGCTGATCCAAAGAGCCGGACTGATGAGCTCGTGCCAGTGGCGCCTTGGAACAGGGGCACCAACCTGTTGGACAGAGTACGCTCTTTATCCTTCATATTTTCTACGGGACACTGGAGTTCTAACCTGTCTGGTTTGTGTGTGTAATAAAGTTTTCTGCTATTAATACTACTACTGCCAGAAGCACACCTCCCCTTCGTTGCGCGCACTAGTTCCGTTTTCGGCTCATGCATCTTTGACCGAGCAACGATGTCATGTGATGACGTCCTCTAATGAACGTTGGTGGGTGGGGGGGGTGCTAAAGGGGTACTCGCCCCCCTCAAGCCGCACCAGTCCTTGTTCCCTACCCAAGCTACACCAGAGCACTCCACCTTCCCTAGTCGTGATGTAACGCGAGTTTGCATCCCCAAGAGAAAATGCTGCCGTTGACCATACGTCCTCCTCTGATATAACACGAGGTCATGGTGGTGCTAGCTGATAACGTCGTTCTGTGACTTCATCACGTGGTAATTTTTCAATCAGTTGTGTTGACGCCACAGGCGACAGAGGTCAATCCTGGTGTTTTGTGATACATCAGAGGACATCTGATATATCTGAAATTCCCACGTCTTCACTGCGTCTTCACTCTGCTCTCGAACCAGGTCAACCGGGACAACCAGGACAGCCTGGAAATGTGGGACCGGTTGCTCCACCTGGGGCTCTAGGACAGCCGGGGCCGACGGGAGGCTTGGGCGACCCGCAAGGTACTTCATTTATCGATCTTGTACTGAACACGTTAAATGCCCTCAGTCGCAAGCGTCCCGAACAAAGAAGAATAATAGAGTTCTTGCATATTTTCAAGAAATCAATCAACATAAACAAACATATTCAAAACAGAACACAATCAACAATAATCTAATCTGCTAGCCTGCCGTCATTTTTACATCTATCAAAACTTCCAGCGTTGTTCCTAGTGGCCGCGTCAATTCCTGCATGAACTTAGTGTTAGCGTTCCAAGCGCAATTAAAGTAGAATTACAGTTTAAAAAAATTGAGGATGCTTGGGCTTCGCCTTCAAAAGTAGGTCATGAAAGCGTAATCCCGGCCTCGCTCGCATCGTTTTGTGAACAGCTGGCTTGCTTCAGTTCTTGCCACGCCCCGGTGATCTAATGGCTAAGGTACTCGGTTGCTGACCCACAGGTGGTGGAATCCGCTCCCGGCTGCGGCGGCTGCATTTTTGATGGAGCAGCTGCATTTTCGACAGAGTCGAAAATGCAGCCGCTGGAGTAGCAGCTGACGGAGCCGAAATTGCTGTAGGCCTATGTGCACCTGCGATACAGTAGTGGTGCAGGCTCTTCTCTTCTCACAATATGTAGGCCTATGTGCTCAGATATGAGTGCACGTTACACAACCCCAGCTGATCGAAATTCCCGGAGCCCTCCACTACAGCCTCTCTCGTAATCATACGGTGGTTTTGTGATGTTAAACCACACATATCAACACCATGTTTCGATTATTGGTACACGCCTCAACCACGCAGAAAAAAAGTGAACGACCATGCGTATAACATTGGCTGTTTCAAGTACCATTGAATGCCCCTGTGGAGGATCCACTGAACGTCCACAGGGCAACACGTGAGCTTGCGCAGTGGTACACTTTGTTGATGGTTCTGCTGCTGATGATAAAATATCTGAGCTCTCTGTGATGGGTGGGCCTTTATTACACTGAATCCGTTGCTCAATTGAGATCTTCTGGCGCCTGGCGTGCATCTATGTTTCCGCCGCACCACATAGGATATGCTAATGAGTGTCCTTACAATACATGCATGATATTCATACCATTTGTTTTTTTTTCTAAGCACTTTCGAAAAGTCTCGTGGCACACGGCCGGGGTTCGATCATTACTCGGACTTATAAATAGTTGTTATTTACTTAATTTGCAACTTTCTTGATTTTTTGGCCACGGCTCTTTTTAAATCACTTTTTAAACACACACACAAAAAACGAGAAAGTCACGCAGCATTAGAAACACTTGAGGGAGTGAGCAAGAGTCCCTTGCAAATGCATTATGAAGTCGTCCAGATGGCTGTACGTAGGCTGCTACTTTTAATAATAGAAAATGTTGGTATTTAACGTCGTAAGCCCACCTAAAGTATATGAGAGTCCCCTTAGCGGATGGCTCTTAAATTTCAACCAGCTTGAGTTTTTGTTCTAACGTGAACAAAAATATAAGCAAATAGGCCTTTTCGCATTTTTGCGTCTATCGAGAACTCTTTTTATGGGTATGTATATTGTCATCCATCCACGATCCACGATCTTTTTATCGAGAACTCTTTTTTATGGGTATGTATATTGTCATCCATCCACGATCGATTTTGCGCTGCTTGCGAGATAAAAATAGTTGAGCACTGAGAAGCAACGCTGTTTTCGTGGCAACTAATGAACGTTAGCACAAAAGTGTATGCATGACCAACAAACCGCAGACACACAAGCCACAGCCTGTGTTTAAGCACACAACCTTATAGTACCTACCAATCAAAACAGTTTTGATTATAAATGTTGCACTGAGCTTTCGGCGTTTTCTTGACAACGCTGTTACCGATAGATAAGCTTTCCGTTGTGCTTGAGAAAAGAGGTCCCACAAAGCTTGGCTCTTGGTTTCTTCAACATTGTATATATTCGTCACCTATGACGCTAATAAAGCTAGAATTTTTAAAGATGAATTGATATTTGCTCGGGCGATATTGCGTAAGTAAAACGCCTTTTTAAACCCCTATAAACCCCCTTCATCCTAATGAAAAACTTGCACTCATTTTGGAAGAATGTTGCCATCATTTGAAGTGCTGCAGAGACATCTATAATCCTTATGCTGAAAAAAAAAATATTCTAACCCATACCTCCTCTGTATTTTGTCCTTTTCGCTAAACACAACTTCAAAGCGAGGCATTTTCGCATAATGTGTAAACAAAACAGAGTAATCTGCCAAATTTGACGTTTAACATGCGCCACATCCTCCCCACCAACTTTCCATAGTTACTGCGTGAAAAGGCTTGTGCATGCAATTTTCTGTGTGCAATGTGAAAACTTTTTGAAGTGAAACGTTTGCGAATGCACATTTGAGTGGTGGGGTCAAGAGCGAAAAATCTGGTGCCAGCAAGCCTACTTAAGTGCGGCCTTCGAAGGTGTATCGACAGCGTGCGTGTTCTTATGCGCAGTTTTCTGCGCATTTAGCTGGGCTACTTGGCTCTGTATGTCGACAATGTAGATATGCTTTGAAGACGTGGACACAAAAGAAAGGAAACACACATGCGCATTGTCTATCCCCGTCGCTTCGCGGTCCGCGTCTTCAAGGCTCACCCACATTATCGACCATTTTTTTCTGAACTGACGCTATCTAGATAATGAATCTTTTGCGCATGAAGGACGAAGACACACACTAAATTTTCACAAGGACTGGCGCAGTTTCTTCATCAAGCCCAGTTTTATCTATTGTTATCTCCATCTTGGGCTTGTCTTATCAGCCCAATTCTGATAGATGAATGAGACCATTTTATTAATTGACTTGTTATTTTCAATTCCGAATTTCATTGTAGCCTCTATATGAACGCGTGACCAAAAGAAAAAATGAAAGAAAAAATTGTATGGAACGTAGGTGCAGTACTTCGCTTGACCGCCTTTCTGCGATAGAGAAACGTTCATAAACTTTTTTATTAGTAAAGGTCTCCACCTTATTTTGAACAGCGTGCATTGTTTTACACTGTTGACAACACTTAAGAGTTTGTAATTGTGACCTCCAGGACCCGAAAATCGCAACCTCGGTGAGAACACGCCGATCCAACCAGCAGCTGGTAAGGCAGGGGCCCCGGGGGCTGCTGGAGCTCCAGGCCAACCAGGTCAACCAGGACAGCCAGGACAGCCAGGTCAGCCAGGGCCGCCAGGTCAGCCCGGCCAGCCGGGACAGCCAGGCACTCACGCACCACCAATAGGTGATCAGCGTTGCAGAACTGCGTGCATTGGTCTACTATTTTAAACACTCTTAACATATTCGTCCCCATGAACTCCAGGTCCCGAGCATCGTGGCCACGGTGAGAACATGCCGGTTCATCCAGCGGCTGGTAAGCCAGGAGCCCAGGGTGCTGCTGGAGCTCCAGGACAGCCGGGTCAGCCGGGTCAGCCGGGACAGCCAGGCAATCGCGCACCACCTGCAGGTGATCAGCTTGGCAGGAGGGACGCCAACGAAGCTGGTTCTGCGGGCAAGGATCAGTCGGCATACACGGGTCTTCCGGGTCTGCCAGGAGAACCCGGTCTTCCAGCGGTACCACAGAACCCGTCCGTAGAAAGTCGCAACTTTCCCGAGGGTCGGGGTGGCACGCCTGGAGAGCCTGGTCGTGCGGGGAAGGATGGTGAGTAGCACAACAGGGGTCTATACTACGTTTCAAAGATCATTCAAAAGCTTGGTTAATTAGCGACTCCAAAGTATTCACTGCAACTCACTACAAATGCGGTCAAAGTGACGTAGCCGCTTCGACACCTATGTAGGTGGCATCTTCATTGTACACTTACATCGCATAACAGATGTGCGCCAGTTCACTGTCAATAAATCCTTAACTTCCGGTAAAGGGGCCAGAAATGTTGCAACCCGATGCGTCACGACGAACAAACCACAATACGGCAATCGTGCTTTATTGCGCATACTTCCTTTTGAGCGAGTTAAAGCTCACATTGTCTAGGTATGCTTGACTGTGGCGCAAAGTATATTTCCTAAAAAAACAGGGAAAAAGCGAAGAGAAGCAAAGTGCCGCCCTTTCTTCTTCTTGTGTCCTTTTTCGCAAATCGCATTTTGCGCCATAGTACAGCCTATGCAAGCATGATTCATCGGCAGTATGGGCTTGTAATTGGTAAACTGGTTGATCTCCGCTCATTCGTTTTTAGGGTACACCGAAGAATCCACCTGCATAGCTCGCGAGACACCCTCATTTTCTTAATATTAAATCGTTAGGTGGGGGTAGACCTTTCCCAAACATACTCCATTTCATGCATCAGTTGCGGCTCTACGAAGGCTAGCGAGACTACTGGCCGTAAATACTCCGGAAACGTGCCACCAGAGCTGATCGCGGAGGCTGAGCACGAGACGCGCAGACTTTCGGTTGGTTCACACCTACTATACTAGCACTAGTCACCCGGTAAAGATTTACGCAAAGTGACTGGTTGCGAATGGCTGCTTTAATCGCAAAGCAACTGTGTTAGCTCAGGCCCTCACTGCTACGTTTTAGGCCATGCTACCGCAGTAGTGAACATCTGAGCGAATCATACCCACAGGAACAGGACGTCAGCAAAACAGCACATCGCCGAGGTGATGGGTAAGCTCGAGGTATATGCGAGCAAACTTGAATTCTGCGAAGTGGCGGCCCCAAATCACACACATGTGTTAGCATCGGTCATCTTGTCAATTTTTATCGCCGGTCCGAAGGTTGCCCCAGCAGCGAGAACAACACCTTTAAAAGAGTCTTGACACATTTGGCTGGCGAGATGTCTTGCATGGCTCCCACAGCGTTGCACCCGAAACATTACATGAAGTACTGCTGTAAATGTGAAAATTGCAAGGCAACAGCGCTTAAACACACAGAAGTAGGCGCTGTTTTTTTACCATCTCAACGACATGACTTCGTAATGACCGTCACACGTGCGTTCTCTGGTGTTTTTCCAAGTGTTAACCACGCGGTGTGACCCGAGGCCGAATTTTCGTTATCGCGCGTCAGCTTTGCGCTTGCAAACACACACACCACACGGGTGTGTGGTGTGTGTGTGTGGTATATTATATATATATATATATATATATATATATATATATATATATATATATATATATATATATATATATATATATATATATATATATATATATATATATATATATATATATATATGGCACAACGGGAGCGTTGTCAACAAAGATAAATATATTTATTTCCCAACAGTGTCGGGAGGGGTCCTCCCTCCATCAGGGGATGAGTTACACTTACATGAACTTCCAAACTTCGGTGCTGCCGCGTCCCTCTCGCCTTGAAAAATGCTTGCGAGAGTGAGAGAGAACTAAAAAAAGAAAAAAAGAGAAGAAAAATGAAGAAAGGAAAGTAAGAAAAAGCACTGTGAACACTGAGCACGAAACCAAATGTCGGTGTACGATCTCCCGTGCTGGCCAGTTCTCCACGTGTGTCGGGCAACCCATATATATATATATATATATATATATATATATATATATATATATTAGCGTTGACAGCTGAGTTTGTTGACGCATCAAATTAAAAAATTAAATACAAAGAAGCGGTAAAACACACACACACACACACAGATATATATATATATATATATATATATATATATATATATATATATATATATATATATATATATATATATATATATATATATATATATATATATATATATTGTAGCGAAACGTCGGGGTTGTTAGGCGCATCGGTTCTCCAGTGGACACGCATGCGCCGTCGCGCTTCGAGAACATTCAACAGCTGACAGTGCATGCGCCGTCGCGCTGTATATATTGTAGCGAAACGTCGGGGTTGTTCAAGTTAGGCGCATCGGACGACCAGGGAGACGAATAAGTGTGGGTGAAACTCCGCGGAGGCAATCGATGAGGCGCCAACACGATGATTTCGGGGAGCACTCATTAGGGGTTTATTTAGCTAACACAACTTCAATTTACAAAATGCACTGGGTCACAAAGACAAAACATAGAAAATGGTGGCGTACCCCTCGGCCTGCATAGCTGGTCTCCGGTGGTGAGATCCGCTGTTGACCCCGACTCCGCTCACTTTTCAAATTCAAACATCCTCTTTTTAACCCTTGGTCGAACAAAGAGTCTTCACAAAAACCAATCATATGTTGGGACTCGCAGCATCACAACCAATCACAGAAACACTTTCATAAAAGGCACTACATTTGTAAAAACCTCGTCCCCAAAATGAAACACGCAAAGGGATAGGTCCTCCGCACGTGACACTCTCTCCCATGCCAGGCCGTGCTGCCCAACATTACTCGTGCTGCCTCCTTCGGCCGACTACCGTCGGCGGCCGTTCCCACGCTCGGGCCCCGTCAGTTCTTTCATTAACTGTTGCTTCCTAGAAGCGTCCTTAAGAGCGATGGATACACCATTGGGCTCCGTGCGCTTACCAGGTGTACATGCGACAGCGAGGCGTCCCGACATCCTAACAACAGCGCGGGAGAATATGGTCGTTTACCTGCCGCCACTATGTCTCGGTCAGGCTAAGTGGTCGCGTCCCCATGTCATTCTGAATGACACGCGTGCCTGTTAACAATGGCTTAAACTCAGACGGTGGCGCCGGACCTGCCTCTTGCTAGACGCTTTTCCGAGTAAGCTTTCCCCTTCTAATCCCGAACGGGGGCGACCTTGACTGCTCCGCTTGTGAGCCGTAAAAGAACAGGGTTCTTCGCGAAACCTTGTTCTCGCGACACCTCCCCCCTACGAAAAAGAGTGTCCCACTCGTTTAACTGCAAAACACGACAAGAAATAGACTAATCATACAAAAAGGTTTTGCATTCAACAAGGATGTGAGATGGTTATTTAAAGACACTTATGCATGTGTATAAAAGGTGAGAGGCTAAAAAATATACATAAAAACAACAGATGAAAAAACAAAACAAAATCATTGGGCACAGAAATATATAGGTTCACTCGTCGGTACTGCAATACAACTCAGTGTCCGTTTCGTAAGCACTGACATTCTGTTGTGCGTTGTTATTACTTGAAAATGTCTTCCAGTCCGAGTAAAGTTCAGTGTCCGTGTCGTAGCTTTCGCACTGCTGTACTGGAACACTGGTCTGTGTCCCGCGCACACAATGTTGCAAACGGGGTTCCTGACCCACTCGCGAACCGCACTCACGCACATCACCATTGGAGCCGCACTCGCGCACAACACTTCGATGCAATCCGTGGTCATCTCTCCTTGCACTGCACTCGCGCACAACACTTCGATGCAATCCGTGGTCATTTCTCCTGGCACTGCCCTCGCGCACATCACCACCGAGATCGCGCACCTCATGATTATCATCAGACTCATCGTACGCGTCGTCGGCATCGGAGCGCAATCGAACGTGGCAGGGCTTTAAACGCGCCACATTCACAACGTCACGTTTTTTCCCAGTTTGGTCTACCACCTCCCAGTTGTTCTCGGCTACCCGGCGCACAAGCCGGAAAGGTCCGTGATATTTGTGAAGAAGCTTCGTCGTCTTCCCTTTCGCCCGGGAGGGAGTCCACAAGTACACCAAGTCACCCTGATGATAAACAACACTTCGTCGCCTAGCATCATAGCTGCGCTTGTTCTTCTCCTGCTGACGCTTCTCCCGTTCATTTACTATTTTTCGAGCCTGCCGCAGCCTGCGGGCCACTTTCATTGCATCCAGGGTGTAGTCGAATTCGCGTTGCGCGCCCGACTCTACATCCACCGGTAGTGTCGGTTCATGTCCGTGAAGAAGAAAGAAGGGAGTGAATCCAGTCGTCTCGTGGGTGGAAGAATTGTATGCAAAAAGAACGTACGGTAGGAATTCATCCCAGTCGCGGTGGTGTGAGGAAACGTACATGCTGAGCATGTCAGCCAACGTGCGGTTAAAACGCTCGCACAAGCCGTTGGCCTGTGGGTGGTATGCTGTTGTGGTGGCATGCTCGCTACCCACGAGGCGGAATATTTCTTCGGTCAAGTTGGCGACAAAGTGCTGCCCACGATCGCTTATTACTTTCTCCGGGGCACCATGACGTAGGACGATTTGTTCGACGAAAGCTCTTGCTGCTTCTGCGGCAGTGGCCACTGGACACGCGACAGCCTCGACCCATTTCGTATGGTAGTCGGTAATCACGACGATGTAGCGGTTCCCTGCTTTGGATTTAGTGAAAGGCCCAATGAAGTCCATGCCCACCTGCGGAAAAGGTCGACCTGCAGGTGGGATCGGTTGGAGGAAACCGACCGGCCTCCCCGGTGGTTGCTTTCGTGTCTGGCAGTCGGGGCAGGAGAGAACGTACTTGCTTACGTACGAGAACATCTTTGGCCAGAAATATCGGCAACGAACTTTCTCCCATGTGCGCTTGACACCTAAGTGGCCTGCCGTGGTGGCGTCATGGCAGTACCTTAAAATCTCAGATCTCAAGCTCTTGGGGACAACGAGCGCCGCACGATCCTCCTGAAACAATTTCGCCCTTCGATACAGTACACCGTCGATCAACCGAAAGCTCCATGCCGTTCTTTTAGTTTTCCTGACAACGGGCGCATCCGGGTGCTCGAGGTGCTGCATAATTTCTTTCATCCATGGGTCTGCCCTCTGCTTTTTTCTAACATCCACCTGATCCAGAACCAGCAAGGGTAAGGGGTTTTCTTCGCTTACAGGCGCGGGATCATGAGGAAGGCGGGAAAGCGTGTCGGCATTTCCATTCTTGAGGCCAGGGCGGTGTCGCAACGTTATGTCAAATTTCTGAAGCAACAGAGACCATCGCATAAGACGACCGTTCGGATTCCTTACTTTCATTAGCCGAGCCAGGCTGGCTTGGTCAGTCACGACCGTGAACTTAGCACCAAAGACGTATGGCCGAAACTGTTCGCAGGCGTACACAACGGCGAGGCATTCTTTCTCAGTTGTACTGTAGTTCATCTCAGCCTTGTTAAGGTGGCGGCTGGCATAAGCGACCACTCTCTCTTGAGTTCCAATTTTCTGTACAAGCACGGCACCAATGCCGTAATCACACGCATCAGTGTGCACCTCTATCGGCTTTCCCGGCTCAAACTGACGCAGAATTGGGGCTGTGATCAGCTTCTCTTGGAGGGATTGCATGGCCACTTCGCATGCCGCATCCCAGACGAAAGGAACATCCTTTTTGGTTAAGTTGGTCAGAGGTCGAGAAATACGAGAGAAATCTTTGATGAATCGCCGATAGTAGTTACAGATTCCGAGAAAGCTCTGTACACCTTTCTTGTTTCGTGGCTTGGGGAATTTTTCGATCGCTGCTACTTTGTCTGGGTCCGGCCGGATGCTTTCACCTGTCAGAATGTGTCCATCCAAGATATTTGATCTCCTGGCGGGCGAAGCTGCATTTCTCGGACTTCAGTCGTAAGTGTGCCGCGTCCAAATCCGAAAACACACTTTCCAAATCTTGCAAATGAGAGGCCATAGTCTTCGAGAAAATAACAATGTCGTCCAAGTAGGCCAAACAAACTCTCCAGAGAAGACCACTGAGGACTTTGTTAATCATTCTCTGAAATGTGGCAGGGGCGTTGCACAGGCCGAAAGGGACAACATTGAATTCGTACAGACCGGGTCCACAAACAAATGCGGTCTTTTGCTTATCTTCCTCCATGATGTCCACTTGCCAGTAGCCTGATGTTAGATCAAGTGTGGTGAAGTTTTTTGACACCTGTAGCACGTCGAGAATGTCATCAATTCGTGGCAGTGGGTGCACATCTTTTTTAGTGACCTCATTGACTCTGCGGAAATCGACGCAGAAACGCCAAGTCCCATTTGGCTTCTTCACGAGGACGACAGGTGATGACCAAGGACTGTGAGACTCTCTAATTATCCCATCGCGCAGCATTTCTTCTACTTGTTGCTCAATCTGTTGTCTCTCAAAAGGGGAATGACGATATGGGTGCTGATGAATTGGTCGAGAATCGCCTGTGTCGATCACATGTTCAGCGACATGAGTCTGCCGGATGGGGTTGTCACTGCTCGTAAATAGATGGCGGTAGTTCTCAATGGGCGACAGCAGTTCATCCCGCTCAGATGGCTGTAGGTGATCCCCAGTCTCTATGTCAAACTCTTGAGGCACTCGATCGTTCTCGGGGGCCGTGATTGCCAGCTGTGCGTCATGAATAGATGAAGCCCATCCAAGCTTTGTTCCGCTGAGCAGGTTTACTGGCGACATGGTAGGATTAGCTATGCGAATGAGGCCTCTCCCATGCACAATCCTCGTTATTGTGCGTGCAACCTGAAGTCCGTTTCTGAGCGTGCTGTTCGGTTCAACGAGGTGAATTCCGTCCTTTGCGACCTTTACTTCAGTAGCGGCTTCTGTGCGAGGTTCAATGCGAATTTGCTCGTGGCACCGCACTGTAAGTACATCATTATGTTCGGGGGCACTTGAGTCTATCCGTCGCCGGAAAATTTCACCGTTTAGTTGCAGCTCTTTTTTGGAGAAATCAATGAGAAGCCGGGCTGTTGACAAAAAGGAAGACCACCGAGTAGCTCGTACGGGCAGTCCTTGACCACTAAAAACGTCTCGTGAACTTTGGTGGTGCCAAATTCAATTTTTATTTCAGCTTCACCATTGGGGGTGAGCAAGCCTCCGCCAATTCCTCGGATGAATATGTCTTTTCTCGATTTGAATGAAGCACATATTTTGTTAGCTAATTCTTCTGAGATGACATTTACGGATTAGCCGGTGTCAATTACAAGTTTTGTTTCTGTACCGTTGACTCGTGTGGGGACTGTGAGAAGCTGGCCTTCCGACAATGTGCCGATGGGGTGGCCGGGCTGGCCCCCTAGGCCCGGCCGTTCTCGTTTCCCGAAGGATTAGGCTGCACATTCTGACTGCCTTGGAGCTCCGCCTGATCGTTCCTGCCATCTCGGAACCGCTGCCAGCACTGTTGTGCTATGTGACCTATGCGGCGGCAAATCTGGCATCGGGGACGCCCGTCGTTCGCACGGGAAGTTCTCTGAGGCCAAGGCATTGGGGGGTCACGCACCTCGTCTTCGATGCTTTTTAGCCGGTCAGACAGCAAGGCGATTGAGTCCGCAATCGCTTTCAGGTCTCTTTCGCGGTCGGCAGCCTCCCGTGGGCAACGCGATTCGGCCGCGGCGCAGGTGGCGACACACGTAGGAGGAGAGTGCCCTGTCGCTGCGGCGGGTGCGAACCCTGCGGGATGCGCGATGTTTTGCATCCAAGACTGCAATCCAGTAGAATACTGGATGCCAATCGGTTGTGGCGCTGACGCACGGCTCATCAAAGCTGCCAGATTTATGCGTTGCAAAATTTGGAGGAATGCAGTGCAGCTCTCCGGGTTTGCGATTATCATCTTCTCCAGAATATCCGGACGCAAACCGCGCATAAGGTGCCGCAACCGATCATCTTCCGTCATGAACGGGTTCACTCTTGCACACAGCTGTACGACGTCATAGTAGTACTGCTCGGGGGTTTCAGACGGCAATTGGGTGCGGTTTTGTAGCCGCAAATGGGCGATCTCGACTGAGTGGCGACTCGTAAAGGACGTTTTTAGTAGCGTCGCCCATTCTTCCCATGTATGGGAGCACCGGTTAGAATTTGAGTGGTGTGCCACTTTTTCGCATCTCCGTCTAAAGCCAGATATAGAAATTTCACCTTCGTGGCTTGGTCCCAATTATTAAGCGACGCTACATGTTTGTAGCAAAGTAGCCATTCGGAAATAGATTCCTCCGGCGCGCCTCTAAAGGCTGGTGGTCCGACGAATGGTTTAGCTTGAGGGGTAGACATAGCAGAGAAGAAGGTAGGGGGTTCCGTCATAGTAGAGCAGTCAGGGGTAGGTTCCTGATATTTGTTGTTGACTCGGGGCATAATTTCAGAACGGGACTATCGTTACCGAGCAACCTCCACCACTTTGTAGCAAAACGTCGGGGTTGTTCAAGTTAGGCGCATCGGACGACCAGGGAGACGAATAAGTGTGGGTGAAACTCCGCGGAGGCAATCGATGAGACGTCGACACGATGATTTCGGGGAGCACTCATTGGGGGTTTATTTAGCTAACACAACTTCAATTTAAAAAATGCACTGGGTCACAAAGACAAAACATAGAAAATGGTGGCATACCCCTCGGCCTGCATAGCTGGTATCCGGTGGTGAGATCCGCTATTGACCCCGACTCCGCTCACTTTTCAAATTCAAACATCCTCTTTTTTACCCTTGGTCGAACAGTCTTCACAAAAACCAATCACATGTTGGGACTCGCAGCATCACAACCAATCACAGAAACACTTTCATAAAAGGCACTACATTTGTAAAAACCTCGTCCCCAAAATGAAACACGCAAAGGGATAGGTCCTCCGCACGTGACACTCTCTCCCATGCCAGGCCGTGCTGCCCAACATTACTCGTGCTGCCTCCTTCGGCCGACTACCGTCGGCGGCCGTTCCCACGCTCGGGTCCCGTCAGTTCTTTCATTAACTGTTGCTTCCTCGAAGCGTCCTTAAGAGCGATGGATACACCATTGGGCTCCGTGCACTTACCAGGTGTACATGCGACAGCGAGGCGCCCCGACATCCTAACAACAGCGCGGGAGAATATGGTCGTTTACCTGCCGCCACTATGTCTCGGTCAGGCTAAGTGGTCGCGTCCCCATGTCATTCTCAATGACACGCGTGCCTGTTAACAATGGCTTAGACTCAGACGGTGGCGCCGGACCTGCCTCTTGCTAGACGCTTTTCCGAGTAAGCTTTCCCCTTCTAATCCCGAACGGGGGCGACCTTGACTGCTCCGCTTGTGAGCCGTAAAAAAACAGGGTTCTTCGCGAAACCTTGTTCTCGTGAATATATATATATATATATATATATATATATATATATATATATATATATATATATATATATATATATATATATATATATAACGCTTCTAGCTGCACATTGCCGTCCCGGCTGTCGATGATTGTCCGACACATGCTGAATTTGCGACACTCAGGACTAGTCCAGGATGGCATTCTACATAAGCCCAATCAAGGGACCCCCGCACCATTTCAAAACTGTGTTGGGAAGCTTTGCGCCGTTATAAGGTATGCTCAATGCTCTGTGAAATGTGTAGCTTATGGTAATCGTTCCAATTTTAAGATTGCTGGCCATGGCAACGCCACCACACCAAGTTTATTCCACCCTTGTTTCGTTTTCATTTTTGTTGTTGATGTTTTTCCTTTTTTTTAAATCCCGGCATTGTATTGCGACACCACGTGTGCGTAATATCTGGTCCATAACTTGGTGTTTGCAACAGCCTAAAAAATGCAAGTGGACAGAACTGCGGCACGTCTGATGAAGCAGTGAATGAAGCTTTTCGGCAACACCTTGCTATCTCCGCTTTCGGAGTCGAAACCACACCAAAGGAAGTGAATAATGTTGATCATGCACGATATTCATGCAAGACGAGACGGAACGGGCGTGCAATTGATTTGGCAAAAGTAATATGGGAGACAACAAAGAATGTCCCTCTTATCTGGAGCAGTCAAGAGCTTATTTCATCATGACAATACGTGGCTTTTGCGAGCGTCACGGAATGTTCTGGAAATACGCGATAAAAATTTGCCAGGAGAAAAAAAAAAAGCGCGTTCGTGGTTCGAATTTTCACAAGTTGCTTTGAAGCCCTTCAAGCCAACTGGCTACAGCAGCACGTGCTTATTGGGTGCAACTTTGAACATTTGACGCCAGTCCATTAGCTTTCGAGTTCTTTCCAAGCACAGAGGGGTGAATTAATTTATTGTCTTCGCGAACCTTTGCCCAATGCTCCTGCCCCTCTCCTCGAGAAGCAAGACCAATCGAACTGCCCAGTACACTTGATTCCCTGGCGAATAATTCTTAGTGTGGCGTCAGTGCCATTACTATATTGATTTGGTTGGCGTTTACCATATAGATATGTTGGCAAGCGTCTGCTGCGTAAATTGAATATTACATATCAAAATGCCACCTCCGTAAATATAATTATTACTTTCGTTTATGTTTCGCGCAACGTCATGCCCGTCAGAGAAGCCATTAGGCGTGAACATGTAATGTCGGCTCCTAGGCACGTCTTAAACGCACCTATTTCACGAGTTTATGATGCAGTGTGTTTAATGCCTATGCCTTGAGGTAACTTTATTGTCTATGGCCCATTCATGCATTACGTGTCGACATGAGTGAAAGAACTTATTGTTCATTCTTCCTGCATAATCAGTTAGTCTTTCTCAACAGGAGCATGGAACAGTGTAAAACAATTTGCATGACACTTAGGTAGATGCTTGGACCAGTTGGTGGGATATTCTTGATATTGAAACAATCCTGGTGACCAAAAAGCAGTTAAATAACACACAACAGAGCTGACGTTGAAACTTTCGAAAAGCACATCATCAGTTATTCAGCGTGTCTCTTGAAATGCTGAACCCTGGCTCAAAGTATTCCATGGGCAGGAAAGTACAGGAAGGAACTTCTCCGTCTCGAGCAATTATTTCAAAAAAGGCTTTGGATGACAATTCAGAGGGGTATTTTTGTGGGTTTGGAAGGAGTGCTGTCGTCTGCCGTTTTATTGGTGTTATACTGTTTGCACTTTTCAAGGGTCACGTACTGAATGATTCACAGTGACACAAAGTACTCAACAATTTGACATTCGCAGCGCACGAACGGAACTTTTGGTGTGACGAGAACGCGCGTGGCAAAGGAAAAAGTTTGTACGATTGGGGACGAAGCACTGAATATTCTAACACTCTTTCCCCAACAACACTATACTAGTGGCCCACTTAAACTAATATGTCAGCACAGCAGACGTAGCAACTGCATCTTGAAAAGACCTCAATTTTACTGTTTTCAACAGGTCTACCTATTATGCAGTCTGTTTATTTTCTCTATTAAATCCCAAATGTGGGGCCCCAGGTTAAGTGTGAAGGAGTAAATAAAATTTAAAAGCCAGTTTCGTTTACATTCATTAACCGTTTTTACGTTATACATAGAAGGGTTCCTAACTATTTGGACGCTATATCAGGCAGTCAGCAGACTGGAAGCCTATCATTTTAGTCTACAGGGGCAAAGTACAAAACAGCTATAATTAATAATGATGACAATGGCGCAAATGAGCGCCGGCTATCAAAAAAACAAAAAAAAAACTTGAGACATTTCAAGTTGTTTTAGCATCAGGTGGAAGGAAAGGAGTGGTAGGTGAAAATGAAGAGGTACACCCACAGATGCAGAATTCGACGCCACTCTCCCCGAAGACAACTCTTCAACCAAATGATTTGGTTGTTCATGTAAATACACAAAAGGACACTGTACCATTACGATTAGGTTCAGTTCATTCTGTGCAATCATTTAAAGGGCGTCATCATTACTTGTCGCAGTGAAATCGCACATGATACTGCACGAAACCTTCATCGCAATTTGAGAAACTTGTAAAGCATCAGGGTTTGCTATTTATAGAAGAAACCTTTTGGTTACTCGCAAAATTTGTCGCGACTGAATGAAATGGATAATGAACATGGCCACCTACGCATATCCCAGTAAGCCTGCTTTTACAGAGCGTGCTTTTAGGGCAGTCGTATAATTAACTAAATAGTCTACCACCTCAACGGCCATCACTAAGAGCACACCGTCCACAATCATTCCTTCCCGCAGGAATGAATGGTACGCCAGGCAAGCCTGGAGGGCCTGGGCAGCAAGGCAAGCCGGGTGGAATGGGTTCACCAGGTGAACCAGGTGAGCCCAGTCATCGTTCTAAGGACGGTGGACACCCAGGAGTTCCAGGCACCCCGGGCCGTCCGGGCAAACCCGGCCCACCGGGTCTTCCCGGCGCTACGGTTACGGGCGCCGCCGCGGAACACGCAAACAAGCACCTCATCGATGCCAACACTAACGGCAACCCTGTGAACGATGCTGCTAAGGCGGGGCCGGACAAGAGCATACTCGCGACCAATGGCGGAAACTCTACGAACGTGGCGGCACTGAATGAGGTCCCCGCGCAAAACAGGCCACCGGGCCGATATCGCAGGCTCCGCCAGGCCAACAAGCGCCGACATAACAAGCATGGCCACCCACGACTGCGCAGCCTCAACCACTGAGGCACGGCTTCGAGACAGCGTGGCAGGACTTCATGGTGTGCTCCCGAAACTTGTGGGCAGAAGAAAGCAGTGACTTACCTGGCATTTAAGAACCTTCCATTTGCTCTATTTTCAGGAAGTAAAACACCGGGTCGTCACTTCATGTATGCCCTTATTCTTTATTTGATTGATATGTGGAGTTTACGTCCCAAAACCACTATATGATTATGAGAGACGCCGTAGTGGAGGGCTCCGGAAATTTAGACCACCTGGGGTTCTTTAACGTGCACCCAAATCTGAGCACACGGGCCTACAACATTTCCGCCTCCATCGGAAATGCAGCCGCCGCAGCCGGGATTCCAACCCGCGCCCTGCGGGTCAGCAGCCGAGTACCTTAGCCACTAGACCACCGCGGCGGGGCTTATTCTTTATTTGGTTGTTTCAACCCTGCTGCAGAGCCGTGGCTCTAGCCTGCTACGTTCGATTCAGCGCCTGAAGCGAGAGGGCATGTAAACTAAAGTGGGTCTGTGCGGTTTAGCGGAAGCTGATGGAGCTCTACACGGAGACCGTTGTCTGTACTGCACGCCTTGCGTATATATGAGCATGTATGCGTCCTACACTCGGAACCACGTTATTCTCAGTCTGACTGACCAGTGTAAGCTGCGCGCGTCAATGTATGATTTGTTTTTCCGGCATCGGTTATCGTCTTATGAAGAAGCGTCATAGCGTGTACCGCAGAGCAAACGTTTTTGTATCGAGACTGTACAGTGCGCATGTCGTATGGCGTTGCGCTGCATGAAATGTTCAGGCGGCCGCATTGCGTACTATACGAAACTGGCCTGACCCAACGCGACTGCATTGCAGTGTGTTCACCGACGTACCGGATCTTCCATTACACAAAAAAATGAGTACACTATACTGCTTGCAACAGGTAGAAATGCAGATTGAAAATCTACTACCCTTTATTTCATGATTTACACTAACTGGCAGATCGCTTTGCTGGCTTCCGTTATCATGTATATCAACTGACATGCTTTAGAGTGCTTTTGTGCATCTTTCACCTACCAAGACGTGGCAAGGCTTGCGAACGCCACTTCTTTCATCTTCAAGCGATTGGCGTTGCTTAAATGTTTGCGGCGCCGTGGGATTGTCGTCCATATGTTCCGGAGCTATTTTCTGGCTAGAGCCACGGAACCCCGTAGATTCCCCGTTAGGTGGCCTTGTGATGTGCCGAGAATGAGGCTTAATAGGGAGGGGAAAGGGCTGCGAATCACCAGGATTAAGGAAGGCGAGAAGAGTCGCTCTATGCTCCTGCGCATGTGCACAGCCTCTGACAGTCTCGCTCCAAAGTGCTTCAAAATAGATTCCGGCCTTTCTTTAGAGGAATGCAATTGGGTTAGCTTCAGTGTTTAACAAAGGGGCTTTGTGGATACTGCATGTTCATGAGCGCTAATAGGCAATGCACACAGCACCAACGATGCCACCTGCCATCGTGTGTGAGAAGCATTGGCGGGTTCGGGAGAGTGCGTGTTTTCCCGCGAGCATATGGGTGAGTGCGCAGACGGATGTGTGTGGTTTTTTTTTTTTCTTCCTCGTGAACTATTCTGTCGGCCTTCAGCGATGTCGAGGAATAACTGCTGCGATGTTGGCCGCTCAAATACATAATTCGCCAGGAACGCCCTTTTACAGTGCTGTTTCATGAGCAAGAACAACTTTGGTGGTGGATTGCGACTGTCTGATGCAGAAGGTAAGCAGCCGTGCTTTGATTATGGCAGGGTTTGAACGATCAGAGCATTTTTATTCCTCTGTTATGTCACTACGTGTTCAGCGAATGCTACGTTTACACTTCGCCTGCATTCTGGACGCTACAATGAACGTAAGTAAGGTCGTTGTTATTGATGAGACATGATGCATCTCTTGAAAAGCGATTGCCGTTAAGCGCAGAGCCATAAAATGTGGGGCCAGTGACGACCTCCTTACAACAGCGCTGTGTGCAATGTTCACGCGTGTGCAACGAAGTTTCCGCCCCATGTTTCTCAAAAGGCTTTCTGATAATGAGTTAATGTCTTTCTTTCTTTCTTCCATATTCTTTCTTTCCATATTCACTGTACACTGTCATATGATTGGTGTCTTTTCTTGTGTTATTTGGGGTGAATCTTTCTAGGTAAAGGGAGCATCAAAACATGTCTGTGTGCATTGTAGGAACATTTGCCTTCATGCTGCCTCATGCTGTGTACTTTTCGTTATGTTAAGTATATTGTCACGTGCCTCCTGCGAGAAAGACGAAGGCGACAGTGCATACGCGACCTGCACGCTTTTATGAGGAACGCAACACCAAGAAAGACGAGGAACTCTCTGGCGCGCGGTAAATAAAAAGACCGACCCGCTGCTGCTTTCTCGGCTTCTTAAAATACGACCTCTGTCTTCACGTCGCGACAATATGAAATGTGGGCCTGCCCACTGGTCTCTGCATGAGTCGCAATATTGCACAACCTGTAATTATCTCCCCTCACATTACCAGTTTGGTAGGATGAGGAATCCAGCACAGGTAAAAAAAATCGGCGAATGGAGAAAAATGCAAAAAGAACTGGAATAGATCGATATGTAGAAGTTCTGGGTATATTTAGCCCAAATGTCCCAAAGCTGTAATTTACAAACAATTAAAACTTACAAGCGAAAATCTACTTCTGCGCAAAAGTGCTATGTTAGCCTTCAGATAAAATGTCACAAGGTAAGGGGGGGGGGGGGGGGGGATTCAGACGTCGTGCGGGAGCGCGCGCATGGGGCCCGGCAGCAGTAGGTTGCCGAGACCTGGTTTGTGGCCCTGTCACGTCGTGCCGGCGCTGCGCAATTCATTAGAGCGGCCCGCGGCGCTGCTCTAAAGGAGCAGCGTTTCGGGGGGGGGGGGGGGGGGTATTAAGATTTGTGTCTGTTTGTCTCGACCTACATATCTGTAACTTCGCGAATGATCGCTGATTGTCGTCAGCGTGCCTACTTGAACAATCTGGTTTGGAACGTGTGCGGGAACGTCGTGTTCTAACAAACTGAAGCGCGGGCACGTTCAAGCATGGCGATGTCACGCAGAACGCACCTAGTGCAGATGGGCTGATCGCATGCTAGATACGGCAGTTTAAGCGAATATCGACAATCACGCAGGTCAAGTCCCCTCTCTAGCGTCCACGACTGCAACCATGCAACTCATGCCGCTGTAGAACAGAACGTAACAGTGCACGTACTTCGTTCAAATTGAACCCGCAAGGACAAAAGTATACGTTTTGTGTCGTCTGCTGATGATAGTCGCCATCGAACACCTCTGTTTTGCCAAACGGTTGTCAGCACTTCGCGAACATCACGTCGGCCAATCAGCGTGCTCATGCATTCCGCTCGTGCGTCCCACCGTGAACAGCCTCCGTCTCCAGACCGGCTGAAAACCGGAATGGACCTGAAAAACGGAGCGGTACCGGGCGTGCGGCCATACCGTGTTTAGGCCATAAGGCATAGAGTTTCTCAAGATTAACGAGAGGGCACTCTGGCGCTGCGATCGTTCAGCGACCATGGGAATAATGGGTAGGACACACATTTGCCTAGTCTTCGTACTTGCGGGCGGCGAATCGTACTTGCAGTTTCGTTTATTGCTGTGTTTCGATTTTGTTTTGAAAGAAAGATTCAATTCTTTTGATCTTCATGACCCAATTAGGAAAGGCAATTCGAAAAAAAATAGGGCAGTGAAGCGCAATTGCTGAACATTTGCTGATTTTTGTTTCGTGAGAAAACAACTTCAAGCCACACGAACACACACGGATCCAAAAGCAGGCCAGAAGTGCAAAGTTTAGACAAATGTGTGTACTACCCATCATTCCCATGCTCTCTGAAGCGCCGTGCGTTGCAGCTCCCATAGACACTAGCGCTGTAGTTCCCTCTAGTGTATATTGGGAAACTATACGCCATAAGGTTTAGCCTTTCCGCCGCTTCCGCGCCTGCTAGACGACCCAAATTTTGTCTTCGAATTCTGAGCTAGCGAGAGCGTCGACCCAATGCGTCTCAAAGAGGTACGGGTTTCAGTGATCGAAAAGCCGTGTAGTGTGTGGGCATTTCCAAAGTATGTGTTCTATGTTTCCTTATACGTGTTTACATAAAATACAACCAGCGTCACGGAATCGACTGAGGTATACGCGGTTCAAGTGCACTGTGTTTTGAAGTCTTCTCGTTTGTAGACGTCTCAAGCCTACTTCTTGTTATTTTCACTCACTTTGGCGTTGCGGATATTTCTCCATTATTATTTTTTGTAGTGGGTCAATATATCGTGAAAGGTGACAAACTGATCCTTATTATCAAACTCGGGATCAGCGAAACACCATTTTCTATGGCCGGCACTGTGTTAGAATTCCATGGAATAGCCAAGTATGTTTTCGGCATAGGAGCTAAACATTCTGGCCAATGCTATTTGTGGCACATTTATTTTTCTTTTTTTTCATGGCTACAATTTTATGCTCGGCTATTTTTTTTTCTTAGATCACCCCCCCCCCCATCCCGATAAGTCACAAGGCATATATTTCTCGAGCTTCAGGTTTATTGATCACAGAATATAGAGAAAGCAATATGCTACTTTGCATTCTTCCTGAACTCTTGCGATTATTAAGTTTTGCTTGAAGGTCTCTTGGAGTCTTCTCTTGGGGTCTTCTATCATAGCGGAATGCCTTCTTTCCATAGGTGCACCATGATCTGAAGCGAACATGAGCCATTCTTTTGTTACGTTTAAAACAGCTGCGTCAGTTTTGTTGAACAAGTTCAGTCTTTCAACGGTAAAACAGGAAAAAGCAATGAGCTTGCCTTCTTTAAAAAGCCATCTATTAACCAATCGCTTTCACCTATTTTCCACAAAACACAGAGAAGGAACATTGGTCAGGAGGCTGATTTGTTATGCATGATTATGAGGATGACAGCACCTGCCCAGTCAGGAAGAAGATTTGTTGAGCAGCATGATGAAATTCTTTTGCACTTTAAACTACAACTTTGTTACTAAAGTAACATGCATAATAACGTGTGAACTCCATCAATACGTAAAACAATACGAAGAAAAACAATTTTTCAAGAAATCCTATTCTCAGACCCTTTTTCAGAACATGTTTTTTTTTTTTCAAATGAGAAAAGGTCTTTTTTTCGAGTGCATTTTGGAAGCAGAATTGGTACACAAGCACTGTATGATGTCATTGTTTTTCCTGTATGTACAAATTTTTATATTTATGAACGTTGCATGGATAGTTGGTGCACCTTTATTAGCTAAAATTATTTTTGCCATGTAGGTTCTGTTGGTTGTTGACAGTCCTGTCGCTTAGCTGTGTAGCTGATGGTTAAACGAATAAATTGGTTATGTGCTTCGGTTCTCAGCTTCTACAAGTAGGAAAGCTGATACAACAGAAATTAAGATTATACAACATTGAAGTGGCAAACATATGGTAGCAGTGAAACTGTTTCAATGCTCATTCTTGCTTCAGATTACACAAATTACTTTTATTCAGGAACAGGCCAAGCTGGTGGACTGGTCTGCTAGTGTTTCGGCCCCTTGGGCCCCAACCTAGCCCCCGTCATATTGGTTTCCCCCACTTCCCCTCCCCTTTCTGAATAATAAAGTTTATTCCTCCTCCTCTAGCATATATAATTTGAAAACTATGACATCTGTAAATCAAGTTTCCAAAAAAATATCAGTGATGCAGTGGGTGCAATATTCTGGTCGCAACAAAACGTTTTCTAAAGAACTGCAATTAAAATATCACAGCATGGAGAAGTCTACATAACAAAAACTCATATTGAGGATGTTACCAATAAAAGTCAGGGCATTAAACAAGTTTACTTGTTTTTTTCTAATGCATACCAATCGAAAAAAGCACATTTGCCAGACTTTTAAATCAAAAGCAGCTATCGGCGGCCCAACAGTACTTCTTTGTGACCATCTTGGATACAATGTGCTGGAGCGCCCTGTGCAAGGCCTATTCAGCACATTCAACATTTTTTAAAAAACAAATTATTGATCTGTAACAGAAAAGTAAACAATACATAAATTAGGACGTGGAAAGAAATGTACACGTGTTTAAAATATTTTAAAATGTTTTTACCATATCCAGTGGTTGTCGTGTCAACAGAAAGGTAATCTTGCCATAATAAAACAGCATCATTTCATCAAAATATCCATTGTACATTCTACGGATGTATTTGTGCGGTGCTCTCAAAAGCTATTCCTTCAATTCAGAAAATTGTGAATAAATGTCAGAAAACCCAGTAAGCGTTTAGCTCTGACTCAGTGCTTCTGAACAGTATTTTTGTGTATATTTCAATAACTTTCTCTTGGGCAGTTGTGATAATTATGTGTTTTGTGTCATTTATAAATAGATTGAGGAGTGGAACTCCCTCCATGCAAGAATATAGAACAGATTTAGGATGATTACCAGTAATACATTTAGCTGACACTATAGCTCATTTCCGACAAATTATATAGGTAAATTCAGAAGGAATGCATTGCAGCGAGAATAGCGTGGCTTACCAACATTTTGAAAGAAATTCACTTTCCTTAGTGTGCAGGGAACGTTTGAAAAAGAAGATAGGGCAGTGAAGTAGGACAGAGCGCACAAAGGAAACGTTCCCTGCGCACTAAGGAAACTAAATTTCTTTCAAAATGCAATACCAACCAGCCCAAGTAGCCACTCTGTGGCGTATGCCAACGTTGCGTACTTGTTGACCAATCACAACTTTCAAGCTGTACCTACAGCTGAAATAAAAGCTTTCTCAATATCAATAAATCAAATCCCGAAGTAGCAAGATGAAGCTAAAATTTCATCGTGACAATTTTTTTTCAAAGTTGAATTCCACTAAAGTATATCCGACAACGCATGCCGAGGAACCTTCAAAGCTGCACGTAAAAAAAAACACGTGTGGTTGATTTTGGAAGGTAGATTATCTCGAAACTTCTTCGCCTTCATTTTTATTCTACCTTTTTAGTATGACCGCATGCGCAAGTTTATGATTGCGAATTAGTTAATGAAGCCCCGGCATCGACTTTTCATCACTTGACACGTTACCGAGATTCACTCATTGTCAGCGACAGGGCATTCCCACCAGAAGCGAACAAGTGCCGTGCACCGCGCGTCAGCGTGCACAACCGGCTGATGGGCGACTGTCATTCGAACCAGGCTGGGACGTGTCAGAAAATTTCAAATTTCATGTTTTCCCCGAAAACAGTGTATTGCTCGACTAAGAAAGTGCCTAACAGCGCAAACGACAGGCGGGGATAGAAGAGACAAGAACAGAACACTGAGACTGTAGGAAGTCAGGGAAGCACGGAGAAGAGCCCGATGAACTAGAAATGAACGCTCTGTTCTCGCCTCTTCTATCCCCTCCTGTCGTTTGCGCTGTTAAGCGCTTTCTTCGTCTACCATGCAGCACCAACCAGCCCAATCAAGCACATTGTTAAAGTGTATTGCTCATGAAAAAACAGAGTATTGAATTGCTGCTGGAACACTATACCGAATATATGTTCGAATATGTTCGGTTTTTGCTTGTAACGCGAGAAAAGCACGTCATGTGCAATCTCGCCAACTGCGAAGAGCTAGGACAAGGCCAGGACCAGGGTGCTTTCGCAGTGCCCGATTCTTCAAACATCCGCTATTTCGGCCGCCGTAAACCTGACCGTCCCATTTCATATTGCCCTCAGTGAACAAGGACAGATACTGCTGATATTTACTCACCTTCTACTTCAATTAAAATAAGAAGGTCGTCACTGCACGGCCACAACAGCCATACAACATGCGAACATGGTGCTAAAAAAGACGGCGCATAGCCTTCCACGCGGTGGAATGTGGAAGCAAGCGTGCGAGCACGTGCTTAAGGTTACATGAATTGCAGTATTTTTGATGACACTTCTGCTATTACGTAAGCGCTCAACAGTGACTGCAGTTTATGGGCTTTTGGAATTTGACTCTCAGGAAGCTTTGGTGAACACTTTGCGTTAGCGCACTAGGGCTGTGCACAGGAAAAACTGCAAGAGCGCAGTAAGAAACGTGAAATTTAAACGTCACACTGTACGCTTGCAGCTACATTTGTTATTGGTTGGACGAGAAGAAAAAAAAAAGGGAAGTATTGCGTAGAGCAACCAGAGCAAAACCGAAGTAATTACTGGAAAAGTTATCGCTCGTGGCTATCCGTAGCTGTTTGTCCAACTTACGTCAAACTGAACCAAAGAAACGGACACACCCACTCTAAACACTTTTTTTACTGCTCGTGCGTGTTCACGTGCCACGAACTTCTGTCGAATACAGAAACGTGAGCATGCCGCTGGTCAGTCGAATTCCGGGAACATTGACCAGTACAAATAGTATGTGTCAGGAAAGCCCTTGGCCGCCATGATAAATATCACATGTATGTTCCAAAGGTTTTGTTTCGTTCTATTTATTGAGAAGGGCCAGCAACGAAGAGAAACACACACTTAAAACAGACATTCACTGCTCTTACTGCCTTCTTGCCCATATTTTAGTAGTAGGCCATGTCCTTTTCTATCACGCTGTCCAGGCTATGGCCAATTATAGCAGAAGCCGATGGGAATCCAGGCTGTTTGCAGTCATTGGCCATCGGCCCCTGCTGGCAAGGATTCTTGGTAAACCACCCGCTCGCAATTAATACTCGAGCTACCTGAGGCCGAACAGTCAAAGAAAGAGTGGTGCAACCCCGCCATCATGGCTGCTGCTGGCGCTGACTGACTTTTTTCCTTTAATGCACCCCGTAATATGAATGGGGAGATAGCCGCCGTGTTAGCTCTGTTGGTAGAGCATCGGGCGCATTATTCGAAAGTCTCAGGTTCGGTTCTTGCCCACGGCGAGGTATTTTTTCGTCTACTTTTATTTCTTCACCTTAGTACTTCTTCACAAGTACTTCATCACAAGTATTTCTAATAACATAACCTATACCTTCCTTGGCATGATAGCCTATAGATCTCATTAATAACTTGTATAACAATAAGAAACGAGCCCTTGAATGTACACTCAGAGAAGCAGGAACAGTGGTATAGCGCTTGCTCCTTTAGAGGAGTAACAAAGCTGCCACACCCACCGCAATATTTTGGGAGTAACTGCACTCATGTTTTGGTTGATTTAACCAACCTTTCGAGGTGCGTGCAGGCATTTGATTAGGTGTACAATTGATAAAGAAGGAACGCACGCAGAAAAAAAAATTAGAAAAATTTCCATCGAACACATAGAATTCGAACACCCGACCACTCGTCAGCATGTGCGTACACTAACCACTACGTCACACCACGCTGCGGCGCCGTCCGAAAGTAAACAGGCTTCTGTTGGCACCGATGGCTTGTTTGCACACGGTGCCAACCTTCGTACAGTCGCTCCGAAAAATGGACACTTGACTCCACAAGAGGTCAGGTTCCCCTCCTTACCGTATGATATTTTTTGCGCACATGCAGCACAAGCATGCGCCATGATACGCGAAGCGCAAGCTTCAGCAGTGGGAGGGGGGGGGGGGGGGGCAACGCCTACGCACGACGCGTGACATCGCGCAACTAAGAAATGCTCCACATTTTAAAGTGGTCGACGATTTAGAGTACTCGCTACTCTACTATGTGAGACCTGAAAGCCGTGCCTCGGGCCTCTCACTTGATGAGGCCGCGCCGACAAATATTCTATACCAGTTGTATATATATACTTAGAGACCTGCAGCTAGAGATTACTTGGTGCTCTACTATGGCAGAGCATAAAGCCATCCCAGGGCACTCACACTTGATGAACCCACGTGATTTTATCGAGAAAAAACAATAAGTATGTTTAGAAAAAGTGCTTTATGATTTAGAGTACCAAGTACTTTACTAGGAAAGAGCAGAAAGCCATCCCATAAGTAATTCATCATCTGTGCGTTTAGAAAAAAAATGGCAGCACGTCCACGGAGTGAATGATGGAAAGTGGGGCGAAGCATCCGTCCGTCCATTCGTTCTTGCTTCCGTCCGTCCATGCGTGCGTCTGTGTGGCCGCCCATGCGTCCTACCGCCCGTCCGGGCGTGCGCATGTTCATGCGTCCGCACGCCCATTTGTGCGTCCGTCCCTGTATCCACTCCTGCGTCCGTCCATGCGTCCATCCGTCGTGCAGCTATCAGTGCGTCCGTTCAATCATCTGTCTGTGTGTCTGTTCGCCCATCTATTCAACATTCCAAGTACCACCATCTCGCATCTTTTCATCATATATTGCGCGTATGCACCGCCATGCAGCGGACATTCCAAGGACTAAACAAGTGGGGGCGCACGCACACTTTCTTACGGCTTGCGCTTCGTGTCTACTTCCCACCTTTAACCACCTCGATTTCATGGTTCACTGTATTCATGGCACTGTGATTCAACGCTCTCTAAACTTTTCTAAAGCCAAGGAGGTCACGCTCAGCGAGTATAACGTGTCAACCCTTTCTTGACAGAGAGTGCTCAATGTACATGCAATGGCTGCTAATGGGGAATGAGAGACAGGAGAATTCGGCTTTTTGTTAACGCGCACGCTGCAATTTTTTTTATGTTCAACAACGCACAGAAGAAATCTCTCACCAGCACCACCTTGGAGGTCAAAATGTAAGACTGGTTACACACTACTACAACGACTACGAGGGACGAACAGGTGCCGCTGTAAGGAGCTTCGCCCCTACATGCTGTTAACGATTTACAATACTTTGAATTCTATTTTGGGTGGGTGAAACAGCCGTCCCGTGGGCATCACAATTCATGAGGCCCTATAACATTACGAATGCAGTTTGTGTTTAGAAAAAGTTATTAACAATTTAGAGCACTTGGTACTCTACTATAAGCCCGTCCGGAAAATCGAGCATACGTACAAAATGAATGCAGTGATTAGATGAAAACTGGCAAACGATTTAGAGTGCTGAGTACTCTGCTATGAGAGAGAAAGCAGTACATCGAGTGCATAAAAGACAATTTTAGAGAAGTAACGCACTTTAAGCGAATATTTATGCGCATTTGTTATCTGACATTACCTTCAATGTTTCCCAAGTCAATTAGGAAGCTTTTCACAAAATATGTGCGAGAAACACTTGCCGCACTAAGATTAGGGTATTTTGATTGGGATTTTTCATTAGAGAATTAAGTACTTTATTCAAATTTCATTAGAACAAAATCGTAGGGAAAAATAGGTTGCATGTAACTGGTAAATAGTGCAAGAATTTTTAAAAGCAGGCATGAGCAACTTTTCAAGTAGCAAGCGAATCAGCTCTTCATCCATGACGACATAAGAACCAGTGTGAAGCGCTGTTTCATTCTATTTTAATCATGGCTATCGAGCACACCACAACAAAAGAACAATGAATCAGTGGCTAAGTTTTGCGTACAAATGGTTTAACCAGCAAAATCTGAAACGTGTGGCCCCGTGGTGCTGAGTAGTTGGTTCCACCCGACGTGGCACTGCAGCCTTTCAAAATTATTGCTCACATTTTCGTTCTTCTTGATGAGGTTAGATACCAAGGAGGTACCTCCTTAGTAGACACGCGTTTGGCTTGGGTTTACAACATTCCACGTGCCGCACATTGTGCCTGCCGTGATCTTCATCATAGATTAGTGTATTGAGTAGTTAAATGCGCTCCGCAACACGTTTATCACAGGCGTTTTTCTCGAACCACAGGTGGTCACAGACGTCACAGCCGAAGCCAAAGTGCCGATGCAGAAACTCCCGCTGAAATTGGGTGCTCGCTGCGGCGGACGTGCAACCGCAGACATCGCGTTAGTGCCGCAACGCCACTGGTTCGACGTAGGTACTGCGCCATGTCGCATATAGGCAGAAATAATTTAGGTGCCGCTTTCCCTCTTTCAAGAACCACGCATTGATTGTTCAGTGCGGCGCTGTCGCAAGCGTTTGACATCGCGAGCTTTCGGCGTGGTTTGCAGGATAAGCCTAAAGCCCCTGAATTCAGAGGCTTTAGCTCTACCCGCCACCGGCGCTTGCATCTCTGTTCGCGATTTAGCATGGTCTGGAAGGCTGCTGGATCATCGGTAGGCACATGCTGTCGGCACTCAGCCTCCGGGACCTATTTTCGTGCCAGGACTGCACCATCAGCCCGGCGAACGCGAGCTGACACGTCGGCACTCTTCAAGAGTTGTCCGTGGCATACTGATGCATGTGGAAGGTTTCAGGAGAAGCTTATGCGTGCGTGCTCGGCGCAACATCCCAAACTCAACAGACCGCAGGCGCTAACCCTACGCTTATCACAAACTCACCCGTACCCACACTTTGCAATGCTTCCCGTTTACTATCCCGTCGCGTACCCCAGAGACACGTGCCCCTCGTGTGGACACACAGCGACACTCGCACACATGCTCTGGGAGTGTCGAAACGCTCCTCCCGACTCAACCTCAAACAAATGCAGGAGGTTCCTCAGAAGCTCACTTCTCGCCGACCAGCAATGGGCCGTCTAGCAAGCCCACGAAGCGGCCTCCAGGTACTCCCTGTCCATTCCTGCGTCCGATACGCCCACTATGCGCTAAGCGCGCCTTGCGAGCGTCTCGTAACGCTGTGAAAAAGTGATGGCTGTGCTCTATGAGCGTTGTATGTCAACGCAAACGCCGTTCAGTGTTTCAGGTACCTTTATTAGGCGGAACCTTCTCCATCGAAAGAAAATGCAGAGCGCTAACGCATAGAGTACAAAAAATCGGAAAAGCGGGTTGTGATAGGCTTTTTGAAATGAACACAAAGCTTTCGAAGCTTGAGGAAGTCTCAGTTATTGAATGGAAACGAACAGCTAAAGGCTCTGGAAGAATACACGCAGTGCGTAGAAAAGACTATAGTGTCACAGGAAAGGAAGCTTCCCGATTACGAAGACAGATTACGCAGAAATAATGTAGTAGTTTGCGACAATCCTGAGGATCCCAACGAAACTCCCAAGAATAATTGATTGATTGATATGTAAGGTTTAACGTCCCAAAACCACCATACGATTATGGGAGACACCGTAGTGGAGCTCCGGAAATTTCGACCATCTGGGGTTCTTTAGGAAACAAGGAAACAGTTAGAGCGGATAAAGCTGGGTAATGTTTTCATGAATGAGCTCTGCGTAATTGTTGGTTTAGTTGAACAAATTCATAAGATTGGCCGCATGGTATGGTATCAAGAACTTTATTAAGGTCCTGAGGATCAGTTCAGGACTGATGCTGGCTGCTTCAACGTCGTGACGGAGAGGCCAAAACCCTCTGCCACCACATGGGCCCTCTGGACAGCCCTGAGTTGGTCAGCCCATGCGTCACTGTGCAGCATTTGCTGCAACCACTGTTCCCCGTGAGAAGCCGCACCGACCAATGTCGAGCTGTAACCGCAGCAGCAAACCTAGGCCAATTGTTGTCGAACTGTACAACTACACTAAAGAGAATTCCATTTTGACGAACTGCTAAAAGCTGAAAGATACTGGTGTATCTGTATCACATGAGCTTTCACAGGCGACGCTGCGAAAAATGAAAATACTGTGGCAATCCATAAGTTCTGACCAATGTCCTGGTGGTGTTAAGTTTAGGATTTTCTATGATAAACTTTTAATAAATAATAAATACTTCACGTGAAACGAGGCAACATATAGCAGAATCTTTCTGCGAAGAGCGAATACCATGAGAAAATTTACAATATTAAGAAACAAAACTTGCAGATACAAAACAAACTGACAGAGTTTTCCGTCTGCTCGGTTTTCATGCGCAAAGCCTGTGCGGTAAAAAAAAAATTAGAGCATGCCCTGCTCACTCGTGATACACTTGTCACTTTTATCTCTGAAACTCTATAGTATACTTCGTCCTGATATTCCAGATCACTTCTTTTTCCACCATCATGCACGTGTTATCGCAAAGAACGTGCTGCACTGGAAGGGGAAGCTGCAATTCTTGTAAACAGCACAGTCCCCATCAGCATCATTACCTCCAAATATTTCGGACCATGAAAGCGTTCTTTGTAAAATTATCTTATCAGGCAAGGAGCTCGTAGTCGCGGAGCTGTACCGGCCACCTGACGCTAATGCCGATTTCTTGTTAGATCTGTACGATCATCCACACAAATACCGGAATCACAAGGTAGTTATCGCCGGAGATTTCCATCTCCCTAGTGTTGAGTGATGTCAGCTGAAGTGTGGCCCCACTGATGTGACTAGTTCTGAAACCTTGTTGGACATAATATTGGCAAACAATTTATGCCAAACTTCCTATCTTTATACGCGTTCAACCTCTACACCATCTTTATTCTTAGGCCAAGTAGTGTGCTCATCAAGCCTTGTCGAGTGCACAACTAAAGTTCATGAGAGGATTTCAGACCATAACTTAGTCTATTTTACATGTGTTTATCCACGCAGTTCTCATTCCTGCAGTGCTATAACAATAAAAGTTAAAAATTACGAAACCACTGACGACTCAAAACTACACTCCACTTAGAAGACCTTCTATGTGACTTATAAAGTGTTTTCAAACAGCGAAAGAACAAGCAGTCGTCGCACCACACGAATAGCGTAAGAAGTGAGTCGTTCAATGCTCGAACCCATTGCAAAACGATTTTATTGTTCAGCTATTAACTGTGGCGCATACCGGCTTCAGGTATAATTCCTCATCATCGTCAGCCACTGCATGAACGATTGACACAAAACTTCTTGCAAGATTTTCAGAGGCATCTTTTGAGAGGATTTTGAGAGGACGCTTCTCAGAAGAATGACAAAAAATAGCATAGCAAATGCTGGCCTACAATCTTAAAATTTTTATTGTGGTCGTAGTGGACATCAAGCAAGTGTGCTTACAGCAGTTACCCGATGAGTGTTTACAGAAGTCTGAAAGGCCGCTCTTCTAGATTTCGCTGGGAATGTACTGCGCCTTCCACACAGGCCTGGCGTTTATATCAAAGTGTTTTACGAAGCTATGCTTTTCGATGATACAGTCGCTTTCTGAAGAATTCTCAGATGGCGAAAATAAGAACACCATTAATATATGTACTGAAAGCGTGACTGCACTTAGACACTAAGAAGTCAACAGGACCAGATAAGGTTCCACGTTTCTTAAGCATAACGCATTTTCTTAAAGGTAGGCAGCACAAGCAATGATTTTACGGAAGTCTATCTATACGGCCACGTTACCTGACACCTTGCGTGTCGCAAAAGTAATCCCTGTTTTAGCGGCGAAGCTCCTTATGATCGAACCGTGTCCCCTGTCCACCAGCGTTACATTTCATGGATATGCAAATCTATATGGTAATCTATAAGATATTCATATTCATATGAATATTCATTCATATAGATATTCTCATATTTATTCATAGGAATATTTATATGGACATTTAGACATCAGGTGCACAATCCCGTCGCGTATGTAGTGAAACACTTCCAGCCAAACTGTGGCACTTGCCTGCAGGTGGTTACGTGCTACTCGTGTGCAAGTATGTCTTACAGGTGATAGAAATTTAGTATCTGCCCAGGAACGGCGAGAACACACATAAATATTTTAATACGTGAGCGTTAAACATGTGAGCGATATCACGATGAATGCAAAAAATAATAAATTTCATGGTACCCGTAGGAGTCGAAACCTGGGAATCTGCTTGGGGATTAAGTATACTACCACCAAGCCAGGACAGGTCTCGGAACTGCTTTTCAAATAGACCGTAACGTTTGTGAAACATCAATTGTGGTTGCAGGGCTGGCTATCCAGTTTAATAAACGTTACATAAGTACTCCTAGCCATGGTACAACGGTCATATCGGGTTAACGTCAGTTGTAGTTAGGCGTCATCCGCTCAAGGTAACTTATGTAGCAGTGCCCAGGGCCACCATCCTCGTGAGCATCAGCGCTTCATGTCAACCTATTGCTTCTGCTGTTCGTAATCCTCATGTTTCTGTTGGCATCGTCGCGCAAATGCAAACAACTCGTTTGCACTTAATCACTTAATATATAAAGATCCGCAACTTTTCCAATTATGTATGTGCGTGCAACATTTGTAAATATATTTAGCGTGATTTCATAACCTGTCGCTCGATAAAAAACATTACAACATGATCACCATCGTTCCGCATGCTTCGCATGGCGTCGATTTCTAACGTACGTGGAATCTGCCGAATTACAAAGAAAGCTGTTATGAGATCACACCAATAGTCGCATGCGGTGCCGTAGTTGTCCGCTGCTGCCACCACCGGTGTCCGCAACCACTATCGCACAAAATAGAAAACAAATTGGCTGATCCAACGTACAGTGGGAATCGATGATATGCGAAGCACGAATTAGTAAGGTTGATATGTCACTTCAATATCGAAACAACATTATGAGGTGGAGGTAAATTAAGCTGTACATGGCTTCCGGGTCATAATTATCATATTTGGATGTGTCGTTTACATTTCTCATCGATACACATCACGTGATACCAAATTTAGTATATGTAGAGCTAGCGAAACGCCCGCGAGCATGCTATGAGCGTGGTATGTTGCCATGTTATTACATAACACGCTTGTCAGGTTTATCATCTTTGCACCATTCGTATATTTTGTCGCCATTGACTTCACATAGCATCAAATTTGGTGTATGTGGAGCTAGCAAAACAGCCGCGAGCGCATCATGGAGGGCCCAATATACTCCAATGTAGCGTTGACGTGCGTGCACGCTGAGCACAGTGATGCTATACGTTAGCAAAACGCGAGCACTCTATATATAGTCTGACACCAGGCGCGATCGGCGTGACCAGCGTCCGTCGCGCGGCCCGACGGCAACCGGCACGATATGCGACATGCTGCATTTTGTGACTACGCGTTACCCAGACAACACTGCGTCTCCCTTTTCTTATGAGAGAGAGACGTCGGACGCGCCGAAGCGCGCATGCGTCGAAGCAATGCAGCGCGGCGTGCGCCTGCGAGTATATGGCAAGACCGGCGCCTGGCGTTGCAACGCCGGCGTGACGCAACGAAATGAACGCTAGTGAGCACGCGCACCACGTCACGTCGATATGTATGGTGCTTTGACTGTGGCATGTAGTCATGCTCTCACATTACACGCATCTGATTGATTGATTTGTGTGGTTTAAAGTCCCAAAACCACCGTTTGATTATGAGAGACGCCGTAGTGGAGGGCTCCGGAAATTTCGACCACCTGGGCTTCTTTAACGGGCACCCAAATCTGAGCACACGGGCCTACAACATTTCCGCCTCCATCGGAAATGCAGCCGCCAAAGCCGGGATTCGAACCCGTGACCTGCAGGTCAGCAGCCGAGTACCTTAGCCACTAGACCCATGCTTGATTTAGAGAAAATAATTGGGTTAGTACGAGTAATAAAGCGTGTTAGAATAGCAAAGGAGCAACCAGGTGTCACACAGGAAGGATGAAAGGAAGTGCCTGGAAACTGTGGCACACACTCACGCTGGGGGATTGGCCAAGAACCGAAGGGTTATGAAGAAATACTGTTAATTTGTTAGCTCACGGTTTTTAAAATAATGTAAAAGGGTAGAATAAATAAGAATATACATTTAGAAATAACGAATACATAAAATGAAGAAGATGGTTTCACCCACAACATTAGGCAAATGAATGAATAAAGCAATTTGAAAAAAAAAGTAATTTAGGAGTCATAATTGGTTCTACAGCCTGAATCTTTTTGAAGCTTTAATAAACTCCTGCAAAACATCGGCAACTTTCCTCTCAGTGAACCCCAGGGACAAAGCCCCCAAATAAAGTACATTTGGAGTGCTCAATTCCAATCCTTCGAAACGGAAGGCAGCATCTATGTCATTTTGTGCAGCGTATATTTTACAATTTATTAGATAATGTTCTGATGTCTCAAAACTCCACAAAACCAACAATTAGGGGAAGAAGCCAGACCAGGTCTGTGTAAATAAAAATTTAGATATGGAGTATGACGCCTGAGCCTCGTGATTGCGACTTCAACTACCCGCGTGTCACATAATTTACTGTTCCAACGATGATTTAGCTGTTGAAATTCCAATGTGTTTATTATGGATGGCAAAGAAACCAGTGCGAATCGCGTAACACGGTTGTCGAATGCTCCAACCCATTACAAAATATTCTTTTTTATAGCCTTATTACTGTGGAGCATACCCACTTCAGGCATAATTCTTCTTCGTATTTGAACAAAATTGCGTTCAAATGTGTATCGAACACGACACTTCTCCGAAAAATGACGAAAGACAGCGTAGTGGATGCCGGCCTACTACACAAAAGTTGCGATGATTTATGGCGTAGTGGGTACCCAGCAAGTGTTCTTGCAGCAGTTACCCAAGGAGTGTTTAGAAAAGGCGCTGAAAGGCCGCTCTTTTAGCTTTCGCCATGACTGTGCCATGCGTTCCGCGCAGGCCTCACGGTCTTTTTTTTTCTAATTTGTTATATCATAACAACCAAGAGAAATGGGGTAGCTGTCCCCAAGCAATGGTGCTATCAACTGCTTCGCTTACTTTTCCATTAAAATAAACACTACAGGAAGCAGAGTTGGTGACAGAACATGCTACCCTTGGTTTGAGCTGTTCTTCAGAAGGGAACACGGCCAACACACACCGATGTTTCTCGAATTCAAATCAGTAAACCATGCGGGTTTCCGCTGTCTGTACAGGAGTGTTGCCTCAACAAGGGTGAAATATAACACTAAGAGGATTTTCAATTTCTTTCTTCAAACTGCGAAGTGCTTTATCGTCGCTTCACGCTAATTTTCTCAGATCTCTCCACGACAAAAAGAAAAAGAAAAACGACTAATCGATACTTGATATACCTAGGGTAAATAAATACGGCATACTCCTTTTATATCAGGTGCAAACTTGACATCTACCTGAACCGCTTGCTCTAGTGCAACGCCAAAGTCGTCATATCGCAAGCGGGTATTACCAAGCTACACTTGCTTCTCACAGCCAAGCATATTACCCGTGTCTCACAGGAACAAGAAATGACATTCAAAAGTCATTGGATTCAGCACCTGAATAACATTTGTTTTGGTATAGCTACCAACTCATGTAAATTTGAACCCTTTGAAATGCTATGTGAACAGTTCCGTACACCATTTGGTTTCGCTGTTTTTACGGATCTTTTTATGAACTATGTTTTGATGTTTCATGTTTTATGTTTTTATGTTTTATGACCTGAGCAAGAGCAAGATATATTGTGCTTTGCGTTAATTGAAGCTCCTGCTTATTAAACTTGTCTTCATTTAACTTCCTTTTCAGTGCACTCTTGATTGTTTGATATATGGGGTTTAACGTCCCAAAACCGCAATATAAATATGAGAGACCCCGTAGTCGAGGGCTCGGGCAGTTTTGACCACCTGGGGTTCTTTAACGTGCACCCAAGTCTGAGCGCACGGGCCTACAGCATTTCCGCCTCCATCTCAGTGTACTCTTGCATACTATCACTTTGCCGAGGGCACTACCCTAATCGGCAAGTATAGTTCAACGTGGCGCTTCTTGGGAGCCATGTGTAAAGTACAGGTTTTCTAGGAACAAATTAGACATAACCAAAAAATGAATGCAGAGTAAAATTTGGCCTGACATTTCGGCCTGAGATTGACTTAAGTGAAAACATGTATTTAATTATTGCTTAATTATGATCAGTCACTAACACGCCTATATTAGCATCTGACAATATTTTTGTTGTAACAGAATACTGAGTGCCTTGAAATAACGTTGTATTAATGTGGCACATTTACCGACTGTGCTTTTTTGCCCCACCAGGGTGGTCTAGAGGCTATATAAGGTACTCGGTCGGCTACTGACTCGAAGGTCGCGGGATCAAATCCCGGCTGCTGCAGCTGCATTTCCGATGGAGGCGGAAATGTTGTAGGCCCATTTGCTCAGATTTGGGTGCACGTTAAAGAACCCCCAGGTGGCCGAAATTTCTGGAGCCCTCCATTACGGCGTCTCTCATAATCATATGGTGGTTCTGGGAAGTTAAACACCACATATCAGTCATCATCAATTACCGACAGTGCTTCGTAGTTGGGGTCTGTAAGGGTTACCGACATTTTACGTTATGATGTCTATAACCGCGACTTTTCTGACGAGCAATGTTAATTGATTGATTGATTGATATGTGGGGTTTAACGTCCCAAAACCACTATATGATTATGAGAGACGCCGTAGTGGAGGGCTCCGGAAATTTAGACCACCTGGGGTTCTTTAACGTGCACCCAAATTTGAGCACACGGGCCTACAACATTTCCGCCTCCATCGGAAATGCAGCCGCCGCAGCCGGGATTTGAACCCGCGCCCTGCGGGTCAGCAGCCGAGTACCTTAGCCACTAGACCACCGCGGCGGGGCGCGAGCAATGTTAAGGTAATTCTGAATGTTAACATGCATTTTAACTACCCGAATCAGTTTTCAGGAGTATAGAAATGTAGAAGTAAGCACATTATAGTCCAATACACCTGACTTTGTCTCTTAAAACACTACGACCCACCACCGTAACATCCGTCATTGCATGTTGAATTCGAAGCATGTCATCCACAGAGTTTCTTGCAATAATATTTAGAGGGATATCTGGCGCTAGTGTCTACGTGGGCTCCTTCAGGGGTGTTTTTATCTTCATAAGAATTGTGGGAAGTACAGGCTTTGGATCCGCTTCGGATGGATTACGCTCTTGAGATTCGCGACGCTCCTTTTCGGAGTGTAAAACAGAGCAATATGAACCTAAGTTCATTTGAAACTTGCTTCAATTATTTGTACACAAACTTTATTGCAATTTTTTTTCGTCACCAGGCGGCAAAAGGGAAACCTGGGCAAATTTCAACCACCAGGTTATGCATCGTTCTGCTATTGCGTTCCAGGTTTGGCATCAAGATTTAATGAATTGGCCCGCAGGTCGCGGGATTGAATCCCGGCTGTGGCGGCTTGATTTTCGATAGAGGCGGAAATGTAGTAGGCCCGTGTGCTCAGATTTGCGTGCACGTTAAAAAACCCCAGGTGGTTGAAAATTTTGGAGCCCTCCACTACGGTGTCTCTCATAATCATGTGGTGGTTTTGGGACGTTAAACCCCACATATCAATTAAAAATTAATGAAACTAATTTTGTACAACACTTGAATACAACCATGCTTGTTTTCCTCTCGAAAGTGTGTATTATATATTTATGGAAATAACAGTACATTATTAAGTGAGAAACACTTATCGTTTCGTCTTCTGCGACGATGTAGGTGCGTTGGTCCCAGTGGTCCCAGTGGTCTGCCCCCAACGCACCTCTATATTGTTGTAAAGTCAAGTCAGCGGAGCGTGACGGTGCGTCTACGTAGCTTCGTCATCGCTTTGCAGTCGAGTTCAAACGAGTTTGGGCAAGACGCACTCGTGAAAAACAGAAACTCGAAGCAATACCCGGCACTGGCATGAGACGCTACATCTATGCGCAGCGGTGAGTGGACGACGCTTCGTTTAAAGTGTCAAGTACGACTTGTAAAGCTCCAACGCCACAACAAATCTGGAGGTATAGTGTTTGTCAGCCTCTTCTAACAACAAAGGCACTGCTTGAGCCTTTTTTACCGCATCCCACAACCCACGCTGCGCAAAGAACAATACTGAAACTGTAGAAAAGAATTCCATAGACAGTTAGCTAACCCTTTCCAGTCCGAAGCCTATATTTGCCATAATTTTCATGTAGGTACACGATCGCGGTGCTGGATTCCTTTCTAAGTATTTTTGTATGAAGCTCTATGCTGTCATCCGACATGGCGCCTGTTCTATCAAGGCCGTTGCACTTGAGTGAATTACGCTTTAGTGCAACTAAAAAATACCATGTTCTTTGATAAATACATCTATAAAACGGTTTTAACCTAATATGTCTCATTTCAAATGTTGTGTGTGTACTACACTGAGGAAGATTTGTCGTAGATAGTACGCGTTTCTAACCTAATGAGTTTCAACAATTGATTTGATTGATATGTGGGGTTTAACGTCCCAAAACCACCATATGATTATGAGAGACGCCGTAGTGGAGGGCTCCGGAAATTTCGACTACCAGGTGTTCTTTATTATGCGCCCAAATCTGAGCACACGGGCCTATAACATTTCCGCCTCCACCGAAAATGCAGCCGCCGCAGCCGGGATTAGATCCCGTGACCAGCGGGTCAGCAGCCGAGTACCTTAGCTACTAGACCACCGCGGAGGGGCGGTTTCAACAATTGCATTGGGTGACTAATGACATCAAGGCAAATGCCATTTGATTGTCCCGTGTGGCACCACGCCAATTTAACTAAATCACAATGCACTGGGATGTTAATGCTACTTTATACACCCTTGCGACGCGGGCATAACAGAAAAAAAAAATACTCGTCGTGTTTTTGGCAGAAAGGGGAGTGACCTCCTGTAGCTCCTACAGAGAGGACTCACGTGCCCCTGAATGCGAAAAAAGATCACGCCAAACTACGTTAAATGCACTGCAAGGGAATAACATCGTCAGTAAAGAACCATATGACCCACTTCCTAAAACGCTGATTCCCGGAACAGAGATCAGGCCCATATCTCACTCACTCTTCGAGTACGTGTGGCAGGATTGGCTTGAATAAATATCTGGGGCAGAGAACTAAAGCATACGCCAGGCCGGCACTTCCGCTTTGCAATATACAGCTGATCTGGCTCCCTGCTTCTGAACTCTGAGTAACTGTGTAGATGTCCCACCGACTCTCTGCCTTCTTACCCCCTGCCCGCCCCTAGTCGTATTTCGTTGCGTCAGCTTGTCGGCAAAAAAAATCAAACAAACAAACACAGCCACAGACTTTGTTACGAACAACCTACTTTCTCGATCTGACTGCAGGAATCCCGAAATGCTTATATAACACGCATTCGTATGCTAGTATCAAAAACTGCGCGAAAAAGCTTGCGCTAGGCGTAAAGTACGCATTACTTGGACCGAGAAAAAAGAGACACAAAGTGCGCAGTAATCTGCCCCAGTACGAACCAGAAAGCAGCATGTCATTGCATGCAAAGGAGACGTTGTTATCCCTAACGACAATCATGGCAATCGCGGTTCTCGGTAAGTTGGAATTTTCGCATTGTTCCAAATTTCCGTCGGTCAATCACCGACTCAATGTAAGCTCAGAAAGGCTTGAAAACGAGATAGATGGGTATGTCGGGTTTAGCGTCCCAACACCACCATATGACTATGAGAGACGCCGTAGTGGCATGTTGTTGGGCATGTTGGTTTGGGCATGTTGGGCATGTTGGTTTGTGACCCAAAGTGTTAAGAGAGGAAAAAATAATATAAAAAAGGTAGGCAGCTTAACTAGACTACGTTCAGTGTTAAATTGCGCCAACAAAACAAGGGCTAAAGGAAGAGACCACGACACAGAGCGACAACTACTAAGAAATGGCTATTTGTTTGAGCACACAACTTTTGTACATTGCGCAGCACCACACAGTGTGTGTACAGCATTCCACTTCTTAGAAACGGAATCCCCTTGTTAGATAAGTTCACGGACGGCGTGCTAACCCATCTAAAGAATGTTTTCAGCCTAAATTGTTTCTCTTGTCAGCTAATCCTTAACTGGTAATACGCCGTGAACAGTAAGATGTTTGCGACCATGCGTTGCGGTGACCACACAGTCAATAAATCGGCGGGTTCTGCACACAGTTGCATTATGTCATGCCTTGTCTACATTTGGACACATTTGAATTTGCGCTAGCTGTTATATTGTTGTAAGGATGGTCAGTCATCTATTTTGATGTTTGCGTACCGTGTCACTAACACTGCTGCAGTTGTTTTGTTGCGCCGGTGAACTATACGCTCATTTTTCAGCACCGGGAGCGGCCGCCGTGACCCTCCAAAACAACACAAATCAGAACGAACATTTGCTTTCACCAGCCGCACTACTTCTAAGAGTTAAGGTGAGTTTTCGAAAGTGTTTTTACATATAGATGACAATTGAGTTGGCACATGTATTTTTAGAGTGGAATCACTGATTATCCAAGGTTACCGCACAACGAGGTTTATTGGCTACTGTGTGCTTAACTTGAATGCTATTATTTAGAGCGATATCGCCTTGAGCATCAACTTTCGTTGATAAAAATCTTGATGGTGACTTACCGTACGAACGGCCCTATACTTATATTTCTGCGCCAATGGTCATTGAACTTCGGCTGCGCAGACCACACTGCATGCGCTGGACACCCTGAGTCCGGTGCTTACAGCTCTAAGTTTAAACCATGGCCAGCGAGGCACCATCATTTCGAGCGGAAGTCAAGAATGCATCTGTCTTTCAGTGGAACACCAGAGGACTGAAGTCTCGCATGTCTGACTTTAGACAGTTTGTATTTGTACACCGCTTCCCCATTATCGGGATTTGTGAACCCATCCTGTCTGCTTCAATCAAGCTGTCAGGATATGAGTGCTTTATGTCCTCCACTCACAGGGACTGCAGCAAAGTTATTGTATTCATGCGCCATGACCTTATTTACGTTCACCACAGAGTCTCGCCTGATGAAAGGAATCAGTATGTGTGCCGTACTGTGAAGAAGGTAAGGTTGCTTTCACAATTATCGGAGCTTACTTATCTCCATCAAGCCGTCTTGACTGCGAGCGCTTACGCGGTATTCTGACATTGACTCCAAGGCAATAGGTGATCACTGGCGACTTCAATTCCCACCATTTTCTATGGAGAGGCTCCAGGGTCAACTCTAGAGGAAGAAAATTGGTGTCCTTAGCCTCGGAGTACGAGCTCTGCGTTTGTAACGATGGAAGCCCTACATATTTACGCGGATCCGCCGATAGCAGCTGCCTGGACCTTACATTGGTTTCTCGCTCACTTACCAGGAAAGTGCACTGGTTTTCGGATCTGGAGACGCGGGGCAGCAACGATATACCAACTTACCTGTGTATAGAAGGTTTCACCAGCTCAAACTCCTCAAGAGGCCTCAAATACATCGACTGGCCAAAATTCCAAATGTTAATAGAAGACTGCTGTACCGACGGCTCATCATATCACCTAGAGGACTCGATAAAGGATGTCCTGCGGAATACCACGCATTCACTGTTGACTAGTCACAAGCGCACCGATTTCCACATCGAGCTTGAGAAACTTCGCGCAATAGGCTGTCGTGCATAACGAAGGTGCCGACGAAAAAAGTGCATGAATGATTTGAGGCTTGCTAGACGCACTCAAAAGAAAAGGCAGCGGCACATAAATAAACTGGCTAGGCGACGTTGGACATCCTTTTGCGAGTCGTTGGATCCACGAAAGTTCCTATCACTGATATGGCGAACTGTCCGGGGTCTTAGCACAACCTTGGGTCAGCGACACCCGTTTACATCTCTGGCACTTCACCTTCAATGCAGAGAGATTGACGTCGCCGAATTTTTGTGTTGAAGAATTGCCAGTGATTCCGATTTCACAGTATCAAGAATGGAAACATTTGACAACCCACCACCCTCACGTGATCCCCGTCTAGAATGCCATTTCTCTGTGGATGAGTTAGAGGCGGCACTGGCACTGTGCAGACGTTCTTCAGCACCTGGACCTGACGGCAATACCTATCGTGCCCTTTGTAATCTTGGAGACGACGCTCGGAAAGCACTCTTACGCCTATACAACGACTCCTGGCAGACTCGTACGGTTCACCCAGCATGAAAGTCAAGTCGCCTCATTCCACTTCTAAAGGCTGGTGAATCTGCTTTGGATATTGCCTCATACCATCCTATCGCGCTTGCCAGTTGTGTGAGAAAAACGATGGAACGAATCGATCTAACACGAATGGAGTGGTATTTAGAGCACTACGAAATCTATCCAGTATCCTTGACCGGATTCAGGTGCGGCCATTCGTCAATTGACAACGTTGTTGATCTAGTGACATATATTCAACACCAGAAAGCCTGTGAGAGACTGTGTGCCACCCTGTTTCTAGACGTTAAGGGGGCTTACAACAATGTCACCCATGAAGCCATCCTTAGTGCTTCGGAAACAGTAGGTCATGGTGGCAAGATATATATGTGGGTGTACACCTACTTACAGCTGAGATCATTTTACGTGATGACATGAAATGGCCCAACACCTGATTATTACAGCAGCCGAGGAGTTCCTCAGGGAGGAGTGCTAAGCCCTACACTTTTCAACCTAACTCTAAATTGGTCTAGTCGAGCAGCTACCTAGCACAGTAGAACTTTCTGTCTACGCTGATGACATCTGCATTTGGACATCAGGTGTGACAAGGCCTCAGCTTCGCGCCCGCCTCCAGAAGGCTGCTTCAACGACATCATGCTACCTTCGTAAACAAGGCCTCGAGGTGTCCTGCGTGAAATGTGCAGTGGTAGCGTTCACGCAGAAACCAATGTCTGCTTACAGCATATCGATTAATAAAGAATACATATCGTTCAGCAGAAGCCACAGGTTCTTGGGAGTCATAATAGACAGAAACCTGTCGTGGACTCCACACGTGAACTATGTGAAGAAGCGGCTGATCGCATCATGCCACATGTTCAAATTCCTTTCAGGAAAAAATTGGGGAGTACCCATACCATCCATGCTACAACTGTACAGAGTGCTGTTTATCGGATTCTTACGGTACAGCTTACCTGCAATAGCTAACACCGGCGAGACCAGCCTGCGCGCAGTTCAGAGCATTCAAGCCCGAGCACTTAAGATATGCCTTGGATTACCCCGCAGTGCTTCAACGGCTGAAACCATTGCCATCGCTCAAAAGCACTCGATAAAGACGCATATTATTACCGAGACAGTAGCATGCACCTCAGGCATATTGCCAGAACCCCTTCTCATCACCTGGCGAGCCTAGCTACTGAAAGGCTCCGCACGACATACGGCACTACTGTCTACAAGCATCGTTCATCGTTTACTGAGATGTACGCACCTGCATCAAAGCCACTGCTTCCTCCTTGGAGCATTAGCCGGCCGCGAGTTCACTCAATGATTCCAGGAATAAGGAGAAAATCGGACTTACCGACACATGCCCAGAAAATACTGAGTCAATTCCTACTGGAACACAACTACAGTAACGACGTGCACATTTACACGGATGGCTCTACTACGCCGTCTAGTTCAGGTGGAGCAGTGGTTATACCATCGCAAGGGGTAACTCGGTGTTTTAAGACCTCACACGTGACAACGTCAACAACGGCAGAACTCGAGGCTCTGCGCAATGCACTGGAACTCATCAATTCAGAAAAAAGACCAGGTAAATGGGCTGTGTTTTCTGACTCAAAACCAGCGTTACAGTGCCTGATATCAGTTCTGCGACGCGGATGCCACGACCAGTTGACCTACCAAACCGTGCAACTTCATCACCTTTTAATACAAAAAGGGCACGACATCGTCTTTCAGTGGTTACCTGGGCATTGTGGTATAGGCGGCAATGATTCTGCAGATCATGCTGCTCGCACGTGACATAAAGAAGCGAAAAGCGTTCCGATTCCGCTTTCAAGAGTGGATTCGGCGAGGCAGATTCGTCAACTGGCCCGCAGTCTCACACTGACTGAGTGGAACACATCAAGCATACGACGTACAAGTCTGCACGACCTCGACCCTTCACTACAACTCCGGCATCCACCCGGCCTACATCGACGTGCAGCTTCGCTTCTCTATCGCCTTGGGCGGGGAGTTGCTTTCACGAAAGCTTATACCACGTTAATCGGAATTACTGACAGTGCGACGTGCGATGTTTGCGGCACCGACGAAAATATCGAACACCTGCTGTGCCATTGTCCTCGATTTTCCTCAGATATACAGGTACTTCCCAACGCACTGCGGCATCTGGATGATCGGCCTCTTTCTGTGCAAGTGCTATTACAGCAACGTTCACATGCCTCGACAGCCCACAAGGCAGTAAAAGCCCTGCTGTGTTTCTTCAGAAAGACAGGCTTGTGTGAACGCCTCTAACATGCAGTAGAGTTCTACGCGTTGCAGTGAAATGACTGTCAGTCTCTCCCCCACCCTTTTTTCTTTTCCCTCTCTTCCCTCTTTTTCGTCTTTCTTGTCCCCTTCTCTAATCCCCCTGTGTAGGGTAGCCAACCGGATGTCTTTCTGGTTAACCTCCCTGCCTTCTCCCTTTTGTTGCTTCCTCCCCCCAATGGTCATTGAAGATACCAAGACGGCTAAAATTATAGTGAATGTCCGATGACGTAGTTTCTTATATTCATGTCCTTATTTTGGCACGTCAGGATCTCATTACTTTTCAATTTATGTTTCGGCGAGGTTTTGTCTTGCATCGCTTTAAACAGATTTCCTCTTGGATTGTTTGTTTGTTTTCAGAGGAACGTTGGCTGCTCGGATAGTCCTTCATCAGACGGGAATCTCTGCTATGTAAGAAAGCCAAAAGAAAACTGCTTTCCTAACGCCCATTTTTGCATGAGAGATGTGTCTGTTTCCCGGTTCAAGTAACGTCAAACTGCATGTTTAGACACATCAAGGAAATTGAAAATCGTTCTTCTAATCATTGTCGAGCAATTTTCATGAAGCTTTGGCGTTTGCGATACTCATATTCACGAAAACACCTTCGTGGCTACGCAATCAATCACACAGCTTTTTACACGCTCCCGCACATGACCTTCAATGTCTTACCAATACGCCGTCCCTCCTAACACTGCGTTCCTACACAACCTAAAAAGTTATTTCAAAGGTATCGAATTACAAAGAATATTTACAAGTTGTTGTTGTTGTTGATATTGTTTTTGCTGCTGCTGTTGTTGTTGTTGTCGTCGTCTGTGCGGCTTATATTTACATCAAATACAGATTAAATGTTTAGTGTGCAAACTAAGCGTTACGTTGAGCACTGGGGACTTCTCCCACTTTCTGAGGAAACATAGGGATTTAGTTTTCTGGGCCCAGCACTCTATGCCACCCTAGGGTAAAGTTTGTAGACGTAAAACCCAGAGAGCTATAATCATTGTTATTTGGGCTAATTTCACAGGAAGCGTGAAGTCCTCGCAACTGCACTCACTGCTACTGCGATTTCCAATGTTACCAATGCCATCGTTGATGTATCTTATACTGCCTAATGTACCCTTTATCACCACCCTAACTATCACAACTACCATTTTAACTGAATAAAACACCAACAGCAAGGCCTTGACAGTTTGTGCAAGGCTATATTCATTATGCCTACAGTATTTCAGATCAATACACGAACACCTGTAGAGATAATTTTGTTGAGTGATTTTGCTTTTTACAATTCCACAGAACGCCCAGTGTCCATATTTCTCCATGGGGGCCTGCAAGAATGGATTCTGCGCATGCGCGCCGAAAGGAACGAACATGGCTGCCATTAGGGCAGTGTGCTATGACAGCTGCTACGCAAGCTGCACGGGGAGTTGTTTAATGAACAACTTTAACAGGACAAGCCTGAAGATGCCCTGCGACACTAGCTGCACCAAACTATGCTATGAAAATTAGCAGATAATGCGAACGCTAGTAAATGAAGGCTTGTTCAAACAGCAGAATAAACTTTTTAAAAACGCAAAAACCAGTGCTTGCGAAACAGAAGGACCCAAAATTTTTAGTATTTTTTATTTCGCTAATTGTAACAATCAAATTCCAAGTTCTAGTCTTAACCCAAAGCAGCGACACTCGTTCTGAGCGACATAATAAGGAAAGTCTGGAGTGATAAGACAGGGAAACAGCGAATGATATCACTGCTGAGTTGTGAGCCTGGGTGATTTAGTGATTCAGTGTTGGGTGTAGTGCAGCTTATACGAGTGTCTTATCCCGTTTACTTGTTCTGTGTCCTGTGTTCATTGCACTACACATAGGGAAAATGATACCACGTGTGGTAGCAGATATTATATATATAGAAACATGGACATACGGAGACACTTAGGTGAAATACAGTATGACAGGAAACATATCAAAAGTACAAAATTTAAGCAACTAAAATACACTTGTAACAGGAAGTAGGTAAAACTAAAACAACCGTTCCAGATTTGTTCTTTTCATGTACTTTTAACTGAAAGTTTGATTTAAGTTTTGCCTGTGTGACATTCAATAAAGGCATGTGCAGGTGACTTTCAGCCATCGGGTGTTGTCTGTATCTCTCGATGTGGTAACGCAATAGTGCTACCGCAAGTATGGGTTCGGGTCTTCATGAAAAATTCAAAGGTGCAAGTGTTGATTTGAATGAAGAAAAAAAAACAGATGAAGTTTAGCTGAGCCATGCAGAACAGTGGAGCTCTTAATAGGTCACGTGGCCGCCTTGGCTGATGTTAGGTTTTTCGTCCGCGCGGACAGGTTAGAGTCTGACTTTGGCCTGTCACAAGACCATGGAAGAATGTCCTCACTCCATCGCCAGAAACAAATTTTCCAACCTGGCTGTGGGCCAGCCCGTAGAAGCATGAAACTTCCTTCCCTCGCACTGCAGGCTCGCGCCACACAGGGCAAACACGGCGCAGTGGCTGCTCCTAAGTGCACGCGTGTCTATATACAAGGCTAACCCTAGGCAGTGCGCAACAGCGTCCTTGGTTGTGAGCGAAAAATCAGCGTTGTCCGCCAGCGACAATTTGATTTATATGCAAATGAAAAAATATTGAATAATCGGCGCATATAGTTTTCCGAAATTAACTAAAGAGGACTCCGGCGCTGTGATCATTTAGTGACTAAGGGAATGGGTAGTACACGGATTTGCCTAGTCTTCGTACTTGCGGGCAGCGAATCGCACTTGTGGCTTCGTTTATTGCTGTGTTTCGGTTTTGTTTTGAAAGATAGAAGGAACCCCTTCGAACATAATGACTTGATTTGGAAAGGTAAGCCTAAAAAATAAGAAGGTTAGGTGCAACCACTGGAAACTTGTTGATTTTTTTGTTTCGTGAGAAAGCAGCTGCAAGCCTCACGAACACACGCAGAGCCAGAAGTACAAAGATTAGACAAATTCATCTACTACCCATCGTTCCCGGCCACCACTACTGCGACATGGTGAGACTAACCGCAACGCTATTCTCACCCGATAAAAATAACGAAAACGCTATTTTCACCCAACTTGGCTTGGATCTGGGCGGATCTGTGGAACATTTCGGCTTTTCGTCAAAGTTTAAAGCGCCGGTTCATACAACCTGTGGAAGCCTTTCATTTGATGAAAGCATATCGGGCGTATTTTTGCGTGTTGTGGTCAGCTAGGTGGTCAGCTAGGACACTGTGATTGTGCTTGTTTGCAGTGTGCTTTGTGAACGCGAATAGTTAAATTGTGTTCGCGTCTGGAACCACTGAATTTTGTCGTTCGCCGACCTTCCTGGTTCACCTGAACTTTCGTGTGAAGACCACAATGTCTAGGACTCATCAACCTGTTTCAGTGCTCTTTGACATCCGTGATATTTATTTCTCTTGTGTCTGCGGTGGTGACATTGTGGTAGTCCGTACGTGCTACCAGTTTTGCTGCGCGCGCTTGTAGTATTGCGGCCGTTCGGCCGTTCGGCAACTTCCTCTGGTTTTTGCGCTTGTTCCTCAAATACTTAATTTTACAGCTGTAGTAGCATCGAACTCGTAATAGCTGAGCTGTTAAATGCGCGATAATTTAACCACTACATCATTCTTAAAAGCTGCCGATCATCCCTGATTTCACAGTACAGGCATCACACGATGCAATTTCGATGGCTATTCAGTCTAAGTTCTTCGATTGCGTTAGATGCGGAGATGAGTCAATCAAGTTCCAGATATTCACTTTCAATAGAAAGTGCCCTTGTGACACCCGCATGCTCAACCAAGCCTCGCTATTCGCTTCTATGGCTGCACGAGTGATGAAAAAACATATGAACTTGAACGTACGGCTAGCACCCCTCGGTTTCTGCGCGTGGAGCAACATGTGGCTGTGGACTAGTTGGCATTCTATACTTCAAACTGCTCAGCGCTAAACACAGCAACACAAGCGAGACGAGAATGAAAGCCTACATCCAATTGAAAGTTTCCACAACTCCCAAATGTGTTGCCTACACACGAGATTAAAACAACATGCTTATGCTGAAAAAAAACGAAATGAAGCATAAAAGCAGAGACCACACATGCAAAGGAAGAATAAGCGGTGACATAGAACATGTCAATGAATCCAAGTTCTTTGCAGTCAAAAGTGTGGAAGGTTCTGGGGGCCATGATACGGATGAGTCATAGGAACTTGTGTTTTTTTTAAACAGGCGCTGGCAATCGTATTTCTAAATATGAGAACCCAAAGAAACGTCCCTACTCTTGTATTTTACTTTTTGCAGATTTTCCTGTAACTTATATGTTTAGAAACTTTCCGGTTTGATCAATGCACTGAATAAGCAACCTCAGTTATGTGCTAGAACTAGTGTTGTTGAAAGACCTTTGATCCATAGCCAAGCTATCCACTACAAAACTTTGTTGAATGTGCAGTAGGCATCGAGAACAGCATATCTTGGTTCTGTGGACACAGTTATGCGGGTAAAATAGACGGATGCCGGAATTTTAAGTTGCAGGAACATAGTCAAAAAGCAAAAATCATAGATGAAGATGGTTCTTTGGTTTCCGACTGTAAATTGAGAATGTGCTTGCCTGCCTCTGTTAGAGAAAACACAAGCTCTTACAGCTCACCTTCATGATAGCACAAGGATTATTACTGAGGGTGCATGAACAGCTAAAGGAAGCTGTTGAAATTAAACCTTTGATGTTCCTATCTGATAAAGAACTGGCTTACCTGTATTATTTGTCATGTGCTATTTCGCCTTAGTTTTTTTACAGTTTGTTTCAGCGCACTTTCACTTCATTTCTTTTTTCTACCATGAGCATGTTAATATTTTGGGTGTGGGCTATATATTGTACGTTGTATAAAATTTCAGTTGGAAGTTGGAAGTTTTTTTACGAGCTCATTTAGTAAGAAGGCAAGAGTGAATTTGCACCTGTAATTTGGAAGCATACTAAACCATTAATTAATTAAGATGCATCGAAGGTAGGCGAGGCCTATTAGAACCCAGTTCGTAGGTTACTTCCACGCACACATGTTTAATTACAGATAATGCACCCAGGGTCTAAGGCGTTAAGGTGTCAATGCAGAAAATGAGAAGTAGGCTAATGAGGCAGTTAATGTAAAAAAATCGGCAGCTCCCACGTACAGTAGGAATCGATGATATGTGAAGCGTGAATGAGGATGGTTGATGTGTTGCTTAAAATCAAAAGAACGTTACGAAGCGGACGTAAATTATACTGAACATGACTTCTATGTTGTGTATGTTATGTTTGAACATGTCAATTAACTTCATCGTCTATTGACGCCACGTGATACCAAACCTGGTATATGTGGAGTTAGTGAAATGGCCGCGAGCGCGCTATGAGCGTAGCGTGTAGTGATGTTTTACTTGACATACATACCATGGTTATCATGTTTGGACGTGTCATTTACCTTCGTCATCCATTCACCTCTCATATGTGCCAAATTTGTTATATGGGAAGTTAGCAAAAAAGCGGCGATTGCATCATGTGCGTGGTATGATGTCGTGTTCTCATATGACATGCTTGTAATGTTTATAATGTTTGTACCAGTCATATACCTTCATCATCCATTGATGGCGCATAATACCAAGTTTGGTGTATGTGAAACTAGCAAAACGATCGTGGGAGCACAATGAGCGTAGCAGGTAGTCGTGTTTTACATGACATGCATGTCATAATTTCCTCGTTAGCGACTGTCGCCTATGTTCGCCATGCAGTCATGTTATACCATACCACTTGTGCAATATGTCATGTGAACGAAACCAACGCAAGAGCAGCAAGACCATGAGATGTAAATCATGACATTCATGACATACATCTGATGGTTTTAATGTTATAACCTGTCACTTATGCTAGTCATACAGTCGTGTTATGGTGGACCAGTTTCTGTATTGATACCGTTATCGAAACAGCCAGGAGAGCGAATAGTCGTACGCAGCTAGATAGATAGATATGCCCAAAGCCGCCGAAGTTCGCTAGGAAATGCTTCGCATTTGAAAAATTAAATAGTGAAGCAGCAAAGTAATATGGTAATGAGCGGAGCACAACTTATGGTCTTTCTCTTAGTTTTTCAAGCTGTAAAGGAAGGGCAGGTCTGGAAAAAGCTCGGCGCCGTAGTGGTTCACCAAGCCCAGTGCTACTCAGGTGCACTGGGAAGTTTTTAAGGAGATGACAACAATAAATTTATTCCTAAAAAGATGCGTCAGCCTTTCAGTAAATGACAATGCGTCTGCTGCTGCTATCGACAGATATGTAAAGCACAATTAATTTAAAGCACATCCTTCACTTGCAGGTCAATGCATGTGACAATAGAGCTTTCAGAAGTGAATTGTTATGAGACATTGATTTCATAAATTAAGTATTCTGAAAAAAGAGAAACAGTGATAAGTAGAAATGAACTGAGCGTGCAGCACTAAGACTCTCCAGATACTCTAAGAAGGCAGCTGTGTGTGAAGCGGACATGGTGGGCACTCTACCGTAGTTTGCTGGCAGCCACATGAAGTCGTTGTTAAAAACACTGGAGTGTGTGTCTTTTTTTTCTTATAGCTGTTGTTGTGGCAAGCTGCTGTTGAAAAAACGGTCGTCTGCCAGTTACATGCTTGGTTTCTAAAATGCGTGGGTGGGGGGAGGGGGGACAGATAGGATCATAAGCAACGGTGGATGCACAGAAGTGGAATATTCTCACAAGATGCTCTAATTGTTTTAAAATAGGAGCCTGCACATACAACACAAACAACTTGGCCTGCACATACAACGCCGAAAAAAAATTTTTATTAAATAAAAAGAGACATAAAGTGCTTAGTTACACCACGCTCATAACAAAAAATTTTCCACCGTAGAGTGTTCAATAGACTAACAAGAAAAAATTGACTTCAATGGTCTATCTATGTATCTATCTAGCCGCCTAAGTCTGATTGCTCTCGTGATCACTTCCTTAGCTTTGGGTAAGCCAAATTAGTATGGAAAGGTAAGATGGCTTGACGAATATGATTTTCCGTCAGGTCATGAATAAGGCTGCAATCCCATCGTGTATGTCGTCAAACCTTTTCTTCTAGATGTGTGGCACACATCTGGCAGACAGAGAGGGAGGGAGAAAATAAGAACGAAAGAAAGGCAGGGACGTTAACCATGGCTGAGCCCGGTAAGCTACGTTGCACTGGGGAGAGGGTAAGGGGAATAAAAGTTAGAGAGAGAGAGAGAGAGAGAGAGAGAGAAAGAACTTTGGCAGTGTGTGGTTATGTGCCTCAGGTGAATGACTGTTCGTCTACCCAAGAACGGCAAGAAATATTATTGGTAATTTTTACACGACAACATCCTGAAAAAAGTCAATGTTGACCCTATGAATGCTTTGAATGAATACCAAGGCCCCAGCAGGAATGAAGACCAAACATTCTGCGTGGCAATCAAATCTTTTACCACAGAGCCACACCAGGTCTCGACACTACTGAGGAAATAGACAACACTCAGGCACCATGTCAATTGCACTTTCAATGCTAACTATATAATTTTCTGAAAATTACAGATGCACTCCTATGATGCAACCGTCACGACCAGTTAACGTCAATTGTAGTTAAGCGCCATACACTTTGGTAGATTTATGTAGCAGTGTTCGGGGCTACCATCTTTGAGAACACAAGCGCTACATATCAGCTTACCGCGCCTGGTGTTGCTAACACTCGTGTTGTTGCTTGCATCATTATGCAAATGTTAATAAATGGTTACATAAAACATATATGACTGTTCAACATACATCTGTTCGCACAACATTCGTTCATGTGTTTAATGTCATTTAGTACGCTTTGCTAAATATACCACAGTCACCTTCCTTCATCGATATACGCACGCCTCAAACGGTAAATTATGTCATTGTACAACATTTTTATACATTAAAGAAGTCACCACATTTTAGTCTTTTTTTTTTTGCTATCATCCTACATGGACGAAGTTTTTTGAAGACGATAGTCTTTCTTGTGGACCTTCTACGCAAAAATATTGGTCTGTCTGTCTGTCTGTCTGTCTGTCTGTCTGTCTGTCTGTCTGTCTGTCTGTCTGTCTGTCTGTCTGTCTGTCTGTCTGTCTGTCTGGCTCGCTTTCTGGCTGTCTGTCTGTACATTTGTCTGTTTGTGCACTCATAACAGCATTGGGTATTTGAATTGTCCGACCCCATCCACCGCGCTCACCAATGTAGCTCAAGATTCAGCGCTCATACTTATAAAATTGTCAATTAAAAAGCAATTATTGCGCATGTCTGGGGCACCACAACAACGCGTATATATTCTGCATGTGCGTCTTTTACTAGAAAAGGCATACATAGGTAATTTAAGGACCGTAGTGCTTATCACGCTGCGCTGACCATGCCACGCATGCACGAAAAGGCGAGTGTTTCCAACGCTTTGCTAAAACGAGACGGTGGTGGCAGCTACCCGTCGCCTTGCGTTCTACACCTTATGACCACTGAGAAGAAGGGCGCGCGCACCCGTCTCAGAGCCACGCTCTTCGTTTTTTAAGAAAACTGCCAGATGGCGCTCATGTCTCACGTGTGACGTGACTTGAAGCGTTCGTTCGCTTCCGCTGCTCGCTCGAGGCACTCTATCGCCGCGCTTCCAGAATACCATTCACCGATTTTCTTGCGCAGAACATCAAATAATTGATTTGTTCATTTTCTCCTCACGCAAGATTATCGTCTTTCGACAACATTTGCAAATTACATGCCGATGCGAAGCCATTTTGTTTTCCTACAAATTCATTTACTTTCCAATACAGAAAAACAAAACAGGGACCAATTGGTTTTTCTTTAATATTTGAAGGAATTGATACTAGTTTGTTGATTGCTTACAAGGGTGTCATTTCACGCTGGAAAATGAGGCACGCGTAGGCAGAAAAATCTGCCGGGTGCCACGTGCTACATACCAAGGCGTCGAACACTTGTTTGTGTACAAATATCCATCGTGCAGCTGTATGAGGCTTGAGTAGTGCCTTACAGGTTCTTTCAATTTGATTCATGTTTCTCAACCATGAACGACTCGCTTCTGCATTTTGCAATCACGATCAGGATCTCAATTGATTACATCGTGTAACACTTGCATGGCTTAACCGAGAGAGAGAGAATCAGTCTCGCTGTCCAATAATATGGCTGTAATGCCACTCGTTGATTGTGACACTCATTGACTAAACAGTCAAAAGTAAGTTGCTGAAGCATATGATCAAGCACAGTGAAAAATACACTTTCACGCTTAGCAAAAATTGTACCACGAACGCTGCCACCTCACACGAAAAAATCAAATATTAGCAAATCATAAAAATTACGCTGAAGCACGTAGTGACAGTGCAAGTATGATCTCTAGTGCAAGAGACCGTAGTGCAAGTTCAAGCGCTGCAAACACCGTCGACGTTCGTCAAGCACAGGGGCAACGATAATCACAATCGCAGTGCCCGCGCCCACCACAAGGACACCGCAATCAGCACACATCTAGCACAACCCAAATGTGTGCAGCTCGCGATCGCGTACAGCTTATCCCACACACGCACGAATACACTCATGCCACACGCCGAGAGAACCTTAGGTTGTCTGACCCACTGTTAACTGAAAGCCACAGCACGCCACACAAAATACAAAATATTTCCAGAGGACCAGATTTCACTCTGCAGAGAACCTCAGGTTGCCTGACCTACCGTTCTCCGAAACCCATAGCTTTGTATGGATCCAAGCCAAGTTGGGTGAAAATAGCGTTGTCGCTAATTTCGTTCCCATGTTCGCTGAAGTGCCCTGCATAGCAGCTCCCGTAGACACCAGCGCCAGATTTCTCTCTCATGTATACTTAGGAAACTCTATGGTTTGGTGGATATCACGCCTTGTGGAAATAGGTTCGAAGCGAATATCGGCGAGCATGGTGTATACTGCATTGGTTGGCTTTAAGCCCAGCGTTACAAATTAGATCGGCGTCTCGTTGCAAGTGTACGGGTTCTGTGCAGGAACGTTAACGATACACTGGCGTTTGAAGGGTAACTTACGCTCTGACGTAACGTCAGCACTTACATTAGAGCGCAGACATCGGTATTAACGAAACGAATTGCATTTCATTTCGTGACGAGGATCCGCCACAGTGGGGTAGCGGTTAGGGGGCTCGGCTGCTCACTCGAAGGCCGCGTGTTCAATCAAGGCCGCGATGGTCAAATTTCGATGGAGGCGACACGGTAGAGGCCCATGTATACTGTGCGATATAAGTGAGCATTAAAGTATACACACCAGAATGTCGAAATTTTGGAGCCCTTCACCACGGCGTCCCTCGTAATCATATCGTAGCTTTCGGATGCAAAACCACAGATAACATAGTTCATACCACAATAATGTGAATATTAACAAAACCTTCGTTAGCGCATTTCTCCGGGGCCCAGGAACCTCAATATACGTTGCACACTTGAGGGAATACAAATGTAATGTTCATTAGACGGCTGTAAAAAGTGGGGCACCCTTAAAATTCGCATTTGAGAGTTGAACGCGATAGCGAAATCCGGCCCCTAGTGCGCCCTTCAACCACTAAATGCATACTTATTAATACTGTAACGTGGGCTCAAAGAGCTTTATTACATACACACACACGCACGCACACACGCACACAGTAGATTGCACCAGCGCGTGCGCGCGAATTCTACATACAGGTTCTTCATCTAAAGCGATTAACAGTCGCATAGCATTCTACACGCATGCCGCGCGCTCGCCATCTCGGAGCCCATAAAGAGTTTCACAATGCCTCACAGATGGCAGCACATTATCTAGCGTTTGCTGTTTGCTTGATCAACGCCTGTGGAAAGGCATCATATCTTTTCCGCTAGATGAACGCAGTTGTCCATTTTTAGAGCTGCTTGAAAGCTCCTGTGTGTTTTTAGCGGCGATGGCTTCACTATTCCGGCCTTCATCAATTCACTAGAAGAGCTTATTGCCTCACAAGCTCAACGCCGCAAAAATTTCAAGAATCCGTCCAGTGCGATGAAGTTACATGGTTTGTCGCATGCTGCAATTGCATTATATCTTCTCCCGTCCCAACGAAAGCGCTGGCAGCTAAGCAGGGAAGGGTGGCAGGAGCAAAAAAACTACGTTACCCGCGCCTCGTGACCTTGACCCCTTTTTTTTTTCTTCGAATGTGCGGTTTCTTCAGTGTAATCGTGCGCGCGCGCGTGGACAAGTAGCGGCCTCCCGCGGCCACCTCTGTAACTTGCTATATCGCTCAATGACGATTTTTCGCTCACAACAAACGGGGCCGACGCCGATGAAGGTGTTTTTGCGACCCGAGTTCTCTAATGCTATCGCGTCAAAAGCTGAGCCAACATTGGACTCACAATGGAGATTAGCCCGTCATGACACCTGTACTGAGTACCATATCAGGGTGACGAAACGCACATATTCGGAGTGACTAAATATCAGAGAGGTGCGAATATTTAAAAATGTCTAATAAGGAATCGTACAGCGATCTATTCGATTCGGTACTTGAATCGACTGGCATAGAGGTTGGCAGACTGCTGTCGGGAGGCCGTACGACGTCTGAGAACCTCTCGCCCATCCGTTGTTCCTTCTTATCTGAAGGTCGAGGTGGCCGGGATTAACGCCTCATACGGAAGTATCTAAATTGTCTCTCTGTGACATCCGCACCTGATATATTGATTATTGGTATAGATGAATTGCAGTTGTTGTTGTTGTTGTTGTTGTCGTCGTTGTTGTTGTTGATTCGCCGAATATTGTCAATGCTGTGAATAGTGCCACGTTCCATTTCCCAAGTTTTTGTTATCGTCCCAAAACACCACACGATTCTCAGCGCAAACCGCGCCTGCAGTTTTCTAGAAGGTTCCGGACTGTAGTAGATCATTTCGATAGGATCACGCCCACTGTGCGAACGGTACAGATTGTTCTGGAACCTACGCCACCGCCAGCGATAACGCTAGAACATTCGACGGCAAGAGTATAAATGCCGACGCGCTTCGCCGCTTGTCAGTTGTTGATCGAAGGCCGACGCTCCGTTCGCCGCTATCAGTCCGAGACTGCTATCTGTGCGAGACTGCTGCTGTAATTTGACTTTCCGTTTACCGGGTACAGGTTCGCCCAAATAAACAGTTAAATACCAACACAAAGTCTCCTGTCTTCGGCCACGTCACGACCCCGTGACATCTGGTGGAGGTGCTGGGTACACGGCTTGACGGGGGCGTCCGGTACATGAACGAAGCAGCTTTCGACGTCAATCCCAGACTTCCGAACGATAAGCAGGAACAGCTCAAGGCCCTGCTCCTGCAATACGAAGATTGCTTTTCGTCGTCATCGAAAATTCGGCAGACGCCAATCACGAAACATCGCAGCATAACCGAAGAAAATGCCAGACCACTCCGTCAGAGTCCGTACAGGGTTTTGACGCGAGAACGTGAGGCCATGAAGAGACAAGTTGATGAAATGCTGCGGGATGACATTATCCAGCCGTCCAAGAGTCCATGGGCATCCCCCGTGGTGTTAGTGAAGAAAAAGGATGGGACCCTACGTTTCTGCATCGATTATCGCCGCCTGAACAAAATCACAAGAAAGGACGTGTATCCCCTCCCACGAATAGACGACGCACTTGATCGGCTCCATAACGCCAAGTACTTTTCGTCAATGGACCTCAAGACTGGCTATTGGCAAATCGAAGTCGACGAAAGAGACCGAGAGAAGACGGCGTTTATAACACCGGACGGCCTCTTCGAGTTTAAGGTGATGCCCTTCGGCCTTTGCTCAGCGCCTGCAACGTTTCAACGCGTTATGGATACAGTACTGGCAGGATTGAAGTGGCAGACTTGCCTTGTGTACTTGGACGACGTCGTCGTGTTTTCCTCGAGTTTCGACGAGCATCTTCGGCGCCTTGAAGCTGTACTTCAAGCCGTCAAGACTTCCGGACTCACACTGAAGCCAGAAAAGTGCAGATTTGCGTATGAGGAGCTCTTGTTTCTGGGGCACGTTATCAGCAAGTCTGGAGTTCGTCCCGATCCACGGAAAACAGCCGCCATCGCCGACTTCCCGCCGCCCACTGACAAGAAAGCCGTGCGCCGATTTCTGGGCCTGTGTGCCTATTATAGGCGGTTCGTGAAAAACTTCGCCCACGTCGCCAATCCTCTCACTAACCTTACCAAGGCCGACGTGGAGTTTAAGTGGGAAACGCCGCAGGAACACGCTTTCCAGGAGCTTAAACATCGCCTCCAGACGCCTCCGTTACTTGCCCATTTCGACGAATTCGCCGAGACAGAAATACATACTGACGCAAGCAGCGTAGGTCTTGGCGCCGTTCTTGTGCAGAGGGCTGACGGACTTGAAAGGGTCATTAGTTACGCCAGCCGATCGCTATCCAAAGCAGAAGCAAATTATTCCACAACAGAAAAGGAGTGCCTCGCCATCATCTGGGCTACGTCGAAATTTCGCCCCTACCTTTACGGCAGGCCCTTCAAAGTTGTGAGCGACCACCACGCCTTGTGTTGGCTAGCCACCTTGAAGGACCCCTCAGGTCGCCTCGCACGATGGAGCCTGAGACTTCAAGAATATGACATTACTGTCATTTACAAGTCCGGCAAAAAACACTCCGACGCCGACTGTCTCTCTCGTGCGCCTGTCGACCAACCGCTACCCGACGACCCGGATGACGACTACTTCTTAAGAACAATAACTACCGACGACTTCGCTGAACGACAGAGGGCCGACCCGGAACTTAAGGCCCTAATAGAATACCTCGAAGGCAGGACCGCCGAAGTCCCGAAGGTATTCAAGCGCACACTTGCGTCGTTCTTTCTACGAAACGGTCTTCTACAAAAGAAAAACTTTTCACCGCTTCGAGCTAAGTACCTCCTTGTGGTGCCTTCAGCTCTGCGACCAGAACTCCTGGAGGCCCTTCACGACGATCCGACGGCAGGGCACCTCGGTGTTTCTCGCACGCTCGCGAGGATACAAGAAAGGTACTACTGGCCACGTCTTACCACCGACGTCACTCGTTATGTGAGAACATGCCGGGACTGTCAGCGACGCAAGACACCGCCGACAAGGCCAGCGGGACTTCTGCAGCCAATTGATCCACCTTGCCGACCTTTCCAGCAGATTGGTATGGACCTACTGGGGCCGTTCCCGACGTCGGCTTTCGGAAACAAGTGGATCGTGGTAGCTACCGACTACCTCACCCGCTACGCCGAGACAAAAGCCCTGCCAAAAGGCAGTGCATCCGAGGTAGCTAAATTCTTCGTCGAAAATATTGTCCTACGTCGTGGCGCCCCGGAGGTCCTTATCACCGACAGAGGAACGACATTCACTGCCGACTTAACTCAAGCGATCTTGGCATACAGCTAAACAAACCACCGCCGGACGACAGCGTACCACCCACTGACCAACGGCCTCACCGAGCGGCTTAACAAGACGATCGCCAACATGCTGTCAATGTACGTCGATGTCGAACACAAGACGTGGGACGCCATTCTTCCGTATGTGACCTTCGCATACAACACGGCGGTGCAGGAGACGACGCAGATATTTCCATACAAATTGGTCTACGGAAGGAGCCCGGCAACGACGCTCGATGCCATGGTACCCAACGTCACCGACGAAGAAAACCTCGATGTGAGCGAGTACCTTCAACGTGCCGAAGAAGCCCGACAACTTGCGCGTCTCCGTATCAAGAATCAACAGACGACCGACAGCCACCGTTACAACCTTCGACGACGCTTCGTGGAATACCAGCCCGGTGAACGTGTTTGGGTGTGGACGCCGATACGCCGACGTGGACTAAGTGAAAAGCTTCTGCGACGGTACTTCGGACCGTACAGGGTGGTTCGACGTCTCGGCCCACTTGATAACGAGGTTGCCCTCGACGGCATCACGAACTCTCAACGACGCCGATCGCGACCTGAAGTCGTCCATGTCGCGCGCCTCAAGCCGTTTAATGCGCGTTAACAAACTGAACTATTGTTTTTTTGTATTATTGTTGTATCGTAATTTACTCATTGTACTTTCTTGCATTGTTATTGTACTTTCATCTTTAGTTAAAGCATCGGGACGATGCCTTTTTTTTAGAGGGGGCAATGCCACGTTCCATTTCCCAAGTTTTTGTTATCTTCCCAAAACACCACACGATTCTCAGCGCAAACCGCGCCTGCAGTTTTCTAGAAGGTTCCGGACTGTAGTAGATCATTTCGATAAGATCACGCCCACTGTGCGAACGGTACAGATTGTTCTGGAACCTACGCCACCGCCAGCGATAACGCTAGAACATTCGACGGCAAGAGTATAAATGCCGACGCGCTTCGCCGCTTGTCAGTTGTTGATGGAAGGCCGACGCTCCGTTCGCCGCTATCAGTCCGAGACTGCTATCTGTGCGAGACTGCTGCTGTAATTTGACTTTCCGTTTACCGGGCACAGGTTCGCCCAAATAAACAGTTAAATACCAACACGAAGTCTCCTGTCTTCGGCCACGTCACGACCCCGGGACAATAGTGTCCGATTACCTTGTGAGAAATCGGTCACTCTGTGTTGCATACAAATTGTCAGATTTCTGAAATGTTTTTTCTGATCGCCCACCATTTATGACAAGGATATAAAAATTATAGAAGAAATGAAGAATTTTTCGATAACGATGGTTTCATTTTATGGCGATCTGCCACTAAGAGATGCTTGTCATGAACCGGGCGGCAGAATGGAACAACGTGCTTTAAGCACAAATGTGAAATAAAGTATGCCACCTTTTTTATGTTAGCAATGGGGCTATCAAAATTTTCCTGCAACTCAAACCTAACAAATTAGTTTTACCGGCGTTATTTGAGACTATAAACGTTTTTTTGTTTGTATTGCTCTATAGATATGAATTTCTTTTACTAATTGTAACAATACTTTTTGGAAACTCCACCTGCATTGGCACACTTACCCCATAGTGGGCGCATGCCATAATTACGAAACAATACCTATTGCCATCATTATTTTCATCGTCACAAAGAAGAGGAGGCTAAGGAACAAAGCTTGTTTGGATTCGCTTGCATCCATGCATTTTCGTCTTCCCTGTCTAGAAAGTACAACAATCGCTGACGTAGGCAGCTGGCGGTAGATTCATGTAGAATGTGAGTACGTTGCATCAAGCTAGAAGATACGCTTAAACTTAAGGGTCGACAGTGTTGTGAGCTATATTATGCTTCATGTTGTGAGAAGGCTCGTAGGATCACATTGTGCAGCGCTGTCCTTGGAGAGTGACGTTTTGTTTTTGACAAAACTTTCTAGCAAGAACTTTCCTATGCTCAGAAGTTCTTGGCACAATTTTCGGTAAGCACTGGCTGAAAGCTTGCTCAAAGGTTTATCCTGTATTCTTTAAAGTGAAGTCTTTGCTAGCCTTGTCGAGCGAGGTTAGCCGTAAAGTTAGTCACTTGACCCTGAAATGAGAAATAGATACCACGTGACTTAGCCGTAAGTGGCCGCTTGACCTTGAAGCGAGAAGTATATACCACGCGACTAAGCCATCTGCGCCGCCACCGCTGCTCTTACTGCAGATACGATCACTTGCGCTGCCTCGCCAGTCGTTTCCACGTAACTAGCAACACGACGTCCCCCTCTCTATGCCACGCCGGACCAGCGCGCAGGCACCAACGCTTCGATTGAGCCGTTGTGCCATAGTGATGCGATAGAATGAGGAGGTGGGGACGCTGGCATCCTATCCACACTACCGCGAAGAAGGTGCTGCTTCCTATAGCCCGATCTCGTCGTGAATAGGGAGCCTTCACTTGCATAACTGGACCAAGCCAACGCCAAGCCACAGCCGTTTTGTTTTCAAACATTTGTTCTTTCAGCACCAACGTTCAGCCAATCACACCTTTGTCACGCGTGCTACAACTCCATTGTTCAAGGCGGTAACTGCAGGAGAGACAGACAGACGGACGGACGGATGAACAGACAGACAGACAGACAGACAGACAGACAGACAGACAGACAGACAGACAGACAGACCACCAGACAGAGGACGGACGGACGGACGGACGGACGGACAGGACGGACGGACAGGACGGACAGACAGACAGACAGACAGACAGACAGACAGACAGACAGACAGACAGACAGACAGACAGACAGCGAACTTTATTATAGTGCAGGACACAGCAAAAGGCTTTTTTGCTCCAAGCAACATGACAACCGAGATGTTTTTTACCTCGTTCTGTCTAATTGATCGTATGTTTCACGAAATCTGTTTCACCAGTGTGTTTCACCTAGCGTAAAACATGAAATAGGAAGGGAGATCAGTTAAGTATAACAACGTGGTTAGTTTTTACCGGTTGTGATCGATCTACGGATGCTGCACACCAGTAACACCAGTTCACAATAGTAACAATGCAGGAAAATATTGAATGACTTCAACCTAAAGCAAGCAGCAAAGAGAATGCAAAAAGGTGGTGGTGTATGTGCAGAAAGTATATGTAAAATTAAAATGCGCGAAAATTTGCCCTTACGCCAACATTTTCTTTTGTTTCACTACTCATAGCTTCGACATACGGCATATTCTTCCATAGAGGTCCTGAGATCTGAAGCATGACCACACGCACCCGAGCACGATCTGCAATCAGGTAAATATCTCATCTCCTCTATGAAGTGAATGTGGAAATGAATGTGCAACCTTGAAGCTTACTATACTAGACACGGACTCCCCAAAACATTGTCTGCATGTGCATTCGAACGTTCACCGGCTGTCTTTGCTGATGGCATGCCCAGCATGGAGAGTTCCTGGATAATTTTATTACATACAGTTGGAGCGTTGGAACGTTTTGTAAGCATGTTCGTAGACGTCGAATTCATAGTTGCTTTTCCTTCAAGAGATTTTTGGGCACTGCTTCGAGAGGTACTTTTACTGGAGTAATCTCGGCCGTAGCCGTCGGCTGGCGCATTTCCCTCCAAAATATTCAATCGTGGGAATACCTCTTGATAACCAAGGCCTATCGGACATATTGCTCACTAGGAGATGTTACGCTAGAATTTTAGTTCTTAAACAGAATATATTGGTAAGTCGCAAAAGCCGAACCTGTGGTTACTTAAGCCAATTTCCCACAGGCTGCAGGTAATTACCAACAAAAGTCTATTAAAATTCGGCCTCGCCACGTGCATCGACATGAGAGTGCTTTCTTAAAGGGGTACTGACAAAACATCTTGAGGCCGAGATAGCCTTCGGGGTCGATTCTTATGAACATTCTTTTATAATCTGCAAAACATCAACAGCGAATGTAGCTTGAAAGGTATATTAAATTAATCTTGAAGCTTGCCTGGGCACTCAACTGCGTCACTCCATCGACATCCCCTAAGGGCACCCTTTAAGGACCACCTACTTCCCTCCCGTCCCTACGCTGCATTAAATGAAGATATGATGAACAAATCAAGATATGATGACGTCAAAGTCGGCATTTTTTCTTCTGCCTTGTTTGTTAGCGCAGTCAGTACTTTTCGGCAGAGTGCGTGGCCGTGGCGCACACTTCCAAAGTTTTGTGTTTAGCGCCACTAAAGTCCCGTTTCCTATCCGAAAGGAATTCCTGATGCGGACCGGGCGGAAGTGCGTCACAGTTCTGTGTGCTCACATGGTCAAGAGCGGCACACGCTAGTTATCGATGGTTGCATCCAGCGGCTTCTTGTTTTTTGGAGCTCTGTCGAACCGAAACTGAAACCAGTCTCTAATGAGAGGCCTGTAATTAATTATCTGTCGCGTGCTGCAGCAAACGATGCATTGTGTCACCACTAGCAGGCCCCAGCAACTTATTTCAGCAGAAAAAACGTGAGCCAATGTTTTTGTGTGAGTACCCCTTTAGGCGTAAGAGCTGAGAGCAATCTACTTGGTACCTCAGCGTAGAAGACTTCCATGGTTTTGAATATAGGAGTGAGCTTTTTTTTTTTATCATAAGTAGGCCACAATTGAATAATGTAAGCAAAGCAATTTAATGTGTCTTATGCTGGTTAAGCAATTTTAACGTTCTCTTGGAACTTGCAGTGAGAATCCCGTCCTGTCTCAATAAAACATACTCCAGTTTGAACTTATGGCAATCACCCATACATTGTTTTATCAAGGCCTGTAAATGAACTGTACACATTATTGACCAGATTCGCGTACAACACCTAAAAGGCTTTGTTAACTAAAGGATTTGTAGATGCTGACCTTAAGAGGACTGTCGTCGGCAGAGTGTGCTTGAGATACAATTCATAAAAACTAAAAACAACTGATTACCGATGATCAAACAAGCCAGCTGAAGTTCAAATATTTTGTCACGGTGTAGTTTCCTTTGTGTGTGTGCTTAATCCAGTATAATTACATGGGTTATTTTCGGAACGTCCTATTCTCAGTTTAAATATTGCTAAAAAGTGTATGTATGTGTATATAGTGCACATATTGAGGCTGCCATTTTATTTCGGCGAAAACCGTTTTGCTAGCGCATGAGATGGTCTTCTTGCGTTACAGCCAGCCGATCGAATACATGATCGGAGCATCAAGGGTAAGAACAAGTTCTTATTTTGTACATAAGGATAATAAACAACACCCACAACTTACAGGAAAGCCAGAGACGTATAGGGGATGTTGTTGAAAATTTGGATAGGGAATAGAAGTGGAGGATAGGAGATAGGAAAGTGTAGGGCATGTGTATAGGGAGAAGTATAGAAGATAACATCCCTCATACTTTCCTTTGGCTTTTTTGTCGCCTACCTCAATTTACTGGTGTGTCTAAAGATAAAGAAGCCCTTCCGATTCCCCTTCCTTCGTTTATTGACAGTAAACAATAGTATTGTACTGCTGCTTTGGGAGCTTCGATCACAAAGCATATTTATCTATTAGGAATACCTACAGACATAATCCGAATCAGTCATTTTCATGGAGGGTTATTTACAAGCGTGAAGCTGTAAAACGGGACATTGTCAACAACAGCATCAGCGAAGTTGTATTCCTGACATACAGGCATCGTGATGACAAATGAAGACAACGTCTCTTCCAACTGTCTAGCTACCTGCACGAAAAGTGTGTCGAGCGTCAGTATTATCTAAAATGCCCTGCTACCATAACATCTACCGTAATACATTTTTGAGGAATAAGCTCCGGGAATTCCTTCAGGATTTATAATTGCCTGAAAATTATGTGACGTCATTATTTCTTAATTTCGATCAGTCGTTTTGGCAGTGCGCCGGGTGCGTTGCGAGGAATTCACCCATTTGTGTCATGTGCATTGGTCACCTGTGCACAAAGGGCTCATACCAACTCATGTACATTGACGGAGGTACGCCAGGGTGCTTCAATAAGTGTGTGCATTGTAATTGAAAAATTGCAGAGAGGAAGAACCTAAGTGATACCCGCAGCATTCCCATTGCTGTGGCAGAAGGCATCTTCAGATGCATGCAAGTGTTGATTACGAATTATTTTAAAAATTAACGCAATTTTCTTTTTAACTGGTGGAAATCAGCTGTCGAGTGAGATGGGTGAATTCAAGTAGTCGCTCCGAATTGTCTATAGCCACATTGAGATTTCCGAAAGGTGATTCCTGGTAATCACTGCGGGGCGATGAAATCTGACAAATTTACAGGCGAAACCGAAACCGACGCTCCAAACACCTCATCTACCATTCCCTTCGCAAATGCCCTTAATAACGACACAATGTCCTTTAGTACATGAACCGCGGCCCAGTGCCGACACCAGATGCAGAAACCGAAATATTTGTGAACAATTAAAAGGTTATCAAAACGTGTTAACCAAAACAAACACAATAAAACGCTACAACACCGGTAAAACACCGACAATCAGCTAAACGTCAAAGCAAATGACAGAACATAAGGTTAACAAGAACAAAATAAAAGGCTGTTAGCCAGTGCACAATCGAAGGTTTAAACTCATGATTCAAAGCCGACTGCTTCGCCTCGTCATCACTATTCACATTGTGGATATGCCTCAATTTTTTTTTAATTTTCGCGGCCATTTATCTATGGCGTTAGAAAAGCGGTAGAGGAACAGACGACTTACGGATATAAACATTGTACGCAGACATGCAGGCATGTTCCGTCATAGCCTGCGAGTGTTGTTGCACTGAAAAATATGCTGTGTCCCTCACGCAGGCACCTAAGACAAGTCGAAAGCAAGAGTGGTTTTCCTGTTTTACACATTCGATTGTAATAATCTCCCCCCCCCCCCCCCCCGCGAAATCATCTTGCCCCTAACGCAGTTTTTAATCACCTCTGGGGTAGGAGGGATTACAAGCTCTCAGCACCTGACGTTTCGCACGGCCTCTGTGATCAGCCCGCTTTTAAACGATTGACGATGTCACTTAGCGAAGTCATCGTGTGACGTCACTGTGGGATAATCTTGCGCGGTTAGGAATTTTAGCCGTTTGTGACGTTACATGGCAACGTCATGACATGATTTTATCGCTCGCTGAGTGAAGTCAAAGTGGATTTCTAAGCAAAGACTTTGTAACGCTACCTTTGCGAGACATTACAAAAAGCTCGGCAAGCCTTTTATTATTTCTCAAAGTATCACAACGTCTCGAACTAGTCTGTCAGGTGGGAGCGTCAACAAGGCTTCTGAACTCTTTCACTTTAAAATACGGTAGTTTTAATGTCGTTGTTGGTAGTGATTGTTGTCCTTGTTGTTGTTGTCGCTGTTGTTTTGGGTCATACGTGTTTTGGAGCGGAGGGTTACTCATAATGTGGAATCGCTTTGTTATGCAGGCATATGATGCCTGTGCCCTGTGTCTCAATTGTCATACCTGTATGTGTAGAGTTTTTGTTTTCAACGTTCAGCCGCCTAATAAATATTTTTGTTGAACGTTGTTTGAGCTGGCCCACGACATAATGCTAGCGTATCTACAGTGGCTTTTTTTTCGCGCCTAACCCTTGTTAACTCTAAACGACACTAATGCAGACATTGGCACACATTGGCAGTCAATGTTTTTTTTTTTCAAAACCAATCACCGCAAAATTCACGTGCATCAGAAAGGATATTGCACCCCCTATCATTGCTACAGCTTTTGCGAAACTTCGACGTCAACCGCGTGTTGCGATTCTTGTTCAAAATCTTCCAAAACGCAGGAAACACGATTGTTTGTCCTGTGCGTCAGCATGGCTGGCGTGGTGTCCAGCGGCTGCATCACGGCACTGATAATGACTTACTACTACGAGGCTGTCGAGTGCGGAAAGCTGCCGGACTGGGACTCCCGCGAGGACTCTGGTAGTGAGTCACCGATTATAGCAATATCCCCGTGTTATAGCCTCGATAGATACCATTGTATGCATTCATACGAGCGAAAACATTAGGCCTACTACAAAACGCAAACGTTGGCTATGCACTATGCTCAGTATTATGAAAATCAAGGCCATATTTTCAAGCAGTGAAGTGAACCTTTCACTTACCAAAATCCTCAATTCGCGTCTATCAGATTTCTCCAAAGAGATTATTCTCAGACCTATATTGCATCGCTTTTATAGCTTGTGGATTATGCGTTCCCGAATTGGGACGAGCAAATCTTGCTTACATGCAGAATTTATTTGTTGCCCCGTTTGCAACCACTTTGTTCGTATACTATTACAATCACGTGTGTTGAGCTCCATTCTTGCCAGTCCGCTCCATTCCAAGAAGCATTCAACCGAGAACATAAGCTTCGAATTGCAAGTAACAAGTCCGCTTATCATCATAACTCGTTTGAATCTGACGACATTCTCATAGAATTATGAATGATGTCCCCACCTGCTTTGTGACACGAGCCTTGATGAAATTATCTACTAAACACTTCCTGAAATGTTTTTTAGGAAAGTAACCGCGATGAGCGCTGGCAAGGGATTCTACGTGAGCCGCTGTTTGTCGTGACGGTGCTTATCTCTCAACACCAAAGCCTGCGTAGCTTAATATTTCTAATACACACATATATAAATTACCGTCAGAATGCCGCAAAACTCTATTGACAAAACAACGCATGCCAAACCTATTGGAAGCTGCACTACCTCAAAGCGCTTTCTTGGAATGGTCGCAGAACCCGCCAACTAGCGATTTCTTTAACAAAAAATAGCGTTAAGAAATCACTAAGTGATGCTGCTGCATACGGTCACCCCTACCAAAGGCCTGCGCATGGGTGCCCCTTCAAGAGGGTGGCAGAGGCGAAATTTCATCCCAGTTTCTCCCCTCCCAACAATGTCCTTGTTAGAGGCTGACTTGACACCCCCCTCCCTCTTAAGTCACTAGGAGGGCACTACGGTTCACAACTCATAATCCTAACAAACGCATGAAGCGCGAGAAAAATGCATGTAGCATTGTTGCAAATATTACATATTTTAATGGCGCACGCAAAAAGATGATATTCCGGTTCCTACACGCGTTCCATTCTTTATCCTAAATATTGTTTGGATATTTATTTCCATTTCATATTTGCAGTGCAATACATTGCAACACAGTTTAATTTATCAGGCATTAGTCATGGTAGGCTCAAAAGTAACAGGTGTAAGGGGGACGTTTTAGCGGAAAGAAAGCAGGGGGTCACCTTTCCTACTAAACGGCGCTTCTTAAAAGAACCGCATTTTTTCAGCATAATTGAAACTGTCTACGCAGGTGTATTTACCTTTTCAAAAGAACACATTTGGGAGACGCGCTGGTAAGGGGTATGTTCGTGCGTTATTACACGAACGAAACAGCTTATGTGCAGAGCAAACACGCGTCTTTATTTTTTGTGTGGTGGTTTTGTCCACGATCACTTTAGGTTTACGTTCTGTGCTCCTATATTTTACTGCTTTTGCAAGAGTACTTAAAATTGTCGGCGCGACAATACCGAAGAATCCAGGTTGCTTGCAGTGCACGTGATTAAGGGCGACCGTATATCTGATTTTATTGGATAAAACAGTCTGAAGTAAGTATTCGCACAATTCACCGCCTAGAGAGGGCACTGGTGCAAGCCCAACATTGCTGTCGCTTGGGGAATCGTGCAACCGGTGCGCCGGCAGCCGCCACCGGTGTGCCGGTCACTTCGACCTGTGCAGTATATTCGGTTGCAGCCACCATGTTGACAAGGCTTTGCTGAGAAGGTTATTGACTCTAGCATATATTGTATCCCACACTGCGTGTTGAGAAACGCATGTGCGGCGTATATTGAAGGAAAAGAAGTTTCGAACGCCGGGCACATCGTCTGCTGTGGTGTACAGCTTTGTGAACGCTGCTCGTGCCATGGCCGGGGAAGGTCAAGCGGCCGTGCTCGTGCAAAGCAGCAAACCTCGCGTTTGACTGCACAGCTCCTGCACAGTGGCATCCAACATATTTTGTGATTCTTCTAGCTCAGTAAGCAAACAACAAAGAATAAATCATTGCTACTACGACTCGCAGTAACTGTCTTACTTCACAATAACCTTAGTAGAAATTGCCAGCGACAAAATATTAAGCACCAGCGAGCCGCCAAAGTGACGCCGAGTGAACGATGGCATGGGCTAGTTACATGGGAATCCCCCAAACGACAGTTAGGATGGATGCCACATGGCGACGCCGCTATCTGTGAAAGTTGTGAATATCTTCACTTTTATCGGATGCAGGCGCCGTTACTTCCCTGGTAATTTCTAGTTTTTGTAAACCTCGGAACGCTGCGTCGCGTTGATTGCAGAGCGTCTGAACACGTGCACCGGGGAGACCTGCAATGCGACCAAGTGCAAAGCGGCCCCCGAAGCATCTTCCTGCCACGGAGTAGTTCGCCCTTTCGCTGATGGGTGTCGCTGCTGCCCGGCGTGCGTCGTTATGCTTGGTAAGGCGCAGCGCCATTCAGTATCAAAGTGCAGTGATATAGTACATCGTACAAAAGCATGCGCAGTCCTGTATGACGAAAACAAGAACGATGGGTGGAATAAGCTTCGCCAGTAATATTTCGAGAGCACTAAACCCGGACTGTTGGTTATGTAATTGGAAACGGTGGTTCGAGCTACAAGTAAAGCGTGAAAGTCGAAATCACGCCAACATTATGCGTAATTGCAGAAAAAAGACGGCACCGTGTTATGCTCAACTCTAACTTGTTCCGTAACGATATAGAATTTATGAAAAGCGTCGCAAAATTTCGTAGTCTATTTTGGCACTTTCTTTTATATAAATTGCAGTTGTTCTTCTTTCTCTTTTTTTATTTACTGGAGTCTTCGATCATGTTCCCGTGTTTTTCGGCTCCTGCCTGCATTTAGGCGGTTTTTTTTAATCGAATTCCTAGAAACTTTAGGGAATGGTTTCAGCTGCAGCCTCCTTTCTGTTATTGGGTCATACAAAATAGCGGACCTAAGAAAAGAAAGAAGCAGCTAGGGCGGGAAATATATACTGAGTTGCGGTTTGTTATGAATATAGTCGTACATCATTCTCTTTTCAAAGCCAGAGTTAGGTGACGGCACATAATTATGATAAGCAAATGTTAGTACTAGGTAGCCATACCAGCCATGGTATGCGTATAGTGGTCGAGGAGTGGCACTTCTAAGCTTCAGAATGCTAGTTGGAATGCCAGTGACGCAGGCCCCATTACGGTGACTTTAAATGTGAAAAAAAAAATGGACGCACGTGTACCGTGCTTCACTGCAAAGGACGTTGAACGACGACAGACTTGTGCCTCTGCGTGAGAAGTGGGGCTGCCTGACAGTATTTTGGAAAAACGAAAGTTTTTTCTTTAGAACTCCGAGCTCTTGGTAGGTGGCAGCATAGGCCGTTTCAGGCAAATTTTCAGCGAGGGATGGGAAACCCCGGCGTTTTAATTCATATCGTTTCATTGTCTGCGCAGTTTGGTCTTTAGTATTACGTATTTATGCGTTTTCCAATTAAAAAACATTACCTAGCACTACGTACCGATGTTGCACCTCAAATGAGCGAAATATTTGCTTTTTGATTGACAATGTTCGCAAGTATGAACGCAGACACCAGATCAAGATGGGTCTTTTTTGAGCAAGGGCTTAATCTTTCGCGAGATGGATGAGTCGTTGGACAGACACCTCCTACTGACAGACTGAAATTTTTGGGGCGAAACAGGGAAGTTTATTGCAAACTGGTAACAACATTTCAGGTGAGTACAACTGTCTGGTGTAACAAAATTCCTTCAGTGGCGTGTACAAACAAGAAAGCATAGACAGGATGTAACACAGAGCGCTTCCAATATTCTCACAGATCACGAATCACTCAAGAAAACAAAGAGAGAAGAAACGGAAGAAAGCAGTAAATTGGAACAGATTCACATATTACGTTCGACGAGAAGCAATTTTTTCCCCGGAGTTAAAACGGAAGTAAAGGAAGCTCAATATTCCCGTTCCGAACTCCAAAAAAAAACGTGTATGCCACCTTGGGATAAATGCTTCTTCACCCTGAGTTTCGCAGTGCCACGAATGCAGTGAACTAGTATATACCATGAACTTGAGGTGGTTAAATGTGAGAAGTAGACACGAAGCGCAAGCTGGAAGAAAGTGTGCGTGTGCCTCCTCTCGTTCAGTTCTTGGAATGTCCGCTGGATGGTGGTGCTTCTATATGGGGAATATATGACGAAAAGATGCGAGATGGTGGTACGTGGAGTATTGAATAGGTGGACGAACGGACACACAGGCAGATGCATGGACCATCGCACTAATGGCTGAACGGACGAATGGACGCATGGACACACGCAGAGGTGGATGCATGGACCAACGCAGGGACGGACGCACAGATGGACGTGCGGACGCACGAACAGACGCCGCACGGACGGGCGAATGGACACCCGGATGGTCACCAGACTGACATCTACGAGGGACGAACGGGTGCCGCTTTAAGGAGCTTCGCCTCTAAAAAACGTATGTCATCAAGGGCCTGTGTTCGTAAACAATAAAATGGTCTATAGAAAAACTATGAAAACTTGAAGAAACAATACGTTTGTGTGGTATTTCAGAAATCTTGTTGGGTTTCTACCCGTTTTCAAGTTACAGATACTTTGTTATAGCAAATACAAACAGCTTATTTATTCTACAAGGCGTGGCAATCAGTAAGAATAGAAATTTTCTACAAAATATGAGATTCTATTTATTGAAATGTCAAGAGTATCACTCTTCTGTCACCATTTTTATATATTTTGTAGCTTCAAACGAATGTAACCAGTTGAATTGAGAGCCTTAGCAAGTAATGTAAAAACTCCGTAAGATTCACAAGCAGCTTCCTTCAGAAGTGCACCTGTCTGACTGTTGAATTGGAGATTTCTCTTTGAAGAGGTTTCAGGGACGGCTCAGTGCTCTCCCATAGTTGAGAACCAAGTACTCGAAATTATTAAACATTTTTTTTCTAAACAAACAAAGTTCATCCCATGTCAGGTAGTCTTCTTTCTGCTCTCCCATAGTAGAGTACATCGTACTTTAAGTCGGTAACAACTTTTTCTGCACACACATGGTGTTCCCAAGGCATGGCTTTATGCTCTCTCATAGTTGAGTACCAAGTACTCGAAATGGCTAAACATTTTTTCTAAACACAAATGGGCACTCGCTACGTAATGCTTTGACAGAGGAGTGTCTGTTGCTGCCTCATGAAGTGCGAGGCCTCCGGGACGGCTTTATGCTCTCCCATAGTAGAGTACCAAGTACTCTAAATCGTGAACCTTCTTTTCTTCCTAAACACGTAGAGTATTGAGAACTCTAAATCGTTAATCACTGTTTCTAAACACACATGACGTCAAGTAAGAAGCCAACGTCACTTTGGTAGAGCTTTGATAGCGTGACGGGACGGCTCTATGCTCTCCCATAGGTTTTCGCAGGACGGCTCGGTGTTCTCCCATAGTTGAGTACGAAGGACTCGAATCGTTAAATATTTAAAATGCGAAGCATTTCTTAGCGAACTTCGGTGACTTCGCGCATATCTATTTATCTATCTAGCCGTCTACCAACTTTATCTCTCCTAGCTATTTCGATAATGCTATCAATACTAAACTTGGTATTGCATAACACGACTCCATGAAGAACGTTATTGACTAGTCATTACATGACTATCCTGATATGTATGGCATTAATGTCATGATTTACATTTCATAGTCTTGCTGCTTTTCGGTGGCTTCGTTCACATGACATTTGCGAAATTGGCAAGGTATGACATGACAGCGTGGCGAACACAAGTCACAGGCCCTAACATGGAAATCATGACATGCGTGCCAAGCTCATCATGCACTCGCGGGCGTTTCGATAGCGTCGCATTCACCAAATTTGGTATTACGGTACGTAAATGAATGATGAGGTTTGTGACTGGTGCAAACATGATAATCATGAGGCGCGTGTCTTGTACATGGCTACATGCCATGCTCATGATGCGCTCTCGGCCGTTTCGGTAGCTCTACATATGCCAAATTTGGTATTACGTGACGTCAATGGATGACGAAGGTATGTGACTGGTACAAACATGGTTATCCTGAGGTGTGTGTCTGGTGAGAACATGACTACATGCCACAGTCAAGGCGTCAATACATTTCGACGTGACGTGGTGCGCGTGCTCATCGGCGTGCATTTCGTCGGGTCATGCTGCAGATGGCGTTGCCATGCTAGGCACCGGTCCTGCCATATACTCGCTGGCACGCACCGTGCTGCGTTGCTTTGACGCATGCGCGTTTCAGCGCGTCCAGTGTCCCTCCGTCCCGAAAACAGGGAGACGCAGTGCTGTCTGGGTAACGCATCGGTGCGAAATGCAGCATGTCACATTTCGCGCCAGTTGCCGTCGGGCCGAGCCGACGGACGCTGGTCGCGCCGGTCGCGCCTGGCGTCAGACTAACGTAGCGTCGCTGGCCCCGCGTGGGCGCGCGTCAATGCTACCTTGGAGTATATTGGGCCCTTCATGATGCACTCGCGGTCTTTTTGCTAGCTCTCTTATATACCGAATTTGGTGTTACGTGATGTCAATTGATGCGAAAGTATATGACTGGTGCAAACATGATAATCCTGACACGCGTGTCATGAAGAAACTGATAACATACCACGCTCATAGCGTGCTTACGTTCGTTTCACTAGCCCCACATATACTGAATTCGATATCACGGGATGTGAATAGATGAGCAAGGTAAACGACACATCCAGACATGATAATCATCACACGGAAGTCATGTACCGCATCATTTACCTCCAACTCGTAACGTTGAGCAGATTTTAAAGTGATATATGAACCTTTATCATTCGTGCTTCGCATATCATCGATTCCCACTGTACGTGGGATCTGCCAATTTTTTTCTAAACACATGACGCCACGGCGATTGCCACAGAAATCGGTTAGGCAGGGACGGCACACAGCTTTGCCATAGTAGAGCAGCTAGTTCTTCAAATTGTTAACCACTTTTTCTAAACATATTATTTTGTCATCACTGAGCATCAATTCGTGGAAATCTCGCTGGGCGTAACCTCCTTGGTTTTAGCTGCGAACGCTCTGTGTGTTCTACGTCAGGGGCGTTCAGGAATCATGGTGCCCATCGCGTCTTGGATGCCTTCGAAGGCGCTTGCCTACGACGTTGTTGTCCCTACGGCAACTAATGCCGAGACCATCGTTGATGTTACAGCCTCAATAGTCGGCCTCACAGAGATATACTGCGCCCAGCATAAGGAAGCTCGGAACTTCCAAGTCATCGTGAAGAGCAGGGCCTCCATGTCTATAATCGTCAATGCTGGCTGCCTCGTGATTGGCGGTGAGCCTGATCAAGACGCCCCCATTGGCTCGCAAGTGACCAACGTCGCCTGCCTGCGCCTGATATCGTTCGTCTCAAACGAAGCTCCCGTACAAGCGTTGACCCCATATTGCAATTTGCTCACTGTCACCAGTGGTTTGATGAGTGGACGACACGGCGTACTCACTGGAACGTGGTTTGTTCGATTGGAGACAAATGCTGCTAATACTGTGCTGAACTACCTGTGCATTTTCGGTCACCGTGCCATGTTTGACTACCGTCGTCTCCAGCGTGTATGTCGAAGATAAGGCTCACGAGACCATCTACGAGCCCAGTTCACCACACCGTATTGTGGTCGCTACGGTGTGCACGGTCACGTCGGTGAAGATTGTGAACGCCTGTGCTGACGCTGTGTTGACGGCCACCAAACGGTGGTTTGCCCTGTCCACCACTATGACTCAAACGCCGCCGCTGGTGCCTTTCCACCACTGACACCGGCAACAGAGCCGACTACCCACTTGGGAACTTGGAGGAGGTCACGGACGTTGTGCTGGCATCACCCCTTCGAGTTCTTTCGAACGAAGCGCACAACGAAAGCTCGATTGTCGTTGCGACGTTATGCGCGTTCGCCTTCCCGCTGGTGCAGGAACCGTGCGCTCCGAAAGACTGCTGCAAACGGCGTCGGCGTCCCTTCTCTAACACCACTTGATGCTCAGTGCACAAATAAGCCCAGTTCTCAGGCTGCTGTTGTTGGTTTTGACCCTACGACACCTGTTATACCAGAAAACAGAGTGAAAAATACCGCAGCCTCTTTTGTAGCAGCAGCTCCGACCACTTTGACGCCGCGTCGTACACGTAAAACATCGCCCGCACAAAGAGTGCCTACTACGGCCTGTGGGTAGTGGACAGTGCTGCCAGCATCAAGGTCGTGGATCCAAGTTTGCGGACGGCTTAGTCCCTACCTCTACAGAACACGTCTTCGGAAGACGACTTCAGCCTGGTACTGTATGGTAGCATTGAACTTTCTAGCCTTGGTGAATTCAACGCCGAAATAGGAGAGAGAGAGAGAGAGAGAATTTATTTACAGAAGGGTAGAAAGGTCGGCCTGAGCTATAGTTTACTCTGGCCAGCTGCTCTACACTGGGGAAGGGTGACTGGGGAGTGAGAGAGTGATGAATGACGATGGTAAGGTAGAGAGATCATATGTTCTTATTAGGCAGGGTAACTCTACAGACGTGCATCCAGTCCAGTGGCTTTTAAGAAAGCGATGACGGCTCGTATAACCACATGTGTGCTGCTGGCGTCAGGCCAAGGACCTAACACAACCACATCGGCTAATGGTCGACTAATATATCGGCCAATCGAAGATATCAGTTGCTGACGTTCGCTTACATATGCTGGACAGTCGCAAAATATATGTTCGTGCGTTTCTGGCAACCGACAGTGACCACAATTGGGACCTGAGTCATTACAACCAATCAAGTGTGTGTAACACCTCCTGTAAGCCACACCGAGGCGAATGCGGTGAATAATGCATGAGATGCTTCGCTTCAACTTGTGAGGCATACGGAACTTCACCGAAATAGGAGCTCCACGTAAAACTAAGCGAGAACACACTTCCAGCTCTTGCTCCGATGAACGCAGTGGTGGTCTTGCTAAACGCCAACGGTCCAAAAACATCAACCTCCTTCCAAACAGTCGAACAGTGCGTTGTGATTTGTTTAAAGAAGTGTCCCCTGGATATATTCTAGGACACCGTCTAGAACTGTGCGTCCAGGGTATTCTTTACCTTTAATTATGGGTACCACATTGCATATTAAATGCGAAGCATTTCTTAGCGAACTTCAGCGACTTTAAGCGTATCTATCTATATATCTAGACGCCTACGACTTTTTGCTCTCCGGCCTGTTTCTACAATGGTATCAATAATAAACTTGGTATGGCATCATATGACTGTATGAAGACCATATTTGACTAGCCTAACATGAAAATCATGACATGTATGCCATGAATGGTTTACATTTCATGGTACTGCAGCTCTTGTGGTGTTTGGATTACGTGGCATGTTGCAAAACTTATTTAATATGACATGATTGCACGGCAAACACAAGCGGCAGACCCCAACGTGAAAATCATGACATGCGTGTCATGTAACAACATGGCTACATGCCAAGCTCATGATGCGCTCGTGGCTGTTTTGCTATAGTGTCATATATAACAAATTAGGTATTACGGTACGTGAATGGATGACGAAGGTATGTGACTGGTGCAAACGTGATGATCGTGAGATGCGTGTCGTGTAACAACGTGACTACGTGCCACGCTAATGATCCGCTGGTGGGTGTTTCCCTGGCTTCACTTATACCAAATTTGGTATTAGGAGGCGCGAATGAATGCCAAAGGTAGGGTACTGGGCAAACATGATAGCTATGAGATGCGTGTCATGTAACAACATGACTACATGCTACGCTCATGATGCGCTTGCAGCCGTTTCGCTAGCTTCACGTGTACCGAACTCGGTATTATGCGACGCGAACGGATGACATAGGTAAATCACACATACAAACATGATAATGACTACAAGCATGTAATGTAACAACATGACTACATGCCACACTCATGATGCGCTCACGGCCGTTTTGCTAGCTTCACGCATGCCAAATTTGGTATTACGAGACGTCAATGCTTGACGAAGGTATATGACTTGTGCAAACATGATAATCGTGAGGTGTGTGTCACGTGAGAACATGACTCCATGCCATAGTGAAGGCGCCAATATATTTCGACCTGCCACGGTGCGCGTGCTCAACAGCGTTCTTTTCAGCACGTCACGCCGGTGTCTCGACGCCAGGTGATGGTCCTGCCATATACTCGCAGGCGCACGCCGCGCTGCGTTGCTTTGACGCATGCGTGTTTCGGCGCGTCTGGCGTCTCTCCGTCTTGAAAAGGAGGAGACATGGAGTTGTCTAGGTAGCGCATCGGCACAAAATGCAGCATGTCGCATTTTGCACCGATCAGCGTTGGGCCGCGCCGACTGACGCTGGTCACACCAGTCAAGCCTGGCGTCAGACTATAGAGTGCTCGCGTTTTCCTAACGTAGCGTTGCTGTGCCCAGCTTGCGGACACCTCAACGCTACATTGGAGTATACTGGGACCTCCATGATGCGGTCGCGGCTGTTTTGCTAGCTCTAAATATACCAAATTTGGTGTTACGTGATATCGATGGAGGATGAAAGTATATGGCTGGTGCAAAGATGATAATTCTGACAGGCGTGTCATGTAAGAACATGACAACATACCTTGCTCATAGCGCGCTCGCGGTCATTTCAATAGCTACACATATACTAAATTTGGTATCACGTGACGTAAAAAGATGAAGAAGGTAAATGACACATCCAAACATGATAAACATTATCATTATCATCCTCCTCCTCATCATCATCATATATTAACCCTTAAAGGCTTGTACAAGGCATTACATAAGGAAAGACATTATTAGGGACATATATTGACACAAATTCAGTGTTTGAATACTAAGTAAAAATCAAAGTAATTATACCGCAAATAAAAAAAGGCAGAGTAAATTGGAATAGTGTAAGAACTAATACACGTTTTAGGTAGTCGGACGCAAACACCTATGAGAACCTTGAAAAAAGAACAAAAAGAAAACTTCATTGTTGAGAAGAAGCTATTGATGAACACAATGACCGGAGAGTTAACTAAAAACAAATAACAACAACAGTTTGAATTTATCTGGGTCACACTCCCGAACAACAAATTCCGGAAGACTGTTCCAGTGTTCAATTGCTGAAGGCAGGAATGGTTTGTTAAAGGCTCGAGTAGATCCATAGAGACGTTTTCTAAAACTGGCTCTCGCTGATCCAGCCCCGAAACGCATCGTATGGGCTCCTGGCCATCAGGGCTTACTAGGTAATGAGGCCGCTGACGCGGCCGCCCGAGCGCTTACCCACCGGGCTCCTCACCTTGGCTCTTATGACTCGGAGGCCAATACACCGCTGCTGCGGTTCAAAGAAACTCTGACCTATTATCGCGACACTCACCGCCTTTACCCGGCTTCTGCAAAGGGGCTGAGTAAGGCGGCAGAGCGAATTCTAAGGCGCCTGCAGACAGGTACTCTACTCTGTCCTGCAATCCTAAAACATTTCGATGCGAACACAGGGGCGGTGCCCACACTGTGGGGAGACGTGTGATATCTTCCACATGGTATGGGCATGTCCAAAAAATCTCCACCTACCCCCTTCCCCTACCCCTTCCCGAGAGGCATGGGAGACGGCCCTCCTCAACTGCTCATCATTAGAGTCTCAACGGGCTCTGGTGAGACGGGCGCGAGTAGGGGCCTCGTCATGCGGTGTCCCGGACTAAGGACGCCGACCATGTAGCGGGGTCATGCTTTGGCCCCGTACCTCTCTCTTTTATAATAAATGTTTTTCATCATCATCATGGAGACGTTGAACACTTTTAGGGTTGAACAGCCGACGAGAGGTGCGAGTTGGTGGAATGAGTAGAGGGCCATCCTGATCATGATACAGAAGTTATGTGAGGCATCATTTACCTCCACCTCGTAACGTTGTGCTGATTTTAAAATGAAATATCAACATTTCCCATTCATGCTTCGCATCACGTCGATTCCCACTATGCGTCGGATCTTCCGATTTTTAATTAATTGAACGTTCAAGTTTTCCTTAGTACGGCAAAGCAGGCTGAATGAATTAGGGATGCCTATGCGGCCAATTGCGATGTTTTGTGCCTGTGAGAAACAAGTTCTTTTTCGCTATCCCACGTGCTGGCTTTATACAAAATTTCAACGTACATATTGTTATTTCTCTTTCGCTACATCTCGTTTTACGGTAGTGTGCATTATTATTTTTCATCGGGCTTTATTGCGGGATCATTAGGGGCCAGATTCACAAAACTCACTTACGAAAACATTTTTGCGCATGAGAAAGTTTGTTGCGTAAGTCGATTCACGAAACGAAAAAAACGTCGTAAGAGGCCATCGTTGTCACATCGGCCGCTGCAATAACGCGCGCTGTGACTGTTTGGGAATATGTCAGCGATGGTGCTGCAGTTGCTACATTTGCTTACGTCACCGAAAAGTGCTCGTAAGTGGATTCACGAAGCAAAGTTTTGCGTAAAAACAGCGTGACGAAGAGAAAATTCCAACAGCTATCCGGACCACTCTTAGGAACAATGTGGCTAGTTAGAACCTGCCGCCGCGGTGGTATACTTTGGTGCCCTGGCTAGTTTTGAGTTAATTCACGCCCATGAAGGGCTGCCTGATGACTGCTGGTGCGTTCTTATTTCTTCCGTGAATTTGAGTTTCATGTGTTGTTTCCCTTGTACGCAGTGGATGGTAGACAACCACAGTCGTCCAATAAGTTTGAAGTCGCAGTAATTGAAGAAACCTATTGGGCATCAATGGCATAAAATTATGCATGTAAAGATTTGTCGTTGGATGACAACCAACATCCTACGTGAATGGTCGATGCATTCCAAAAGGACTTGTTTTTGGACTAGTTGGTGCATAATTGGTGCATAAGACTGAGGCGCAAAAACCATATCGTGATGCAGGAGGAGCAGAAGAGAAGAAAGAACACCAAATTTGTTACGCAACCGAACAGCAAACGTAACACAAAATTTGGTATATAAGAGAGCTAGCAAAATGGCCACGAGTGCATCATGAAGGGCCCAATATACTCCAATGTAGCATTGACGTGCGCGCACGCTGGGCCAGCGACGCTACGTTAGCAAAACGCGAGCACCCTATAGTCTGACGCCAGGCGCGACCGGCGCGACCAGCGTTCTTCAACGCGGCCCTACGACAACCTGTGCGAAATGTGACATGCTGCATTCCACGCCGATGCGTTACCCAGACAACAGTGCGTCTCTCTCTTTTTGTGACGGAGGGACGCTGGACACGCTGAAACGCGCATGCGTTAAAGCAACGCAGCGCGGTGCGCGCCGGCGAGTATATGGCAGGACTGGTGCCTAGCGTGGCAACGCCATCTGCAGCATGACCCGACGAAATGCACGCCGGTGAGCACGTGTACCACGTCACGTCGAAATGTATTGACGCCTTCACTGTGGCATGTAGTCAGTCAGTCAATGAACTTTATTTACAAATTGTCCTGAGGAGTCGATTCCCCTCAAGAGGGAGGGTCGGCTGCGGGCCGCACCCACGTGGGGACAGGAAAAGCGAGCCCCTCCGCCAAATTGCGGGCCCTCTGGACAGCCCGGATTTGGACCTCTCGGTCCGAGCTGGTAATTGCCGTCCTCCAGGCAGCTTCTGTGCTGAGAGGCTCGCCATCGCGCAGCACCGCGCATTGCCAGAGCATGTGGGGTAACGTGCAACGTCTCTCTTCGCAATGAGGGCATTGCGGCTTTATGCTGTCGATAAACTTGCTGTACACTAAAGGCGACGGGTAAGTACCCGTTTGCAGCATTCCTAAAGTGACTGACTGTATTCATGTTCTCACATGACACACACCTTAGGATTACCATGTTTGTACCAGTCACATACCTTCGTCATCCATTGACGTCACGTAATACCAAATTTGGCATATGTAAAGCTAGCGAAACGGCCGCGAGCGCATCATGAGCGTAGAATGTAGTCATGTTGTTACATGACACGTATCTTATGTTTATCATGTTTTCACCAGCATGATATCTTCGTCATCCATTCACGTCCTGTAATGCCAAACTTGGTATAAGTGAAGCTAGCCAAATGGCCACCAGTGCATAATGAGCATGGCATGTAGTCATGTTGTTACATGACATGCGTCTCATAATTATTATGTTTGCATCAGTCCCAAACCTTCGACACCATTTCACGTATCGTAACAAATTTGGTTAATGCGACGCTAGCTAAACGCCCGCGAGCGCATCATGAGCTTGGCACGCATGTCATGATTTTCATGTTAGGGCCTGTCACTTGTGCTCGCCACGCTGCCATGTCATACCATGCCAATTTCTCAAATGGCATGTGAACGAAGCTACCACAGAGCAGCAGAACTATGAAATGTAAATGATGACATTAATGACATACATATCAGGATTGGGATGTTATGACTAGTCAATAATGTTCTTCATGCAGTCATGGTATGCAATACCAAGTTTAGTATTGATAGCATTATCGAAATAGCTAGGAGAGATAAAGTTGGTAGACGGCTAGATAGATAAATAGATATGCGCAAAGTCACCAAAGTTTGCTACGAAATGCTTCGCATTTAAAATATTTAATGATTTCGAGTTCTTCGTACTCAACTATTGTTGAATTCCAATGGCGGAGTCGGAGCAAGTTTTTCTGCTCCTTTCAGAGCAAGTGTGTTCCAATGACAGAGTGAGAGCGAGAGTCAAATGTTCCAATGAGAGAGCCGGAGTGGATTCAGAGCGGGAGTCCCTCCGTGGAGCAGGAAAAACTGCTCCGCCGAAATCGGTGGAGTGGACCGGAACTCAGCGTGACGCATTTCCTTTAACATGTTTGCCTGCTTGGGGGCGCGGCTGGCGCGGCGCGAGTTGTGTTGATAATGGCGGACGGCATGGCGATGCTGGTAAGCCACGTGGTAAACAGACAGCGGAAAAGACCACGCGCAAGGTATCCTGGGTAACGCGGCAGCTTCCGCCTTGCTCCAGCAGGGCGGGTTGTGTTCCGATGGCGGATTTGGAGGATTTGCTCTACACCAGAGTCGAGTGCTCCCTCGCGGAGTCAGTCGGCTGCACCCACTCCGCCATTGGAATTCAACATATGGAACAGCACCAAGCCGTTCCACAAAAATCTATGGGAGAGCATAGAGCCGTACCGTCACGCTATCAAAGCTCTACCAAACTGACGTCGGCTTCTTACGTGACGTCATGTGTGTTTAGAAAAAGTTGTTAACAATTTAGAGTACTCGATACTCTAGGTGTTTAGAAAAAAAAGTTAAACAATTTAGAGTACTTGGAACTTTACTATGGGAGAGCATAAAGCCGTCCCGGAGGCCTCGCACTTCAAGAGGCCGCAACAGGCGTTCCTCTGTCAAAGCATTACGTAGTGAGTGCCCATTTGTGTTTAGAAAAAAAATGCCTAACAATTTCCACTACTTGGCACTCAGCTAAGGGAGAGCAGAAGGAAGACTACCTGACATGGGATGAACTTTGTTTGCTTAGAAAAAAGTTTTTAACGATTTCGATTACTTCGTACTCAACTGTGGGAGAGCACTGAGCCGTCCCTGAAACCTCTTCAAGAAAAATCTCCAATTCAACAGTCAGACAGGCGTAGAGCTGAAGGGAGCTGCTTGTGAATCTTACAGAGTTTTTACATTATTTGCTAAGGCTCTCATTTCAACTGGTTACATTCGTTTGACGCTACGAAATATTTAAAAACGGCGACCGAAGATTACTACTCTTGACATTTCAATAAACAGAATCTCATATTTCATAGAGAATTTTTATTCTGACTGATTGCCACGACTTGTAGAATAAATAAGGTGATTGTATTTGCTATAAAAAGTATGTGTAACTTGAAAATTGGTAAAAACCCAACAAGAATTCTGAATTACCACACATTCCGATGGAGGCGGAAATGTTGTAGGCCCGTGTACTCTGATTTGGGTGCACGTTAAAGAACCCCAGGTGGTCAAAATTTCCGGAGCTCTCCACTACGGCGTCTCTCATAATCATATGGTGGTTTTGGGACGTTAAACCGCACAAATCAATCTGAATTACCACACAAACGTATTGCTTGTACAGGATTTCATAGTTTTTCTATAGACCATTTCATTGTTTACGAACACAGGCCCTTGATTGGATTGGATTGGATAAACTTTTATTTGGTCCTCCAAAACACAGATCACTGTGTTGCGGACAGCTCCCACGTGGGTACTGAGATGCCAAGCTCCTCAGCCGCCTCCCGGGCTTGGTGGACAACCCAGAGCTGATCTGCCAAGGATGAGCTGCGGATTGCCGCCTCCCATCTGGCAGAGGTGATGTTCGATATATGAGCGAATTTGGTGCACTGCCAGAGCATGTGTTCTAATGAAGCTATTTCCCCACAATGTGGACCAACATTACTTTGGTATAGGTCAGGGTACATGATGTGTAACATTTTCAAAGTAGGGTACATTCGCGTTTGCAAAAGCCTTAAAGTAATTCCTTGAGGCCGGGTTAGATTTTTGTTGGGTAAAGGGAAAATCTTCCTAGACAGGTAGAACTGTTTAGTGAGCTCGTTATATGTTGTAAGAATTTCCCGGTTATCCCCTTCACCGGTAGAACACATGCCCGGGGAGGCGCGGTTGGAGAGTTCTCGCGCCGCCTCGTGTGCTGCTTCATTGAGATTGGGAGGGAAATCATTGATTTGCCCAAGGTGAGCTGGGAACCAACTCAGAATATGATGCGTTATGTTCTTGCCTTGCAGTATACTCAGCGTTTGCTCTGAGACCATCCCCTTGGTGAACGCCCGTAGTGCTGCCATGGAATCACTGTAGACGACTTCAATGTTATCCATCTTGAGTGATAAGGCGATGGCCACCTGTTCCGCAATGATTGGGTCTTTCGTCCTGACCGTCGCTGAGTTGACGACATGGCCAGCCCCATCAACCACCACTGCCACAAACGCTTTCCCATTGGCGTACGAAGCCGCTTCCACAAATACGACTCCTCATTCTTCGTTTGAGACTTGACGAAGTATAGTCCTGGCCTTCGCTACTCTTCTTCCGGCGTTGTGTTCTGGATGCATATTTCTTGGTATAGGAGACACTGTGATATTCTTCCTGATGTTGTCGGGGATATCATTGTAATTGTGCCTGATTGCCATTGGGTGTTGGCCCAGCTCCTGCAGGATCATTCTCCCCGATGTCGTTGTAGATAACCTTGCAAACTGTGCTCTCTCTTGGGCTTCTGCTATTTCTTCGAGCGTGTTGTGAATGCCAAGCTCAAGAACCGCTCGGTGTTGGTATGTATGGGAAGGCCCAGGACCTTCTTGATAACTTTACTGAGGAGCACATTCAGTGACTCGCACTCTGCTCTTGACCAGTTGTGCATTCCTGCCTCGTACGTGAAGTCGCTTAGAACAAACGCATGCATCAACCTGATGAGGTTGTCTTCCTTGATCCCATTTCTTTTGTTGGCCACTCTGCGTATGAGGTGCACCGCACTGTCTGTTTTCCAAGTTAACTTGGCTATAGATTTGCTGTTGGCGCCGGTAGACTCTATGAGCATGCCCAGGACTTTGATGGAGTCGACCCTCTGGATGGAATCCCCTTGATTTGTACGGAGGTGGATGTCTATCTGGTTTAACGGCTTCCATCCCTTGGGCTTCGGTCCCCGGCGTGCAGTCCGATACAGTAAAAGTTCTGACTTACTCGAGGAGCACTTGAGCCCAGAAGAACGAAGGTACTCTTCTACGGTGTCAATCGCCTCTTGCAGGGCGCTCCCAATCTGCCCTTCGCTTCCACCTGTGCACCAGAGGGTAATGTCATCTGCGTAGATGCTGTGCCTCAATCCTTCAATGCTCGATAATTTCTTTGACAGTCCAATCATGGCAATGTTGAACAGCATTGGTGAAATCACTGCCCCTTGCGGCGTGCCCCTTGCTTCTAGTTCGATTGCTGCGGTCTCGATATCTGCAATCTTCATCACGGCTTTCCGATCTGTAAGAAAGGACCATACGTAGTCATAGAAGGCTTTCCCCAGACCAAGCTTGGAAATTGCTTCGAGTATGAATGAGTGGTGGATGTTGTCAAACGCTTTTTCTAGATCTAGGCACAGAATGGCTCTCGCGTCTCTCGTTTTGTTGTCGATGACCTGGTGTTTGATAAGCTTCAATGCATCTTGTGTGAATAACCCTGCCCTGAATCCAACCATATTGTGTGTATATATGTCGTTATCTTCCAAGTACATGTTTATCCTGTGCAGTATGGCATGTTCTGCAACCTTGCCTATGCATGATGTCAAGGATATTGGCCTCATGTTGTCCAAGTTAGGGGGCTTTCCTGGCTTAGAAATAAGGATCGTCCTGGCCAGCTTCCACTGCTCTGGCACCCTGCCTTCTTTCCATGCTGCATTTATCATATCCTTCAGGGGTTCAATCGAATCGTCATCAAGGTTACGAAGGGCCTTGTTTGATATACCATCTGGGCCAGGGGCCGACCTGCCGTTAAGATCATGCAAGGCTCTTCTGATCTCCTCGATGTTAAAGTCGCCCTCAAGACCTGGATTGGGCCTGCCCTGGTACTGTCTACATGATGGTGCCAATCCTCTTTTGATTGGGAGGTACTTATGCACGAGCCGCTGCACAACTTGCTGTTCTGTAGTTCGCCCTATCTCTTTATGCGAAATTCGAGCGATAACATGCTTTTGATTTGTTTTGGTGGTGTTTTCGTTGAGGAGATGCTTTAACATATTCCACGTCTTGCCATTACGCATCTGACCATCGACGGAGTTGCAGATTTCGTCCCATTGCTGCCTGGATAGTGTGCGACAATGCTCCTCGACTGATCTGTTTACCTCAGCTATCTTCTTCCTCAGTCTTCGGTTCAGGCGCTGACCCTTCCAACGGTTCAGTAGTGCTTGCTTTGCCTCAAGAAGATGAGCGAGCCGGCTATCCATTCTTTCAACCGGAAAATCTGTGGTAATAATGGAGGAGACGGATTTGATGTCATCTTTAATCTCTTTGACCCACTGCTCTAAGCCTTCCTGAACTTATCCCAGTCTGTGAAGTGGAATTCTCTCTGCTTTTTGCGCTCCATGGAGAAGGTAGTGGCAAGAATGCAGTAGTCACTCCCTAGGTCTACAGCAAGGTTCATCCACTGGGTCTTCTTGATGTTCCTTACAAATGTAAGGTCCGGGGTGGAATCCCTGCAGCAAGATGTACCAAGCCTTGTTGGTAGGCTGGGGTCTGTGATTAGGGTGAGATCAAGTTCACTGGCACTTTGCCAAAATTGATTTCCTTTTCCAGTGTTGTACTTGTAACCCCATGTATGATGACAACGTTGAAATCACCTGCTACGACGAGTGGACATTCCCCGGCGATATTAACAGCTTTCTTTAGAACCCTTGCTTTTGTTTCTTTGGACTGCTGTAAAAAATAAGAATGAAAATGCTCTGACGGTTGCTCGTACCTGGTACAATCTCTACCATGACGTGTTCGAAACGGCCTGCTTCTATCTAGAGGTCGTGGGTTACGTGCGTTAGTTTGTTGCATACGAAGGTGCAGACTCCCCTCCCTTCTGTATTCCCTATTACAGGCCGGAATCCAGGCAGCGTTGCTTGCGGTGAAAGGGTTTCTTGTAATAATATAATATGAGGTTTTTCTTGGCTGCTCCTGGCATCCTGCTGTAGGGCTGCCTTCTTTTTAAGGTAAACTCTACAGTTAAATTGCCAGATACGAAATGCTTCACGTAGCGCTGCCATCATGGTTATTACATGGGCGGCCAGAGCCTGATGCTGCACCTGTCGACAGGTTTGGTACCACTAGTATTGGTGGCCGAAGGGGTGAGTTTGGTGCATGACGAGGCCTTGCTGTATTGTGCAGATATGCTTCGACCTTTGTAATGCGCAAAGTCATATGCTCTTCCAGTGCCGCAACGCTTGACTGTGGCCTACCCATCTGCTCGCTAAGATTGGCTACTACTTTGCTGAGCGTGTCAAAGACCTCTTTCATATCTGACATGGTCGTTTGGTTGGCTTCCACGTGTTATGCCATGACTGCCCTCTTTTTTGTGGTTCTCGAGTTCCCCACGTTTTCAGCCACAAGGACATCAACTGGCTGAGGCATTGGCTGTGAAGACTGCGCGCTGGTTAGCTTAGTGAGAAGAATTTTTATTTCCTTTAACTCAGCTGATAGCCTCTCATTCGATTTTGTAAGTCTCTGCCGCGCCGTTGCGCACTTGCTCAGCCCAGCTGCCTTTCGAAGTAACTGCAGGCGTCCTCCCCGAGTGTGAAGCCGTGATCTCGAACTGAACGCCAGGCAGCTGGCCATTCGGGTGCCGCCCAGGCTGATCCCGACCCTGATGGTGACCTTGAGAACTCGAGCGCCCCGTGATTGGGAGCGGATTGGATTGGATTGGATAAACTTTTATTTGGTCCTCCAAAACACAGATCACTGTGTTGCGGGCAGCTCCCACGTGGGGACTGAGATGCCAAGCTCCTCAGCCGCCTCGCGGGCTTGGTGGACAGCCCAGAGCTGATCTGCCAAGGATGAGCTGCGGATTGCCGCCTCCCATCTGGCAGAGGTGATGTGCAATAAATGAGCGAATTTGGTGCACTGCCAGAGCATGTGTTCTAATGAAGCTATTTCCCCACAATGTGGACAAAGATTACTTGGATATAGGTCAGGGTACATGATGTGTAACATTTTCAAAGTAGGGTACATCCGCGTTTGCAAAAGCCTTAATGTAAGTGCTTGGGGCCGGGTTAGATTTTTGTGAGGTGGATGAAAAATCCTTCTAGACAAGTAGAAATGTTTAGTGAGCTCGTTATATGTTGTAAGAATTTCCCGGTTATCCCCTTCACCGCTAGAACGCATCCCCTGGGAGGCGCGGTTGGAGAGTTCTCGCGCCGCCTCGTGTGCTGCTTCGTTGAGATTGGGAGGGGAATCGTTGATTTGTCCAAGGTGAGCTGGGAACCAACTCAGAAGATGATGTGTTATGTTCTTGCCTTGCAGTATTTTTAGCGTTTGTTCACAGACCGTCCCCTTGGCGAACGGCCATAGTGCTGCCATGGAATCACTGTAGACCACTTCAATGCTATCCATCTTGAGTGCTAAGCCGATGGCCACTTGTTCCGCAATGATTGGGTCTTTCGTCCTGACCGTCGCTGAGTTGACGACATGGCCAGCCCCATCGACTACCACTGCCACAAACGCTTTCCCATTGGCGTAGGAAGCCGCGTCAACAAATACGACCCCTCGTTCCTCGTTTGAGACTTGACGAAGTATAGTCCTGGCCCTCGCTACTCTTCTTCCGACGTTGTGTTCTGGACGCATGTTTCTCGGTATAGGAGATACCGTGATAGTCTCCCTGATGTTGTCAGGGATATCATTGTAATTGCGTCTGATTGCTATTGGGTTTTGGCCCAGCTCCTGCAGGATCATTCTCCCCGACCTTGTAGTGAATAACCTTGCAAGCTGTGCTCTCTCTTGGGCTTCTGCTATTTCTTCGAGCGTGTTGTGTATGCCAAGCTTAAGCAGACGCTCGGTTCTGGTATGTATGGGTAGGCCCAGGACCTTCTTGATAACTTTCCTGAGGAGCACATTCAGTGTCTCGGACTCTGCTCTTGACCAGTTGTGCATTGCTGCCTGGTATGTGAAGTGACTTAGAACAAACGCATGCATCAACCTGATGAGGTTGTCTTCCTTGATCCCATTTCTTTTGTTGGCCACTCTGCGTATGAGGTGCACCGCACTGTCTGTTTTCTGAGTTAACTTGGCTATAGATTTGCTTTTGGCGCCGGTAGACTCTATCAGCATTCCCAAGACTTTGATGGAGTCGACCCTCTGGATGGCATCCCCTTGATTTGTACGGAGATGAATGTCTATCTGGTTTAACAGCTTCCATCCCTTGGGCTTTGGTCCCCGGCGTGCAGCCCGATAAAGCAAAAGTTCTGACTTACTCGAGGAGCACTTGAGCCCAGAAGAACGAAGGTAGTCTTCTACGGTGTGAATCGCCTCTTGCAGAGCGCTCTCAATCTGCCCCTCGCTTCCACCTGTGCACCAGATGGTAATGTCATCTGCGTAGATGCTGTGCTTCCATCCTTCAATGCTCGATAATTTCTTTGACAGTCCAATCATGGCAATGTTAAACAGCATTGGTGAAATCACTGCCCCTTATGGCGTGCCCCTTGCTTCTAGTTCGATTTCTGCGGTCTCGATATCTGCAATCTTCATCACGGCTTTCCGATCTGTAAGAAAGGACCATACGTAGTCATAGAAGGCTTTCCCTAGACCAAGCTTGGAAATTGCTTCGAGTATGAATGAATGGTGGATGTTGTCAAACGCTTTTTCTAGATCTAGGCACAGAATGGCTCTCACGTCTCTGGTTTCATTGTCAATGACCTGGTGTTTGATAAGCTTCAATGCATCTTGTGTGGATAGCCCTGCCCTGAATCCAACCATATTGTGTGTATATATATTGCCACCTGGCCATGAACTGCGGCGAGCACGAGCCCGCATCGAGGAGAAAAACGAGGAAGAAGTTGTTGGGCTAGCGCGCTCTCGCCGAGGCTTTTGTTTTTGGTTGTGGTGTCCCTGACCTGCGCCTCTGTGACTACGCGGTATTCTTTACCTGAAGTCCCTCTTGTTCACGCGCGACAACTGGTGGAGGTGCTGGGTATTCCCAGTCAATGATCCAAACGCCTCCTGGGAGCCCTATACCCGCAGTCGCAACACCTGTCCACCGGGCCAGCCGGAGAATCCGAGGATTGTCCCCCGAGCGTGAACCTCTACCGGAGATGGCATCAACTGCACCACCCCAGAGCGGTACGGAAAATATTCCGATGGCTAATTACACGCTGCAGAAGCCACGAGTGCCGAAGGTGTTCCGTGGCTCCATGTTGGAGGATGTTGTGGACTGGTTGGCTCACTTTGAACGCGTTGCGGCTTTCAACGAGTGGACCGACGCCAACAAGCTGCGGAATGTATATTTCAGCCTTGAGGACGGAGCTCGTACTTGGTACGAGAACCGCGAACCCTTCTCGTCGTGGACGATGTTTTGCCGTCAGCTGCTGGCAAGTTACGCTGACCCCCATCGCCGTGAACGAGCGGAACGGGCCATCCAATCACGCATCCAAATGCCGAACGAGAGCGTGATGGCGTACGTGGAGGACATGACGAGCCTTTTCCGTCGCGCTGACCCAGGTATGGGAGAAGACAAGAAGTTGCGCCACCTAATGCGAGGAGTTAAGGAGCAACTCTTCGCTGGTCTCGTGCGAAGTCCCCCGAATACTGTGGCAGAGTTTTTAACTGAAGCAACGACAATGGAAAACATGCTGCAGCAGCGATCAGCTGTGTACGACCGCCACGTGAATGTTGCCTCGCCGGTGGACCAGATTGGAGTTGCGGGGAGTAACGTCAATCTCGAAGCTCTCTGCGACCTCATCAGATCGGTGGTACGCGACGAGCTGCAGAAGATTCACGGGCCGCCTCCACCTGCTGCGGGATCCATCTCCAGCCTCATCAGGAGTGAAGTACAGCAGGCTTTGCAAGTCCCGCTGTCCAACGATGCTTCCCCGCCTGTACCGATCGAGCCTCACCGTGCATCTTATGCCGAGGCTGTGAGCTGTTACGTCGCTCCTGCATCGTACGCCGAAGCTGCGAGTCGTTACGCTCCTCCACGCCGTTTCGTACACCCTGCACATCGCGATCCACTCCCAGCAGTTCAACCAGTCCAGCATTTCGAGAATCGGCAGCTCCTCCCGCGGAAATCGGACGTATGGCGCACACCGGACAGGCGGCCGCTGTGCTACCACTGTGGCGAAGCCGGACACGTGTACCGCGAATGCCAGTACCGTCGCCTCGGACTTCAGGGTTTCGCCGTCGACTCACCCAGGCCAAGATTTGGCGAAAGACCCAGAGCGATTGAGGAGTACCTGTCCGAGCAGCGCATGCCACTGCTCCCGCGGCGCCAGTCACGATCACCATCTCCAAGAAGGTCTTCGTCAAGTGTCCCGAACTACCCAGGGGCGGCGCCAGCACGGCCGCTCAGCCCTAGGCGGGAAAACTAACGACAGCGACCTTCGGGGGCGGGGCCGCTGATAAACGACACGAACAAGGGCCCCAATCCATGCGAGTACGTACCAGCAGTGGTTCAACGACGACAGCTCCCGAATCAGAAAGCCGACTTTCCCTAGATATACCTGTAGTGCTCGACGGCCGCCACGATATTACAGCTTTATTAGACACAGGGGCCGACTACTCCATCATGAGCAGAAAACTGGCGACGCATCTCAAGAAAGTGGGTACGCCGTGGTACGGGACACGAATCCGTACAGCCGGCGGGCACGTCGTCACCCCTCTCGGTATCTGCACGATTAGAGTCGGCATTCGCAAACGCACATTTCTCTGCAGCTGCCTTATACTTCCTGAATGCTCCCGAGACCTCATCCTAGGCGTCGACTTTTTACGTGAATACGGCGCTATCATTGACCTCCGACAGCGCACAGTGACGTTTTCTACAGACAAAGCAGAAAAGCCTGATGACAGCCATCTCAGTTCGCTTCGTGTTTCGGCCGACATAATCACGTTGCCTCCACGTTCAAGCATCCTGGTTGAAGTCGTGTGTGACGAGATACGTGACGGTGAGGCAGTCGCCGAAGGCAACTTGACACTTTTGTTTAGCATAGGTGTCTGCGCAGCCCGCAGCCTCATTACGCTTCACGACAGACGTGCCACGCTGCTTGTGACAAATTTTATAATGAGCAGCGGCACCTGTTTCGACGCACCGCTATCGCTTTCGCCTACCCCATCGAAGACGTTGCTGAATGTTTTTCTGCCGCATCAATAAATAGTGGGCTACAATCGACATCGACCGGCGTTTCTAAGGCTCTTGAAAAGGTGGACATCAATTCGAGCCTCACGCAGAAAGAACGCACAGCGCTGCAGGAGCTGTTGCTTGAATTTCAAGAGTGTTTCGCTTCATCCTCAAAGGTGCGTCAAACGCCCCTTATGAAACACCGGATTATTATACACACCGATGTCTCGCCCATAAAGCAACAACCCTACCGAGTTTCTGCCAAAGAACGTGACGCGATCAATGCTCAAGTCGAAGAGATGCTTCAGGATGATGTTATACAGCCGTCCAATAGTCCATGGTCATCGCCAGTCGTTCTTGTAAAGAAAAAGGACGGAACGTTGCGTTTCTGCGTGGACTACAGAAAGCTGAACGACGTGACAAAAAAAGACGTGTATCCTCTGCCACGCATCGATGATTCACTAGACAGACTACGGCGAGCAAGGTATTTTTCATCCATAGACTTGAAAAGCGGATACTGGCAGATTGAGGTTGATGAAAGAGACCGAGAAAAAACTGCTTTTGTTACACCGGACGGCCTGTATGAATTCAAGGTGCTTCCCTTCGGCCTGTGTTCTGCACCAGCGACATTCCAAAGAATGATGGACACTGTTCTTACCGGTCTGAAGTGGAACACCTGCTTAGTTTATCTCGATGATGTCGTCGTATTTTCGGTCACTTTCGAGGAACACTTGAAACGTCTGCAGGCTGTTCTGGAAGCACTCCACTCTGCGAACCTCACGCTGAAGCCAGAAAAATGCCACTTTGGCTATAAAGAACTTAAATTTCTGGGGCATGTTGTGAGCGCAGACGGTGTTCGACCTGACCCCGACAAGACAACCGCCGTAGCCTCCTTTCCCGTTCCCCGTGACAAGAAAGCAGTACGCCGCTTCCTCGGTCTGTGCGCCTACTATCGTCGCTTCATCGCCAATTTTTCTAGAATTGCCGAGCCTCTGACTCGTCTCACACGTGACGACGTACCATTCGTTTGGAATGAAGAACAGAACGCGGCTTTTATCGATCTACGTGAGCGTATGCAGGCACCACCAGTTCTTGCTCACTTCGACGAGGATGCTGCCACGGAAGTTCATACCGACGCGAGCAATGTAGGTCTCGGCGCCGTGCTTGTCCAACATCAAGAAGGCACCGAGCGCGTGATAGCTTACGCCAGCCGTGCCCTGTCTCGCGCCGAGATGAACTATTCCACCTCGGAGAAAGAGTGCCTAGCAGTAGTGTGGGCCACTATGAAATTCAGGCCTTACCTCTACGGTCGTCACTTTAAAGTAGTTACTGATCATCACTCATTGTGCTGGTTAGCCAATTTACGAGACCCGTCTGGGCGTCTGGCACGATGGAGCCTTCGTTTGCAAGAGTTTGACCTTACCATTGTCTATAAATCAGGCCGCAAGCACGAAGATGCTGATTCCTTGTCACGTGCACCTACCGGAGTTTGTGATCCCGACAATGACGATGACTGCGGCTTTCTCGGAGTCCTCACTGCAACAGACTTGATCGCACGACAACACGATGACGTCGAGATTCGCGCAATCATTGACCAACTAGAAGGACGCAACACACCCGTACCTCGGCACATCTCTCGCAATCTCTCTTCGTTCTGCCTGCGGAACGGTGTCTTGTATAAATCAAACTCGAACGGCAATGGAAAAGCCTACTTGCTAGTGGTCCCATCTGACATGCGAGACGACATTCTTCTGGCCTGCCACGACGAACCCACATCCGGGCATCTAGGTTCTTCACGAACTCTCGCCAGAGTTCAACAGGCGTACTACTGGCCGAGACTTGCTATGTACGTCAAGAGATATGTGAAAAGCTGCCGTGAATGTCAACGCCGCAAATCTCCGCCACTGAAGCCTGCAGGCCTGCTGCAACCAATCACACCACCAAGGTCGCCGTTCGATCAAATAGGCATGGATTTACTGGGGCCGTTTCCTCTGTCATCTGCCGGTAACAAATGGATAGTTGTAGCGACAGATTATCTAACGAGATACGCCGAGACAAGAGCCCTGCAACGAGCTACAGCTTCCGATGTTGCCCAGTTTTTCGTCGAACAGATCGTTCTTCGCCATGGCGCCCCGTCTTGCGTCATCACTGATCGCGGAACAGCTTTCACGGCTCAGCTCATTGACGATGTATTCAAGCTAAGCTTCACGAGCCATCGCAAGACGACGGCGTATCATCCGCAGACTAACGGCCTGACGGAACGACTTAACAAGACCATCGCCGATATGTTGTCCATGTATGTAGACGTTCAACACAAGACGTGGGATCAGGTCCTTCCATACGTAACATTCGCCTACAACACTGCCATCCAAGAAACGACACGATTCACACCGTTCCGTCTCGTCTATGGGCGTGAGGTCCAGACCATGTTGGACGCTATGTTGCCACACGATTACGACGGGTCGCTCACACCTGACGCTGAGCAGCTTGCTCAGTTTGCCGAAGAAGCTCGACAGTTGGCACGCCTGCATATTACGCAACAACAAACTGCAGATGCACGCCGCTACAATCTTCGCCATCGACAGGTCGAATACCACCCAGGAGATCTAGTTTGGGTATGGACTCCGGTTCGCCGCCAAGGGTTGTCCGAAAAGCTCCTGAGTCGCTACTTTGGACCCTACAAAGTAGTGCGTCGCATCAGTGACGTGAATTATGAGGTGGTTCCATATGGAACCATGTCACCCCAGCGTCGAAAGCACTACCCAGAGATTGTTCACGTTGTACGGCTCAAGCCGTACTTCGTACGTTAGTGGGACCGTGCCTCAGCCTTGTTCTTTTGTTGTTGTTTTTTTCTTAAGTGTGCCCACAGTGTGCATGTCTGCTTTACTTCCGCTTATCCACTACCATTCGCGCGAGCATCGGGGCGATGCTTTTTTTTCAGTGGGGGAATAATGCCACCTGGCCATGAACTGCGGCGAGCACGAGCCCGCATCGAGGAGAAAAACGAGGAAGAAGTTGTTGGGCTAGCGCGCTCTCGCCGAGGCTTTTGTTTTTGGTTGTGGTGTCCCTGACCTGCGCCTCTGTGACTACGCGGTATTCTTTACCTGAAGTCCCTCTTGTTCACGCGCGACAATATTGTTATCTTCCAAGTACTTGTTTATCCTGTGCAGTATGGCATGTTCTGCGACATTGCCGATAGATGATGTCAAGGATATTGGCCTCATGTTGTCCAAGTTAGGGGGCTTTCCTGGCTTAGGAATAAGGATCGTGCTGGCCAGCTTCCACTGCTCTGGCACCCTGCCTTCTTTCCATGCTGAATTGATCATATCCCTCAGGGTTTCAATTGAATCGTCATCAAGGTTACGCAGGGCCTTGTTTGATATACCGTCCGGACCAGGGGCCGACCTGCCGTTGAGATCATGCAAGGCTCTTCTGATCTCCTCGATGTTAAAGTCGCCCTCAAGACCTGGATTTGGCGTGCCCTGGTACTGTCTACTTAGTGGTGCCAATCCTCTTTTGATTGGGAGGTACTTATGCACGAGCTGCTGAACAACTTGCTGTTCTGTAGTGCGCCCTATCTCTTTATGCAAAATTCGAGCGATGACATGCTTTTGATTTGTTTTGGTGGTGTTTTCGTTGAGGAGATGCTTTAACATATTCCATGTCTTGCCATTGCGCATCTGTCCATCGACGGAGTTGCAGATTTCGTCCCATTGCTGCCTCGATAGTGCGCGACAATGTTCCTCGACTGATCTGTTTACCTCAGCTATCTTCTTCCTCAGTCTTCGGTTCAGGCCCTGACCCTTCCAACGGTTCAGTAGTGCTTGCTTTGCCTCAAGAAGATGAGCAAGCCGGCTATCCATTCTTTCAACCGGAAGATCTGTGGTAATGGTGGAGGAGACGGATTTGATGTCATCTTTAATCTGTTTGACCCACTGCTCCAAGCCTTGTCTGTGGCCATCTTGTTCCCTTCCTATCCTTATCTTCCTGAACTTATCCCAGTCTGTGAAGTGGAATTCTCTCTGCTTTTTACGCTCCACGGAGAAGGTAGTGGCAAGAATGCAGTGGTCACTGCCTAGGTCTACAGCAAGGTTCATCCACTGGGCCTTCTTGATGTTCCTTACAAATGTAAGGTCCGGGGTGGAATCCCTGCAGCAAGATGTACCAAGCCTTGTTGGTAGGCTGGGGTCTGTGATTGAGGTGAGATCAAGTTCACTGGCACTTTGCCAAAGTTGATTTCCTTTCCCAGTGTTGTACTTGTAACCCCATGTATGATGAGGGGCGTTGAAATCACCTGCTATGACGAGTGGACATTCCCCGGCGATATTAACAGCTTTCTTTAGAACCGTCTTGAACCCTTGCTTTTGTTCCTTTGGACTGCTGTATATATTAAGAATGAAAATGCTCTGACGGTTGCTGGTACCCGGCACGATCTCTACCAAGACGTGTTCCAATCGGCCTGCTTCTATCTTGATGTCATGGGTTACGTGCGTTAGTTTGTTGCATACGAAGGTGCAGACTCCCCTCCCTTCAGTATCCCCTATTACAGGCCGGAATCCAGGCAACGTTGCTTGCGGTGAGAGTGTCTCTTGTAATAATATAATATGAGGCTTTTCTTGGCTGCTCCTGATATACTGCTGCAGGGTTGCCTTCTTTTTAAGGTAACCTCTACAGTTCCATTGCCAGATACGAAATGCTTCACGTAGTGCTGCCATCATGGTTATTACATGGGTGGCCAGAGCCTGATGCTGCACCTGTCGACAGGTTTGGTACCACTAGTATTGGTGGCCGAAGGGGTGAGCTTGGTGCATGAGGAGGCCTTGTTGTGTTGTGCAGATATGATTCGACCTTTGTAATGCGCAAAGTCATATGCTCTTCCAGTGCCGCCACGCTTGATTGTAGCCTACCCATCTGCTCGCTAAGATTGGCTACTACTTTGCTGAGCGTGTCAAACACCTCTTTCATATCTGACATGGTCGTTTGGTTGGCTTCCACGTGTTCTGCCATGACTGCCCTCTTTTTCGCGGTTCTCGAGTCCCCCACGTTTTCAGCCACAGGGACATCAACTGGCTGAGGCATTGGCTGTGAGATTGCGCGCTGGTTAGCTTAGTGAGAAGAATTTTTATTTCTTTTAACTCAGCTGATATCCTCTCATTTGATTTTGTAAGTCTCTCGTTTTCTTGCTCTAGCTGTGCAATTCTATCATGCTCTGGCAGCTTCCCTGTCATCACCTCTGCCCCGCCGTTGCGCACTCGCTCAGCCCAGCTGCCTTTCGAAGTAACTGCAGGCGTCCTCCCCGGATGTGAAGCCGTGATCTCGAACTGAACGCCAGGTAGCTGGCCGTTCGGGTGCCGCCCAGGCTGATCCCGACCCTGATGGTGACCTTGAGAACACGAGCGCCCCCGTTATTGGGAGCGGGCCTTGGGTCTAGAACCTCTTCTGGAAGGCGACCTCCCCCTGGAGTGGGGCCGCCTTTCCTGTTCTTGTGTAGTCTGGATGCTCTGGGTCCCGTAGGCTGGAATAAGCTGCTTGTCATTGATGTCTGGACTCGATGTGATTGATGCGTCCCGGGCTTCTGCGGCTGCTCGCGATCTTTCCCAACGTCTGCGTCTGACGACGTATGGCACTAAGAACCTGTTCTTGCACTCCTTGTCTGCCGTGGGATGGTGACCGTCGCACAGCCTGCATCTTGGATTGCACTGGTGCAGGCTATCTGGGTTCTTGATTTCGCAGCCTCTGCAGATTGTTTCAGCTGGGTTCGGACAGACGTCAGCCCGATGTCCCAGCTTTCCGCAGACGTAACAAATATCGATGTTCTTGCGGTAAAGGGAGCACTGCAAAAGTGAAGGTCCATATCTCACGAATCTGGGCACCTTGTGTCCTTCGAACGCTATGATGATTGTCCCGGTGTCCTTGATTCTCTTCGCCTGCAGCGTGAGCGGGTTGTTTGCGTTCACAATCTTTCGGGTCAAAATGTCCTGAGTATCGCTTACGGGGATCCCGCGAATCACTCCTTTACAAGTGTCGTGGGGTGCCGCGGCGTACGCGCTAACCTCGAAAACTTTGCCTCCAATGTCAATTTGCTTGACCTTGAGGTATCTTGAAGCTCTGTCTTGATCCGGAGTGCTTGCCACCATAATGTTCTGCTGCAAGTTGGAACAGATGATGTCCTGCATGGCCTCTTCCTCTTTGACGCCGGCCGCCAGTACTATCGCGTCTGCCACGGCTCCAGTGCCAATTCTCGAGATATTTAATCCTCCACGTGGTCGTAGCACAATTTTGCTGAAGTCCTTAGGTAGTGGCGGCATGCGTCCAGCTCGCACGATTGTATGCTTGGTGTCATACCTACTACGACTGGCTCGAGCGTCTCCCGCAACGCCGGCCTCGGTCGAACCCTTGGCAGCAGGAACGCTAACCGCGGCTTGCTTATTCCTTGATCGTCTCGTTTCGGCTTCCTTCCAGCCCATTTCTTCCGTGCAATCCTCTGGAGAGATGTCCTCTCCATCTACTTGGTATTCCATTCTCAGTTGCAGATACTGGAACGCGCAGAGCGTTGAGCCGCGTTGGCGCCGGGCCGGCGCATCGGCGACAATCGCCTACTTGGTTAGGCCTAAATCCTCCGGTGGCGTTGCCGTGTAAAAATGCCCCCAAAACGGTTTAAAAGTCCACTCACCAGCACAAAGGTGGTATCTGCTGATTTCTTAAAGAACTTAGGCACACGATGAGAGTAAAAACTCGGCGACAAATTCGTGAATACCACAGGAAAGCATTCTTGAAAGCAGGAGCCGATCTTCGCGCGTCCGCACTGGTCGGCACCTCGATTGGGAGCGGGCCTTGGGTCTAGAACCTCTTCTGGAACGCGACCTCCCCCTGGAGTGGGGCCGCCTTTCCTGTTCTTGAGTAGTCTGGATGCTCTGTGTCCCGTAGGCTGGAGTAAGCAGCTTGTCGTTGATGTCTGGACTCGATGTGATTGATGCGTTCCGGCTTCTGCGGCTGCCCACGATCTTTCCCAACGTCTGCGTCTGACGACGTATGGCACTAAGAACCTGTTCTTGCATTCTTTGTCTGCCGTGGGATGGTGACCGTCACACAGTTTGCATCTTGGATTGCACTGGTGCATGCTATCTGGGTTCTTGACCTCGCAGCCTCTGCAGATGGTTTCAGCTGGGTTCGGACAGACGTCAGACCGATGTCCCAGCTTCCCACAGACGTAACAAAAATCGATGTTCTTGCGGTAAAGGGAGCACTGCAAAAGTGAAGGTCCATATGTCACGAATCTGGGCACCTTGTGTCCTTCGAACGCCATGATGATTGTCCCGGTGTCCTTGATTCTCTTGGCCTCCAGCGCGAGCGGGTTGTTCGCGTTCACAATCTTTCGGGTCAAAATGTCCTGAGTATCGCTTACGGGGATCCCGCGAATCACTCATTTACAAGTATCGTGGGGTGCCGTGGCGTACGCGCTAACCTTGAAAACTCTGCCTCCAATGTCAATTTGCTTGACCTTGACTATCTTAAAGCTCTGTCTTGGTCCGGAGTGCTTGCCACCATAATGTTCTGCTGCAAGCTGGAACAGATGATGTCCTGCATGGCCTCCTGCTCTTTGATGCCGGCCGCCAGTACTATCGCGTCTGCCACGGCTCCAGTGCCAATTCTCGAGATATTTAATCCTCCACGTGGTCGTAGCACAATTTTGCTGAAGTCCTTGGGTAGTGGCGGCATGCGTCCAGCTCGCACGATTGTATGCTTGGTATCATACCTACTACGACTGGCTCGAGCGTCTCCCGCAACGCCAGCCTTGGTCGAACCCTTGTTAGCAGGAACGCTAACCGCGGCTTGCTTATTCCTTGAGCGTCTCGTTTCAGCTTCCTTCCAACCCATGTCTTCCGTGCAATCATCTGGAGAGATGTCCTTTCCCTCTACTTGGTATTCCATCCTCAGTTGCAGGTTCTGGAACGCACAGAGCGTTGAGTCACGCTGGCGCCGGGTCGGCGCATCGGCGACAATCGCCTCCTTGGTTGTTAGGCTTAAATCCCCCGGTGGCGTTGCCGTGTAAAAATGCCCCCAAAACGGTTTAAAAGTCCACTCACCAGCACAAAGGTGGTATCTGCTGATTTTTTGAGAACTTAAACACACGATGGGACTGAAAACTCGGCTACGAATTCGTGAATACCACAGGAAAGCATTCTGGAAAACAGGAGCCGATCTTCGCACGTCCGCACTGGTCGGCACCTAGAGCGTCTCCTCACAGGCCTTTGATGACATCCGCTTTTTGGGGGCAAACTTCTTGAAGCGGCACCCGTTCGTCCTCGTAGTAGTAGTAGTAGTAGTCCTAGTGTGTAACCAGTCTTAGATTTGGACCTCAAAGGTGGTGCCGGGGGGAGCTTTCTTCTGGGTGTTGTTGAACAATAAAAAAACGTCGCAGCGTGCACGTTAACTACAAGTCGTATTCTCCTGTGTCTCCTTACGCCTTAGCAGGCATTGACATGTGCATTCAGCACTACCTGACAAGAAAGGGTTGCTACGTTATACTCGCTGGGTGTAACTTCTTTGGTTTTAAAAAGGTTTAGCGAGCATTGGGCCGCAGTTTCATGAATACAGTGAACTAGTATATACCATGAACACGAGGTGGTAAAAAGTGGGAAGTAGACACGAAGTGCAAGCCGTAAGAAAGTGTGCGTGTGCCTCATCTCGTTCAGTCCTTGGAATGTCCGCTGTATGACGGTGCTTCTATATGAGGAATATATGATGAAAAGATGCGTGGTGGTAGCACTTGGAGTGTTGTATAGATGGACGAACGGACGCACATACAGATGCATAGACGGACGCACGGATGGCTGCACGGATGGTTGGACGCATGGACGGACGCAGGAGCGGACACATGGACGGACGCAGGAGCGGACACATGGACGAATGCAGGGACGGACGCACAGATTGACGTGCGGACGCACAAACAGATGCACGCACGGACGGGCGGATGGACGCACGGGCGGCCACACCGATACACGCATGGACGGACGGAAGCAAGAACGAATAGATGGACGGATGCTTCGCCCCACTCACTATCATTCACTCCGTGGATATGCTGCCATTTTTTTTCACCGATGTATTTTAATCATAGAGACACATTTACATAAAGAGCGGACATTCCCGTGGGGTTTTGTGGCCAAGCTACTGCGCTGCTTTCAGCGCCACGAGTGCTGGTTAGACCCGATAATTTCTTTGGCATAGATAAAAGAACAATACTTTTTATTTCGATGCTGGGATTTGAACCCGTACCCTCATACTCCGAAAACGAGTGTCTTCACCACGAGACTACAACTCGTCCGTGCACGAAAGGAATACATATACAGCACATTGAAACCACACGAATTTGTAATCTTTGTGCGCAATAAATGCAGAAAAACAACACTTTCTAGTGAATTTTGACTCATTTTTGAGGTAAAGCATTAAAGGTCCTCAGTGGGACACATTGTAAAGCGGGACACATTGTAATGTATAATAAATACCTCAATTAGGTTATTCAATGCACACGCAGTTTATGCAGTCAACAGCAAGTCAATATTTCGTTTTGACTCACTATGGATGCTCCATTGACACGCCAGAAAAGTTTTAAATAAACACACTGTGAAAAATCTCTTTACGAAACTGAAATTGGGTTCTTGTATGCTATTTATTATTGTCAAGTTGGAATTGATAAAGCGGAATATTTACTTGCACCGTACTATGTCTCAGACCGTGTTGACCATAGGTTCAAGATGAGCAAAATCACATGCAAGACTGACCTATTTCGAAATGATCTTTATTAAAAAATCAGAGGATGGAACCAACTGCCTTCTAGCATTGTCTGTACTATCTCAAATTATTTGTTTTATTCCATGTTATAATTCGTGAGTTACATTTTCGGTGTGTGACAATTTTTTATTTATATATGTATTTGTGTTGCAGGTTATGATTGAGGTGACTTTGATTATTTGTTTAGATGACTGTGTATTTTTTGTATTCTACTTTTTGTAAACGCTTCCCCACTGTAATGCCAATTGGTGCTGTGGGTATTGAAATAGATAGACAAAGAAAGTATCGATAAACAAACAATAAATTTCAGCACAAAAAATATATCTCTTCAGGTAAAGTGAACTAACAGTGACATGTGCCCACAAAAAACCTCTAAATATGTTGCCAAGTTATATCTTTAGCAATTAGGTTTTGAGAATAACTCGAGATATAATCAGGATAACTTAATTGGACAAGAATGTTGAGGGGGTATGTACTGCTTTGTTTTGGAGATGATAGTGACTGCATGCAGACCTTTCAAGAAACAGCTAAATTTCTAGCTGAAAAATTATTTGTGCGGCTATAACTTTTGCCGGTGACACAAGTAGAACTCATATAGATGAATCATCTGAATAGCTCTATATAAAGGTATCCATATAAGGCCATCTATTAAAGCAACAATATAAGACCTTATATGGATGCTTCTATATATATATATAAATATATATATATATATATATAGATGATGGCAATATATGGCCATATAAAGCAACATTCATATATGGGCATGTAAGACACATAAATGGCTACATCGGGAATTGGCCATACCAGGTTATATAGAGCCCATATATGGGGATTCTATATAAAGCCTGATATGCCCGATTGCTGATGTAGCTATATATGAGATTTTTATATAAGTCAATATATAGGATTTTTGTAAGGGTTGGTATGTACATTGCTCACTATCTAACAAGAAAGGGTTGCTACGCTATACTCGCTGGGAGTAATCTCCTTAGTTTTAGAAAACTTTAGTGAGCCTTGAGCCGCATTGCCATGAATATAATGAACTAGCATATACCATGAATGAACTCGGGGTGGTTAAAGGTGGGAAGTAGATACCAAGCGCAAGCCACAAGAAAGTAAAAGCTGAATTCTCCTGTCTCTCATTTCTCATTAGCAGCCATTGGCATGTACATTGAGCACTATCTGACAGGAAATAGTTGTTACGTTATATTCGCTGGGCGTAACCTCCTTGGTTTTAGGAAGGTTTAGCGAGCGTTGGGCCGCAGTGCCATGAATACAGTTAACTACTATATACCATGAACTCGAGGTGGTCAAAGGTGGGAAGTAGACCCGAAGCGCAAGCCGTAACAAAGTGTGCGTGTGCCACCTCTCATTTACTCTTTGGAATGTTCACTGGATGGCGGCGCTTCTATTTTGGGAATATATGATGAAAAGATGTGATGTGGGGGTACTTGAAGTGTTTAATAGATGTACGAACGGACACACAGACATATGCATGGATGGACGCATGGACGAACGCAGGGACGGACGCACGAACAGACGCACACACGGACTGACGGATGAACGCATGGGCGATCACACAGACGGACGCATGGACGGACGGAAGCAAGAACGAATGGATGGACGAATGCTTCGCCTCACTCTCCATCATTCACTCACTTGGCAGCATATTCACTCCGTGAATATGCTGCCAAGTTTTTGGCTCAATTTGAAGCGATGTCATCTTCGGTCATGTAGGCAAACTGTAATAAAGCACCGCCAATGTTTAAGGGTTCGCCCCTTATTCCTGAACAGGCTGTTGATTGCCTGCAAACTCCTCCGTCGGCAGAGGAGCTAAAGGCGTCACTGAAATCTATGAAACAAGGAATGGCCCCTGGGCCAGACGGTTTTCCTGCTGAGTTTTATTTAACAATTTGAAATGAGATTGGTGCTAACTTTACCGCGGTTATCCGACCATGTTACGAGGATAGTGTCTTTCCATCCAGTATTCGAGATAGCTGTATTGAACTTTTCCCAAAATGTAATGCTTCCTTTTTTAATCCTTAAGATTGGAGACCTATCACGCTCCTCAACGTTGACTACAATACATTCACGACTGTAAGGGTTCAACGTTTGAAGGGTCTTTCAATGCCCTGGTGGGTCATAACCAGATTTCATTAGTGCTTGGATAAAAAATACACAGCTTGTCATTTACCACACGTGATGTAGCGTATACTCTGTCGCGGTCTGCGCGTGGTATCCTTGTGTCTTTGGACTATGAAAAAGCATTTGACCGACTAGAGCAAACGTATATCTTTAATGTGCTCACAGCCTTTGGCTTTCCTTGTTCGTTTGTGGAATTAATTAGAAACGCCTACACTGGTCTAAAAAGCACACTAGTTCTGGATGGTTGGGAAAGTGCTACTTTTTCCATAACACGTGGGGTATATCAGGGATGTCCATGGTCTCCTGTGCTGTTTGTTCTGAGCCTTGAGCCATATTTGCATGCTCTTGACGCGTATTGAAAGTCACAGCTTTCAGGGTCGTGAAAGTCACAGCTTTCGCTGACGACATAATCTTGTACCTTTCAGATGAAGATAGCCTGTCACGCAGCTTAGCATGTATTTTTCCAGTATGGCGACATTTCAGGTGCAGGGTTGAACATCTCCAAATCACGGTGTTTCTTCATTGCCTCTTCAAATTTCAGGCTTAGCCTCGTTTTTTCTATTCAGCCGGCCGCGTCCCTTCGTATCTTATAAGAACACACGACACGTTACATGGACTAACCTAGAGGAGACCCTGGGCAGTGACCACTGCCTCCTAAACGTCACACTCTCCACACATCCTTTCAAACGGAAGGACACACAAGCGCGACTAGTTAACTGGGACAAAATGCGCACGGAAACTATACCGCCTATCCTCCGTTCCGGCAATTACGCAGACTGGGCTGCACACATCATGCTTACTCAGAAGAAATACGAAACCGTAGTGCGAACATCGGATGAACACCCAGCCGTTGACAACCACCTTCTGCATTTGTGGGAGGCCCGTCGGAGCCTCACGCGACGCTGGAAACGTCAGAAGCATAATAGACCCCTTCGAAAACGTATTCAGGAGCTAACTACACAGGCAGCTGAATACGCTACGCACTTAGCAGATGCAAACTGGACAGACAAATGTAATGATATCGCTCATCAGATGTCAAGCAAAAGCACATGGGGGCTGTTTCGCAGCCTCATTGACCCCACGCAAACGCGAGGAGAAACACAACGACACCTGCGAAGAGCCCTTCACGGATTTCAGGGTACTTCAACGCAACTCGCGGAAACTCTTCGCGACAGGTATCTCTGCCAGGTGCACGATCCGAGAGGTTCGGAGTATATATATTCGGGAAAAGAAAACGAGACCCTAGATGCCCCTTTTCTTCTACATGATATGAAGGCGGCAATGGCTAAAATGCGTAGAGGAACAGCCCCTGGTAAGGATAAAATCACGGTCAAGACGCTGGCAAATTTGGCCGATCCTGCGCTGGCACACCTCTTGGAATACATCAACGCCATCTGGAGTGGTCGGATATCGGTCCCTTCAGAGTGGAAGACATCACTGGTCACATTCATTCCCAAACCGGGGAAGCCAGTAAACATAGACAACCTTCGCCCCATCTCTCTAACGTCTTGCGTTGGCAAGTTGATGGAGACGATGGTGCGGGACAGACTTTCGGAATATCTTGAACAGAAAGGGGCTTTCGCCCATACCATGTTCGGATTCCGTCCTCACAAATCGGCACAGGATGTACTCCTGCAACTACACCGAGAGGTCATCCAACCGGTGGCGATGAAACATAACGACAGGGTCATCCTCGCCTTAGATCTGAAGGGGGCCTTTGACAATGTTAAACACAGCGTCATACTCGAACACCTAAGCCTCACTAACTGTGGTCAGAACACATTTAATTACGTCAAGGACTTTTTATCGGACAGAGCCGCCCTGCTCCGCATTGAAGACTCCGAATTCGGGCCGTATCAAATGGGTACCAGAGGGACACCGCAAGGGGCTGTTCTCTCCCCCATTCTATTTAACGTCGCAATGATGCACCTGCCACGTCAGCTGGCGGCCATAGAGGGCATTCATCATGCCCTCTATGCCGATGACATTACGGTATGGGCAACTCAAGGGAACTTAGGTGCCATTGAGACCAGTCTGCAACAGGCTGCCGAAATTGTACACACCTACGCGGCGCGTTGCGGACTCGAATGCGCACCCAACAAATCCGAATTCCTTCACATTAGAGGCATGCCTAAAGACAACACAGATATCTCCATCACTCTTCCTGCGGGCCCAATCAGACGAGCGGAGGAGATCAGGGTCCTGGGCCTATACATTCACCAGCAGCTCCGGATTGACACAACATTGACGAAATTAAGGAAGATAGGAGACCAGGTGGGTCGCATGATCCGCAGGGTCTCCAACAAGAGGGGGGGACTTCGGTGCACAGATGCGTTGCGGCTAGCGCACGCTTTTGTCACCAGCAGGGTCATGTACTCCGTCCCTTACCTCTCCCTCCGCAAACATGAGGAAGAACGAATCGAGGCAATCATTAAAAAGACAATAAAGCGGGCTCTTGATCTTCCGATCTCTACATCCAACAGCCGTCTCAAGGCATTGGGCGTGATTAATTCATACCAAGAGCTGAAGGAAGCCCATCTTTTAAACCAGTACACACGGCTAGCCCAAACCAACTCTGGCCAACGCCTGCTTGCACGTCTGCACATAAGACATGATTTCGAACAACAGGAACGGGTCAAAGTGCCAGAACTGTGGCGCACAGCCCTTCTGGTCCGACCTCTACCCACTAAAATGGACAGAGATGAACACACAGCGCGACGTGACGCACGCGCTCGGGCGCTGGAACGACAATTTGGACAGAAGCCAGGTGTGTACTACGTGGACGTTGCTGGCCCCACCTCCAAGGGGTGGTACACGGCGGCTGCTATTCACGAGGGCACACAGGTGGATGGGCTAACCTTTAGGGCGTATTCTGTAACACAGGCTGAGGAGGTCGCCATTGCCCTTGCGGCCTCTCACAGTAATTCCCGGTATATTATCACGGATTCGCGCCGAGCGTGTCGTAATTATACAGCCGGGTACATATCACCGTTAGCCGAGACAATACTGCGCAACTGCATAAGAGACACGGACCCTCATCCGAAACGCATTATATGGACACCGGGCCATCAGGGATTGCGGGGAAATGAGGCTGCAGATGCGGCTGCCCGAGCGCTCATTTCCGGGCTACCTTCGTCAATGCCGATGGAGACCGATGAGGAGGGTTACCCTCTCCTCCGATATAAGGAAATTCTTTATTATTATCGGGAAAGTCATCGCCGCTACCCTCCCCCCGCACGGGGGTTGAAGAAAGCAGAGGAGCGCATTTTGCTTCGCCTCCAGACGAATACATTGCTATGTCCTGCCATAGTCAAACATTTCGACCCTACGGTCACAGGACAGTGCCAGCACTGTGGGGAGGTGGCAGACACCTACCACATGGTGTGGGCCTGCCAAGCTAACGCAGCCATTACTCCTAACCCAAACCCTAGGCGAGAGGACTGGGAGGCGGCCCTGCTCGGCTGCTCAGACCTTCAGGCCCAGCAGGCCTTGGTCCAGAGAGCCAAGACGGCGGCTTTAACCAATGGGGTCCCGGAATAGAGACTCCACCTAGTCTGTAGGGGCCTCTACAGAGGTCCTACACCTCTCTTTTGTAAATAAATGTTTTTCACCACCACTTCGTATCTTAGGTATTTTATACAACCGCTATGTCATTTGCGTATCCGTTTGTGTTAACGCTCTCGCAGAAGTAAGAATAAAAAATTTAGAATGCAAGGGATTTCGATTTTCCTATTCTTCAGCGGAGGTACCTTGCACAGACTATTTTGCGGTCGCATTTGGTGCCTTTCTCACGTCGTGCAACCGTCTTTACGTATCGCGCGATCATTGCAGTCTGCTTTGTGTTTCTTTTTCTGGTCAGGCGGCACTGGGACAGCAGCGTTCTCAGGGAGGCTTTGCTTTCCCTTCAGTGTTCATACGCTGTCAGCTACTGGCACTGCGCTTCCTTTTGCGCCTAGTGCAAGGGGAGGAATTTCCCACACGAACACTTGCGTACTACTTTCTGGGTACTCACCTTCGGCATTTGATGCCTAATTTGTGCCTTAACAGGGGGCCACAGTCAATAACACTTCCTTCGTTTTATGCAACAACTGTTGCATTTTTTTCGCCATGTTCAGTGGACCTGTCCTGGGATAAATGTGTTGAACAACCACATAGTTGAGAGAACTGTTGCTTTGTTGCTTCCGTTGGTTCTCCCAGCCCGCTGTACTCGCTCTAGTAGGGTGTCTTGGAGGACGTTAACGGCTTATTTTTTGCCTGGACACTTCCGGGACTGCATGCAGCGTCTGAGATGGGGTGTGCTTCCCACTCTCAACTGCCTCGAAAGGTGGGGGATGGTCCAGTCAGCAACATGCCCTAACTTCGAGAAACAAATCGGCATTTTCTGAGGCATTGTGTCATTGCTTGCGTTTTTTTTTTTTTGGAGAGCCGTACATGCTGAATTTCGCAGCTCAGAAAAAATTGCTTCGCGTCTACTAGGCGTTGTTTTCGAGGCCGCTTCGCCTGTCTTCTCATTATTACTGGTCCTTTCTGCCTCTGGTATTGCTGGTCCTTTCTGCGAGGCGGTTGCCACGGGCCGCCGCCTCCGCGGCTCTTTCTGATCTTAGAGAGATTTTACTCGGAGCTCCTATCTCTTTTGTCGGAGGAGCTCTTCTTCCTTGGTGAAGGAGAATTCCTTCATCACTGGTCTTGCCCTTTTGTGTCAGTCTGTGACGGATGAGTGAAACTTGTCTTTCAGCATGCCTGGTATTGGTAGGTTGATGTATCGACGCATGGGCCAAAATGCCTTGCACATAAATGCATATAAATACGTGAAGTGTACATATTCGAGTTATTATTTGTACCAGTTTACATTTTCATATGCATGAGTGTTCATATCTTTCTGTGGCATTTTTGTATAGCTGTGTTTGTGTGAAACATCGAATTTACGTGTTCTTATCACTTCATCTTATATCCATGTTCATGTAAATGAAGTCTGAGCTGCCTTTTGTCGTCATCGTTAATGTACGCATAACAAGAAAACGTTCTGTTGAAGTGTTCATGACGTTACTGACAATAATTTTTTCTGAACAATATTTTGGTACCCATAGTCGGTTACAGCCTAACCGTAATTGTAAGCTCCCCGCATGACGGCCACCACCTCATCTAGGCAGAAGTTTCATGAATGCCCCACTAATTGGAATCGCTTATTTACTTAGAAGCGTGGTGGTTCGGGCTAGTTTGAAGGTCATGAAGCGCGAGCTCACAACGACGATAAAAATACAAGAATTCAGTTGGAAGATTGCGCTCGTCTTCTTGTCTTTTTGTCGTCGTTGTGAGCTCGCGCTATAAGATTCGTCGCTTATTTACGTGACGTCCGTACAGGTATATGACCTGCTCGAATAAGCACGTGTTCATTTTGATAGTTTTTGGTTGAAAAATTTTACTTGGCCAATTTTCTGGAAAATTTCGACTTGCCTGCTCAGCCGAATGAAACTTTTTAACAAGAAATGACAATCTTTTGATGCGCAATATGCATAGTAATTGCATTATCAGAAAAAAGTGCTTATGGTTCAAACGAAAATTGTCAATCACATGCTGCACAGGTGAATGACTAGCGGGCCACTGAACTGGGGACGGAGTGCGTATTTATTTTCACGTTGTAACCAAGCACAGTCCTTTTAAAGGCTACAACTGACTCCTTTAGCGCTTGTGAGAGTGAACTTCGTGCCCCCTGTTCTACCATATGATATGTGTGGTTTAACGTAAGTAGTGTACCAGGCTGTATTTCGGAGCAAAAGCCCCCGTCAGGCTTTACAGCCTTTTGCTTTTGCTTCGTTTTTTTCTATCTACAGGAAAATAATATAAACCTCAAACCTCAACCTCAAAACCACCATATGATTATGAGAAACGCGTTCCTTTTGTTCCAATCCAAAAACGAAGAGCAAGAAAGGACAACTGCGAAAGAAATGGGAGGTGGCTGGCGACAATGAGAGGCCATCATGGCCAATCGGGAGGGTCATTATGTAGGCAGTATTCCGCGGAAAAAAAAGTGGGCGAAGGTGTGTCACGTGTCGCTGAATTATAGTTGTCTGAATAGAGCTTCACATAAGTTATGTCGAATTCCAATAGCAGAGTCGGGGTAGTCGATGGACAGCGGGAGCGAACACTCGACTCTGACGTATAACTACGCCCTCAGATCCGCGACTGGAACACAAACACGTGGCGCTTGAGCAAGGCGGAAGCGGAAGGCTCATCTTTCGAGTGACTACTTGCCTTGAATATCTCGCGTACAATTATTCCATTACATTGTCGAACTCTTGCTTGTGCGCCGCAGTTTCAGCGTTGCTGTCGCTATGCGATGAATTAATCTTGCAGGACTATCTTTCCGACTCTAAGCTATCGCTAACGAACAGCGAAAAACAACGCCACACAATTGGCCGCCCTGCCCAGGTCGTCCGCCGTTACCACCAAAACCAACGACTACCAGCGGCACCCCCCTCCCCCCGCAGCAAACGTGTTATAAGAAATACGTCACGCCGAGTTCCAGTCCGCTCCACCGATTTTGGCGGAGCAGCCTCTCATGATACACAGGGTAACTCCCGCTCTGAATCAGCTCTGACTCACTCGTTGGAACTCTTCGCACCTACCCTCACTCCATCGTGGGAACGCACTTGGTCAAAGACGAGTAGAAAAGCTTGCTCCGACTCCGCCATTGCGATTCAACTTTCGAAATTCCTAGAGGATGGGCTTTACATTTATCGGTTTCTGTTGTGTATGTGCCATTTCGAAGAGACTAAAGAGCCCCTTTTGAAACGTTTGTGCTTGCTGGCTAGAATATGTTCCATTCGTGAATAAGACATAATTCTGTGCATTTTATGACTCTTGGAGACCAGCATTTTGACTGAAGGACGTACAGTGTAGGGTCTTCAAATGGATATCCTGCCGCATCAAAGTGCCGTGTCACTGTTTTCGATATATATTTCGCCTTGTCAGCACAATGTCTGATTAATCTAACTTTAACGGGCTACCCCGCATCACCAATGTAGCGTTTGTGACAATATGAACATTACATCGAAAAAGCAACGTTTGAACGATTACAGGTAAAGCTAGACTTAATATACTCTACGTATTCAATTCCTGCGCTTTCAACCTTTTAACTATAAGGTCATTATGAACGTGTTTGCACGTCTTACAATTTGGGACAGAACAAGATGTTATGTCGTTAGTTGAATGAGGCTTTGCATTTGCATGTCCTTTGAAGGACATTTTAGTGCAAGCAAAACGATTGCTTGTAATAGTAATGGCACGCAGTTTCAAGGATATGTGGCAGAAATAGAACATATGATTTATTGATAAATGCTGAGTTCAATGTACTGACTGACACGTCTTTGCAAACGCAGCCATGACAGCACGACCGAATTAAATACTAATCAAAATAAATTCGATAGAGCTTTGGATAAAGTTATATGGCAATTAGGCCACCTTATTCAAATATTGAAAGACCAATGCTAGAGGAAATAGTGGCTTTGTTTTTACGGCAACCACAGGTTACTGCGTACGCAACATTTAAAGGTAACTCCGGCGATTTTGCGATAATCACTTATTTTAATAAAACTTTGAACGCGTTGTCTCATCGGTCCAGTAGGGATATGTGCCAAACAATAGAATCATGAGTCATTTAGTTTTTAGAAAGCCGTTTTTAAAAACTGCTGGCTGATTCTAGAATTACACTTCTAACGCGGGCCACCCTGTGTATGTGACGTAAGGGCCTATTTTTTTTCAGAGCCCCACTTTGCCCAGCAGGCGGATGCTGAGCGCGCTTTCTTCCAAGAGGTCAAGACGACGCGAGCACAGTTCACTTTTGTCAGCTGCATACAGCGTGTTAGTCGTCATTGACGTCGGGTCTTACACAAGCACGCACAATATTGAGAAACGAGAAGATCGGACGCGTAAAATGCTTAATGCGAAGGAGTGTCCAAATCAAGAGACGATGCTTTTGCGCTCAGATAGTAGCGGCAACGATCGCTGTGCTTCTCATTGGTAAGTTCAGAGGAGCTGGCACAGCTTGATTACACGCCTTTCCCTTGTCAGAAGGGTCACGTGAGTACGTTTGCACCCTGGCCAGCTGTTGCGGTGTGTAGAAGATTTCGTGACATCATCAGATATGAATTTGTAGACGTCATCCGATACTCATCATGAAGAATAGAACAGCTCCCTGCTTCGGTTTCTGTTTGACTCATCGTTCACTGCCTAAGTAATATCATTGACGAATGTCTGGGCAAAATGAACCACCCTTCTTGTTGCAGGGATGTCGGTACTATTTGAAAACGGCATTATCTCAGTATTGTCGGAAAGTCGCCGGAGTGGCCTTTTAACTACCTCGGTTCTCAATCAAAGAGGGGACGAAGAACAGTTTCGCAAATTTCCATAGCACTGCAGCGCGCCAGTTGAAATGATGGCGGGAGGCCCACTCAGTGCAAGGCTCCCAACTTACACATCAGATGCGTGCGACAACTTTCAATGTGCTCCCTGTCGGAGTCAGATTTTTTTTCGCTGGGGATCGTATATCGTACCATGTAATACGGAATGCAATTTTGTTTGATCTGTGTCGATACTATTGAGCGGTGTGCTCTATCCACAAGGAAGCAGCGAAATCTGGCGCAGAGCAGCCTGATCCTGATGGACCAGTGAGCCTATATTATACCATAGAATGCCATTTCATCTGCGTGTTCCCTGAATGGCAATGCTGAAATAGGGCAGGCCAACACCCCACCCTCTCAGAGACACGAACGCATAGAGAAACTTAGTGCGTGTGTGCGTGTTTTTGGGAGTGTTAGCATGGATCTGAGGGAATCATGGTGGGGGGGGAGGAGGGGGGGCGTCACCTGGCCCATCTGGATCGGGTCGCTCCACGCCGGATTCCAGTTTTCCTTTGTAGACTGAGCGCACTATTCAAGACTATTATTTTCTGCCGCAGCCCTGGACCAAGAGTGCTCCAATCGTGTCAGCGACCATCGCGATGTGCGGCAGTGCGGCACAGGCCTTTACTGCAACAAGAACACCTGTACCTGCAAGAAGTACATCGGGGCACCTTGATCGCTTCTTGACGATTTTCCCTACACATATCTGAGCACTTGATGTCTTATATATTTCCACTAGTGATTCCGCGTTTATGTTCAATGCCTTCATTGCGTAATTCACGGCCTTATTGGCTTATTAAACGAGAGATTCAGTTTAAAAGGACATACATTTGTGTGTGTGTGTGTGTGTGTGTGTGTGTGTGTGTGTGTGTGTGTGTGTGTGTGTGTGTGTGTGTGTGTGTGTGTGTGTGTGTGTGTGTGTGTGTGTGTGTGTGTGTGTGTGTGTGTGTGTTTGTGTGTGTGTGTGTGTGTGTGTGTGTGTCAATGCTGAAGCTCAACTTTTGATTATTTATGTTCAATTGCGTGCAGTGCCTTGTTATTGCATTAGATCAGTGGGAGCTTCGTGTTAAAATATTTATTGGTGGATAGAACCGCCAACTATCTAAGTCTGTGGTGATAATGCCTATGGCAACCACTGATCGGAATTGAGATTGTATTAAGTGCAAAATTTTCTTAGCCAGGCTCTTGCTGTAAGAGTAAAGTTATCTCTACGAATAGAACCCGCAAGTCACGCAAGTAACCGGAAGAAGCATACCAGAAATAACACTTACAATCACAGCCTTCTGCAACACGCCTCATTGTTTGGTGCTTATACAAAAACAACGCTTAGCTTTATTGGTAGATTTGATCTTGTTAACTCAACATAATGCGATTAAAAAGAAAACAACGCAAGTAATAGGTGCCGCGCAAAAAAAATGCATTGCTACTCACCTTCCGAGTAAACTACCCGCTTGAAACAGATTATGTTAATACAAATGCATATTACAATGGAAGATGTCTGCATAAAAACTAACAGTGTCACTTGTACATTCATCTAAAAAGCAATCTTTTTTTTTCCTCTCGGTCGATGTATAACGGAGCAGAGAACATAAGCCGGGGCCTCACGTGCCATTGCCAAGGGTCGTTTCGTTCGCTTGAGGTCGCGCACCCCAGGGTTTTGATCGCTGCCCAAAGAAGGGCACTACGACAATATCTAATGACATTCATTCACGTGACATCACGGCCAAATTTGTGACGTCACGCCATCGTGACCAGTTTAGCCGTCTGTGACGTCACACAGCGACGTCCTCACGTGATGATCTTTTGCATCGCTCGTTGCTGACGCCACATGGACGTTCGCCGCCGATGGTCAATTTTCCCGTTGAATGTAGAATTGAAGTCTGATGCCTTAATAAATACAGATTGAAGAACGGTGTTCATGGCAATCTCTGCACAGATTGCAAGCAGCAAACATATACGTTTGAACTTGAGTACAAATTCGTCTCCACTTCGATCATCGCATTTTTGCTGAGCATGGATCTGTCGCCTTCGTTTCTTCTTTCCAGGACTACTCCTCAGTGCTCTCTAACCAGTACTCTGTAGTAGAAGACTCCGCAGGATAAGAAGTATGCCTGCAAATGAAAGAATGGGATAGGTGGTGATTCCTTAACTGCATGCGGGATAATTCATTTAGGTTTGCTGCATACACGCTAAAAAAATATGGTTTTAATTCTTAATGCACGCATACAGCGTGCCTAGCAGACGATCAAGCATAGGTTTCACGTGTTGCTTATTTGAGAAACCAGCCGAAAATTATTACATATAAGACAGCCGGGTCGGGGACCCGTTCGTTGTATATTTAAGATTTGCCGCGCCCTGCTAGGAGAAACAAAGAAAGAACAAAGAAATACCAAGTTGGTAGATCACCCTTGTCCGAGCAACATACTCTTCGTGCCTCATTTTGTGCTCGCGTGCGCGTTTGTGTCAGAAATGACCACTTTCATATATATATACCATATTGTGGAACATTTAAAAATTATTTAAAAGATAGGCCACGTCCGGCAGTCGCTTACAAGCGATTTGTCACGGTATAAGATGAAAAATACGAAAACGTATTGTGCGCTAACGGACAGGCACATAAGAACGGCAACACCAGAATGCGCTAACTTGAACAATATTATTTCCATGAAACACAAACCTATTTATCCATGCACAGTGGCCCCACCTGTCCACCCACTAGCCAAACAGAAACACCATCTCCTGATCTCTAAGATCAATTGATGGTGCACTCACACGCGCAAAAAAAAACATTCTGCAGTGATTGTCCCAGAAGTGAAAGCTTAGACAAGAAGATTTGTCTTGAAAGACAAAGTATTCACTGCTGAAAATGTTGGCTCTGGCAGCAACTACTATTCAATTTTTTAGAAATATATACTATTGAGATATAACGTACAATGATGATAAAATTAATTATATGAAATTAGAAATGTCAAGCGTGCGCGGATCACGTGCTGCGGGATGTCAACAGGCAGAATAACTGTTGCACACTCGCTATAATGGCTACTGGTGGCGCCAACTCCCACTCCTACATTTAAACGCACATATAAACCATATGAAGTGGATGGAAGGATGACCGTCACCGTAGCCCAGTGGCAGAGCGTCAGGTACATTGTTCGAAGGTAGCAGGTTCAGTTCCTGCCCGTGGCCAGTTATCTTTTAGTCCACCTTTCTTTCCTCACATTTACATTGCAATTATTGTCAACAACATCCCTTACACTTTCACTGGGATAAATGTCTGTCCTCCCTAATATTGTGTTTAACAAAGGAAATGTGGCCCTACGTTTAAACTTCGTTCCTTAATTCCAGAAAAACACGTGTTTTCTACAGCGGTTCTGTCTGTGAAAACCTGGATGCGAACTTCCACATTTCGTTATGTTTAGCTTAATAAACACAATCAGCCGTACTCACCTGCACAAGTGCAAACGCAAACAACAGCGTTGAGCTGACTGGATCCATCATCTGAAAAGCCCAAAAATTCTTCACGTTGGTGTGTATCGTATTAGAAAAAATATATCTGGCCCCTCAAAATAGATAACACAAAGAAAACTTTTTCAAAGTGCTGTTATCTGTGTATATCAGTTGGGAGTATTGTACAATACTGTCATCCAAGCAGTATTGTTTCAGGGCAAAGAAAGGTGGGCAACACAGAGTGTAATATGTAGATTTCTACAAAATAATCAAGCAGACTACTTCGGTTTTTCGTATTATTTGAAGCTTCCGCGTTTCTGAAGCTCTAAATTGCAGACACCTCTTAGTTATTTGTTTTTCTTATCTAACTATTAGAGCTTTGTTCCCAATAAGATGTTCATTATGTCCATACCTGTTTCTTTTATAGTTTCCTTATTCCATACATAAGCTGTTATCTGTGAGTCAGCCTTGTTAGCCCTACCCGTTATCTATTACAGTCATCGAGATCACGTGACGTCAACTCGATGACTAACTTTTCCCATAACGTCCCAAAGATGACAAGACGTTTTTCACAAAGGCAAGTTCACCTATCGGAACGTGAGCCTGTCTGCTCGAGGCACCTTAATTACCCTCGTCTGCACAACCTGTAGGGTACTTTACTGAATCCGGGGATAGGGCAGCGGGCACGATCTATTGAAAAAAAAAACGCTAGACCTCCGTGGAGCACGAAGCCCCGTTCCAGCGAAATGTAGGAGCATGAATTTTCTGGAGCCAGTTCTGAACTTTCTCGGGGCCTCGAATACAAGTACACTTTCGAAGTACCCGCTTAAAGCATCATACTTTTCGTGAAGTAGGAAGGCAGCCACTATGGAATTATTCGTTATTCTTCGAGTCAACGAGCTACGCGTTATACATTTATGCGCACTTTGTTGACGCTATCACTATAGTTGCTACGGACACCAGCGCCGGCGGCGGCACTGGCGGCGAACTACTGCAGCACCAAACTAGGCTCTTGTTGTGATCTCATAACCGCGTTCACCTGTAAAGAATGCAAATCTAAGACGTTCAGCTACATATATGCCGCTGTCACAGTTTGCACAATTATGCCCTCAGATATTTTGTATAACCCCTGACATATATTCCTTAATGGAATTAAAAAAAAGAAGTAAGTCATTAAATATATTTATGTAATTGTGAAGTTATTCAATCGTACTTGCACTAGATATGACGACACGACTTATCGAATTAACTCCATCAAAGCCGCAGAGAAATCTCAAAACACCTTCCAGATAATACCACCAAGATAGTGCCGCAGTAGATAATAAAAATAGGCAATAAACAAACCAAGACCAATTTACATTGCAAACGCACCCAGATTTACATGAGGTCTAATGAAGAAATGACATCTTTTACCAAGCAATACACAGCGATACAGTCACAAGCACTTTTTAATAAACACTCCTTTTCTGAGCCATTCTACAGCAGCGAAATTCACTAAACGCAACTCGTTTTTTGTTGTTTTTCTTTTCAAGTACGTGCATGTTAACAACATTGTATAGGAAACAAACAGCGCAAGAAGACAGAGACGGTAGGGGCACACGGATGAGGGCTGACCGACAAGTGCTTTTTGTTTGCTGTATTGCCTGAAATATACAGCACACACAAAAAGCAATGGAAATTCGTTCAGTTTTCTCTTGCACTTATCGTCCACTCATAGCAAGCACTTGCTCATCTAACTATACAAGTTTAGAAATCACGTTTCTTACTCAGTCTGTGCTACAGTGACACCATGCTTACACATGCGTTTTGCCCCGCCGCGGTGGTCTAGTGGCTAAGGTACTCGGCTGCTGACCCGCAGGGCGCGGGTTCGAATCCCGGCTGCGGCGGCTGCATTTCCGATGGAGGCGGAAATGTTGTAGGCCCGTGTGCTCAGATTTGGGTGCACGTTAAAGAACCCCAGGTGGTCAAAATTTCCGGAGCCCTCCACTACGGCGTCTCTCATAATCATATAGTGGTTTTGGGACGTTAAACCCCACATATCATCATTACACATGCGTTTTCCTCTTTTCCTATATGTGTGCAGACTCGATAAATAATCTTTTCATTTCTGGTGAGCGGCTAAGCACTAACGCACCTTCAAAGCGTGGAACAGAACCACAATCTTGGCAATGCACCCTAAGTGACTGGAAACATCTATGTTGACGTTATAATAGTACTCTTGAAGTCATTCTCTCAAGCACCTTCTATTCTACCCAATATACGCTTGACCGCATGACAAGGGTATGTAATAGACAATATTTCGCGTGCATTGTAGAAAATTTGTTACAAGTGTGTAGATCATGACAACACGCGCCACAAATCTGTGCAGTTTGGGACGTGCGTCGCACAAACTAACTTCTATAAATTATTCTAGCGTCGCGCGCTTCTGCGGCATTGTACTTTCAGCCCTTACCTTGGTATTCACGGCTGCCCAGACGGCCGCTCCGAAAAGCCATAGAATAAATGGCACCATGCCTAGAATCCACGGCAGCATCAGTCTGGATATTTTCTGCGTACGAAAAGTTTATTTCAGTGACAGCGCTTTTGAAAACAATGTATACTTTAACTCGACATGGAGTTGCCTACAATAGAGGGAACTGTGGCGCTACGCTCGTATTACCATAACGGGACTGGCAAACTGTATATGGGTTTGTCTAGACTTGATGGTTGCGATTTTGAACGCACTTGCGGCTTCGTTTGCGGCTGTCTTCTGGATTTCGTTTCCGATAAGGGAACGGTTCATTGTAACACCATCACTCGTGAGTTGATTCGAGCAGGAGAGATTGATGGTGACAGGGTGTTGTGTGATATAGCTCCACTTCTGCGCAAATGTTCCCTGCAATAAAGCGACAGCAGGCCACACAGAGCCAGACGGAGCCAAAAAAAGGAAGCTTAAACAGATCTATGCACTACCCATCATTCTCATAACAGGTAGTCCCTGGTAGCATTGTGCACTACCATCATTGTCATGATAGTAGTGCTCTATAGCGTCATTCGTTGCTGCTCCAAAAGATGCTGACGCCTCATTTTTTTTCTAGTTTACCAATATGAAACACTGTAATACTTCTTTTCTGTTTTAGTACGTTCTACAATACATATTTTCTTAAAGTAAAAATACATTTGCAATGGCGTATTTGGGTATGATTTGGGAATGCCTCATTGTTATTTAGTCTTTAATATTCTTATTTATTGATTGAAGGAAAAGCATTGCCTTCAACGAGTGGTGAGATGCTGATGTTGGGTTGTGCCCCTCTACTGGTTGAAAGTATTGCCGTTTCCATCGCATCTACTCGAGTCAAGGAAAGCGTCAAGTCAATCGAAAGGCATGTAAAGACCCTTTTGAGTAAATTCCGAACGCACGGTCCAATGCCTACATATACGGGGGGCTAGTGAACGGTTGTGCAACGCAAACCATCGGTTTTTAGGGGCGAAGCGAAGCTCCTTAAGCTGTGGGTCACGCGTCCAAGATGTATGTAGTAGTAGTAGCAGTAGTAGTATAGTAGTAGTAGTAGTAGTAGTAGTAGTATTAGTAGTAGTAGTAAGTAGCCACCTCCATGGCTGGACTAGAGGACCGGCATGCACGCACTCTTTTGAATTGAGGAGGAAACCTCCACACGTTAATCCTAAATGAAAAGATGGTTGTTTCTGATGAAATAACCTACAGAGACGAGCATCGGTGACTTAATCCCCAATAAACTTTGCCTTGAATTTGCTGCTTACGAAAAAAAAAAGCTAGTAACAGAAGGACGCACCATGAGCCGCATCTTATAAGGAAAGGTTGCCACGCTAAACTCACTGGGCGCAACTTCTTTGGTTTTAGCAAGATATCGAAGGTTGGGCCAAAGCGCCATAAACTAGCAGCGGTGAAAAGTGGCAACCAGACAAGAAGCGCAGGCCGTAAGAGAGTGTGCACGTGCCGCTCCTCTAGTTCGGTTGTCCCACCTCCCGTTTAGTCCTTGGAATGTCCGCTGGATGGTGGCAGTTCTATATGATGAATATATGATGAAAATATGCAATATTGTGGTACTTGAAGTGTTCACTAGATTGACGGACGGATTGACAGACGCTCGGACAGACAGACGGACACAGAAATGAATTGACGGACAGATGGATGGACGAACGCACGGATGGACGGATGCACGGATGGACTCAAAGACGAACGGATGGACGAAGGCATGGACGGACACTGGCTGGGTGGCTGGACGGGTGCACGAATGAACGGACGGACAGACGCATGAATGGACGCATGGGTGGATGGACGGATGGAAGAATGGATGCATGTACAGACGGAGGAATGCACGGATGGTCACACAGACGGACGCATGAACGGACGGAAACGCGGGCTAACGGATGCTTCGCCCCACTCATCATCATACACTCCGTGCACATTCTGTATTTTTTTTTGCTAGCAGACGCAGCCTGCGTCAGCCTTGCGATGCGAGTAGGGGGAGAGGAGTGCCAGCTGGTACGAGACGGGAGCATGCACATTGGGGATGTGGACGGCGCCGCCGACGCCAGATCCGCGACCTCGTGTGACTAAGAAATGCTCCGCATTTAAAATTAATGGATTCCACATGGTTACCGCACGAAAACATATTGAGTAATGTAATGGCATGTGATTGTTTAGTAGGATTTCTAGGTTCACAAGGATGCCTACAGCACGGCCCACCAATTGCGGTGAATTTTCACAGAAGGATCTTTTTGGTTACCTAAAATATCAGTTAAGAAAGAGTAGGAGTGTGAGACTAACAATAGCAAACAAGAACAGACATACAGATAATTAACATCATGAAGACCCATGGTAACACCTCGTGTGTAGAAAGCTAGCGTGAAGAAAATGTGCAAACGTCCGGGTTTGGACAAAAGCTCAGTGACCGCATCGTTGCTCTTGTAAAAATCACATATGCAAATTTTACCCACCTTTAACTATACTCGGTTTAAGAAATTTCCTTCAGCACTGTGGAAGCTACAGGCCCCTCAGCCGGTAGGAAGGGCGCTCAGCCCCTTCACATGTATTCATTCACGCCGTGTCGTCTGCGCACCGTATTTACGGCGTCTGCTCAACAGATTGTTGGTATTATGGCTAGTTAATTAACATTAAAATGCAGTAAAGCTATTAAACAAGCAACTATATCAGGAACTTGTTGAAGCGTGAATTCATTGTCTTGCTGAAGATTGGTAGAGTCTTATGCCGGCGGATAACCTTACTTTGTGGCTGTTTCTCTACGATTCTGTTCGTGGCTTTCGTATGTTTCTCTGTCGAAGCGCTCCTTCGCGTCTCCCGCTGCAATATCCTTTTCTCTCTTTTTCGATCGAACGAAGGAGCGTTGGACGCGCACGAAATGCTGTGCGAGATTGTATGCCCGATATTTGGAGGTGCAGCGTTCTTGGTCTGACGACGCAGTCCGACCACTGCCTCAGCGCGTTAGGCTTAGTAGGTGCGGCTACAGCATATCTCGCCAATATCGACAAAACTTACCTGATGCTTTAAAGCCAGAGTGAGCTGAAACAAGTCGATGGCTGGTTTCACCATTTTAGGGGGGAAGCTTTTTATAGCGGCACCCGTTCGTCCCTCGTAGCCGTTGTTGTATGTAACGAGTATAACATTTTGACCGCCAAGGTTGTGCTAGTGAGAGATTTCTTCTGTGCGTTGTTGAATAATGAAAATAGTGCTCAATGTACATGCCAACGGCTGTTAATAGGGAATGAAAAACAGGAGCATTCAGCTTTTAGTTAACGCGCACGCTGCAATACCCATTAGCAGCCATTGGCATGTACATTGAGCACTCTCTGACAAGAAAGGGTAGCTACGTTATACCCGCTGGGTGTAACCGCCTTAGTTTTAGAAAGATTTAGCGAGCGTTGAGCCGCAGTGCGATAAAAACAATGAACTGGTATATACCGTGAATGAACTCGAGGTGGTTAAAGGAGGGAAGTAGATACGAAGCGCAAGCAGTAAGAAAGTAAAAGCCGAATTCTCCTGTCTCTCATTTCCAATTAGCTGCCTTTGGCATGTACATTGAGCACTACCTGACAGGAAAAGGTTGCTATGTTATACTCGCTAGGCGTAACCTCCTTGGTTTTAGAAAAGTTTAGCGAGCGTTGGGCCACAGTGCCATGAATACAGTGAACTAGTATATATCATGAACTCGAGGTGGTTAAAGGTGGGAAGTATACCCGAAGCGCAAGCCATAAAAAAATGTGCGTGTGCCACCTCTCGTTTAGTCCTCGGAATGTCCGCTGGATGGCGGTGCTTCTATATGGGGAGTATATGGTGAAAAGATGCGAGATGGTGGTACTTGGAGTGTTGAATCGATAGACGAATAAACACACAGACAGATGCATGGATGGACGCATGAACGGACGCAGGGGTGGATGCACGGACGAACGAAGGGACGGATGCACGAACATCGTTCACTCCATCACTCTCCATCATTCACTTCGTGGATATGCTGCCATTTTTTTTTACTGCTGTCAGTGCTGTAAGCGTGTAGCAAGAGCAAGTCCGGATAGAAGCGGGCAGTCACTTCTGCATGAATGCTGCCATGTTGATTTTTAAACACAGTTATTGGCGGTAACACAGTCATCAGCGTTCAAGAACTCACGGCCACTATACTATTAATGAGCTCTAGCAAGAAGGATAGCCGAACGCTTGTAGAAGAGTGTACGCCTTGTTAAAAAATTGGTGCATCATGAATCAGGCATTTGGGATAGTGATGTCATGCAGGCGTCTTTTGTTGTTTCGCTGAGCTATCCTTCAGAAAACAAAACAAATAACCGGCACATCAATTGCTGCCTAAATTTGCGTTATATGAAATGTAGTGCTAGATACTCTGTACTGTCAAGCAGTTTGACAAGCACAACAATCATATACACTGTAGTGATGCATAATTGCTCCCAACTAATTCCCGTGTAATTGTTTCATAACACACACTTTGCATATTAAGGTGAAACTTCTATAGATGTGTCTTGAAACGCCAGAATGGACCATTGACGCCAACACAAGGGATGCAATAAATCACCATGGTGTAACGGCATCCTTGTAATGACGTCGCACGTCACCGAAATATGAGATATTCATGACGCCATCACACGAAGTCGTTGCTTGGACGAATGCGTGTCAGTACCGGAGGCGACGCAAAATGACGAGAGCTGCAAAGGGCTTCCGATGCCCCAGATTTGGAAGGCACTGCAAGACCGATGGAGAAAGACAAAAAGGAGGAGGGAGAGGAACGTCACGCCATCGGCTTTTGCAAGTCAACACGTTTTGAGTCAGCATTGTCGGCCCAACATTTCACCATTTGCATCATGATCACGCAAGCAACGAGACTTGCCGAGAGTGTTGTGCTCGGTATATAGCTTTAATCCGAAGCGTGCTTGTTCTGCGCAGACAGGCTGGCTAACACAGAAAGTTGAAAAAAATGGCAGCATATCCACGGAGTGAATGATGGATAGTGGGGCGAAGCATCCGTCCACCCATTAGTTCTTGCTTCCAACCATCCATGCGTGCGTCTGTGTGGCCACCCGTGCGTCCATCCGTGCGTGTGTCTGTTCATGCGTCCACACGTTCATCTGTGCGTTCATCCCTGCTTTCGTCCATGCATCCGCTCCTGCGTCCGTTCATGCATCCATCTGTCCGTGCGTCCGTCCATGCATTTGTCTGTGTGTCCATTCGTCCCCCTAATCAACACTCCAAGGACCACCATTTTGCATTTTTATCATATATTGCCCATATAGAAGCACCACCATCCAACGGACATTCCAAGGACTAAACGGGAGATGGCACATGCACACACTTTCGTATGGCTTGCACTTCGGGTCTACTTCTCACCTTTAACCACCTTGAGCTCATGGTATATGCTAGTTCAGTGTATTCATGGCACTGCGGCCCAATGCTCGCTAAACATTTTTAAAATCAAGGAGGTTACGCCCAGCGAGTATAACATAGCAACCCTTTCTTGTCTTCTGTGCGTTGTTGAACAATAAAAAAATTCACAGCATGCGCGTTAACTAAAAGCCGAATTCTTCTGTCTCTCATTCTCCCTTAGTAGCCATTGGCATGTACATTTAGCACTATCTTTTATTGTTCAACAACGCACAAAAGAAATCTCTCACCAGCACCGTCTTGGAGGTCAAAATGTAATGCTTGTTACACACTACTACTACTATTACGGACATGAGGGACGAATGGGTGTCGCTATAAAGCACTTCGTGTCAGAAATTTTTGATCGAGCCGATATCATATGTGCTTGTCGGAGATTTTAACTGCGTGCTTGATACTACACGAGACGTCAGGGGTCCCGGCCAAGGCGTCAACAATTATTACGCCAGAGAACTACAGCAATTAGTTCAATATCTAAAGCTGCTGTCAGATGGATGTTTAACTCTACATGGAGTCAGGTTCGTCGCAACCCGCGCTTGTGCCAATAAACAAAGCCGAATTTATAGAGTTTATTTGCCCGAAGACTTTTTAGCGAACCTACAAGCATGTGAGGTGGTCCAGCTTGCCCAAGCCAGCAGAAACTCAGCGATCATGCTCCGTTACCCTTCACGTTGAACGTGAGCACAGCAACGAGAATTCACAAACCAAGGAGGATGGACCCAACTATTCTTCATCATGACCAAAGCATTTCCGTACTTCAAACTGAGCTGGCGGCCTCACTGGTAGAAGTGGGTTGCATAACTCCGACTACATGGGACCACTTAAAATCTCGCTGGCGCCTTATAGCTCAACAGGCAAGAAACGCACGCCACGCTCGCCTTACGGCCAAGATGAATGGGATTTTCCGACACATTCAAATTATTAAAAAAGGTGGGTCGACTACGTTCGATGTGCTCGAATACCTTGAAGCGCAAAAAATTAAGTATCAAAATCTTCTAAAGCAGAGGTCCTAGGCTACAAGGCTAGCAAGAGAAATGCACTTATCGACAGATGAAATTGAAAACTTGACATATGCGCAAAGAAACCGAGGTCGTCGATGCCAGCCCCGCTACATTGATGAGGCACTGAAAGAGGGTGGTACCATTGTTAATGACCCGGACGAACTTCAGAAAGTTTTCCGAGACTACTTTGCAAAACTGTTTACTGCAGAGCATGACGCACAGGACGACGATTTTACTGCGAAACTCTCAGCCTTTAGCGAAGGTTTGCCATTGCTATGCTTGGAAGACTGTATTATATGCAGAAACTGATAAAGAAGAAGTATGGTACGCCCTAAAATCAATGAATATGTCCACGTCACCAGGCCCAGACGGAATACTCACGGGATTTAATCTGCGTTTTTTTTTTATATCTCTGGAGACGCGATCACCGATCTCGTGAATATTTTCTTGCGTGATAGCCATAAACCGCGGTCCTTCAGCAAAGGAAGGGTGATTCTATTTTCGAAAGAGGGTATGCAGCCTTTAGATCTTAAATCGTCGAGGCCCATTACCCTTCTAAACACAGACTGTAAGTTAGTAGCCACGCTGCTATCACGGCGTCTACGGCCTTAAAAGAGATTGTGGCCCCCTAGCAGTCATGTGCAGTACCAGGACGTTCCGTCTCCGTACCTCTTGTAATCATCAGCGACCTCTTTGCATATGCCAAAGAAAAACAAATCTCAGGAGTATATATTTCTCTTGATCAGGCTAAGCATTTGATAGAGTTGAACATGGGTATCTTTTCGCTATTTTGCGCATATTTGGCCTCCCAGAGCAGAATGTGCGACTGGTAGAAATACTTTATCAGGATCTGTTAAGCTGTCTTTATTTCAACAAAGAAATGACCAGAAGCTTTGCAATTCGAAAAGGGGTTAGGCAAGGCTATCCATTGTCTCCGGTTTTATTCGTTTTGTCTCTAGAGCCTTCTATTAGAAAGGTTGCAAACCGCGAGCACATAGTGGGTTTCCCTATGCCAGGCAAGGAAACCTTCGAAATTGTCACATATGCCGATGATATTTCGGTATTTTTTCGTAACTTGTCTAGCTATAGTACATTCCTTGACATTTTTGCTGAGTATTCCTATCTGTCTGGTGCTCTTTTAAGCACCACCAAATGTAAGGCATTGCGCTTTGGAGGCTTCAGAGAACTATTGCCAGGAGACTTAGAATACGTTCAAGCTGTTAAGGTGTTAGGCGTTTACTTTGAGGAAGGAGATGTATCAAAAAAGACCTGGGATGATGTGCTCAGGAGATCTACTGATGTCATAGCAGCAGACACTCAGTTTAACCTGTCACTAACGGCAAAAGCAACAGTCATCAAGACACAGGCATGCGCTTTTGCGTTTTACGTAGCACACATCGCCCTGCTACCTCGCCGTGTTGCAGGAAGCCTCGCCGCCATGGCGGGGACCTTCCACTGGGGAGGAACACCAGCGAAGGTACGGAGGAAATTTTTACAGCTTCCCACAAACCGTGGAGGCTTGTGCCTCCCAGATATACCAACGTTCACGAGAGCGGTGGCTGCAAAAACAACACAGAAGCTGTTCGATGACAGCAAGTGCCCCGGGTACAGGCTCATGATGTACTGGAGCAGTACACTAAAAGGTACTTTCACGGCCAATCCGTACATCGGACCACGAGCAGGAATTCCTCTTAAGTTTTACAGAGCTGCCAGTGGCTTAAAAAGAACAGCGGAATCAATAGGTTCATGCAGTCTGGAAGATGTTTCATCGCAAGAAATAAGCGAAATGGTGACAAGTAGCACACTGAGCAAAAAAGAAGAAACAGCATCCTGCACGAGAAAATGGAAACTATTGCGTTGCAATTGCGTACCTAATCAGATGCGCGAATTTCATTGGTTGAGAAGATGGAGGACATTGCCTACGCGTGACCGGTTAGCACATTGGGGAGTCGTTCCAAATGACCGCTGCCCAAACTGTGGCAAAAGAGGGTCAACCCAACATGCTCGGTTTCAGTGCTCGGTGGCGAGGGGCGTCTGGCACATGGTACAATGCCTCTTTGGCTTTCGCACGGCGTGCATGGAAACAGAACGTGGGTTGTTTGCAAGACTGGTCTTTACAGTAACCTTGTACGTACTGAGGCGGCGACGCTGTTTAGCGAAGTACGGCACAAGCCGCATAAAGGCGCCTATCCCGCACTACAAAAAATTTGGCTCTTTTGTGGAATTACCTAGATCAGCAGCTTAAAACGCACGGCGAAGAGGCCTTCTTTCGACGATGGCACACACGTTTCTTCGAAGTAAGGGAGGGACAACTGAGGTTTCCAGTTGTCCCGTACTAGCCATACGCCCACTCTAGTATGCATGTATAAGTGTTGTCCTGTTAAATGTGATTAGCTTGATTCTTTTTAGTTTTCTTTTCACTTGTAACATTTGGATACTCAGTGATCAATTAGATTTTGGTGCTAATTTGTAAGATGTATAGACTGCCCTTTACTTGTTTTCGATGTTTCGTTTCTGTACGTACAAATTAAGTGTACAATAAACTTCCCTTTTTCGCCGCTAAAACTGAACACCGACGAGAGCACTAAAACGTAGCCAATTCCAAACTAGTCATTTAAAACTAGTCATGCGAAACCAACCTCCTCTAAAAGGCAGTTCTCAGCGTTAAGGCTTACCCATAGCTGAGCGTGTACAGAGCTTTCAAATCATTTGCAATCTATTTTAAACAAGTCGCGTGTGTTTCAGGGGCATCGGAGCGCAATTTCTAGGCTTTGCGTAAAAAAAGTAATTTCGGACACCATATGCCAAAACCAATAAGTGCCTGCGTTTACCTAAATCAGTAACGCACCAAAAAAAATACAGGCGTGAATAAACTAAATTGTGAGATTCTTATGTGGACCATGCGCAGAAACTCGATTACTCACGTCACCTACTCCCTTGACGAAGAGCAACGATACGATGAGCAACAGCGATGCCATGCAAATCCACGTCAAGTGAAACTCCGAGAATGCTGTGGAAAGAAAGAAGTCAGCACTTCGTTAATATATGGAGCGTTCGTATCAAGCAATGCTTTCAAGACTACCACTTGCGTTTCAGTTTTTTGATTATACAAGGGTAGGAAGGTTACGTATAATAATAATAATAATAATAATAATAATAATAATAATAATAATAATAATAATAATAATAATAATAATAATAATAGTTGCGGTTTAGCGTCGCAAAACCACCACATGATTGTAAAAGACGTCGTAGTGGAAGGCTCCGAAAATTACGGCCACTGATGGTACCTTAACGTGCACCTAAACTAAACACACGGGCCTCAAGCATTCTTGCCTCCATCGAAAATGCAGCCGCTGTGGCTGGACACATTACATATAGCTGCGTAGCATAGAAATTTCATTGCTACTGTATAGATAGATAGATAGATTAATTGATATTGATTGATTTATTGATTGATTGACAGATAGACAGACAGACAGACAGACAGATAGATAGATTGATTGATTGATTGATTGATTGATTGATTGATTGATTGATTGATTGATTGATAGTAAAAATGGCATCATAATATAAACAAGATTATTTTAAGTAAACGCCGACTTACAGTTCTCTTGCCATCTTTGCAGATAACCTCATTATTCCGTCCAATTCTGGGAATGCTGTACCTGATACAGTATTTTGACTATTTTTCGTTACAAATTAACATTCCTCTGCCATAAGTTGTAATTAGGCGGCAGGCAGTAGTATGCCCTCCATGCTAATGCCTGTCGCCCCCCTTTTTTTAACAAGCCATTGAGGTACACGAGATTTCTCGTAGCTTTCGAGAGCAAAATGTATGAAAAATGTCGGATACCACCCTAGCATGGCCATATCCGACGGAGGCAAAAATGTTGTATAAACCCGTGTGCTCAGATTTGGGTGCGCGTTAAAGAACCTCAGGTGGTCAAAATTTCCGGAGCCCTTCACTACGGCGTCTCTCATAATCATATCGTGATTTTGAGACGGTAAACCCCACATATCTATCACCCTAGCATGGTTAAAAAAAAAACGTCCTGACAAAGGTACTTGCCGCGGGGAGTGTGAAACCCGAAACCAAGGGCTGGCCTCGGTTACGGCTTGTGACAAATTTTTTTCATATTACTTTTCTAGAGTTACAAAAAATGAAAGAAAAAACGTGTCAAGCTATGGCTGGTAACAGCCCAGAATAATTTTGAATGCCGCCCACAGCCGTCGCTGTCACACCCTCAGAAAATAGCTTCTCGCTGTTAGCAAACAGTATGGTGTCACCGCGAGCACTCCGCCCACCATTCTCACCCTCGAAACAGGTGCTGTTTGGCAAGAAGTTCCACAGGCAGGATTTTGCTGCACAGTGGCACTGTGTACGTCGACATCCATTCGACAGAAGTTTCAGTCAATTGCTATTTTTAAGGTCACAGCTTTTAAAAGGAAGGGTAACTGCCTCTAATGCACGATTTCCTTAGGTTAATGTGTGATGATTTGCTCTTCGTACATGGCAGCAAAACGTTCGCCTTCAAAGGCGAATGTTCTGCATATTCACGGTCACTGCGCTTTCACAAATATTTGCATTAAATGGATATGAACGCACTCAATTTCCGTCGTGACATGTGCACTGCAGTTTTAAACCGGCTGCATCACTGGCTACAGCATGGTTTCCAGCTGCTGTGCATGACGTAGCGGGTAAGATGCTCCTTCACAACAAAAAGTTCAGGTCTGAGATGAACGAAGAATTAAAAAAAATAAAGAACAATTTTCTGTGCTTGAGCCGAAATTGACAAATTAGCGAGAAATATAAAGCGAAGTCTTCCCTTACGGCGTTCCTTATAATCCACGGAATATTTATGCTATTTTAAAACCGATAACTTCATTATATAGATGATCTCCTACGCAGACACTTTGCCACATCTGATGCCCAAAACGGGTTTTTATGCTCACCTTGCTCTTATAAAGCTGATGCACAACTTGTAATGCCCATTGTCACTTCATAAAGTTGAAGCCTTAAACGTATGAATAACAAGAATCTCCGCTGCTTCGCAGATAATATGCAGCTTCAGCAATGCTAAAACATGCTAATAGCTCATGCAACGTCTTATCTTTCAGCCCGGAGGTAATGCACGATTTTTTTCTCCACGCTGCGCAAACGCTGAAAGGTACCCATGGACCTGCACATCATCGCACCTAATGCATTTTTATTTTGTGTAAAATGTTGAATCGTGATGTTCTGTGAACATTCGGTCACTGCTACCAGCCCGCACCGAGTGCCAAAGTTTTCGCACATCGTTATTCACACACCACACACAATATTTTCAGCTTCACCGTTCATAAAGGTGAACAAATATTGTCGATGTTTTTCAACGTGCGCTACACGCGACAATAAACACTGCACATTTCCGAAGACGACGCCACAGTTCTTCGCACAGGCCACCACGTGTGATTACTTCTTTAAGCTAAACAGCCAACCGGCATGGAAAGTATTTCATCACGCCGTTTACCACGCACCAATATGTTCCCTGACAGCTACCACATCTAAACATGTCACAGTAGGCTGAAGTTTAAGCATTAAAAAAGAACAAAAAACATTGTCCCAAGTAAGGCACTACTGTACCACGCTGAGGCACCAGCGTAAATGTTTTGCCAACCGGTCTTGCACGTGGATCAGTAACGTCACACTTTGAAGTACCCTAGTATAGGTCTATCGGCACAAATATGTGTATTTTGAGTGCACGAATTACAATACCTCCAGGCAGACTCTCGAAATAACAAAAATTACAATTGTTCATTTGTTTGACGTCTAGGAGATTCCCAATACATCATGTAGGTGATTTTTCAGTACAGACTGAAGCTCATGTTGACAGATGAACTTCGAGGCAAATTTCAGCAAGGATAGCGATATCGCCACTTCGTAGAAGGTCATAGTTTTAGGTAGAATTTTAGTTACTAATATGCGTAGCACTTACATTAGCAGCACAAAAGTACTTGAGTTTACAACTGCAATCTCCTTGCACGAGTCGCTTATGCAGATTAATGGCAGGTGTGTCGCAGTATACAAAGGGTGGAACTTGTTTTATATAGTTAGGTTGTAAATTGCTTAACTGCACAAATGCGATATCTCCCTGAAACTATGGCTGAATTTTTGGTACCAAGAAAGTACCTTCACTGTTTACAAAACAAAGGCCCTCGAAAGTTTCCGGTTTTGTCCATAAGCATTGCCTGCGGCGGCGAAAATGAGTAGTTGCAAATAACCAAGAACTTATGGCAATAGACGTGTACCGTGACCAAAGATAGCACCGACGTTTTGTCATTTTTTGTAAACCTCCTTGCCTACAACCCGAAGGCTTTTCAACAATTTTCCGTCAGTGTTTAGCGAAAAATTTCAAGTAAGTAGGTGTGTAAGCTAAACACGAGCTTATGAGAAAAATCAGTTCATTTTGCACACCATGCATGCTTTTATACGAAAGTGTAAATAGAGCATCTCCTCTCCGAAAAAAAACCATCGATACATGCTTTCAACTTTGGTGTCCAGGAACGCTAAATTAGGTGACACTAAAGTTTTGCGGTTTATGATGCGAACACAGCCTGCCATCGGGCGGGCGGCTAACGTCAGCGGAGTTGCTGCGAGCGCCCGATGCGGCTGCGAAATTAAAGAAAAATTTTTTTAAGGCCTAGGCTTCACTAAATCTATCAGCTATCATTCTTTTAGAACCGCTTGCTCCTCCTCTCCAGGTATAAATTCCAGCCTCACTGCTACGTAGACTCTTGGCCGGGGTGCAGTAGCTCCCCAAAAGTATTTCACGCCACGGTAGAGTGGACCGCAAAGTTTTAAAGGCCGTATGATACTTTAATAAAGAATTCTTGGTCTGCCTCTCTGTCTTTCTATTTGTCTGTCACATTATTCAACCACCCGGCCAAAGTATAGGTACTTGCTGAACGGCAAGCCATCTTTAACTGGTGGCTGCGTTCATACTTGTGAACATAGTTGGTCAAAACGCAAATTATACGCATATCTGATGCGCAACAACAATGCGTAGGTATTAGGTGCTGTGTTATTTTACTAGAAAATACATACATAGGTCATTTTAATGGCCCTAGTGTTTTTTCGGCTGAGCTGAAAATGCAACAGTATGCAAGAAAGAAGGCCGGCAGAAGGCTGTCGTCTTTGGAGAACATTTGCAGCGTGGCATGCAGATACAGGGCAAAATTTTCTCTACCATTCCCTTCATTCTACGCTCTTTAGTCACTGGCGTCCGTTTATTCGTGCATCGACAACAGCCAATTGTCCTTGGACACTATTCTGTCAAGTGCCCGAGAGAAGACGACACTACAGAAGGCGACAAAAGCTCTCTTGAAATCCTACGCGACACGGACTTGAACAAGCAGCTGTAACAGCAATGTCACACATCGCGAAAGACAAAACTGGACTATGATTGAGTGTGCACGCGTGTGCTGCCGAATGTGCTGTGTTTATCTGTCTTCCTTCTCTGCTTTCTATCTTTCATCTCCCCCATCCCCCTCCCATGTGCAGGGTAGCAAACCGGCTGCCTATAGGCTGGTTAACCTCCTTGCTGTTCTTTTCCTCCTATTTTCCTCATTCCTTTCCACACCATGGTGCTGTGGGATGATGCCTTTTCTGAAGGGCCTCTCGAGGTGCGCCTTTCTTTGGTTCAGTGGATTCGGGTCGACACAGACTATATATAGGTTCTCTCACACAAGCTTCGTTTAAGTATATTTATTAAAATATTTTGCTCTTTCCTAAAAACACCTCACACTGTGGTGATCGCAAACCTTGTCGCTGCACTTATGTGGACTTGTTATTGGCCTAAGATACTTACAAGACTCGGCGTACGATGCAGACCCCGCCAGTATTATGAAAATACTTTGAATCTGCAGAAAAAAAGAAAATTCAATCAACGGCAGAGTTAACCATACTCTTGCCGATGTGCAAATTATGTCTGAACTTTGCTTCAAAAGAAAAGATTCGCATCTTGTATGCTATTAGGCTCCGGTGTAGAGGTGACTGTAGCTGAGATAACTGCAGCAACACTAAATATAGCTAAGAACTTACTCGCATAAGCAAATTACTTTTCGTTATAACAAAGCACAACTCTAGTCACGAGAGAACGTATGGTATCGAGAAAATGGACAAAAAATGAAATGTAGGGGGCGAAGCCTACATTGAGGTTCTGAGATTAAATTGTTTTTTCATCACTTATTTTAAGGTGTCCGCTAAATAGTATTTATATCGTTATTTATCAGTAAACGTGAATATCATTGCGTTGTAAGCGAGGCACAGCAAGCTTCGTGAAATTTCATTGAGCCATGGTGGCGAAAATGTGAAAAAGGGAATCTGAGACTACACGCTGCACTTACGGTACTGGTCATGAAGTAAAAAAGTCAAACTATGAGAATAACTTTGAGCTCGTCATATAAGACACGTATTATTGCGAAAACAATGAAAATTGGTTACACAAACAATAATTTGCCAGTCTTCAGTGTCCTAGAGTTTCTCTTTAGTGTCCCCTCAACATCAACCTATTTCTACGCCACTAAACTCTCTTAAAAGTAGTAGAAAAGCTATATCATATTAACTAATAACAATATTATTGTTATTCTTAATATGGTTATCACTATTAATGCTGTGGTGATCGTTGTTGTTGTTGCTGCTGGTGTTTTACCTGTCCTAAAACCACGTTGTGATAGTGACGTACACCGTGCTGAAGGCTCCTAATAATTTACACCAGCTGGTTTTTTTTTTTTTTTTGACATGTACTGACATCACCACAGTGCAGGGGCGTCCATATTTTGCCACCATAATCCGTGTAAAATTTCATTCTGTAACACATTGCCAGTTACACTGAGAGAGGCTGGCTTGTTGTGCTCACTGCGTGTAGATCCTCAGAGAAGTTCCCTCGCCAAAACGCGTGTTCCTGCGACAACACTCGTTCGCTCACCTCACATTAACTAAACGTTTTCATTAGTTCTTCACAGTCACACAGCAATTGTTCAAAACCTTAAGCGGGCAAATGTAGGAGCAATAGTGTCCTTATAAATATTTGATTACTTTTCTGAAACACTACGACATTGTGTAGAGCTCGTGCAGGAGTTGGTGGAGTGGGGGGGGGGAGCGAAAGAAAGCACGCCCCCCCCCCCCTTTTGTACTTCGTCTATGTACAGCGTGCTGATCATAAGGGGCTCACTTGGAGGTGTTTGCCTGAAAGACTACGACATTGTGTAGAGCTCGTGCAGGAGTTGGTGGAGTGGGAGGGAGCGAAAGAAAGCACGCCCCCCTTACCTTTTGTACTTCGTCTATGTACAGCGTGCTGATCATAAGGGGCTCACTTGGAGGTGTTTGCCTAGAGGGAAGGAGGAGCTGGAGTGACACTACACCCTCACCCATAATCCAGAATCCAGGTAACGCGTGCGTGTAACCGCCTTGCATTCTTTTTTTGCGTAAGGTATGCGATGTAACACGCCTTTTTCACCACGTTTAGCCCGCCAGGAGCACTTTAAACGCGCCGCATCAGCAAACGCGCCGCAGCATGCACATGTAGAACAAGGTGCACACATGGTAGTGCACTCTACACATAGCCTCGAAACACAAAGCCCAATGTGTATAGGACATTTGTTTTTATGAGGAAAAAGATTGCGACCCACGAGAACACGAAAAAAAGACGGAGAGAGAAGGGCGGGGGCTTTATATGTATATATATATATATATATATATATATATATATATATATATATATATATATATAGTTCGTGCAACGGCGATCAAAGCTGCTTACGATTATGAGTGTAAACAGAATTCTTTGTGAATTGTGAATTAATTTCGAGAATGTTATTCTGCTTTGCTTGAAAAAGCATGGCTGGCTTTTACGTACTTTCCAATTCGCAAACAGCAACGCCAACTATTCAACGAAATTCCGGCAGCATCATGTGTTTTTAGTTTTTTGAAAACACATGAAACTTTTCAGTAATTCAATTCCAGAGTTGCTAGCGAATATTCCACGATTCGTAGATTACACAAAAATAAACAGGAATAATTTCGACGAGCTTACAGCGCGACATACACTTCCAAGAAACAATAACAGTTGCTTCTCATTGCACGTTACATTGAAACTCGATCCCAGAGCTATTTTGCCAACCCTCTTGAAGATAAATATTGTGTAACGTGGATGAAACAGCAACATACAATGTTGCATCTAAAATCAATACAGAAGAGCTCTGTAGCGATAGAGGAACAAAATAAAACGGATCTCCAGCTTACCACCGACACCATTCCGATGAAGATGTTACCCGTCCGGAGCTCAAAGTACCACAGAAATTTCTTCATGGTTCTCTTGTGTTTGTAACTCTCTGGTGTCTCTTGTACTTCTCTGTACGAGTCCCACTTGGTTTACAATTCACGTAATTAGAGCGCAATGCACCTCAAACGTTGCCAACAATTAGTTGAGCTACCAGTCAGACACCACCAACACGTGCATCACTGCCGCCTCGACATCCCGGAAGTGACGTAACCGTCGCGGACAGGCTTATCACACGTTGGCGCACGTGTGACGTTCCCGGATGATCGGGGGAGAGTTCAAAAGAAAAACAGGAAAGGATCAAGAGGGGTGTTTCTTGGTCTTTCGCGTGAAAGGCCAGATATGGTAAATAGGTGTTTTTGCTTTTGTCATACACCGTTCACGCGTTGACACAGACCGACTCCCGCTGTTGATTTATAAAACGAATCAGCGATGGCTGGTATTGGTGTTGAGATGGCATCTCTGCAATGCAGCAGCTATCGCAAGTGCATGCCATAGCCAAGAAAACGTCATTCTACACAGCGCGCCATCACGGCTATTAGTTCGACTTATTATGATGAACAGCGCACGGCGTGAAAGAACATAAGCAACCCAGCAATACAGAAGGATAATCTTTCTCTCCGCTTTCATCCTCTACCTGATTTGTTATTTCCCTATTATATTTTATTACCTTATTTATGATCTCTTCACCTATAAAGTAGAGTAGCCAACTAAGCACCTAGTTGCTCAAAAGGGACATTACAGCGATGCACTGAATTCGTTTAGCATAATTTTTACTTTCAAAACTACAACGCCGTTAATTTCATCTTCATAGACAGAAAATCAGTGAACGAGTAGACAAGGAAACCAAGGTCGTTGTTTCATTTTAATATTTTGCGCCGACAACTCAGTGCGTAATGTCACAGAATGCGCAGGAGTATACATCAACCATATGTGTTTGGTATTTCGGTGACACTTTCTCTACCAAGTTTCCTTAGACATGGTGTCTCGGGCTAGCTCGGAGAACAATGTACTTCATTTGTGCCGAATAGGAAACTACGCAGGACCAAGTAGGTGCTGTCAAGATCTATGACGTAATCGTTATTGGTGCGAAAACTTGCAGGTGTTTTCGCCAGCGACATTTTCCTTTCGCACGTTGTTTCGCTAACCACGCGTCTTCTGAGGGATAGCGTGGGGATATTGGTGTTGTGAACAAATATTTTATTTGTATGGGAAAAATGATTTTTTAGTATTCATATAAGGTTTGTTCGTTTTAAACAACCAATAATTACCTAAAATTGAGAACGCACATTGCAAATTTCCGAAAAGCACCAGTGTGTTTTGTTTTAACTCTCTCTCTCCTTATTTATGTACTGTTGGTTTATTATGCTGGTCACCTTGAAATCTTCTTTCGCTTGCTCTCTCTGTTCCGTTTTTAACGAGCGAATGCAGTCACCTGGCTTCATCAATACTTGATAGTCCCAAATCAACTGAACAGCCGTTTCAGAAAATTAATCCGTCACGATTCTATCTTGATTCAGTACACCCACTTATTCAAAGTGGAACAACTCACGCCGCCATCTTCATTGGCATGGCTATACATTGTAATGCCGTGCTAAAACCACAGTAAACGTTCATAAGTGCCACCGCCAAAACACACCGTGACTGTACCAGCATATTTCGGCAGTGTTTCAACTGCGTCTATATTATTTCTCTGAACCCTCGAGTGTGGTATTCATTTCAACCGGAAAAAAAGGCAGCAAAACGAAAAGAAAAATCCAGATAAAGCCAGCTTAGACGACATTACAAAATAGGAAAGTTTTAAGTTTGTAAACATTTGGTTCAAAAAAAATTAAGGTGGCTTCTCTCTAGCGGTTTTAACGTTGGAGTAAGGGCGGAGCAGAATGGCTTTTTCTCGGTATTTTCCTATTTCTTTCCTCTTGCCTTTCTTTTTCTCTCATGGAGGCGTAAATGCTGTAGGCCCGTGTGCTCAAATTTGGGTGCACGTTAAAGAACTCCAGGTGGTCTATTTTTCCGGAGTCTTCCACTACTGCGTCTCTCATAATCACATGGTGGTTTCGGGACGTTAGACACCACATATCAAATATCAATCTTTTCCTCTCATCTCTCCGTCTTTTATATGGCTTATCTTGTGCGTTTCTTTCTATTTCTATTTCTGTGTACTTGTATTTCTCGTTCTTTCTCTCTTTCCTTCAATTTTCTACCTTTTTCTCTCCTTCTGTTTCTCTTTCTTTCCGGCTTCCCCTTTCTTTGACTGTCTCTCCTCCATTTGTTTTCCCTCCCTTCCTTTTTTTGCATTTCTCTTTCTTTCTCTGGGGATGCTTTACTCGACGCTATTTCTTAAATTTAGCTTGGAGAGAAAACGCTTTCACCCGACGAATGCAGACTCACTTCTTTTTTCATCCTTCTATTCAAAACTCTTTCACCTGTCCTCGTTTAACTTTTTTTTCTTTGTCACCCCTTCTCCGTTCGCTCGCCTAACCTTCACGTCACTCCTGCTTGTTCCCTCCTTTTTCCGCATCCTCATTCTCATATAAACCCTCCTCCTCCTTCTTAATTCCCGCTCCTGTACTCTACAAGGCAATAGCGTGCTTTGCACTCTCACACAGTGGCGTACCCAGGGTCAACACAACTGACACGTACCCTCCCAAGCCGTCCTGATAATTTTTCGAGGACGAAGCTCATTATGGCGTAACCTGGTCGGTGGGGGTGACAATATGCTAGATAGTACTGTACGCATTCTATGTCCCCATCACCATTTATTGTCTAGTTTTCTAAATGGCGCTGTCCCAGAGGAACACATGAAATGCAGAATGCATTGCAGTGCGAGTGGACTTGCAAAGTTTTGTCGCATGTTGCTATTGCATTCTCTCTTCTCTCGTCCTGACAAACGTGCTTGTAGCTAAGAAGGAAGGGATGGCAGGCACAAAGAATAACGCCACGTGCACCTCGTGACTTAGGAAACATTTTCTTTTTTTTCTAATGCGCGGCTTTATCCGTGTGATCGCGTGCGATCACGTGGACAAGTCGCGTCCTTCCTCGGCAATCACTGTAGCTATTGAGTACGCCATGTTCAAATCAGCCAATGGCTGAGATTGGGGTTATTTAGGAGTGATTCTTGAGAGTATTTTGTGATTTGCCCAGAAAAGAGAAAGCAATTTTCAGCTGACTTTGATAATTTATTGTGTATTCCAGGCCGCGTGCGGCCCTATATTATTTAGCTCGCGTGTTGTCGGGAGCCTCTGCTACCGATCGGCCGCGTTTTCTGACCATGACCAAAAAGTGTTGCAGGGCCCCCTTATGCCGTGGGTCATGCGTCCGTGATGTATGTAGTTGTAGTAGTAGTATTGGTCCTAGTAGTGGTAGTCGTACTAGTGTGTAGCCACCTCTTGTTTAGTGTTCGGAATGTCCCCACTGGCCTGAGAGACAGACTATAGTGTGGTGGTGGTGGTAGTGGTTAGAAGATGAGAAAAGGCACCTAATTTCTGCAACCCGGTCGGGAGCACGGCACAGTGCCTGTATAGTGTATTATACTCTTTGATCTTGCCTTTCCTCTGTCGCTTTTTTTTGTAATTTCTCTCTCTCTCTTCACAACATTTCTTTTTCACATCTTTTATTCCCCTCACCCCTTTCTCCAGCACAGGGTAGCCAGCCGGTCTAAGAACTGGTTAGCTTCCCTGTCTTTCCGCTTAAACTTCTATCCGCCTCCTCCCACTCCTCCTCGGAATGCCTGCTAGAAGGCGGTGCTTCTATATGATCAATAAATGATGAAAAGATGCGAGATGGCGGTACTTGGAGTGTTCACTAGATGGAATGACAGACAGAGAGACAAGCAGACGGGCGGATGAATAGACAGGCAGATGCACGGACGGACGCATGGACAACGCAAGCATAGAGAAACGCACGGATGGATGGACAAACAGACAAACGCAGGGTTCAGCGCACGGGTGGACACATGAATGGGAGCGCGGACAGACGCACGGATAGACGCACGGATGGTCGCATGGACGGTCGCATGCACGGTCGAACGGAACGCAATAAGCAAGAACGAACGGATGGACAGAAGCGTGGAAGAATCGACGGGCGCTTCGCCCCATTCATCATCATTCACTCCATGGATATGCTGTGAGGTTTTTTTTTTTGCATTCTTGTGTGCAAATTTTATCTCGCGCATGGCCATTTTCAATTAACTAATGTTGCTGTTGAATCAGTCGAAACTGGTAAACCAATGATAAGTTTATTTTCATTCAGTCAAGAACATGGAAGAGTATTACTTAAAAGTCATACACTGCAGTCAAAATTGCTTTAAAATACGTCAGTAATATTCCAATTCAAATCTTACAAGGTTTGAAATACTAAGGAGACCATCTATGCGTTTTCCCCACTTTGTATGGGTGCGCGCAGTAGCATCAGACGGAACATGCCTTTTAGTACGGCTCCGAAACAGTGAGCCCCCAATAGAACTATTGTATCCCATGGGACGGCATTTATGCTCTCCCATAGTAGTGTACCTAGTACATTAAATTGTTACCCCCTTTTTCTAAACAGTCAGTTCAGTTCACAGTTCTCCCTTAGTTGAGTACGAAGTGCTCGAGGGCGTCCAGCACATTTACCAAGCACGCTTATTGCTCTACCTCAGAAGAATCTGTATTGTAAACGGTATCGTTGATTGGCTGCATTTTCATTATCAAAGGATTGCTTAGAGCTACCAAATGGTAGGGTGTTTTATTACCCCGAATATTTGACCCGTTGCTCTAACTTCTATACTTCGCGAAAATTTTTGTAGCAGTACTGGCAAGGCTAGTATACACTGTAAGCAAAAGCTATCCGAGCTTAGGGTTTTCACGGCTCATGACATCTGAAAACTCTCTCGCGTTTAAAACTACTATCTCGTGTTGGAGTAAAAGGCGGTACATGACATAGTTTTACCACCAGCTCTTAGGTACGTAGTAAAAGGATGTCAAAATCCAGTTCTACCTCGTGGGGAGTTATCTATCACGTGATTTTTAACCTGCGTTTCAGAGTTTATTACCACGTGACTGCAAGCTGCAGCTGCTTCGGTGGCTTTTAGCCCAAAAACCCCTGACTTATGCTCTCACGCAATCGTAATTGTACGCAAAAACTACAGATGGTTTTTTTTTAAGTTTGTTACGGCATCGTCGCGCCTCATCACTGACCTCGAGTCAACGCACTTTCACTGAAACTGGGAGCAGCATGAGCGCAACGAGCGAGGAATGCATTCTGTCAATGAAAAAAAAATTGTGTGTGTGTGGGGGGGGGGGGGAGCACTTCAAGAAAAAAAATCCTGCTGGAAAGTTGTCCTGCATATTTTCGCAAATTGTTGGCTTTTGCTGTGCGGCGGCCCTGAAGATGGACGTGAGAAGAGGCTCGGGATCTGTGTGTCTGGTTGAGCTGATGAATCCAACGTGTTTCTTGGATCATCGAGCGACCGTGCGCTTCCAAGCGCGAGCCTCCGAACCTGTACGTCGTGGATACCTCGCTTTCGTGCTGATTCGTGAAGAGCTGCCAGCGGTAACAAAATCAAGTTGGTGTCATCGTTCGTTATTGCTTCCTGAAGAGTGACCAGTTTCAGACGCGATTAGCGAAAGGCTTCGCTACGTCGTCGACACGAAGCCGGCCAGTGTGAGTGCCTCACTGGGGCAGGTAAAAGAAGCATTGCATATATTTTGTTCCACAGAAGACGATGTCTGCTGGAGTTAAGTGCAGCCCGAATCGTGCAGCCCGAAATGACGACAAAATTCACATAATAGATTTATGCTGTGACCGCCAGCTGTCGTTCATCGCATAGCCGTGCTCCTCGAAAAGGCCTAGTACGCCGTCGGTAATAAGCTTCCATACAAGCGTGCACCGCTCTTCAACGCCCGTTGTCACGAATACGTGCTGCTACTGTGTTTGTACACCGCCGCTCAATAAAAACAAACCATTGAGCTGCCGTGGTTTGTGTGTACATAGGTATATTTTATGGACTTGTGCATCAGCAGTGTTAACACGGGTAGGGACAAGAGGCCAGTATGCGAGCTAATTATTGGATATTCAAAAATCTTAGATCAGGTGGTATCATAATAAAAGGACGGTGTGACTCCTAGCGACCTGCAGCCCACCTGAAGTTTATGCTTGCACGTTTAGTAACGGGTGCAGTCTGTTAAAGGGGTGTTCTATTCTGCATTTGTAGTATGTGTGTGTTTGGCTCTACGTTAATCTGTGTGTCAGCAATTCTGTCGTCATTTAATAACTAATAACTTTGTCGACTCTTTGGGCGAATGCACCCGTCGCCTTTAATCATTTACCACGTTACTGAACTCCCCAAAATCACCTGAAAAACCTTGTGAAGATATAAAATTTACTCTCTCTATACTCGCTCAAAACCTCAGTGGGGTAAATAATTACAACCTTTCCTAAACTCAAAAATTCAATTAGCACGAGAGTAAATTTTTACTTCGACTGCTAGGTGGTAAAAAAACCCGGATAAGGTATTTCACTAGAGGACAAGTGGTTTACCCCGGTTTTGGGGTTATTTCAGGTTATTTTCGTCTACAGTGTAGAAAGACGAGCCACGCACTTTTAGATGCGAAGCGGCGTTTTGACTCGCCTGTGCAGTTCTCTACGTCCGTGTCTCCATGGAACGATGCCAAATAAGTTGAATCGCAGCTGCGCGTTGACGTCACTTTCTTTCTCACCCGCAGTAGCTGCCGGCTTCTCCCAGCACACCTTAGGGGTGTTGCTCCTTCACCTGCTCGCAACACACTTCTCCTTCGCTTCACCGTCTCTACGGCCCGCGACGCTCGAGCGCACGTCGAGTGGAAACACTCGGCTCTTTTATCTACGATAAAATTTACACGAAACCCAACCCGCCTCCCGTGCCTTTGCGTTTCAAAGAAATGTTTACTCGAGTAAAGCTTACACCGAGTTTCGCTTCGAAACGTTCTTTCAGCCCCCGCTTCGACGCCTGTTTTAGCCGGGTCAACAGCGTGCGAACCTCTGCTGCTTCGCATCCCATCAAGGTACCATTCGGAGAGATGGCCACATTTTTTTTTTTCAGATGCGAAGCAGCTTACCACACTTACTGCGTACGCGCAACAGCTGGCCCAAGCCAAAGCCACCTAAAAAAAAATATCAAGGCCTCCGAACGCCCATGTGACGTCACGCTAGCGAGATGGGCCGGACCGTTGGCTTCGACGCGTCTCGGTTCGTCGCGCTTGCAGGTAGTCACTTTGCGAGTCGCTGTTTATGGCTTCAAAAATTAGCGCTGTCCTCCAAGTTTATCCAGCACTGTATATGCTTCGGCCCCAACGCAAGACACGTATTTTGAACGCACAAAATAAGTACCTCGTCCCGGTTCGCAGCAACCTACACCATCATAACAAGTGTCCTTCTCTCACCCTTTACTTAAAATAATGCCCAAGAAACATTGTTTTAGGAGCGAACCTCTTTATAGCATCACCCGTTGGTCCCTCGTAGCCGTTGTAGTTTGTAACAAGTATAACATTCTGACCTCCAAGGTGGTGCCGGTGAGATATTTCTTCTGTGCGTTGTTGAACAATAAAGATAGTGCTCAATGTACACGCCAATGGCTGCTAATGGGGAAAAAGAGACACGAGCATTCGGCTTTAACTTAATGCGCACGTAGCGATCCACATTAGCAACCATTGGCATGTACATTGAGCACTATCTGACAGGAGAAGGTTGCTACATTATACTCGCTGGGCGCAACCTCCTAGGTTTTAGAAAGGTTTAGCGAGCGTACGGCCGCCGTGCCTTGAATACAGTCAACTAGTTAATACCATGAACTCGAGGTGGTTAAAGGTGGGAAGTAGACCCGAAGCGCTAGCCGTAAGAAAGTGTGCGTGTGCCTCCTCTCGTTTAGTCCTTGGAATGTCCGCTGGATAGCGGTGCTTCTATATGGGGAATATATGATGAACAGATGCGAGATGGTGGTACTTGGAGTGTTCAATAGATGGACGAACGGACACACAGATGCATGGATGGACGAATGAGCGGACGCAGGGATGGATGGATGCATGGACGAACGCAGGGATGGACGCACGAACAGACGCACGCACGGACGCATGGACGGTCACACAGACGGACGCATGGACGGACGGAAGCAAGAACGAATGGACGGACGAATGCTTCACCACCTCTCCGTCATTCACTCCATGGATATGCTGCCAATTTTTTATTGCGAAGCATTTTTAGAGAACTTCGGTGACTTTGAGCGTATCTATCTATATCTATCTATATATATATATATATATATATATATATATATATATATATATATATATATATAAGCCGCCTACAGCTCTCCTGGCTGTTTGGCTGTTTCAATAATGGTATCAATACCAAAATTTGTATGGCGAAACATGGCTGTATGACGAGCATAATTGACTAGTCATAACCTCAAGATCATGACATGCATGTCACGAATGCCATGATTTACATTTCTTGGTCTCGCTGCTCTTGCGGTGGTTTCGTTCACATGACATGTTGCAACGCTGGTATGGCAAGACACGACTGCATGGCGAACAAGGGCGGCCGACGCTAACATAGAAATCATGGCATGCGTGTTGTGTAACAACACGACGTCATGCCACACTCATGACGCGCTCGCCGCCGTTTCGCTACCTTCATATATACCAAACGGCACGTGAATAGATGATGAAAATATGTCACTGGTGCAAACAGGATAACCATAAGATGCGTGTCATTGAAAATCATGACTTCATGTGATGCTCATGATTCGCTCGCGGCATATACCAAATTTGGTATTACGTGACGTGAACGGACGACAAAGATGGCATATCCAAACATATTATTCGTGATAGGCATGTCATGTAAAACATGAACACATGCAACGCTTATATCGCGCTCGCGGCCTTTTGGCTAGCTTCACATATATCACATTTGGCATTACGTGACGTGAATTGACGAAGAACACGAATGCCAGGCTCTAATATAAATATGATATAAAAGTCATGTGCAGCATAATTTGCATGCCTAACATTGCTGGCGCTGGTATAGCAAACCTTAGTAGTGCAGTCATTACGTGAATATAAACAACATATTTGCATCTTATCTAGATACTTGAGTGTGCTTAACATTTCTACCTGTGCATACTCTGTACTACGTCTATGCACCTCGTAACGTTGTGCTGATTTTAAAGTGACCTAACAGCCTTCCTTAATCGTGCTTCGCATATCATCGATTTCCACTGCGATCTGCCAATATTTCACGGGCAAAGCTCCTCTTAGTCTAACCATGTCACTGGTCACGCGTAACTGAGAGAAGAGACGAAAAAGAAAAGAATGCAAAAGAAATGCATGACCACTTCTCGTCTTATTTTCTAGATGGCGTTACTCTGCTGCTACTCTCCGAAGTGCCGCTACTTTCCGATTGGCTGCTGCGCGAGCTTTGCCTGATTGCGCGGGAAAAGAGCGCCTCTCTCAGTCCTTGGATAGTCGCTGTACGAGGCGGATTGTTGGTGGGGCATTGTTGTTTGAAGCGCAAGCGTTGAGGAGGCTTGCGCTCGGTTTCCTCGGCTCGCGTCTCGTCAGTGTTACGCGCGCGCCATCTGCATTCTCTAACGCGATCGGACGCATGGACGCATGCATGGACAGACGGAGACATCGATGTATGGACGGATGGACGCTTCGCCCCACTCATCATCATTCACTCCGTGGATATGATGTGAACTTTTTCATGTTCAAGATCATTCGCATAGTTGTTAAAGAACCTTATTCCGTGAGGGATTATCGTTTTTAACTGCGAAGCATTTTTTTTGTACTGCAAGCACTTTTGACGTCTATCTATCTGTATATCCATCTATTCATATTTATATATATTCATCTAATAGACGCTTACTTCTGAGTTCTCTCGTGATCACCCCCTTCACTCAGCGTGAACCAAAATTAGTACTGGAGTGCAACATGCATTGGTGAAGATGACGCGCTTGTCAAGATACGAATAACGTCGCAATGCCGTCACGTACGCCATCGAACACTTCCTGCCAGACAGATGGTACCAATCCATGGAAGGGTATGTGCCACTGGTATGAAGGTATGTGCCACAAACGACTGAGACTTCGTATCTACCAAACCTACGTGGTATCTATCCAGGATAATGAAGATCATGCCAAAAACCGCAGGAGTCGTAGGTGGACAGGCTCACTCTCGGACGGAATGCAAACGCATTACCTGCCGACGTGGGTCTTGAACTGGTGTGATCTGCGCTGGTCTCAGTTTTTCATTATCCAGGAATGACAAGAAAATACATGGACAATATGAACACGTGAGCGTTAAGAAAAACCTGACTACAGCAGCGTTGCCTCGATAAATGCAACGAATAAATGTCAGGGTCGACGTGTTTTCAGCTTGAGCTGCACGTTAAAGAACACCAGATGGTCGAAATTTCCGGAGCCCTTCGATACAGCGTCTCTCATAATCATATAGTGGTTTAGGGACGTTAAACCCCACATATCAATCAATCAATCAAATAATGTCAGGGTCCAAGCAGGAACATGACCAGAGTTTGGGGGTGAGCGTGGTATGTTGTCATGTTCTTACATGACACGCGTGTCAGGATTATCATGTTTGCACCAGTCATATAATCCGTCATCCATTGACGTCACGTAACACCAAATTTGGTATATGTGGAGCTAGCAAAACGGCCGCGAGCACATCATGAAGGGCCAAATATACTTCAATGTAGCGTTGACGCGCGCGCACACTGGACACAGGAACATGACGTTAGCAATACGCGAGTATTTTATAGGTACTTGACAGTGGACCAGAGGGCGCGACGAAGCTTTTTGGGCTGCCTCAGCATTGTTGGTACCGACCGCCAGGGATACTTTGAAAATGAAACGCTCGCTGAACACAGTGACACACTGAAGTGTCAGTGCCCTTTTTTGCACGTTTTCAAAGAACGCTTCCTGTGCGCTTACATAATCAGCTGTGAACCCCCTGCTCACAACTAAAAAAGGAAATGATATGCACGTGCAAGTCCGGTTTTGCTGCATCTACACTCTAAGCCAAAACGGAGCAACAGGGGTATAGGGGTTGCACCTTTCAGGGAGCAATTGCATTGCCACTCCCATTACTCTCCTAAAAGGAGTAACTGCAGAGGGAGGAACCGTTGCTCTCCTTTCAGTTCCTCCTTCGGGGGATGAACAGTTACTCCCTCCAGTTCCTCTCTGCAGACCAACAGTTACTCCAACCAGTTGCTCCCTGCCGACCAACCATTACTCCCACCAATTGCTCTTCTAAGAGCAACAGTTACTCTTTACCGTTCCTCCCACGTGTTCGCAGTTACTCTCTGAAAACCAACTGCACATGCTTCCAGTTACTCCTTGGGGAAATGAGTATTTATCTCGAGCATGCTTGTCACACGCTTAACACATGGCGAGAGCTCCTTGGAAGAGCACTGCTTGGGTGCTTCTAACACAAAAAGTGGACAATATTGAAAGGAAACTAAATGCTTTATTGTTCTTTTTATGAGGCGACGTGTGACCACACGTAAAAGTAGACTTCGCCACACCACAGCCAGCACTAAACAAACACCATAATACATCACAGGTTTTCTGCGTCATCCGTGGAAAAACAATCTTGAATTTCTAGCATAGGGCAGTCTGTGTCATCATTGGTGAGAGAAGGGCAACTTCTCCAATTCTGAAGAACTCAAGTTTCGCAGCTGGTGTTTCCATCAGGCTAGCGCAGCAGAACGTCACCGCAGGCATATGTGAAGCATCTCATTGCTGCAAGAAAAAAAAAATAGAAGTGTGAGGTTAAACATGCCAGAATCAATTCATAACAATGAGTCACACACACTGCAGCAGCGCTTACATTCTAGGATGTCTACTGCAAAACGAAATGTGAAAAAAAAGGAAGGTTCGGCCAAACGTTACTTGGCAAGCCATATAAATGCTGATGTGGTAGACGCTGTTCACATGATGTCTCACACAGTAATATTCTGGAAGAAAATGTGCAGCACCTCAACAAGGCATATTTGTAGCAGTTAAAGATGCCCTTAGGTTCAGTTAACTTGTTTCCTATATTTATTTATTTATTTATTCATGTTACCCTACAGGCCCCAGAAGAGCATTGAGTAGGGGGGGTTACAGAAAAATCACAATAACATAAAGCATAAAAAGAAATTATATCGAAGAAAACAAAGAAAATTGCACAATGGAAGAGAGAAGAACAAACACTATAAGCAAATGCAGCAAAAAAACAAAATGAAAAAAATAAAGCATCGTTATACAAAATCAAGAGAACATATAAATTTGCAGTAGCTCACGAAATTTGACCGGATCTCTTACAGAAACAATTTCATCCGGAAGGCTATTCCAAACTGCGATGGCGCGTGGCAATGCAGAATTATTGAATGACTGAGTGTTGCCGAAGATGCGTCTGAAACTGAGATGATTATGAAGTCGACTAGATGTACGCGAAGGAATGTCAAGCGATAGACGACTGGTCCACGAGTTGTAGTAGTACTTATGGCGGAGGCATAGACGGGTGACAGAGCGGCGGGAATCCAAGTTAGTAAGGGCAATATCGCGTTTGATTTGGGTGATGCTGGAGTGGCGGTTATACATTGAAGTGATGAAGCGGGCTGCACGATTTTGGATGGATTCCACTTTATCTATTAGGTATTGTTGATGCGGAGACCAGATCGATGAAGCGTATTCCAGCTGAGGACGTACAAACGTTTGGTAGGCCTGCTGCCGAATGGTACACAGTAAAAATTTCTACACCCAGAAGGGTGTAAATGAGCTTGTCCCGTGGACGACACCCTAAGGGTGTTAATTCAGCACCTTCCAAAAAGGGTGCTTTACCATGCACCCTTAGAATAGGGTGTACATGTAAAAAAACTGTAGGGTGTTGCAAAAACACCCCTTAAGGAAGGGTGCCTTCGATGTCCATCACTTTTTTAGCACCCTCCGAGGAGGGTGCGAGAAGGGTGCACAAGGGTGTTGAGTGCCCATGGCAGGGGTGGCAGTATTCTTTTAGACTGCACTAATAGATATCAGCATGCACTGGTTGCACAGTACTTAAAGAAAGTGGTCCTGATTATCGATGGTGCGCCACCTGTCGAGCTCCATTCATTGCGTGTGGGTAAAAATATAAACGCGTACAATCGTGTATGAACTTGTGCTGGATCTATATATACTTCACAGTATATGCATAATGCGCGTTACTGAAAATGAAGCCTTGCTGCCCTTGCATATTGCGTTTATTTAATAGGCAAATAAAACATCAACTTTTCTTCTGCCACACAACTTTTTCACCAGGTATACGTTCACGTATACGTACACTACACATGCAACACCTCAAATGTTTATTAAATTTTTTCAGTTTCACTTTATTGACAATTCTTTGCAACATACAATTACACTAGTTTCAGTTTAGTAAACCGCTTCAAGTACATAGAGACTACAAATGAAATACACGCATATAATTCTTTCGGGTATCTACAATCCCAGTGGCTTCCAGTTTAATACTCCTTCGTGTACACAACCGGTTAATAGGAATGAAATACAGGCAAATATATACTTATGATTATTTCAAATATATACAATCACCATTATTTCACTATATACGCCTTCATGTACACAATCGTTCCCAAGAAGTGATGCACACAAAAATATATATGGATAGTGTTTTCAAATGTATACAATCACAGTGGTTTAAGCTTTGTATTCCTGGATGTATAACAATTGGTTATGAGAAATGATGTACATGCAAGCATATACGGGTTTTTGCACATATAACTTTAGCGAATACTTAAGAAACCAATACAATGATCAGAAACACAATAAGCTAAAAACGAACACAAAACTGAGTCAGGACACACAAAAAACAAAAGAGGTAATGCATAATTATGGCTAATGACACAGCTGGGTCACTTTATGCCAAATGTCCTAGCCATTTTGGCAACCATCTCAAATGTATTCGAAAAACTCGTGCCGCATTGAAAATAGTGAACTTCTGGAATATTTAGGAGAGGAAAAATATTTGGTCACGTGGCTGCCTTCTGAACTTTCTGGAATGCCGTCTAGGTGTTGTATGTGAAAAATTTTATTTCAAAAGCACCGCTCCTTCTTTCCATACGAAACTTGGTCTACGTGTTACATAACAAGAGCTTAATTTGGGAGAGTTGGTTCATCGTGGTTGTGTGCTAGTCACAGCAGGACAACTTTAGGAAGAGACAGAAAGGACAGGAAAGAGCACTGACTGTCAACTGAATTTAATGAATGTGCTACGAGCGCTTTTATACGGAGTACAAGAACCGTGTTCATGCGCGACGACACGTGTGAGCACTACAAAATAATCTTAACTGTGAAAAGAATACTCCCGCTCGGAAAGGATAAGTGAACGTGTAGTGGTGCACTAATCATTGGTTTACCTGATAAAAAATACTTCTTCAAACGTTAAATTGGCATTAGGTAAGCCTATTCTCGTGACGAATAGGCCAAGATTGACTATTCCTGTTGATGTTTAGTACACACACTTTTGAAAGCTAGCAAGGGGTGGAAAACAACACGCTAATATCATATCTGCTGGCTATTTTTTTAATTGTGAGACACGTGATGTGGTATAACATGCAAAGGTTTTGGTCATTGTTTTTTGTTGGTCCTGTCTTCTTTAACTTTACTTTCTGCAGGAGGGTTTTGCAAACGGGTGTGATGATTCTGTTGGGATACCGAGCTTCTTTTAGTCTTTTAATCTGGTTTTTAAGCCTGACCTCACCCTTGTGCTAACATGACTTCTGAAGGGTGCCCTGAGTACATGTGGTATCAATTCCTCTTTCTACTAATTTTCAATGCCCACTATCAAAAGGCAGAACATTCTTAGCACTCCTGGGCTGATAGCACCAGCCAATACCTCAACAGCATCATCACACTTGTTTGCGAAACCCTCCTGCAGAAAATAAAGTTAAAGGAAACAGGACCAAAAGAAAAAGAGAATGACCAATCACCTTTGCATGTCACACGGTACTACGTACATAAGGTGTCTCGCAATTTTAGGACATTGTTGTTTTCCACCCCTTGCAAGCTTTCAAAATTTCATGTACTTACAGCAACAGGAATAGTAAATCTTGCACCATTCGTCACTAGAATAGGTTTACTGAATGCCAATCTAATGTGTATGAGATACCGCTAACACGTGGAAAAGTAAACATAGGACAAACTGGGCAATGCTTCAATGATCAAGCAAGACAGCATGCTTTAAATGTTAAGAGGGGCTATAGTAGTCTCATGGCCGGACACCGTAAAGAATGTAAGTGTAGTCCTAGGTTTCATAAAACACGGTTTTTGAAAAAAAAAGCAAGCAGATTTTAGAACTTTATCAGGAAGGCCAAGGATTAATGCATCAGTACACCTTCACTTATCTTTTCCAAAAAAGAGTATTCTTTTCTCGGTTAAAATTATTTTGTCATGGTCACACATGTGTTGTTGCAGATGAGCCCTGGTCTTGTGCTCAGTATAAAAACGCTCGTAGCACCTCCAATAAAATTCAGTTGACAGCGCTCTTTCCTGTCCTTTTTGCGATAAGATTTTTATTACAGAAAGAATTTCATTTTCTTACAGTTTAGGTATAATGATGGGTTTTCATTGTATCACAACATGGAGCAAATTGCATCTCAATACGGACAAAAATCACGATTTTGTGAAATTTGTGATATTTTTTCGTATATTTCAGCAGCTTGAGAGGTATAAAGATGTTTTTTCCTCAAAATAAACCTTCTGTGGAGTAAGTATTCACTGCTCAGATATTCATACAAAGTGCAATATTGTAATAAAAATGCAAACATAACACATTTTGGCTTTATTCTCGGAAGCGAATGTGGCAAAGAAATTGCACTATTAATATTGAGCTTCAAATACCTTACAGAAGCACATTTACTTAACACGTAGACCGAATTAGCTTTAGAAAAAATAAGCGGTAGTTTTAAAACAAAATTTTCCACAAACAGCACACAGACAGCATTGTGCCAGGAAGTTATAAGCTAGCCACATGAACAAAACTTTTTTTCTCGCTGAAATATTCTAGCAGTTCACTGTTTTCAACGCAGTAAGTCAGCACATTTTTTTTTCAAACACAATTCAGAAGGTCGCCAAAGTGGCTGGGACGTTTGGCGTGCAATGGTCCAGCTGTATTTAAGCAAAATACCTTACACAAATGACAATATTTGTTCATCTACCATGACCACACTAGAAGAAGTTGTTCAGGCATTGTGACACTAAAATTTTCAGCGTCGTACTGCCTGAACAACTTCTATGATAAACTCAAAACTCGCGCCGAGAAAAAGCCGCTCAATCACGGTGGTTGTTAAAGGCCTTGCGGCCGTAGACAATGTTGAAAATAAAAAAAAATCAACTCATCAGTGCTGTCACTCCTTCTTCGTCATTACTGACACGGAAGATTTTTCGGTTATCCATGTGGAGGTTCAGGAAGTAGGCTTGCTCTAGGACGTCAGCGGCACCCTCTCATCCTGTAATAAGAGCAAATATGACTTCTCATAAAAGGATGTTCGTGCTGTTCTGGCAGCACCATATATAAAGAATGTGTAGTGTGTATCCTTCGAAATGGCGTGTAATTGACATTACACTAAACTCGAAGCATACAACCCATACATTCCAATAATTTCGTATGATAAAGATAAGAGTTTTCCAGCATACAGCAAATTCCCGAAATGAGGTGAAGTGTAAGACTACAACTCAAAAATGGCACTTAAGAAAGCCTGAACTCACCTAAGAATCAAATTCCTTCTAGGGTAGTGAGCCAGTGTGAAAAACAATCTATAAAGTACAACGTTCAGAACATGTAGCATTAATCAAAACGCACAAGAAACTTACCTCTTCATGTACAAACAGTGAAGACATCTCTGCTTTCTCTTTTACTTGAGAACAAATGATCTTGGGCGTGGCACTAGCGAAAAGGTCTGCAAAAAAAAGTAAAAGATTTACTGACTTTAATCACGCCTCTAACAATCTGAGGAATTGTTACAAGTTACCAATCAGTGCAATTCTGACTGCCTCTATAAGGGCATCAAAAATGAACAATTTTCTCGTTCTTTCTACCCTCACAAGACGCTCCGTCAATGGAATCTAATCCAAATTTGACGCTGTGCTTCCTATTTGCCTGCTTTCTAGACGTAGGGCTGCGAACATGTGTTTTGTGCACCTAATCTAGCACAGAAATTCGTCATCTATAATTCAATCATCTTAATTCATTGTAATTTGATAAAAGATGTGATAGCTCGTCCAGTTTTTAAAGAGTTGCGCCTGCAATAGGCACTGCCTAGCACGTATGAAAGTATTTCTTTAAAAAAATTTTTTTTCAAAGCTTGCTTTCAGAAAAAGCGTCTGGCATATTTCGACAACTAAGCCCATCTTCTGATGGCAATCAGGGGGCCCGCTATTAGCGATTATTGACCACGGGATTTACAAACGTAACCCGCGCCTAAATACTCAGTTAAACACAATCAAGCAAGCAGGAGCGCTCGAACGACACCAACGCGCGCAGACGCCGTCTACATTGCAGCAGCCATGGCTTATGCTAGAGCTACCGCACATAGCTCCCCTCAGTCACGTATACTTTCTTGATTCTGTTATAACGCCGAACGTTATCGCAGATGAAGGCAAAGCACGAAAACAGCAAACAGAAACGAGGGAAAGCAACGCACGGCGATGGCCACAACAACGCGCCTTTGGAAGTCTGCTAGATCTTTCCCTGTTGCTGGTGACACTTGTGCTAAATAGCTTAAAAGACCGAGGCGCACGTGCTGGGAGCATCACGGTATATCAGCACCTCCATCTATACCGTCTTTAAGCAAAAAAAAAAAGCCATTTCGTACAGTGCGCCTCTGTACATAATTTTTTTCTTTTTCTTTCTTTTTTTACGCTTACACCTACAGAAGCACGTTGCACATTTGAGTATTAATAGAAATGTTATTACGATGTAGCCCAAAGCACATCTTAAAACAATATCAATCACTTTGTGCAGTGTGGAGACAATGTGCGATCAGCAACTAATCCCGCCCTTGTTAAGTGATCACATCACTCACTGTATGAGTGATGCAGGCACTTACACAACATCGCGCAAAGCAGTGTGAACTCGTTAAGTCACACGTTTAATCGGGCATCTGCAACAGGCCCGCGAACGCATGCTGTTGTAAATGGCTGGCAGCCTACTTCGGCAGCGCTGCTGCAGGCGCCCAGCTAGCGCTGTATGATTACTACCTACGAAAACAGTACACTCACCGTTAACAGGCCCAAGTTGTCCGTGTCCGCCACTCCATGAATATTCCTTAATCCGAGCGTCACTTCGAACACGGTGTCATGCGTGACCACCATTGAATATGCGCCTGTTCGCTAGAACACACACAGCGGCCAAGACCCCAGACCAACGCAACGCATTTGAAAGACGATGAGACAGAGAGAGCGACGTTGAGAGAGAAGGAGGAGGCACTGGCGGCGGTGCCTCCGCCTAGACGGCGCCGAAATGCAAGCGCTATGGCGCATACGGCGGACGGCCGTTCGGCACGGAATGACTCCTTGTAAACGGCAACTCTCCTTCCAGCCAGTAGCACAGTGACGCAGGTTATTTACCAGCCTCGGGTTCTTTGAGTATTTTGACGGAATGCGATTGCAGTGGGCGAAAAATAGTGAAGCAAAATTTGCGGAAAACAAAGTGCACCATGGAATGGCCAGAAACAATAATTATTTCGTCCTCGGTGGCATTAGCGGGAGAGCATCGCTACACCTTTTTCCAGAGGAATTTCTTTTCGCATTGTCTGTGTCTGGCAATTCCGCGTATGGTGCCGCAAACACTGAATGCGTAGTCGAAGCTGGAACAAATTAATCCACAGTCGCGGATGTTTAGAAGGCTTGTCACGCACCACGAAACGTGCCGAGGTTCTTATAACAAACTTTTTGCTGACCACATGATCATCACATAATTCCATATGGTTGCCCAATGAGCTAGCTAAGCACCTGTAGCAAAGGCAGGGTACGTTCTTGTTAAACGTTGTTAATATAAACGATGGTTGTGCATAAGTGCAGTGACAGCTTTCCGTGTGAATTGGTCATAACCCACGTTTTCGAGCGTAGAAGCGCCTCAGCGGACCTAATCAGCTACCACAGCAAGTTCGTAAGCAATGATGAGGTACGAAAATGTGCAGCTGTTTTCCATGTACTGATTAGTCCGTGTACAGTGCGTTGACCACCGCCATTTCTTAAGCCACCTCCCATATAGACTCCCAGCCTGAACAGGTGTGGGACCTTAAACACTAAGAAGCAGTGCCCCCCCCCCCCGCACACACACACGAAATTTGAGGGCGCACGGGCTGATACACACGCATACTTATTCACAGGCGCACACACATACACGTATACACACATACGGCAACACACACACGCGACCGTAAACGCACGCATGCATTGGCGTACACATGTGCACAGGCACGCTTAACACAAGCACGGACTCGCACATACACGCGCACGCACACATGCACGGGTGTACACACAATCGCGCTTACACGCGAACACATGCGCAGGCTCACGCACACACACCCATACTCGGGCGAACATTATGTTCCTGTATATAATCCACAGCAAACATGTAGCTTATAACCAACGCTAAGGTGAGCTTTCGTAACGTGGATTGCAGTTAATTGTCATTATAGTTGAAACGCGATTTGCCTTTGCTGGCATTCTGCTGTATTCGGAGAGCACCTTCACACATTCTAAGTCTAGGCCGTCATTTAACGCAAGGTCCACATATTCGTGCAGTAGCTACGCTGCTCGGCCGCCAATCCGAAGGTCGCGGGTTTGATGCCGGCCGTGGCAGTCAAATTCAGATGGAGGCGAAAAGGTAGAAGCCTGTGCACTGTGCGATATCAGCGCCCATTTAAGAACACCAAATGGTCAAAATCTCTAGAGCTTTCCACTACGACGACCCTCATAATCATATCGAGGTTTTTGAGACGTAAAATCCCAAATATTATAATTATGTGTTCTTCTTATGCTGCATATTCCATCTGATGAATCGTCACCTACACCCTTCTCAGGCACAAAAGCACCCTTAGAGCCTATTTTAGGGTGCTATCGAGGCAAGCACCCAAACAAATGGGTGCTTTTTTTTCAATCGACCATTTATGGGTGTTAAAGGGTGTTGCAAAGGGTGCTTTCTCGTAAAAGCACCCTTTTACACCCTTTTGGGTGTAAAAATTTTTACTGTGTAGATGGGGAATGATGCAGATTCCGGCGCAAGAATCCCAGAGTTCTGTTTGCTTTCGCGCATATTTTGTCGATGTGAGTACACCAGGCAAGATTAGTACAAAGATGGACACCAAGGTATTTGTATGTAGATGAACGGGGAATTACAGCTGAACAGATAGAGTAAGAAAAGTTTAAAACCGATTTCTTACGGGTGAAAGAAAGTACGCAGCACTTAGATGTGTTAAGCGTCATTTGCCAACGGTCACACCACTGATTTATTAAGTTGAGGTCCTTTTGTAAATGTACGTGGTCTTCTTCAGAGTTATTAGTTCTGTACACTACGCAGTCATCCGCGAAAAGACGAATTGAGGAAGAAATGTTACAAGGCAAATCATTAATCATACACAGCTGAGTGACATTTCTATGAGCCCATTCACCAATGGGCATTCTAAATGAGGTCATGTGTGTGGCAAATAACACGTGCTGTCCGCTCATGTTAAAATACTTATTTAGCTCCTGCACATAGTTGCTCTCGATTCTACTGTTCTATCATACGCTGCTGCGTCTTGAATTGTGCAATACCTGTAGGCACAAGCCAAGCATGCAAAGCCTGCTTGAAAGCAACCATTTGCAGAGGCTACATGATAATCTTCAGTATATTTCTTTGTACCTGACGCAAACGGCTGGACAAAACTATAGACAAATAAATGTAGACCGTGCTACCTTCAAAAAATGCTTTAAATTTAGAAAACTAGGGTGCATTTGTTCACTCGGTTGACGAGTCACAGCCACGAGATATGTAGACGAAGCAATATATCTTAAGGCATGCACAGATATTCTGATTCTTTGTTTGACAGTGTCACAGATAGCTTGCCAATACATATATATTTGAGAGCAACAAGATGTGAAGCTTTTATTAGCTCAACGTCTTGTTGGTTCACAGCCAAACAGGTTACTGCTTGTTAGACAAATTGGAATAAGCACACCATGGTTTCCAAAAAAAAAAAGCATTATTAGAAGTTAGCTCTCGGTGTGAATGTCTGCCTATTTATTTTGTACTGCCTTCTACATGTGCCACAAAGACATTTGTTGAGGATTTGCTACCAGTCAAGCCAAGATCGCATACTTGGTCAATGTGATGGAAATACAAACATTAGAAACACTGCCACCTCTAGTAAGAGCATAACACTTCAGTATCTTGGACTAGCAAAGAGGTGCACAAGAAAGTTAAGCCCACTCTTGCGGAACTTTGAACGCGAATATTTCAGAGTGAGGGAGGTCAACATGCTGTGGCACTTTTAAACCCACGAAACATCTGCAGAAAACAGGGTAAAGGCAAGTCAAGAAACGCTGTTATGAAGGCCTGCGCATGGACAGCTTTGTGAATCTAGGCCCAAGTGTTATGCTTTGTGCAAGCCAAAATCCAAGTAAATAGGGAAAGCATACTTTTAGGAGTACCAGCGTAAACAAATCTTGGCAGTTGGCTTTTTAGTACAAACAGCAATCCCTGCAATGAAAACATAGACATTTTATCTTAACGGTAACAGTGTGAGCACACACACGGGCCAGCGGAGCCATGTCGAATTGTCAGTGCCAGTGTAACCATGTGGCATAATGAACTATTCTCTGGCCAACACATGCACAGTTTGCCCCTAAAAAGCGATGCTTTCATATACGTAGTACAAAAAGTCTGCACTTACCAAAATTCACTTGCTTTCTGTACTTTAGCATCGTTGGGAGCATCTTTATCTGCAGTATAACCAAATTTGTGTCATATCCCTGAAAAAAAAGTAAAAGACATGCATCAAATATTGTTTCATTTGGTAGCAGTGAAGTCAAGTTAAGAACAGCCAAGTGGGAATCAGCCTAATTATGTGCATGCGGCAAATCCCAAACGGCGTTATTGAGGTTGTCGAAATTTTCGTCGATTGGTATTAACGTCGATATGTGACTCAACGGCATGCCAAGTTTTCACAGCGCATAAAGATTTCATGATGCAGAATAATGACAGCGCTAACGAGAACATACAGCATTTATGATTGTCTTTTACAATATTCAGTTTTGCTAAGGTTTTGCATCACTAAAGAAATCTGAAAGATTTGGGTCATTCCTCCTCCAATTGTTCTGTCAATATGTAAACAGAACATGTAAACTGCTCGCTTGATGGTGCGCTTATAAAATAGTACGTTCAGCGCAGAGGTGAAGCAAGTGACGCAGTGATGTGGGCAGATTTTTTTTTTTTTTTTTTTTGGCGTGCGGGGAGGGGGGGGGGGGGGGGTCCGCTTATCTGAATAGGCCCGGCAAGCGAATATGGTCGTCAATTTGGGCTCCCTACGCCCGGCCTAAAAAAATTCTGTGCGCAACCGCCTGGCTATGCCAGTGAAGTTATGCGACAATGACTTGTTTACTTACTGATTTACATACACTTTACATCTCTAAAAAATGCGGCCCAAGGTCCCAACACTCAGCCGTTAACATTACATAAAGCCAATGGTAGAAAAGTGCCAGTATGAATGCAGCTACAACCCCGCCCCAATGTTTTTTCAAGCGAGGTAGTGTTGCGGAAATGAACTTTTAACTGCAAAAGTACACTGGCACTGCAGTGGTGACAGGGGAAGCAAGAGGGTATGCAGGCGGTAATAGAGGTAATTTAGTCGCAACCACTCAACAATGTATTGTAAGAGCATTAAATGTTGCTGGAAATGCCACTCACCTGCACGCTGATGCATGCACAGTCCTTTGTCCGACGAGCGAACAGGCTTGCAGATAGCTGAAGACGTGTTTACGATGTGTTTGTTCCACCCAGCAGCAAAATCCACAACTACTTCGCGCTCCATAAAGATAAATATACACTAACCTTCATCACGAATAAGTAGAAACGCAAATCTGCGACACACACACACGATCAAAACATAGCTCACAGCTCGCACGTCCATGTGCTCGCCAACCACAGACCATATGAAAATGAGTAAGTAGTGCGAACGCGAACCTAGTTGCGCCGAAAAAAAAAAAAACGTCGAGCAGTGGCAGCACAGGCGTCAGCGCAATAATTTCAGTGTGTTCTCCTAATACAGTTATAAAAAAAACTGAGGTACACTAAAACTCATAAATAAATATAAAAAGTTGAGTGTAATTTTTGTTTAGTGCTAGTCAACATAAACACTGAATAAAAATTACTTTGTAACTTACATCGTTTGCTACACTAGCGCCACACTTGTCGTGCGGGCGCAGATGGCGCAGATTTGTCATTCTGCCCTCAAACTACACGGTGAAGCGTGCTACTAAGTGTATGGCTGATGAGAAGCGCGTCTGGGTCCGCTTTTTTTTTTCTTCTCCGATATATTTGGGTGGGGGGGGGGGGGGCTCCTTATGCACGTGTTTCGGTGCTTGATCGACTTTGACGCCCTTACTTCGCTGACGAACGGCGTGTCTAGGCTTTTTTATTGTTGTTTTGCACGTGTTTCGGCGTTCGGTCCGCTTTGACGTGCCAACTCTCCATTCTGCTGCTGCGTGTGTTAGGTATTTGCCGTACTGTATTCTCAGGCCTTCTGTGTTCAGCCAGCGCTGCTATCTTATTATCTACGGATGATAAATAAATGACTGTTTTGGTTTGGTGATGTTTGGCACACGGAACAAACAATAATCTGGCCCATGAATATCAATGTGGGCGGCATGCATATTTGTGTGCGGTGTCCTGCCGGGGAGTAACCGTTGCGTGACGAGAGCATTTACAGCGGTTCCTCCTTCCGTTGCTCCCTTACAAACTTAAGATGAATACAGTTGCTCCCCCATTCTCGAACAAGTCGGCCATCTTGTTCCGCTTGGTCTTTTCGGAGAGTAACAGTCGGTCTGAAGGAGTAAAAACAGCCGTTGCTCCCATTTGGGCCATTTTTGGCTTAGAGTGTACTCTCTAGGCTACTCTTTGGAAGACATGGTTTTCCTGCGCCTGCTCGCTAGGCTGTGTGTTCTGGCGCTAGCATCAGATCTCATAAACTGCACTGCCGGGTGCATATAGTGTGACGCTAGGCGCGACAGGCACGACCAGTGTCTGTCGGCGTGGCCCAACGGCAACCGGCCAGAAATGCGACATGCGGCATTTAGCGCCGATGCGTTACCCAGACAACACTACGTCTCCCTTTTTTCGTGACAGAGGGATGTCGGACATGCTGAAACAAGCATGCGTCAAAGCAACGCAGTGCGGCACACGCCTGCGAGTATATGGCAGAACCAGCGCCTGGCGTGGCAACACCGGCCTGACGCGACGAAATGAACGCCGGCGAGCACGCGCACCGCGTCACGTCGAAATGTATTGGCGCCTTCACTGTTTTATGTAGTCTTGTTCTCACATGACACGCATCTCATGATTATCATGTTTGCACCAGTCACATACCTTCGTCATTCATCGACGTCACGTAATACCAAATTTGACATATGTGAAGCTAGCGAAACGGCCACGAGCGCATCACGAGTGTCGCATGTAGAGTCATGTTGTTACATGACACGCATGTCGTCATTATCATGTTTGGATGTGTCATGTACCTAAGTCGTCCGTTCGTATTGCGTAATACCGATTTTGGTACATGTGAAGCTAGCGAAACGGCTGCGAGCGCATCATGAGCGTAGCATGTAATCACGTTGTTACATGACACGCATCTCATGTTTGTCATGTTTGCACCAGTATCATACCTTCGTCATCCATTCACGTCCCGTAATACCAAATTTGGTATAAGTGAAGCTAGCGAAACGGCCGCCAGCGCATCATGAGCGTGGCGCGTAGCCATGTTGTTACATGACACCCCTCTCATGATTATCATGTTTGCATCAGTCACATTTCTTCGTCATTCATTCACGTACCGGAATACGAAATTTGGTATATGTGACGCTAGCGGAACGGCCGCGAGCCCATCATGAGCGTGGCATGTAGTCATGTTGTTATATGACACGCATGTCATGATTTTCATGTTAGGGTCCATCGCTTGTGTTCACCATGCAATCATATCAAACCATACCAGCTTTGCAAAATGTCATGTGAACGAAACCACCGCAAGAGCTGCAGCACTATTAAATGTAAATCATAACATTCATGACATACAAGTCAATAGTTTCATGTTATTACTAGTCGAATATGTTCTTCATACAGTCATGTTATGCCATACCAAGTTGGCTATCAATACGAATATTGAAAAGGCCAGGAGAGTTAAAAGTCGTAGGCGGCTAGTTAGATAGATAGATAGATAGATAGATAGATAGATAGATAGATAGATAGATAGATAGATAGATAGATAGATAGATAGATAGATAGATAGATAGATAGATAGATAGATACGCTCAAAGTCGCTGCAGTTCGCTAAGAAATGCTTCGCATTTAAAAAATATCACTTTGATTAAGCATCGCCTCCCAACCAGCGTCCTACAGCTGTAAGTGCGCTGTGAGAGCCCATCGGCACCTGCCGCACGCGCACGTTGGCAGAGACACGGCCGCGGCCGTGGTAGAGATGCCGCCGATACCACTCCGCTCGGGCTCTGGCCCGGGCCGCTCGGCCATTGGCTCAGCATAGCACGGTCGCGGCGGCTATTGCCATCTAGTGGCCGCCGGTGGAAGGCATCATTCTTCGTGCCACCGTGACGGCCGCGGACGGCACACTAGTAAGCATATTCAAGGCACTATCATCATCATCATCATCATCATCATCATCATCATCAGCCTGACTACGTCCGCTGCAGGACAAAGGCCTCAGCCATGTTCCGCCAGTTAATCCGGTCCTGTGCTTGCTGCTGTCAATTTATACCCGCAAACTTCTTAATCTCATCTGCCCACCTAACCTTCTGTCTCCCCCTAACCCGCTTTTCTTCTATGGGAATCCAGTTGGTTACCCTTAACGACCAGCAATTATCCTGTCTACGCGCTACATGCCCGGCCCATCTCCATTTCTTCTTCTTGATTTTAGCTATGATATCCTTAACCCCCGTTTGTTCCCTAATCCACTCCGCTCTCTTCTTGTCTCTCAAGGTCACACCTACCATTTTTCTTTCCATTGCTCGCTCCGTCGTCCTCAATTTAAGCTGAACCCTCTTTGTAAGTCTCCAGGTTTATGCTCTGTAGCTAAGTATTGGCAAGATACAGCTGTTATATACCTTTCCCTTGAGGGATAGTGACAATCTACCGGTCATACTTTGAGAGTGCTTGCCAAATGTGCTCCACCCCATTCTTATTCTTCTAGTTACTTCAATCTCGTGGTTGGGCTCCGCGGTTATTACCTGCCCTAAGTAGACATAGTCTTTTAGAACTTGAAGTGCACTATTACCTATCTCGAAGCGCTGCTCTTTTCCGAGGTTGTTGTACATTACTTTCGTAATGTACAAGGCATTACACCTTGCATAAGCAATACATTCGCATTTGAAAAGCGGAGCCTCGAACAGGCGTACACTCGGGGAACCTTTCTTGGCACTGAAGCGGAGCTTATGAACATTAGCGCTACGCGAAGAAGTCCGATTTGGCATGCATATCGTAACTCTAATTGGAAAGTGACGGGGCTCAGCATCAGCGTTTCATATAGATGGAAACTCCGCTTTAGCGTTTTCTGCACTATAGATCTGTGCCGAAAGAAAAGAAGTGGCTACAAGTACCAGAAATCAACTCCTGTAATAATTATGTTTACATCTGCTACACCACCAAAACCAGCGTGAAAAGCTTTGCAAAATATCCTTGCAATTATAGATTGCTGTAGCGCACACAGGTTTGCCCCGCCGCAGCGGTCTAGTGGTTGTGGCACTCGACCACTAACCCGAAGGTCACGAGGTCGACCCCCAGCTGCGACGGCTGCATTTCCCACGAAGGCGGAAATGTTTGAGGCTCGTGTGCTTAGATTTAGGTGCACGTTAAAGGACCCCAAGTGGTCGAAGTCTCTGAGCTCTCCAGTACGCCATCTCTCGTAGCCATATCATGGCTTCGGGACGTTAAACCAGATATTATTACCAGTACATACAGGTTTCCCTTTTCTAGCGGACAATTACGGCAAGGGTGTTTTAGGACAAACGATTGACAATTTAGAGAACGAAGTACTCAACTATGGAAGAGCAATAAGCTGTCCCAGAGCCAGCCATTATGACACGATGTGTTTATAGAAAATGCTTGACGATTTAGAGTACTATGTATTACTCTACTATGGAGAGTGGCGAGCTCTCTTTCGAACTGCAGCAATACCAGCCGGGTCATCCTTGACTTACAGTACGATATCACTGTACCATGGAGTGCGTTGAGCTGCCCTATAGCTTCAAGAGTGTATACATGTCAAAAAAGTGTGGATGTTTAGAAAAAATGGTTAACGATTTGGAGTACTTCATAGTCTACTATGGAAGAAGGCGTGTGTGTTCGGAAAAAGTTGACGATTTAGAGCACTTGGTACTTTGCTTGGTAATTGATACTATAGATGAGCATAATGCCGTCCCGTAGGCCTCTCACTCGATGAGGGCGTGTCGAAAAAAATTACGCCGACTCGGGTGGACTCGTCGCGCCACAGAATGTGGATGTGTGTTTAGAAAAAATGTTTAACGATTTCGAGTACTTGGTACTCAACAGAAAAGTAAGCAAGGACTTAGTGCATTTTTAGCTGCGATCACACTGTAGTGCGCAAGCCGTGCCGGTCACTTGCTCCTCATAACCTCCCCAGCATCTTCTTGTATTGGAAGTGCCTTTGTAAAAACATTTGCTTTTGTTCTTTGAAAATTACAAAGATCAGAAGACAATCGTACTTATCGTGTTCAGAAACGCCCGGCTTCTAAACGCAAGCACTTTTCTGACAAATATCGAGAGCTACGAAATCGCTTTCTTGGAGGGAATATTCAAGCTGCCAGTGTACAACTCTGCTGGTACCAATCTATCGAAGACTTCGCGAAACATCACCACGACAGAGGTAGAATTTATCAATCTTGTTTCACATTGCCGCTTGTCTTCGACCACCTACCTTCAATCTGTTAACTCGTGGCGTCATTCATTGGCAGATTCGGAGTGACCCACGAACACTGCGCTGGAGCACTCGACTCTGGCGGAGCGCAACAGAAGGGAATCTACCAGTGGAATAAATGCGCTCCCTCTGGAGCAAATGGCAGGGTCAGACAGAAACACGATGCACGCGTCTCTCTTCTTGCTTGAGTGGGCACGCTGGGCACAGCGAGGCTACGCTAGCAAAACGTGAGCTCCGACGCGAGGCGCCACTGACGCAACCGGCGCCGTTGGCGCGCCCAAAGTTGGCACCATTTCAAGGCATGGGGCGCTTGCGACTTCCGGTCGAATCCGCCGATTTTCGCGGAGTATAAAAAGTTCCTCCATGGAGTAGATCGCGCGACGGAGCTGCTCGAGATCTACTAATGGAACATACAGGCAGCACTCTCAATCCGCCAATGGAATAGACCTGCTCCACATGGAGCAGAAGAAAGTATTACCGGAAGTTCTCCGAATCTTCCTATGGATGACACCATTAGCTAGAGAGGCGTATGGCGTCACTCTTCGTCAGTGTGTGCTTTACGAGCAGCAGTTTCGTTTTAGTATTGTTGAGTTTAAGGTTCCGAAAATATGATATGGTTATGAGAGGCGCTCTAGTTCATGAATCCGGAAATTTCGACCACCGGGAACTCATTATTGTGCACCTATGTCTAAGTACACGGCAGTGATGCCAACCAATTTCAGGGGCGAAGCTTCTTAAAAACGAGCGATGTCTGCTGTTCCTCAATGATGATGCTGCTGATGCCAATGAAGATGAAGCGCGTTCCAGACAACAGATCCTCTTTCTGCCATAACAGCACAACACATGCAAGTTACCCAGTATACGTCATAATGTTCACCATTAGGACAATGAAGGACAAACGCGTTTCACACCACACCATCATGGCATAGCACATGCGAGGTACCGCTTATTTATTTTATTTATTTGTTTATTATTTAATATTATACAATACTGCAGGCCACAAATGGGCCCAAGCAGGAGGCGGGTGTTACAGAGCCGTTAGATCAATTATGACTATTAAGCCATGATGGCCACGATGAGGCTGATTACGATGATGATAATGACGATAATCACGGGCAACGACAGCCTTGTGCAGTACATGACGTCTCGATGCGCACTATGATGGATTCCGTGTGACTGACAGCAACCAACAACCACTAAGAGAACGTGCACATATTCTTCGCCAACTTCAGGCTATATCCTACCCCACAAAGCAGTAATAATGAAGGCAAATCAAAATCCAGAACTCAGTTCAACATACCATTCATGGATAACAAGCAATAGACATTGTGTATAACTGTACACCCGTTCGTCACTCATTTACATGCGTGAGGGCTCACGGTCACGGGCGACTTACGGTAACACCATACAATCCCACTGCTTTACCCACTCATCATCATTTAGTTCATGGATATCTCATAATTTTTTGTGAAGTACCCTACGTGAGGGTCAAAATTACTCCCCGCAAACTGGTTTATTGTCCAACAATTTATGGTACGCCCAAAGATAGCGTACTGAAATCGTTTCAAAGTACGGGCTATACTTCACTTACAACACTAGGGGACGAGTAGTGGCCCAGAAGCCGGTAGCAACGTCAGTGGTTTTCGAAGTAGTTTCAAAGCGAGACTGAGCAACATCAAAGACAGCAAATAGGAACAGAAAGTGTATACTACTGTAATGCAGTTGCAAAAAGAAACAGAAAAATATTAGCTGTAGTGTAAACGGCTGGCATAGTATGTGACAGGTAAAGAAAAGCGTTTAGCGAAACGTCGGTGAACAGGCATTGACTAGCGACCCCGGAAGGACAACCTGGTCTGGGAAGATATGCAAATTAGGATGAAATAAAGAAGAATACATTTTAGAATTCTTAGGGGAAGGCACTGGCCGTCTGAAGCGATTTCGGATTCCGTTAGAACGCGTATATACAATTCAATGTCAAGTAAAAGGCACGTTCCGATTGAATGTAGAAATATAAACCCATTTGTATATTAGGGCACTGGCATTAGGTTTCAGGGTCAATATTGGCAAGGTGAACAGGTGGGTGATGGAAATAAGTACAAAGCGATATGAGGTTCGATAGCGAAAAAGCAGGCAGGAACAAAAAAGAAAAAAAAACAGGTTGATTTGCGATGAAGGGTTTAAAGGTGCAACAGAATCGATAGTTGGGCTAATTCGATATGCTTGGTATGACTGTCCGTTCAAGCGCACGAATAAACAAAAGAAAGAAAGGACAAGCGCTTTCTCGAAACTAAACAGTTTATTAGAAAAGGAAGAATATATAAACAGGCAATCAAAAAACAACGCATGCGGGTGCAGGCAAAAAGTACACCCGTGGGGCGTCGTGATGAAAATAGAAAATAGGAGGATAGCCGTAATTCCTTACCTTCATAAGACATCGTATGAACTTAAGCAACTTGGTAATAAATACAAAGTCGATGCGCATTTCTCAGCCAAAAGCAAACTGCAGTCCATTTGTTCGCGCAGGGACAGAGAGTTTCTGCAAGGTCGCATGAAACACAGCAAAAGGTTCGCAGACTGCGTGATGGGCGTTGTTTGACTCCTCTTAGCTGTGGTAAAGTGTACATAGGTCAGTCGGGAAGGTGCACCCAAGGAGGATTAAAAAAATTGCTGGAGTGGAAATGATTGCGCAGAAGTGAAGCCGTTCCTCTGGCAAGATGGCAGTTGTGGCGGCCAGTTTACTAGGGGCATGATAATGTGTCACCGTTCAGCGATTACAAACGAAACGTTTCCCTCGCTGTCACAGAACGAGTGCTCAAAATGGGCGCGCCGCCAAATTCTTGCGATAACGCGCAGGAGTGATGCGGCAAGGTCAACGGAAAAAAAGAAAAAGAAAACATCTAAAGGCTCCCCGGGCACGCGACGCTCTCCCCTCGGAAACGTGGCTTCGCCGATGAACCTCCTCACCCCACAGCGGCGGCCGGGCAAGCACTGGAAAGTTCTAGAAGGAAAGGGTTGCCGGGTTGAGTTATCGGTCGGGGACGGCCCTCGTACAGTCTCGCGCCTCTCCCCAGCCTTCGCTGCGTATCACGCCGACGAAATGACGAGAACTTTCTGGCATGTGGCGCGGAAGGTATTTAACCGAGCAGCCGAGGTGAGAGATCAGGAGAAGACGGAAGTTAGCGCAAGAGCGCGTAGGGTATCCCGCCGTGTAGTCGGCGAAGGTCTTGTCCGTAGGGACAAGGCAGGAGAAGTGAGGTTTCCTGGAAGAGAAACTTCGAAGGAGAAGACAGAAGTTAGCGCCAGAGCGCGTAGGGATTCCGCAGTGTAGTCGGCGAAGGTTTTGTCCGTAGAGACAAAGCGGGAGAAGAAGACGATTTCCACATAAGGGGTGACGACTCGAGCAACAGGCAAGAGTGTGTGTTTACCGCTATCGAGCGAAGACGCGTGGCGACCGCTGCGTGTGTGAAGGCAACGTGTTCGGGCGAAGAAGTTTGAAGCTTGGAGACTGGCCAATTGAAGACGCGAGGTTTCCTGGAAGAGAAACTTCGAGGGCGCGGAACGACAACAACGCTGGACTTTGAGTGAGTGGTTCTCGGAAGAGTATCATCCAGACTTTTGTTCCAAGAACTTTGGACTGGATAGGTTTTCTATCTCTTTAGTCTTTAAGTGTCTTGGTTGTTCAATGCATGCGACTGCATTGTAGTGCGTACCGTTGTCTGTGTCCGTTGTTTTGAGTGTGGCTGATTGTACTGTGTAGTACGTTGTATGATTGGTGACGTATTGTATGTAACTATTGTGGAGTGTGCATTCTTGTGTATTGTTTTCAATCTGCTATTTTTGAGAATATAATATTTGTTTTGTTTATCAACTCTCGGCTCTGACTTGTTCTTTGGGCCACAGCCGGCGTCCGCTGGCGCGCCAAAAAGGACCACTTCTAAATTGTCCACGCTTTCGTGGTGCGGTTCGAGGGGCCAATACTTCGGCCCTTGGAATTAGCCCAGCGATCGCCTCCCTAATTTACGGGACCTGTGTGTGACAATTAATCTGGCGTCCGCGACACATGACCTTTTGGTGCACAGTGTGTCCGAAGTAGTGAGAAAGAGCCTCGAGTTGTTGATACTGCTATCGGAACGATGTTATGTGTTGCGAAGTGTTCTCGTTAACGAGTGCAGGAGAGTGTTCCGATATACTGATTTAGGCAGATATTTTTTGCACGCGGCAAGGTTTTAGTTGCGAGAAACAATGGATCTCGAAAAGTTAGTCGCTCTTGGTGAGAAGATGGGTCTTTCTGGCGCCGAACTACGGAAATGGGTAAGCCAGAAGGAGAAAGAGGCGGTGGAGAGAGAGAGGTTGGCAGCTGAGAGAGCCAAGGAAGAAAAAGCAGCTGAGTTGGAACGAGAGAGGTTGGCAGCTGAAAGGGCCCGGGAAGAAAAAGCAGCTGAGTTGGAGAGAGACAGGCTGGCCGCTGAAATGGCGAAAGAAGAAAGAGAGGCAAAGGAGCGACAGATGAAAGAAGAAAGAGAGCAGCAATTGAAGTTGGAGCTGGAGAGAAAAAAGTTGGCAGCCGAAAGGGCGAGAGAAGAAAGAGAAGCGCAGATGGCTGAAAGGGAACGGCAGCGGCAGCACGAGATGGAACTCGAGCGGCTCCGTTTGCAACAGCGAAGTGAAACTCCGGTCCAAGCTAGATTTGAAAGCAGCGAACGGGGGGAACATGGCTTCCACTTGAACCCAAGCAAGCTGCTCGTAGAGTTTGATGAAAGGAAGGACGACCTTGACGCGTACCTCCACAGATTCGAGACGATTGCGAGGAGCCAGGATTGGCCGGAACATCAATGGGCAACTGCTTTGAGTACTTGCTTGAGTGGTGAAGCGCTCAGTGTGTACGGTAGGCTGACGCCGACCGATGCAACCAACTATGCAAAGGTGAAAGCTGCTTTGCTGAAGCGATTTAGATTTACTGTAGAAGGTTTCCGGGACAGATTTCGGACAGGAAAGCCAGCTGATGGTGAGACGGCTACGCAGTATGCCGCCCGACTTTGCCATTATTTCTACAGATGGATTGAACTTTCAGGGACAGCGCAGGAGTACGATGAACTTAGAGAGCTCCTAATTAGAGAACAATTTCTTACTAGTTGCCACCCAAGCCTGTCGCTGTACTTGAAAGAGAGGAAGGCTGAGTCACTTGAAGGAATGCTTGAATTGGCTGATCAATTCTTGGAAGCGCAAGGTGGAACTAATTTGGCCAAGGTCAAGAAGAATTGTCCCGATCATTCGAAGAAATTGGCTCCCGAAGAAAAGAAGCGTGCACCAGAGAGCATTCCGCGATGTTTTCTGTGCAACTGAGTGGGTCATCGTGCGAAAAACTGTCGAACGATCTTTACGAGCCCTACGGCGGTAAAATGTTTTAAGTGTGGTCAGACTGGGCACAAAGCAGACGCATGTCGAAACGGAGCGAGTCAAACTCACCAGGTATCCTGTGTGCAAGCGGCACCGAAATCTGATAATAATGCTGTCACCGATAGATTCGTAGAGCTGAAGAATAGGGAGAAAATTCCTATTGTGGGTGCTGTAATGTCAAAACAGCCAACCGGAGTTACGAAGGGAATGCCAACGCTGCCTGGAAAGGTTGCAGGCAAGAAGATTACCGTTCTAAGAGACACCGGTAGTTCCACGGTTATCGTGCGGAGAAATGTGGTACGGGAAAGTGAGTTGACAGGCAGAACGAAACCGGTTTGCCTAATTGACCGTACGGTTCGGATGCTTCCCGAAGCAGAGATTGAGGTGGAAACCCCGTACTTCAGCGGGAAGGTTACCGCTCTATGTATGACGACCCCCCTTTATGACCTTGTCATCGGAAACATCGACGGGGCGCGAGGACCGAATGATCCGGAATGCTTGGCAGAAGACCCTAAGATAGAACCCTCGCCAACCCAGCGACAGCGAGATACAGTGAAGGAGCCGCCCGTGACGGATCTCACTAGAGCCCAAGGTGAAGCCGCGGTACAAGAGACCGTGAATGAGAAGATGATCGTGTTGAATGAGTTCACGGGCCGAACAACTGGACTTACGTCGGCACGACCCCAACCGACCGACAGTGTAAAGGAGACGGAGTTGGCCAGCTGGGACAAATGTAGAGACATGAACAAGCTGGTAAATAAACACACAGGACCCGTCGGATGTTATGAACCGTTAACGGTGTCGGAAGTGACAACGATGGCTGAGACGCCGCCTCAGATATCGTCGTTGGAAAGGGCTCGCCGAAAAAGAACGTGGAAACACAAGAAGAGATCGAGCGAGCACCGCAAGAAAGGGCGCAAGCGCCGCTCGAAATGCACAGGATAAGGCTGAGGTCGAATCAGAATGTGTTTGGCAGTGCTGAGTGCCATATGTTGTGTTAATGTTGTGTTATCCTGTGTCACAAGTGTCGAAGTGTTTGTGCTGTGATGTGATGTATAGTGTTGTATAATTGTTGTAAAGACAGAACGTTGTACGTTTGTATTGTTTGGAATGTGTGATAAAGCGTTGTACTCATGTACCTGCGGTTATATTTCATGTGTGTGAGATTGAATTGTAATGTCCAATTGTATTGAGTGTTATATTGTGAATGTGACATGTCATGAGCGACGGACTATGTTAGAGTCTTTGAGAGTGTGTGGTGACTGTTCGCGCTTGTTTGTGTAGTTTTGAATATTATGAGATAAACATTCTTAAAGTGGGGGGCAGTGTCACAGAACGAGCGCTCAAAATGGGCGCGCCGCCAAATTCTTGCGATAACGCGCCGGAGTGACGCGGCGAGGAAAAAAGAAAAAGAAAACAAACATCTAAAGGCTCCCCGGGCACGCGACGCTCTCCCCTTGGAAGCGTGGCTTCGCCGATGAACCTCCTCACCCCACAGCGGTGGCCGGGCAAGCACTGGAAAGTTCTAGAAGGAAAGGCGCGTGTTCTGCTGGGTTGAGTCATCGGTCGGGGACGGCCCTCGTGCAGTCTCGCGCCTCTCCCCAGCCTTCGCTGCGTATCGCGCCGACGAAATGACGAGAACTTTCTGGAATGTGGCGCGGAAGGTATTTAACCGAGCAGCCGAGGTGACAGATCAGGAGAAGACGGAAGTTAGCGCAAGAGCGCGTAGGGTATTCCGCCGTGTAGTCGGCGAAGGTTTTGTCCGTACGGACAAGGCAGGAGAAGTGAGATTTCCTGGAAGAGAAACTTCGAAGGAGAAGACGGAAGTTAGCGCCAGAGCGCGTAGGGATTCCGCCGTGTAGTCGGCGAAGGTTTTGTCCGTAGAGACAAAGCGGGAGAAGAAGACGATTTCCACCTGAGGGGTGACGACTCGAGCAACAGGCAAGAGTGTGTGTTTACCGCTATCGAGCGAAGACGCGTGGCGACCGCTGCGTGTGTGAAGGCGACGTGTTCGGGCGAAGAAGTTTGAAGCTTGGAGAGTGGCCAATTGAAGACGCGACGTTTCCAGGAATAGAAACTTCGAGGGCGTGGAACGACAACAACGCTGGACTTTGAGTGAGTGATTCTCGGAAGAGTATCATCCAGACTTTTGTTCCAAGAACTTTGGACTGGATAGGTTTTCTATCTCTTTAGTCTTTAAGTGTCTTGGTTGTTCAATTTATGTGACTGCAGTGTAGTGCGTATCGTTGTCTGTGTCCGTTGTTTTGAGTGTGGCTGATTGTACTGTGTAGTACGTTGTTTGATTGGTGACGTATTGTATGTAACTATTGTGGAGTGTGCATTCTTGTGTATTGTTTTCGATCTGCCATTTTTGAGAATATAATATTTGTTTTGTTTATCAACTCTCGGCTCTGACTTGTTCTTTGGGCCACAGCCGGCGCCCGCTGGCACGCCAAAAAGGACCACTTCTAAATTGTCCACGCTTTCGTGGTGCGGTTCGGGGGGCCAATACTTCGGCCCTTGGAATTAGCCCGGCGATCGCCTTTCTAATTAACGGGACTGTGTGACACTCGCACGCCCAAGGTGTTTAACGTGGGAACTTTTCCGGGTCACATAGTGCTCCAAGTACGTCTTACAGTTACTAGTTTTCCTTAGTGAGCCTCTAATTGGAGGCAAAGTTCTTTGAAAATTCAATTAATATACTCGCTTCTGCTTGATATTTCGTCGGGAACAAATGTCTTTTAATATAGAACTAACGTAGAATTTACATAAAATATCAAAGCCACTTGATCTCTAAGTAGCCACTATCAGAAAAGAACATGTTTCCGACATCTTGGCAGTGGCAAAAGGTGGCTTCACTTCTGCTGGCAAGGCAATGCGGGTGCTTCCACTCCAGCAATCTTTCTTCAATCCTCCCTGGGTGCACCAATGTTCGTCTTAGAGAGCAGGATTCTTTTTTAAAATCTTCAGGGGCATCGCATCTCACGCTTCATTGCAGAGAGTGCGGGTGCTAACTTCCTTTTCGGGATACCGAAGTAGTTTTTCAATCTTACAATCAATTGACTCGTGGGAAGCTTTTCACATAAGAAAAAGAGGAGAACAATTCGTCAGCCAGCCTTCGGTTTTGCTGCACGATAAAGAGTTTGCTTTTCTAGATTATGTTCCGAGACAAACTTTCTTCTTTTATTATGTGTTCTCAAAGCGCCACGAGTGTGCTTTTTGCCTGCACACTCATGCGTTGTTTTTTGACTGCCTGATTATATATTCTTCCCTTTCTATTAAATCGTTTAATTGCGAGAAAGCGCTTGTCCTCTCTTCCTTTCTGTTTATTCGTGCGCTTGAGTGACAGTTATACCAAGCTGAAAGGTAGTTTGCGTATTTAAAAAGTTTCATTTTATCTTCATTTAGCGGGAGGAGATTGGACTGCACTGCAATATTATTAATAATAATGATATTACTAATAGTTATCGAAAAGTCTTGAGCGTGGTGTAGCGGTGGTCACCGCCTCGGCATTAAAGGAGCGCTCTCTTGTTTATCAATCCACTGTCATCGCAAAAAAAACAAAACCTTGCCTGGTCCCGTACGCACTTGACTAAGGTGTCAAGCAGGGGAAGGCCATTTTAGCAGTCTTCTTCTCGTCAGTCGATTATATTTATCTCCCCGCCACCGAATGATTTGTGCACCTATCGTGTGTTTTAATGCGAAAGCGCTAAAGAGCTACTTTCGCAGAAATTCTGGCATCGGCGTCGTTGGTTGTGCATGAGTAAAAAATCATCACCTTACAAGTTAGCAAAAAATCGAAAAGGGTGCGAGAAAACATAAATAATAAAATAAGAATTTCTGTGCCCAAGTCAGCATTTTATCCAGGTCATTTGCGTTGCAAGCAGATGTTATATCACATAGCCATGCGTCTGCCTTGAAATGCACTGAAAAGAACTTTCATGCTTCGTATATACACACGCGTATTGTACATGGACTTCGCAGTACAACATATCATACCACAGTAATATAGCGTGGTACAACCGATCAATGCCATCGGGCATAACGGTATATGTGATTATCACTAAGACTTCGTGGTTTAAAGCTGAACACCATTACAGAAGCACACGCGTTACTGCGCGTATTCCCCTAAAACCATGTTTAGTGTGCATAACAAGTTAGAATATATCTCACGAACATTATTGCATGCAACTTAAAACACAGTATGCAGCCACATGCAAAGGGTTCACTTACTACTACTAATGTTAATAATTGCTGGGGTTTAACGTCTCAAATCCACCTTATGATTACGAGAGACGCCGCAGTGGAGCTCTCCGGAAATTTTGACAATCTTTGATTCATTAAGGTGCACCAAAATCTTTGCACGTGGACCTCGAGCATTACCGCTCCCATCGGAAATGCAGCCGCCACCGCAAGTTTCACTGACACGAGCCATTTTGAACTTTATCGATTACATTGAAGTAATCCACACGTGAAGCTTTTCGAATAGCATCATACAAAAAAAGTATGCACTAAGTAGTTGATGTGCGTGCTATAGCATTCAACTGTTAAAGATGAAGCCCAAACGCCCCCAATTCACATAAAAATGCGAACGCGCGGGCGGGGATCAAGCCGCCGATCTTCGGGTTGGCAGCCGCGCACACTAGGCACTGACCCGCCGATGCGCACGACGGTTGATTTTCGTGTTTTATGAGGTATCTCAGGCTGTCTCCTCAATCACTGGAGCCGGCCAACGTCGCGAAATTAAGAAGCCCCTCCAGGCAACGAATGAATGCATGGAAGACGATAGAGAGGAAAAAAAATTGACAGATCCCGCGCACACTGGAAATCGATGATATCCGAAGCACAAATAAGAAAAGTTGATATGTCACTTTAAAATCAGCACAACATGAGGAGGTGGAGGTAAATGATGCCACGCATGACTTCCGTGTCATGATTATCATGCTTGGATGTGTCGTTTATCTCCGTCTTCTATTCACGTTACGATGATGGTTGTGATTATGATGATGGTGATGAAGATGATGATTATGATGAAGAATATGATGATGATGATGATGTGTGTGTGGGGTTTAACATCGTAAAATCACCATACGATTATGCGAGACGCCGTAGTGGAGTGCTCCGAACATTTTCACCACCTGGGGTTGTTTAACGTTCACCCACATCTGAGCACATGGTCTACAACATTTCTGCCTCCACCGGAAATGCAGCCGCCGCAGCCGGCATTCAGTCCCGCGACCGGCGGGCCAGCTATTCACGTTACGTGATACCAAATTTAGTTTATGTGAAGCTAGCGAAACGGCCGCGAGCACGCTATGAGCGTGGTATGTTGTCATGTTCTTACATGACACGCGTGTCAGGATTATCATGTTTGCACCAGTCATATATTTCGTCATCCATTGACGTCACGTAGCACCAAATTTGGTATATAAGGAGCTAAAAAAACGGCTGCGAGTGCACCATAATGGGCATGCACGCTGGGCACAGCGACGCTACGTTGGCAATACGTGAGCACTGTATATTCTGACGCCAGGCGCGACCGGCGCGACCAGCGTCCGTCAGCGCAGCCCGACGGCAACCGGCGCGAACGTCGCTCCAATGCGTTACCCAGACAACACTGCATCTCCTTCTTTTCAAGACGGAGGGACGCGGGACGCACTGAAACGCACATGCGTCATGGCAACGCAGCGCAGTGCGCGCCTGCGAGTATATGGCAGGACCGGTGCCTGGTGTGGCAACGCCGGTGTGACACGGTAAAACGAATATCGGCGAGCACGCGCACCGCGTCACGTCGAAAGGTATTGGTGCCTTGACTGTGTCAGGTAGTCATGTTGTCACATGACACGCATCTCATGATTATCCTGTTTGCACCAGTCACATACAGTCGTCATCTATAGACGTCACGTAATGCTAAATTTTGCATATGTGAATCTAGGAAAACGCCCGTGATGGCATCATGAGTGTGGCATATAGTCATGTCGGTAGATGACACGCATGTCGTGATTATCATGTTTGGTTGTGCCATTCACCTTTGTCGTTCATTCACGTACCGTAATACCAAATTTCGTATGTGTGACGCTAACGAAATCACCCCGAGCGCATCATGAGCGTGGCATGTCGTCATGTTGTTACATGATACGCATGTCATGTTAATCATGTTTGCACCAGTCCAATACCTTCGTCATTCATTGACGTCCCGTTATAACAAACTTGTTATAGGTTGAGCTAGCGAAACGGCCACCAGCGCATCATGAGCGTGGCAAGTGGTCATACTGTTACATGACACTCATCTCAGCATTATCATGTTTGCACCAGTCACATACCTTCATCATACATTCACGTACCGTAATACCAAGTTTTGTGTAGGTGACGCTAACGAAATGGCCGCGAGCACACCATAAGCGTGGCATATAGGGATGTTGCAACATGACACGCATGTCATGATTTACATGTTAGGGTCTGTCGCTTGTATTTGCCATGCAATCAAGTCATACCACACCAGCTTTGCAACATGTCATGTGAACGAAACCACCGCAAGAGGTGCAGGACCATGAAATGTAAATCATGACATTCATGACATACATGTCATCATTTTCATGCTATTACTAGTCAAATACGTTCTTCATACAGTCACGTTATGCCAATACCAAGTTTGCTATCGATACCATTATTGAAACGAAAACAGGAGAGCTAAAAGTCGTAGGCGGATAGATAGATAGATAGATAGATAGATAGATAGATAGATAGATAGATAGACAGATAGATAGATAGATAGATAGATAGATAGATAGATAGATAGATAGATAGATAGATAGATAGATAGATACGCTCAAAGTCGCCGAAGTTCACTAAGAAATGCTTCGCATTTAAAAGAATTATTCGCTACGGGCCCGATAGGGAGAGAATGACGCACTCGTTCGTCATATTTAAGCTGTTCTTCAGGGACCATTAAAGTCAATGTATGGGCAGATTTTACACCTCCTACCTGACAAGGAGAATGTGCTCCCCTCCTCCCCCTCCACCTCATGCGCATGCCTATGGGAATTCTTACATACATGCGAGAAAAAATTAGCGAATACCAAACACGGTCAATTTAAAGCGCAATCGTTATTGAAAGGCAGCGTGAGAGGTGCGAGAACTAGAGCTGCCTTTCACCGGTTTGTTGAGCGTTATTTTACGCCATCCATATACCAAAGTCGAATGCAGCACTTAAACATTTACACAGTATGGCACGACGCTTCGACTTGGTTTCTAAGCAAAGCCCCGGGCTTCGTAAATTTACCTGCACTTCAGAAGCCAATAGCCACAGATCACCTACTCCATGAACGTTGTTCAGTGACGCTTACCAGGCCACCACTCTTTGAAAGAGGCGTCGCTCGTAAAGCTCGCGTTTGCTCGAAGAGGCGCCAAAGCAGGGCCTCGCACAACCGAAGGCCACACAAAACGGAGCCCTCCGAATCGGCGCCCAGGAACCCCGTCCTCCGCTCAGCGCCCCGAGTTTCACGCGAAGAGAGACACGCTCGCACAAACAGGTATGTGAGGAGAAAAAAATCCTTTTCTTTCCCTTCTTGACACGTTCCGGAAAGGCGCCCCATAGCAAGCCGTTTGAAACGGATGGCTCGCTATTCTGGGAGCCGACAACAACCCCCTCCCTCATACAGAGGCACAGCCGTCGGAAGGGTGCCCGGAGTGTTCAAACCGCGGGTGCGGTTCTCTCGGCGCCTGTGTGTACCACTAAGCCACGTGTGTCCAAGCGCGCCTTCTCGAATACGCGTGTCTTTTATTTTACGGTGCCCGTTAGAGCGTGCGCGAGTGCTTCCTTGGATTGCTGGACGGTGTGGTAAGCCTCTCGTGTCTGCTGCCACCGCATCCGTCTTGCCCGGTTGCCACAACTCTGGTTGGGTCCCGTTTGCGTCCACGCCGCTCTTTCAAAAAAGAAAAAAAGGCTCTGCATTATATCGGGGCTTACTTAGCGTCGCCACTTGACACCATTCCCAGGATCATCGATCACTTCACTACAGGTATGTAGAACAAAACCAGTTATGCGGGTTTCGGTGAGAATAGAGAGGAGCGGGCGGGGGTGTTAGAATAGGGATGTTCACCGGGATATTTGTTATTCTAGGAGGACAAAGCGACGATTTATTTCACCTCAAAGATTGGTTATAAAGCTTTACGTCTCCCGAATTATGATGTGGTTGCGGGGCACATGCGGTAGTGAGGGCTCTGGACTAACTTTCTCGACCGTAAAATTCTCATTGCGCATTTAAGTCGGAAGTATACATGGACGTTTTTGAAGTATGGTGTTACGACTCAAGTTATTTGGTACACGTTCTTGAAGATTTGAACCAGCCAAAAAAAGAAGAACAGAGTAGGGAAGTGTGACACGCAATGATCGGACTTGACAACGCTCTTTTGCAAATGACCACGTTTCAGAAAGGTCAGACGGGCTTGTGCAGCTAAACAGCATAATACACACCGAACAAAAATGACTACAACTTTCGCCTATATCGGGATGCGCTCATCGTGGTCAGTAGTTATAAGCAAACGCCTGCGTTGAAAGCGCAGCGTTATAGCTACAAAACTGCTACGACGGATGAGAAACAATTATCAGATGAACAACCACTGGGAGAGACGTTTTGGACCTGGCTCATTTTCGACGTGTTTAATGCGACAGCCTTAAAGGGCTCGTTTCGCAGAAACCCCGGCCTCGCCGTCGCCGTCGTTGGTTGTGAGGGAAAAATCTGCGTTGTCCGCGAAGGAGATTTTGAGATACAGACGCATAAAAAAAGAGCCAATATCGAAAAGATTCGGAAGTGCGTTATCTAGAGAGCATGTCTTCGATAGCGTGATCATGTTATTGACGGCTCGAACATGTTGCGTATGTGTTGAAGACAACTAGGTTTATACTAGCCTGTTTGCTCAAGGAATTAAAAGTTGTAAATGAGTGCCCGTACCGTTTACGTGTTCTCTTCTTCTGTATAGTTCTAATTTCGGCGCAAAGTTGACTATTTATTTCACACATGAAGAAATGCTTCCAAATCTTCTATTCAAGTGGGAGGACCCACGCTCGTGCTCGAGATTGTTTTGGAAGAAAATGCTACGTGAATGCTATGTACGTGCGAGGGGTGTCCTCAAGACGCGTAATATATCGTAGCAGATGCGTATATTTATTCACTTCAATACACTGCATACCTTCTCAGTCCAAGCAGGAGGGCTAGTACATAAAATGGTTACAGTTCAGTCATGGTGACGAACACATTAAAAAAGCGTTCCGTTCTGCATGGCATGTTAACTATTTCAAAGATGTTTAGATCCCAGGTGAGTATAATGCAAAATTGTAATACACTAGTTAAACAAAAAATATTTCTGATTTCTTCAGCAAAAGATTGTACCGTTTCACAGTTTACACAGATTATTGCAATATGCTATTGATAAAAAACAGTTTTTTTGAATATCGTTGTGACTTTTGGGCATCGGTATTGTCTTGTTGCGGTTAGTTTTTGGGGAGTGTCTGAAGGGTTCGAGGAGTCGTTTTATTCTGGATATTTTATAACGCTAATGATACAAATGATAAGAAATTTAAGTTTCGGAATTATTCCGCGTTGATCAACTAACCCAGTTCGGCTTTTTTACGCAGTGTACTTGCTATAATTCCAGGATTTTTCGAAAAGGCCGATTTGCAGGCGCGTATAGACGTTTCTTCCCATGCTGCACAGATTCGTTGTCCACCTGAAATCGAAGCGAGACTCCCTTTACCCCCGATGCTTCTTCATTTGGCGTGTACATATATGTCAATACATGGCAATACAAGGCAGCAAAATATTCTTCCACAACGCCACGCTAGTAATTCGAAATTCTTAAGAAAATTGTCTACACATGTATAATGCTTTCGCAACGCCAATTGCTGTTGAAGTATTTGTTGGATATCCGATTTTATAGCAATGCAATAAAGATCGACTGCGCAGGCTATAGTCAAGGGTTGCTCGAATACGCTGACGAACGCTACAAATAAGAAAATTGCCAGATCCCACGTATACAGTGGGAATCGATGATATGCGAAGCACGAAGTTTAAAGGTTGATATGTCACTTAATATAAGCACAATGTTACGAGGTGGAGGTAAATGATGTAGTACATCACTTACGTGTCATGATTATTATGTGTGGGTGTGTCATTCACTTTTGTCATCTATTCACGTCATGTGATACCAAATTTAGTATATCTGGAGCTAGTGAAACGGCCGCGAGCACACGATGAGCGTGGTATGTTGTCATGTTTTTACATGACATGCCTGTCAGGATTATCGTGTTTGCACCTGTCGTTTATTTTCTTCATCCATTGACGTCACGTAGCATAAATTTTGGTAGATGTGGAGCTAGCAAAACAGCTGCGAACGCATGATGAAGGGCCAAATATACTCAAATGTAGGGTTAACGCGCACGCACGCTGGGCACGGCGACGGTACGTCAGGAAAACGCGAGCACTCCACAGTCGGACGCCAGGCTCCACCAGCGTCCGTTGGTGCGGCCCGACGCAACCAGTGCGAAATGTGACTTGCTGCATTTCGCGCGGATGCGTTACCCAGACAACACTGCGCTTCCCTCTTTTCGTGACGGAGGGACGCCGGATGCGCTGAAACGCGCATGCGTCAAAGCTACGCAGCGCGCTGCACGCCTGCGAGTATATGGCAGGAACGGTGCCTGATGTGGCAACGCCAGCGTGAGGCGATGAAATAAACGCCCGCGAGCACGCGCACCGCGTCACGTCGAAATGTACTGGTGCCTTGACTGTGGCATATAGTCATGTTCTCACATAACGCCCATCTATGTTTATCATGTTTGCACTAGTATCGTACCTTCGTCATCCATTCACGTCCCATAATACCAAGTTTTACTGTTTACAAAGGTAATAGCTAACATAGTTAAGAAAACATTAGAATTCAATCAACCAAAGGAACAAGCAGTATTTCGAACAGGCTACTCAACAATCGACCACAATCATACTATCAATCATGTAATAGAGAAATGCTCAGAATATAGCCAGCCACTGTACATGGCCTTCATAGATTACGAGAAGGTGCTTGATTCAGTAGAAATATCAGCAGTCATGCAGACACTGCGGAATCACAGCATCGATAAAGTATATATAAACATCCTGGAAGAAATATACATAGGATCAACTGCTACCATATTGCTTCATAAAGAAAGCAATAGAATACCAAAGAGGGGTGTAAGGCAGGGGGATACAATCTCCCCAATGCTATGTACCTCTTGCTTACAGCAGGTTTTCAGAGGCCTAGAATGGGAACAGTTAGAAATAAGAGTTAAGATGATTACCTTAGTAACCTGCGCTTCGGTGATGACATTGCATTGCTGAGTAACTCAGGGGATGAATTGCAACTTATGATTACGGAGTTAGACAAGGAGAGCAGAAAGGTGGGTCTTAAAAGTAATCTGCACAAAACGAAAGTAATGTACAACAACCTCGAAAGAGAGCCGCGCTTCGAGATAGGTAATAGTGCACATCAAGTAGTGAAAAAGACTATGTTTACTTAGGGCAGGTAATAACTTCAGAGCCGAACCACGAGATTAAAGTAACTAGAAGAATAAGAACAAGGTTGAGCACATTTGGCAAGCACTCTCAAATTATGACAGGTAGATTGCCACTATCCCTCAAGAGGAAGGTAAATAACAGCTGCATCTTGCCGGTACTTTGCTACAAACCAGAAACATGGAGACTTACAAAGAGGGTTCAGCTTGAACTGTGGACGACGCAGCGAGCAATGGAAAGAAAAATGGTAGGCGTAACCTTAAGAAACAAGAAGAGAGCAGACTGGATTAGGGAATGAACGGGGCTGAAGGATATCATAGTTGAAATCAAAAAAGAGGAAATAGACATGGGCCGGGTATGTAGCGCGTAGACAGGATAACCGCTGGTCATTAAGGGTAACCAACTGGATTCCCAAAGAAGGCAAGCGGGTTAGGGGGAGACAGAAGGTGGTGGGCAGATGAGATTAAGAAGTTTGCGGGTATAAATTGGCAGCTGCAAGCGCAGGACCGAGTTCACTGGCGGAACATGGGAGAGGCCTTTGTCCTGCAGTGGACGTAGTCAGGCTGAATATGACATGATGGTGATGATAATGATGACGATGGCGATGATGATGATGAATACCAAATTTGGTGTATGTAACGCCAGCGAAACGGCCGCGATTGCATCAAGAGCGTGGTATGGAGTCATGTTTTAGCATGACACACATGTCATGATTTTCATGTTAGGGTCTGTCGCTTGTGTTCACCATTCAATCATGCCATACCATACCAGTTTTGCAACATGCCATGGGAACGAAACTACCGCAAGATCTGCAGGATCATGAAATGTAAATCATAACATGCATGTCATGATTTTCATGTTATGGCTAGTGAAATATGTTCTTCATACAGTCATGTTACGCCCTACCAAGTTTGGTATCGATACCATCATTGAACCTGCCAGGAGCGCTAAAAGTCGTAGGTGGCTATAGATAGATAGATAGATAGATAGATAGATAGATAGATAGATAGATAGATAGATAGATAGATAGATAGATAGATAGATAGATAGATAGATAGATAGATAGATAGATAGATAGATAGATAGATAGATAGACAGACAGACAGACAGACAGACAGACAGACAGACAGATAGATAGATAGATAGATAGATAGATAGATAGATAGATAGATAGATAGATAGATAGATAGATAGATAGATAGATAGATAGATAGATAGATAGATAGATAGATAGATAGATAGATAGATAGATAGATAGATAGATAGATAGATAGATAGATAGATAGATAGATAGATAGATAGATAGATAGATAGATAGATACGCTCAAAGTCGCCGAAGTTCGCTGAGATATGCTTCGCATTTAATATGCTCATCATTGGACAGTAGCATTCACTTCATTTAAAACTTACATATCAGGTTCAACGCAAGGGCTGACGTTATGACGGACCAGGAGGTATACCCTTTACGCGCCAGTCCCCATGATATATTTCGTCATTTGGGTTACATTTAAACGCTGTTGAAAAGTACACACACAATAGACGCACAGCCCCGCCGCGGTGGTCTAGTGGCTATGGCACCCGACTGCTAGCCAGAAGGTGTTGGGATCGAATCGCGGCTGTGGCGGCTGCATTGTCAGTGGAGGCAAAAATGTTCGAGGTTCGTTATTAGATTGCGATGCCCGTTTAAGAGCCCCAGGTGGTCGAAATTTTCGGAGTCCTCCACTACGGCGCCTTTCATAGTCATATCGTGGTTTCGGGACAATAAAGCCCAGATATTGTCGTCATCATAAACGTGCATGTTTTAATAAGTATTGGAATCACGATAAAATGCATCAACAAAGATAAAAAAAACATTTGGTAAAGAATTACGACGCCACAGAAACCACAACGGCGCCTTCAAGAGATCTGGTTGACCATGACCACTGGATTCAAGGACTGTTCCTCCGTTTCCTTTTATAATTTATACTTTGAGCTGATTCGTATGCTTGGATAAACAGTGCGAACACGATGAAAACGTAATATATCGCTTTCAACATGCCCACCTATCAAACCTACTGAAAATTTTCGTGTGTGTTTTGATACCTCGAATAAATATGCCCATGAGCAGGCTTTCTGAATAAAAAGAATATTCCTAATAAGGCAAAAAATAACTTCGTCCGGGAAGGAAATGTTAAGAACCTTTTGTGCATCGCAGAATATTTACAAAAGGCTCTCAAAGCTTACACCAGCGATGATTCGGTGGTGCACTCGAAATTCAATTTATGAAATGGCGAAGTCATTCTCCAAGTTGAAGTGGTGTCAGAGGGCGAGGAAACCAATTGGAAGAAGACAGCTGCGTAATAAAAGGTTCATTTAGCCTGATGAAATTTTGCTGTGGACCAGTATCATCACGTACCTGAGCTTCCTAGCTTATTTTTACTAGATCATATATATAATCAATTTACCCACTAGTGTCGCTAATTCGCGACATGCCGAAAAACTCCGAGCAAGCTAGTCACGGAATGTATGGCGCCTTTAAAGCCGGCTGTCAAGAATACTCACGGGGAACGTAGCTTTCAGCGCAAAATATCTAGCGCCGTCTTGTTTATTGTCTATTCTAAGGTATTTTATGCTAGAATGATAGAACCAATTTATTTGTAGCTGATTTGTGTATATTTTGAGCGCGGCAGTACCTCTCCACTCGCAGCGCTAAGTTCATCACCTGGCACCCTATCCGTCCTTGTTTCACACCACCGTGTCGGCCCATACTGCCGCACCATTGCTGACCGCTTGACCGGCTCTACTACTCCTTCAAACGCCAGACTCCGTCGACAACTTAAACAATTTAAGCTTGTCGGTGGTGCTTTATACCACTACATTTACCAAATCTATGGCAACAAGTGAGTACCAGTCATCCCAAGTTCTCTGCTACGTGCAGTTCTGGAAGCCTTCCATGATCATCCAACCACCGCTTGTCTAGGCTATCACAAGATTTACGACAAAATACGAAGTCGTTGTTTTTGGCCTGGCCTCTCTTCAGCCGTCGCTAAGTACGTCGCCTCCTGTGTCCATTGTCAACGGCGAAAACGACCGACAACTGCTCCGACTGGCTTAATGCAACCTTTTCTTTGTCCTGCTTCGCCTTGTGAAGTCGTTGGAATTGACTTGTATGGCCCTCTTTCTATATCATCCAATGGGAATCGCTGGATTTTCATGGCCGTCGACCACCTTACCCGCTACGCTGAAACAGCTTCTATACCATCTGGGACTGCCACTGGGGTCGCAGATTTCTTTCTTCACCAAATCTTTTTGCGCCATGGAGCTCCCCGCATACTCCTGATCGATCCTGGCAAAGTCTTTTTTTTTTTTTCTTCTATTGTCGAGCAAGTTTTGCGTGCCTCGAACATTGGTCTCAAGACCACTTCTAGCTACCACCCGCAGACCAACGGATTGACTGAACGCTTTCATCGGACCCTATCGGACCTCATCGCCATGTACATTAACCCCAACCACACGAACTGAAATGCAATTCTACCCGGGACTCGCTTGCTGGATTTCGGGCCGACCGGTCGTGCGCTCGCGCGCTCCGCGCGCTTGCGATCTCCCGCGTCATAGTGGCTCTGGCCGACTGGGCTCGCCCTACGTCATCTCCTGCCGCCGACGACCTTCCACCTCCGACGACAGTGCAGCTCTGACTTACTGGACTTGTTCTACGCCATCCACCGACGCCGAAAGGAGCTCTCGCAGGTGCGCCCCGTCCTCGGACTCCAGTGACCGTGCTCCATCTTTCCTATCTCTTCTATCCCCTCGGTTTGTCCTCGCTCGCTGTGGCTTACCACCACACGCCTCTTCTTCTCTTCTCCTTTTTCGGCTTTCCCACATCTTTACTCCTTTCCTTTTTATCCCTCCTCTTCCCCATCCCTCGTGAGCTACTGTGGCGGTGTCGCTCATTGAAGCAGACAATAACGGGGCTCGCTTTTCTCTTCTTTTCTCTCTTTTAATAGCCACTCCGCAATTCTACCCTTCGTGGCATTCGCTTATAAAACGGCTGCTCAACGCACTACTGGCTTTTCTCCATTTTTTCTCGTCGCTCGCCGAGTTTCGCTCTGGATGTCTCTTTCCTTTCGTCCCCTGCACCCTCGACGGCCCCTTTTTCTCAAGAATTTTTATCTCGTCTCGCACACTGCCGTCACCTGGCCCGCGTTAACACCGGCCTCTCTCTCAAGACACTCAAAAATCTCGCTACGACTCGTCTCGCCGTGTTGTGAGCTTTTCCCCTGGTGACGAAGTTCTTCTATGGACTCCACTGCGCCTCCGCGGCTTATGCGACAAATTCATCAGTCGCTTCATTGGGCCGTACACGGTAGTCGAACAGACATCTCCTGTCAATTACCGCGTTTCTCCTCTTAGCACCAATTGTTCTCCTGATCTGAGGGGCGGTGACTAAAAATTCTCGTGGTTCGAAAAAATATATATACTTTATCATTATTTTCTTTCAAAACGGTGATATCCCCAGTGTAGTTCAATTAAACCTTTTGTTGCTTGAAAAACACATAATTGCGCCGCCCAGCCTTCTGCCGCTTAAGGTAGAATGGCCTATTTATCCCACCACTTCTTGCCACTTTTTTTTCCTGCTTTGCCGCTGTCAATTTTGTGAGCCCCTGTTCCTTGTTTCTCTCGCCGGCATACTTATACAAGGGATTCGTTGGCCCTGAAACCGAAGATTTCATTTAAGGCTAGTGCCCAAACCTGCACACCGGTAGAAATCTCTGCGTTTGATTGAAATAAATTTCGTTGTTTTCTTAGCTTCGCTACAGCAGGTACAACACTTTTCTTTACTAAATATCGCTTCATATGCGTTTTAAGGCAACCCGACCCTACTTCCGCTAGAAAGTGTTCCCCATTGAACAAGCAATAATAATGTAAACAACGACAACAACAACAACAACAACATAATAATAATAATAATAATAATAATAATAATAAACTGTTAGCTTTACTCCATGTGATTACGATTGACGCTGTAGTGGAGATCTACGTAAATTTTGATCACATTAAATTATTTATCGTGCACCTTATTCTAACTACATGGGCCTCAACCATTATCGCTTCTTTAGAAAATGCGAATGCCATGCAGGGACACGATTCAGCAATCACCCTTGGAACAAGTGGCCTCGACAGCGCCGCTTGTCGCCAATCGGGTCCTCGAAAACCACCTGTTCGTGTTTTTGTGCAAAAATATATTTCACGAGGATGACCTGGTTCAAAATTTTGTTTCCTTTCTAATCTGGTGTGATATAGTGATATATTGGTTAAAAGCTTACTGAGCCTCATACTAGTCGACAAAATGTTACTGCACTTGTGATTGCGCAGGAAAGTTGGTACGGGAGGTTTGGGAATTATTCGCCTTCCTTCTTTGTGTAGCAAGGGAGGCCGAGTTCTGCAGTAAAAAACAGAATTCGTGTTGGTTGATAGTATACTTTGTACCCACACATGGAATTTCTTATAATTTGAAACTGGCAGCTTTTACTGATTTTTTTGTCGGTACGACCTCATCAAATGGGAGGCCCACGGAATGACTTTCAGCTATCCCTTAGTAGAGTACCGAATACTCTAAATCATCATCCACTTTTATTCGTTAACCACACAAACCCAACATTTCATGTACTTTGTCCTGTGTCATTTGTGTGTGCTTATTGCTGTCCTTAATGTTCGAACACTACTTCCTATAAATTGTTCTGTACCACGATGGAATAAACAGAAGTAAAGATTACAACCGTATCTCGCTACCACGGCTGTAGCGTAGAAGGGGCGGTTTTATGCTCTCGCATAGTAGTGTACCAAGTACTCTAAATCAATAACCACTTACTCTAAACTCATGTTAGGGCCACGTGACGGCTATATGATAGCTTAGTAGAGTACGTCAATCTCTAAATCCAAAAGAACTTATTCTAAAAACAGACCATGGTTTTGGGCCTAAATTGACACTGGGGAAAGCCTATAGCTCTTTCATATTATTCTACCTTAAATTGTTGAACATATGTTCTAAACCACAACTCTTCGCTTATGTACGCCGTTTTTCCATCGGAACTGGGACAGCTTATAGCCCTCCCATTGTACTGTAACTCGTACTTCATATCGTCAAACATGTGCCCTAAACACTCTTTAACTCTTTGAGACGTGATGTGTTTATTGTTTAGTTTATTTTTGTCGGCTACAACATAAGAATAAATGTAAACTCTGCCCATAGCGGTCACCATCCCACCCAGGCAAAGTTTGCACATATGTTTAGAAAAACATTGGCAGATCCCACATACAGTGGGAATCAATGATATGCGAAGCACAAATGAGGAAGGTTGATATGCCACTTTCAAATCGCCACAACGTTACGAGGTGGAGGTAAATTACGCCGTACACGACTTCCGTGTCATGATTATCATGTTTGGATGTGTTGTTTACCTTCGTCATCTTTTCACGTCACGTGATATCAAATTTAGTATATGTGGAGCTAGCGAAATGGCCGCGAACACGCTATGAGCGTGGTATGTTGTCATGCATGTTCTTACATAAAACGCGTCTCATGATTATCATGTTTGCACCAGTCATATACCTTCGTCATCCATTGACGTCACGCAATAACAAATTTGGCATATGTGCCATGAGATGTGAATTATGACATTCTAGACATATATGTCATGATTATCATGTTATGACTAGTCAAATATGCTCTTAATATAGTCATGTTATTCCATGCCAAGTTTGAAATCGATACCATTATCCGAACAGCCAGTAGAGCTAAAATTCGTTGGCGGCTAGATGGATAGATACGCTAAATGTCGCCGAAGTTCGCTAAGAAATGCTTCGCATTAAAAAAGTACTTAACGGCTTCGACTTGATACTTCGTTCTCAACTATGGGTGAGCCATTCCTATATATTATGTCAAAGACGAAGTAGAATACATGGTACTCTACTATGGGAGAGCAAAAAGCCGTCCCGTGAGCCTCATATAAAACCTTTGTGAGAGCGAAACTATACACAACAATCAGGAAGAGACAGAGGACGACGAACGCAAATGCTTGTATTTAGAAGAAGTGTTCAACGATTTCGAGTACTTCGAAACGCTTGGGGGGGGTTTGAAAAAGGGGGTAACGATTTAGAGCACAAAGTACTCTACTATGGGAGAGCACAGAGCCGTCCCGTGCGCCACTTGATTAGCAGCGTTAAATTATTTGAGCTGACGGTTTCCTGTTGACCGACGGTTTTTAAAAGGACATCTCGCAGATATAACGTATTTCAGGCATATCACTTGCCCGTACAGGCTCATGTTCGTTTTGATGGTTTTATGTCGAAAAACGCTATTTCTCGACAAATTTCATAAAAGGTTTCGACTTCGAAGTAAAGCCGAACGTAACACTTTCACAAGAAACGACGTACTTTTAATTCGTAATATGCGTAATACCAGCACTATTAGCGAAGAAGTACTTTTAGTTTGAACAAAAATCGCCAATTATTGCTTCGTTGCACAGTGCTGAGGGTGGTGCGCGTAATTATTTTTGGAGTTGTAGCGCACTGAGCTTAGAATTGGGGGCCCAAGACACTGGGTGCCCAAGTTGCGTTGCGTAGGTTGCTCTCTCGTTCGCAGGATCAGAAGAGTTTCAGAACTGGCTCAAACGCAAGCTGCGTAGTAGGGTCAAACGCGCGGGGCGCATACTATGGCCAAATTAAAGATTACGCGAGACGCTGGCCATACGGCACCGTGGCTCACGCTGGGGCTGCATCGTCTTGCTGGCGACCCAAGACGCCTTATGGCCCCACGCTATTTTCCGATTTTCGGGCATTGCTTGGGTTAGCACGATCGGCCGCTAGGGGGCCACGGTGTGCGGACGCGCGTCGCATCGGCTCCGCAGATTTTCTATGGTTTTTCGGCGATTTCTGGTTGTTTGAAGTGCATCGGATTCGTGAAAGTACAGCGAACAGTGAACGTCGAATTTCAGCGGTGAGTGGCTGTTTTTCGGTTTTCTGCAAGCTGAAAACTTCGAGGCAGCGACCGTCGCGCCCGGCCAGACGCACCGCTGCATAGCGGCGTCTGCGTCGTGGTCGCGTCTCAAGCGTCGGCGGATGGACGCTCTTCAGGAAACACCGAGGTCTCCTCAGGAGCAGCCACTGGTTCACACAGATGAGGAGTCTGCTACAGAAACCACTCAAATGGACGTTCAGACCTGGTTACCGCAGGGTTCGTCCGAAGAAGTCGACAATGTGTCTGCAGGGGAACGCCACGATGGTGCCGCATGGACGGAGGATGGCTGGCACACGGTTTTGACACGCCGACAAAAGAAGAACCAGAAGAAAAACCAGAAAAACGCGTCAGAAGCTGTGGAGTGCAACGCCTCGTCAAGCAGCCCACCGAAGCAGGGAAGTCAGGTGAAGCGCCGACGTCGTACGAGAAGTCGCCGTCCGCTCCCGCCCCTGCCAAAGGACGACATAAAGATCATCCTTAGGCCTCACAAAGGCCTCGCCGTAAAAGACATACTCGGCTATGAACTTTCCACCGCTGTGATAGACGCTTGCCACCGACACTTCGACGGTGGTAGCTTCATGCTGCGCGTCCACCCGGGCTCGAATATTATCATCGTATCGACGCCCCACGAGCATGTAGCCAAAGAGCTGCGAGAGATCACGCATCTGAATATAAGGGGACGAGTGCACTCATTCAACTCGTATGTGGCGGATCCTGAGGACGTCCTACGAGGCATAGTCCATGGTATTCCGTCGGGGACTTCTCAAGCAGAACTCATGGCGAATCTCCGTGTGAGAACACAGGGGGTCAAGATTGAGCGGGCACGCATGCTCGGATCTACGAAGACCGCCATCATTACCTTCACGGGCAGCACACTGCCTAGGTGCGTCTATTTCATGGGAGCGGAAGCCATCTGTTATCCCCACAAGCCTACGAGGCAGGCTTGCAAGGTATGCCACTCCACAGGGCATCGAACTGACGTGTGCCCAACGCCCGACGCCAATGTATGCTCCACGTGTGGAACACGTGAACCCGCACAAGGACACGCGTGTACCCCTAAGTGCGTGATATGTGGTGAGGACCATATGACAGGTGACAAAATGTGCAAGAAGAAGCTTAAACACGTTCCGCCTAGGAGGTCCCGAGTGGATCAACCAAAACGGAGGCACCATCCACGCTGGTTCAGCTCCGAGCGGGACTCGTCAGTGGAATCACGCTCACGTTCAAGATCCAAGTCACGGGCTTCCTCAAAGGGTCGAGCCCAGTCTGCGTCCAGAAAACGACTCAACAAACAGCCGCATCAGCAGCAGCACCAACAGCAGCAACAGCAGCAGCAACAACAACAGCAGCAGCAGCAGCAACAGCAGCAACAGCAACAGCAACAGCAGCAGCAGCAACAGCAGCAGCATCAGCAGCAGAAGAAGAAAGCGCTGGTACAAATCTTGACGCCGCCCAAAGAGGGGACGGAGGCAGCCGCCTGCCAGCCAGCAAACACGGTGAGCTGGACGAGGATTGTGTCTCCATCTGCTCCCTTAATTGAGAATCCCGAATATCAGAAAATGGTTGCCGAGAATAAGCAGCTTGCTTTAGAAAACGAGAAACTTCGATGCCAGATTAAGGAGGAACGCCGGGAGTTCCACAAAATCATATCATCTTTAGAAACCAAACTTGAGGCCAGGCTTAACGCCTTAGAGGCGAACAACAACGCCACTCATGCTATCTCCAGGGCAACCGTAGCCCACTCTTTGGAGGGAGGAACGGCGAAAGTAGACATACCTCAGAGGTTTAGCGAGGAGGCCCACGTTAGCCAGTTACAGATGGGGGAACAGTTGCAGAGCTTGCGAAACTTAATGCGAGAACTCCAATCACAACAGCAACGAGCAGCGTCTGAACTCCGAGAGCAGATGATGCAGCAAATGCATCAAATGTTTTCGGAGTACAGGAAAGAGTTTGCAGCAGAAACGGAACAACAAAGACGATACGTTAATGACTCTGTTGTAGGCATTCAGCGTGCCATCAACAAGCGGGTCAGTGTTACCTCCGCGAGCAGTCCACTACCGAAGGACCGTCGAATCACGGAGAAAGCAGACACCCCCCAATAAAGGCAGTAGTCACCATGGCGCGAACTAATTCCACGCAAAACTCCGACCACCTAGAAATCTGGCAGTGGAATTGTCGCACGTTCCACAAACGAGCGGCGGCATTGCAGAATTACATCCATTCGGCACTAATCCCACCTGATGTAATATGCCTGCAAGAAGTTGGGAACCGTCCCGTCAAATTGCAGGGATATTACACATTATACGATCCAAAATACCCCCGCGTTGCAGCGCTGGTGAGTAACTTCATGACAGTTGCGCTAGACCATTACGATCAGACTGACATTAATCACCAAATTATCGATGTCTTCCCACAAAAACGAGGAAAAGTACGAACGAAAATTTTAAACATATACAGTCCTCCCAAAAACCGGAATGACGACTTCGGCCCACTCCTAAACGAGGCAGTTCGAGCCGTTGGCACCAGAGATCAATTAGTGGTGGTGGGCGACTTTAATGCTCCGAGCACCGCTTGGGGCTACGTCCGGGATTCACCCAAGGGAGTGTTATTAGAGAACACCACGTCTAAATTAGGTTTTACCCTTATCACTCTGCCAACAGCACCCACCAGGCTTGGTAATAGCATTAGCAGGGACACGTACCCTGATTTGACCTTCACCTTCAACATTAAAAATGCCACGTGGTCAAACCTCGATGAAAACCTTGGTAGTGACCATTATATTCTTAGCACCTCTATAGCATCACCAAAAGTTCGTCGTGTCGCTGGTGACGTTGTGATGACAGACTGGGTGACCTTTCGAAAGCGCCCTCTGCCGGAGCAAACGCCCTGTGATGTCAGTGGGTGGGTTGCTTTCATTCGAGAAACGCATGATGCCACCTCTAAGAAAATAGCGCGCACAGTTGAGGCGCCTGCGATAGACCGGCACCTATTGCACATGTGGGATAGTAGGCGACGCCTGATCAAGAGATGGAAAAAACAACGCCTCAACCGCTGCCTCTACAGGCGAATCGCTGCTCTGTCGGAGGAAGCGAATGAATACGCAACGAAACTTGCCACCGATGGTTGGGTGCAGTTTTGCGGTTCTCTCCGCGGTACACTAGGGACTAGCCAGACGTGGGCGATACTGAGGTCCATGCTGGAGCCGGACAAATCTAAGTCCTCCATGAACCGCATTCTTCAAAGAATAGTACACAGCTACCCCGGCACCGACGGAGAGTTGATCCAGGCGCTTAAAGACCGTTATATCGGTACTGATGTGGTTCCGCCATGTACATTAGAGTACATCGGCAGCGAGAATGCCACATTAGACGCCGCAATCACGAAAGAAGAGGTTTTCGCGGCAGCCCAGGCAGCCAATCGGAACTCTGCGCCGGGGTCGGATGGTATAACAAACGCTATGATAAGAAACCTCAGCACTGAGGTTCTTGAGCAGATAACGCAATTTCTTAACGACCACTGCTGGTCCCAAGGTCACGTTCCTCCGGAGTGGAAGGAAGCCAAAATAATAACTATACCAAAGCCCGGTAAAGCACCATCGCTCGGAGCCCTGCGGCCCATTTCGCTTACTTCGTGCATGGGCAAGCTCTACGAGCGAGTAGTACAGACACGGCTTCAAAATTACATTGAAAAAGAAAATCTGTTTCCCGCTACCATGATTGGTTTTCGCTCCGGACTCTCAACCCAGGATGCCTTCCTCCTTTTAAAAGAAGAGGTCATGAGTTGCGTACCCAGGGGAGGCGAACATTTGGTCTTGGCCCTCGACCTCAAAGGGGCCTTTGATAATGTTTCGCACGAGGCCATTCTCTCTGAACTCAACACAATCGGCTGCGGAAAGCGTACATTTAACTACATTAAATCCTTCCTCTCTGGGCGGACGGCAACTATTGGGATAGGCGACACGAGGTCGGTGCCGTTCTCGATGCCAAATAAAGGCACACCGCAAGGGGCAGTCATCTCCCCCTTGCTCTTTAACATAGCTATGCGCAGACTTGCTCACGAGCTCGAAGCAATCCCGCACCTTGGATATACATTGTATGCGGACGACATCACACTCTGGGCTACGAAGGGTTCACTGGCGCTGAAAGAGCAGACCCTCCAGGCTGCTGCGACAGCTGTGGCAGAGTTCGCAAGAAATAGTGGGCTGAGCTGTGCGCCTGAAAAATCTGAACTCATAAGAATACACAGTAAGTATTACAAAAGTAACGGTGCCATAAACTTACAGGTAGACGGCCATGCCATAGCCGAGGTTACTCAGGCCCGTATACTTGGCTTCTGGGTCCAAAGCAATGGCAAAGCCAGTCACACGATAACCACCTTAAAGACTACGGTTAAACAGATAGCTAGAATGATCCGTCGCATCACTTATCATAAAAAAGGCATGAAAGAAAAGGATACTCTCCGGCTTGTCCAGGCCTTAGTTTTGAGCAGAGTGACGTATGGCCTACCGTACCACTCACTCGACAGAAGTGAGGAGAGCCAGGTGGATGTGCTCATTAGAAGCGCTTTTAAGGCAGCACTTGGTCTACCCACCAGCACACCGACCGAGCGGCTCCTAGCTCTCGGTATACATAACACTTATGCTGAGCTCAGTGCCGCAGTCCTCATGTCTCAGAGGAATCGTCTAAGTGAAACTTCAGCAGGCAGGGCGATACTCACTAGAATAGGAATTTCGCCCCACCCACAGCACATTGATGAGGAGCTGGTCGACGTAGCCCAAGAGGTCCGCAGGCGAATCTCAATCGCACCGGTGCCCAAAAATATGCATCACGACTTTCACGCTGAGCGACGTACTGCGAGGGTAAACTGGCTTCGAAAGCAATTCGGCTCAGCTTCAAATGTCGCGTACGTCGATGCGGCCAGTTTCGATTGGCAGAGACACATAATTACTGTTGTCGACAACAACATGACGCTGCTAACGAGTGCCTCCGTACGCACGACCTCGGCTACAAAGGCGGAGACGATGGCCATAGCCTTAGCCTTAAGGTTTCAGGAGCGTAGAGGGGAGCCATCAGTTATTTTATCCGACTCCCAGGAAGCCTGCCGGCTCTTTTTAAGGGGCCGCCTTCCAGCAATGGGGCTGAGGTTGCTAGGATCCAAACTCACTCACCACCATCGCTTGATCTGGTGCCCGGGACACGCAGGTCTCGAAGGCAATGAAAGGGCGGACGCTCTAGCTCGTGCGTTTTGTAACCGAGCGGAGAATCCATCTCTTTCATTGACCATGCCAATTTTACCTAGGGAGATTCTAGCTCACCAGCGCTTCACGCGTCAAAAATGTGGAACACCTCACAGATCCCTTAATGGGGAAGAGGCCACTGACCTTAGAAAAATTCAAACGGATGTATTTCCGCACCTACTGAAGTTACACGCGATACATCCAACTCTTTACCCGGCTGTATGTCCGTGGTGCGGCGGAAGACCGACTCTCTACCACATATCGTGGGGGTGCGATCGTAAACCAAGTGACATAACCAATTTTCTCGGCGAACCTTTAACACCTAGTATGGAGCAGTGGGAGGCACACCTCGCTAGCTCGGACCCAGGAGTGCAGCTCGCACTACTGGATCAAGTCCGGCGGGCGGCTAAGGCCAGTGGAGCCCTGGACGTAGGGCCCCAACCATAAAGGCTCTAAAACGCCCCTCTCCCTTTCCCCTTCAATAAAGTTTTACTCTCTCACTCTTGGGTTAGCACGAACGCAATAGTCTGAGATTGGCTTAGGTTCTGCGCATGCGTCCTGGCGCGTCGCAATCTTCTTGGGCCGCCAGCTCCTTGGGACCCCAATTTTCAAACTATGTATTGAAGTCTAAGTGAAAGTGCGTCTAGCGTTGTTTGCGAAAACCCAGATGGAGGACTACTTCCAGTTTTGTGCACTGGTGCAGCCTATTAAATTGGCGGGACAGGAAAGTCTTAGAGTAGGTCACACATATTCACCACTTTCTGTCATATGCCTGACCAAATGTTTCAAATGAATATTTTCTTCTAAGATAAACGCAACATTATAAGACGTATTCCTTATTAGGCGTTACCTCAAAGCAAAAACTTCTTTGCTTACTCTGGCACAACTTTAGCAAACACTTCCTGATTCGGTAATAGAGAGTGATCATTGCAGCGACCGGAAATGTCTTGGGTGTACCAGACGTGCTGCTATCGAAATCTTTAAACCGACTGAAAAGGCGAATACAGACGCAATTTTGAAGTTTTGGGGGCGAAACTTCTTATGGTGTGGGTCATACAATTATAGTTGTATCTTCTATATTTATTTATTTACAGTTCCTTACAGAGCCCTCGAGGGGCATTGTGTAAGGGGGCGGTACAGATAATATGTTAGAAAAATATATATACATATATATTTACACATACATAGGCAAATATTGAATATAATAGGAAATGCAGTTCAACTTATGAACATGTAAGCAAGATACCAACTAGATAAGTGAATTACAGTATGTGAAGGGGAAATACAAAAAAAGTATTATGACAGTAACTACAACCTAGCAATAGTGCAAAAACATCGGCAACATTCCTTTAAACACTGATGATTACGAAGATGCGATAGAGCAGTTTTTGGTGCATGAGTATTTTTTAAGAGTATGATAGAACTTTGTGCGGTCTTGTTCTGGCGCAAGATCATCTGGCGAATCATTCCACAAACGAATACCTCGTGGAAGAGCCGACTGGTTGAAAGCGTTAGTATTGCCGTACATGCGTGATAAGCTAAAGGTGTTATGTGGTCTGCTCGAAGTTCGATGTGCTAGATCAAGGTGAACAGATGGCATCATGCTGGTGTGGATGAGTTTGTGAAATAGTGATAAAAGTGAGATTTCGCGGCGAATTTTCAGTGGCTCGAGTGCAAGAATATGTTTAATCTGTGTTACGCTAGACGGGTAGCTGTGATTACGCGCTATGAATCGACTAACTCTGTTCTGTATACATTCTAACTTATCTATGAGGTATTGTTGATATGGTGACCAAATGGAGAATGCGAACTGCAGTTGAGGACGGATTAGAGCAAGATAAGCACGTTTGCGCACATCGGAGGGAGCACTGTATATATTTCTGGGCAGAAAACCTAATGATCTTGATGTGTTGGCACAGATATAAGTGATATGTGTGGACCACGGAAGTGTAGAAGTTAAGTTTATGCCTAGGTATTTGTAATGATCAGTGCGTTCTACAATGCTATTATCAATTATGTATTGGCTATTAAAGTTATCACGTTTGTGACTAAAAGTGATTAGTTTGCATTTAGAAACATTAAGTGTTATCTGCCATGTTTTGCACCCCTCATTAATATGCTCGAGGTTTTTTTGAAGAGTTAGATAGTTGCCGCTTATAATTAGTTTTAGGAATTACTCACTAGATGGCACTGTGGGCATATGCCCTTGGAAGTAATATTACTAGATATAGTTAGTGGTTTTCATATAATGAGAAATTCACAACGTAATCACGGATTGTATGATGATGAGTGGGGCGAAGCGTCCATACATCCGTCCGTCTGATGCGTGCTCTAGTGTGATAGGAATAGATGGACGGACAGACCGACAGATGGACGAATGCATGGACAGACAGACGGACGGACAGACACACACACAGATGTGCGGATGGACGGACGGTGCCCCACTTATCATCATTCGCTCGGTGAATATCTGTGAATTCTTTAGATTGTAATTGCCACTTGAATGTTTGCCTACACTATGATTCAATAAACTATCTTTTGTTTCCACATATCGTTGAGATGGCTGAATATTCTCACATAGTGGAGTACACGGTACTCTACATCTTCAGCCTTTTTTTTTCGAAACACACACACATGCCAAGCGTTTTGGATACATAACCGACTGATTGGGGTAACTTTTAGGGGCAAAGCTCCTTAGCGTGTGGGTCTGTCCTTCCTCTGTTGTTGTCGTACGTAGCCACCGGTGGCCCATACCCGCTCTCTAGCGGGTAAGTGCCACATCGAGATGGGAGATGGCGGTACTTCACTAGATGGACGTACGGACGGACGCATGGACGGACGGACAGACAGATTAGCAGACGGACGGACGGATGGACTCACAAACAGACGGACACACCGATAAATGCACGGATGGACGTGCGGATGAACTGAAGTAAGAACGAACGAACGGGCGGAAGCACGGATGGGCTGATGGACGCTTCGCCCCACTGATCATCATTCACTCCGTGGATATGCTATGATTTTTCTTGTACTGCATAAGTAGACTAAAGTAAAACGTCAACCCTGTCACTCATGCGATTGCAATTGACTGTACAGTCGAGCCCGATGTGAATTGCAATACGCTGCCTGTGCTCAAAATGGTGCAAACACTGTTACGTGGCACCTACGTAGAAAGAATTGGTGATATAAACCCTTTCAAATAGCAGTTTTTTCTGAACCAATTTAACATTTATCCGTGTCATTGTTCGGTCTCGCAGTCACTTTAACCACAGCTAGCGTGTTACAACTCATATTCAGCGTGACTGTATGTAATCGACTAATGTTCAGTACATTATCATCAAACAAATGATGCAGCCCCGTAGGTTTAGAACACCTCCTCCCTTCCCCGAAGAAAACAAATTATATAAAGAACCTCACAGGGTTCTCTAATACTGATCCACTCACCCTAAAACAACTGAAATACGAATGATGATGATTATGATGATGATGATGATGATCTCACCACGTTCTTCCTACCCCAAACAGAAATCTTTCTGCGCCTAACGTGGTTTTGCACTGCAGGATCAGAGGCACCTCACCTGGTCTTGCTCTGCCCGCGTGAGTGGACCTCCTTTAAACAACTTGAAATGCATTGAAATCACCTTATCTTGGGATATCACGGGATGTGACATCACTGAAACATTATCATCATCATCATCATCGGCCTGACTACGTCCACTGCAGGACATAGGCCTCTCCCATGTTCCGCCAGTTAACCCGGTCCTGTGCTTGCTGCTGCCAATTTATACCCGCAAACTTCTTAATCTCATCTGCCCACCACCTTCTGTCTCCCCCTAACCCGCTTCCCTTCTCTGGGAATCCAGTCAGTTACCCTTAATGACCAGCGGTTATCCTGTCTACGCGCTACATGCCCTGCCCATGTCCATTTCTTCTTCTTGATTTCAGCTATGATATCCTTAACCCCCGTTTGTTCCCTAATCCACCCTGCTCTCTTCTTATCTCTTAAGGTTACACCTACCATTTTTCTTTCCATTGCTCGCTGCGTCATCCTCAATTTAAGCTGAACCCTCTTTGTAAGTCTCCAGGTTTCTGCTCCGTAGCTAAGTACCGGCAAGATACAGCTGTTATATACCTTCCTCTTGAGGGATAGTGGCAATCTACCTGTCATAATTTGAGAGTGCTTGCCGAATGTGCTCCACCCCATTCTTATTCTTCTAGTTACTTCAATCTCGTGGTTCGGCTCTGCGGTTATTACCTGCCCTAAGTAGACATAGTCTTTTACAACTTCAAGTGCACTATTAACTATCTCGAAGCGCTGCTCCTTGCCGAGGTTGTTGTACATTACTTTCGTTTTCTGCAGATTAATTTTAAGACCCACCTTTCTGCTCTCCTTGTCTAACCCCGTAATCATCAGTTGCAATTCGTCCCCCGAGTTACTCAGCAATGCAATGTCATCGACGAAGCGCAGGTTACTAAGGTATTCTCCATTGACTCTTATCCCTGACTGTTCCCATTCTAGGCTTCTGAAAACCTCCTGTAAGCACGCGGTAAATAGCATTGGGGAAATTATGTCCCCCTGCCTTACACCCTTCTTGATTGTTATTCTGTTGCTTTTTTTATGAAGCACTATGGTAGCAGTTGATCCCCTGTAGATTTCTTCCAGAATGTTTATGTATATATATATAAAACATTATAATGAATATATTTTAATGAAACATTATAATGATGTTCAATTTTGCCGATCTGTGACTTCGCAATTACGTCCCGTGTTGACAGCATGACGTGCGGATAATTTTTAATGCGGAGCATTTCTTCGTCGTGCCATGTTGCGGATCCGGCGCCGGCAGTGCCATCTACACCCCCACTGCGCATGCTCACGTCTTGTGCCAACTTTTGCTCCCCTGCCCCTCTTTCGCCTCGCAAGGCCGACGCAGGCAGCGACTGCTAGTAAAAAAATGGCAGCATATCCACGGAGTGAATGAGGGAGAGTGGGGCGAAGAATTCGTCCGTCCATTCGTTCTTGCTTCTGTCCGTCCATGCGTCCGTCAGTGTGACCGACCATGTGTCCATCAGCCCGTCCGTGCGTGCGTCTGTTCATGCGTCCGTCTCTGCGTTCGTCCATGCAGCCGCCCCTGCGTCCGTTCATGCGTCCATCCATGCATCTGTCTGTGTGTCCGTTCGTCCATCTATTCAACACTCCAAGTACCACCATCTCGCATCTTTTCATTATATATTCCCCATATAGAAGCACCGCCATCCAGCGGACATTCCAAGGACTGAACGAGAGGTGGCACACGCACACTTTCTTACGGCTTGCGCTTCGGGTACACTTCCCACCTTTAACCACCTCGAGTTCATGGTATATACTAGTTCACTGTATTCATGGTACTGCGGCCGAACGCTGACTAAACCTTTCCAAAACCAAGGAGGTTACGCCTAGCGAGTATGACGTAGCAAACTTTTTCAGTCAGATAGTGCTCAACGTACATGCCAATGGCTGCTAATGGGAAATGAGAGGCGGAGAATTCGGCTTTTACTTTCTTACGGCTTGCGCTTCGTATCTACTTCCCATTTTTAACCACATCGAGTTCATTCATGGTATATACAAGTTCATTGTATTCATGGCACTGTGGCTCAACGCTCGCTAAACCTTTCTAAAGCTAAGGAGGTTACAGCCAGCGAGAATAACGTAGCAACCCGTTCTTGTCAGATAGCGCTCAATGTACATGCCAATGGCTGCTAATGGTGATCGCAGCCTGCGCGTTAACTAAAAGCCGAATGCTTTTGTCTTTCATTCCCCATTAGCAGCCATTGACATGTACATTGAGCACTATTTTTTATTGTTCAACAACGCACAGAAAAAGTCTCTCACCGGTACCACCTTGGAGGTCAAAATGTTATACTTCTTACACACTACGGGGGACTAACGGGTGCCGCTCTAAGGAGCTTCGCTCCTAAAACATCTCCCCGAAGGGAACCCTGATGGAATGCGAAGCAGCGGGGTACGCATGGCGTTGACCCGGTAAAAACGGGCGTCGATGCGGGTGCTAGAAGAATAATTTAAAGCGAAACTCGTCGCAGCGTTTACTCGAGTAAACGTTTGTTTGAAACGCAAAGACACGGGAGGTGGGATCAGTTTTGTGTAAGTTTCATCGCAGATAAACAAGCCGAAGGAGTGTGTCCACTCAACGTGCGGTCGAGCGTTGCGGGTGGTGGATTGGGTGACGCGAGAGAAAAGTGTGTTGCGAGTGGGTGGAGGAGTGGAGGAGCCGGTAGCTGCGGCGAGCCTGCTGTGGGTGAGGGAGGGAGTGACGTCAAAGCGCGGCAGCGGTGTGACCTACTTGGCACCGCTTCAACATCTGCGGTGAAGTGAACGCGTTGCGGCACATTCGTATGAACACACGTGAGTCAAATCATTGCTTCGCATTCAAAAAACCGACTGCTCGCGCTGCACAACCGTTCACTGGTCGCCCCGTATACGTAGGCACTCGATCGCACGATCGGAATTCAGTCAAGGGCGTCTTTACTTGGTTTTCACTAGACTTGACTCTTTGGTTGACTCTAGTGAATGCAACGGAAGCAACATTACCTTCAACCAGCAGTGGGGCACAAGCCACTATCAGCGTTCCTCCACTCGTAGAAGGCGATGCATCTCCTACATTGAATAAACAATAATATATGGACGAAATAACATGTAAGCATTCCTAAACCATACCCGATTGCGCAACATTCATCCGATACCCCACCACTCTGGGACGCACATTTACTCGAGTTCCCCCCCGCGGGAAGATGCGGGCTGCTTTTCACGGCGTTTCTAATAGAGACCGAAACACGATTACTTAATATTGGCATGCATGATAAAATTATGTATCTTAGGTGTATGCATTGGGGATGATTTGATTTCGGGCCCTTAAATGACACTTAATTCATCATGTCTGCCTGGTTTGTCCACTTTTCATCCACCTTTTTTTTAAAGACCTAGGGTTAGGGCGCTCAAAATGCTAAAAACACGTCACAATAACCAGGACAGGCATTTAATTGAAACATTTTCAGCCGTATGCTCCACTAAGAATGGAGGGAATGAAAATGTTAAAATCTCTCCGGAAATGGTGATTCAATCGTATTCTACGGGCACGATATGTAATCATCTCTAGCATGTGCAGCTTGGATAATTTAATCTGCCCTTTTATCTTCCGATAGCAGGAAAGGCACCGTTCTGTAAAATGATTACCACTGCCCCTATTTGAAGTTTTATACAGCACTGTTACTAAAACAAGCAGTTGCACGAGATGCATTTTTTTTATTGTCTCATGGAGATCCTGCCTGACATGGGACGCTGTTCAATTTTCACGTTTTATGGGAGACGCGCCATAGACGCCACCGAAAGCTGCCGCGTTTCGCAAGCGCTCCGGCAAAACTCCTGCTTCTGACTGTTTACGTCATTCAATGGCAACTTGAACAAATGTGAAGCTTTCTACGGAATCGACCGCATCATCTGAAGTGATTCCAAGTGAGTGCTTTGCAGTTCGCATCCACGAAGATTGACTTTTTGGCAGCGTTGGACTACCTCGGTAGGCTTACCGGCTAGGCCTACCAGCTAGGCCTACCAACATGGTCATCTACGAAACAGAGGGAGAGGAGCTTCCCTCCGCCGAAGGTCTCGACTATGATGAAGGCAGCTGGCGTCAGATGTATGCCAGGGCCGCAAAGCCCGCTTCATCCCCGAAGAAATCAACGCCTGACATCAACACTTCGCAAGAAGAGTCACAGAAAGCTCTCCCATCGACTCGTCGCAGTGCCCCCAGACCCCCTCCACTTCCAGCGGACGACTACAAAATAGTTCTGCGAATACGTGGAGGCCTCAGCTGTGCTGACACTCCACTTCCGAAGCTCGTCCATTCCGTCCTAAAAGCGGCAGCGCTCACAAGCTCTCTACCTGACCAATGCCACATCAACTCTGTAAGCAACATTCTGCTCATAAGCACACCGAATTTGGCACGCACCGAAGCATACCACCGTATCAAATCCACCAAGATGGACGAGCGCAGCTTTGAAGTGGTCCCCCACATTACCGATCCATCGAATACCTGCCGAGGGGTCATCCGTAATATTCCCTTGGAACACACATCTGAAATCATCTTGTCAAGTCTATTGGACTATGACAGACTAGGCCTCATCCTGACCGGACGTCGCATGGGATCCACAACGTCCATCTTGGTCACCTTCAGAGGTACGCGCGTGCCTTTCTACCTAAGTTATTAGGGTGGCATCACCAGATGCGTACCCTATCGTCATAAGACGGAATCCTGTAATCTCTACCGCAGCTTGGCCACAGACCAGACGTATGCCCAGGCGTCCCTCAGCCTTTATGTTCAATGTGTGGCATTCTGAACCCACTCCTTGATCACGCATTTGAACCTAAGTGTGTGGTGTGCAACAGCGACCACCCCACCGGCTCGCCCCAGTGCCCACAGCTCTACAAGCCCAAACCAAAGCACGCACCCTCAACTTTCCAGCAAGATGCAGCTCCATTCCTCAACCCAAGCCCATTTTTCAAGAACGCCCCTAGAACACGCTTACCCAGTATTACAAGACAGCAAAGGCGAAAAAGTCGCCGCCGCAGCCGAAGCCGCAACGAAAGCATTCATCAAGACCCCAGCCTTCGGACTGGCCCTGGACACGAGGTGAGCTGGGCTGATGTAGCCTCCCCTGAAAGCTCCATTCAAAAGCAGCTCAAACTATTGCAGGATGAGATCGCTAAATTGAGGGCAGCAAATGCAAAACTACGCCTAGAGCTTCAGTCCTTCACACAGCCATCTACCTCTCCAAACCTCCCCGCCTCATCTTGCACCCCTACACCTATCTCACCAGCACCAGCTCCTCCCTCAACCACCCCTATAGCTATGCCCCCCGCTCAACCACCTGCGCAAAAACAAAGTCTCGACTCCCACATTATCATTCGATGAGGGAGTAGACCAAGTCGAAGCGAAACTAGAGAAGGTTGACAAAGAGAAAAAAAAAAGTAACCAAACTTGAGGAAAAACTAGACAATTTTATTACCTTCTCCACAGCTTCCTTGCAGAAGCTACATGAGTCCATGGCCTCGATACAACAAGCCATGTTACCGATGCAACAAACCCTAGGTACAGTCACGCAGTGGATCGACACGGTCCACGCTAACCATTTAGGGCTTGCCCAACCTAAGCCAAATCAACCTAGCGAAAATGGCTGCTCGTAACCGCACTGAACTTTGCGTACGGCAATGGAACCGCAGAGGGTTTCACCGAAAAAAGGCAAACCTCCTGCAGTACATCAAATCACAAACTACCCCTCCGCAATCATTGCGTTACAAGAAACAAATGGTGTAGTGCACCTGCCAGGTTAAAGAACGCATCAAAACCCGGCTGATACTAAACCAAACACTGCTGTCTTGACTCAGAAGTAGCTTACAGTTACCTATCCAAATTTGCTGACATCAACATTGAGCACGACTTTCTCCAAATACTACCTGATAAACTTAACTCACCATTCTTATACATTCTCAACGTACATAGTAGACCGCAAGAGCAAAGGCACCGCTTCGATTCCCTATTTGCCCGAGCTACATCCTCGGCAGGCAAACACATCCTCCTCATAGTGGGGGATTCTAACGCCTCCCACCCAGCGTGGGGTTACACCGCATCTACACCAAAAGGTAGAGCCTTCTGGTCCCATATTCAGGCACATCGTTTTACACTGCATAATGACCCGGAGTAGCCTACTCGTTTGGGGAATAGTGTGAACAAAGATACATCCCCCGATCTTACCCTCTCGCGCAATGCCCCCACAATGGTTCGGACTAACACCCAAACTAATCTTGGCAGTGATCATTCCATTATTAGTATTACTTTACAACTAAAATACATACCCATTGCACCTAAACCACTGATGCTCACAGAATGGGACAAATTTAGAGAGACCCGCAACAGCACCACTCTCTCACGTATTGCAGACCTTACCGAGTGGACTCAACAGCTTCAAAAATATGTTGAAATTCACACGAAAACACTACCCCCCGACACCCCGATAACTACTCTCGACTCCAAGCTTCTCCATATGTGGGAAGCAAAACAGCCACTTCTAAGACGGTGGCAACACCAGCACCACAACAGAAAACTCCACATTAGGATAGTGATGCTAGACAAACAAATCGAACGATACACGACTAAATTGGCTGCACAACAATGGGGTCAGCTTTGTGAAGCAATGCATGACCACCTCAGTAATAAACGAACGTGGCAACTTCTTAGACATCTGCTAGACCCCAGCACTTCTAGCGCACGACACTCTCACGTTATCACTAAACTGTTATACAAACACAGTGACCATTTAGGACAGCTCTTCGATAACCTTCGCACGCTGCAATTACCTCAATTACATAAGCATTCTATACCATCTTAGACAGGGAAACCTAATGAGTCATTAGATAGGCCGATAACGGAAGCGGAAGTTAGGCACGCCCTCGCAACACTCCGTACCACGTCGGCTTCAGGCCCCGACCGCGTTAACAACAAATTACTTAGGAATCTTGACCCTATTTCTATTAAAGCTTTGATTAGATACTTTAACAACTGTTTTGACACGGGCACCCTTCCACCTTCGTGGAAAGATGCCAGAGTCATATTTATACCTAAACCGAACAAAGCTCCCTTAGTAAAAAATCTGAGGCCCATTTCCTTAACATCGTGTCTCGGAAAGACTATGGAGCATGTTGTGCTTGCACACCTCCAGAGACACGTGGAGGATAATTGACTACTGCCCCCAGAAATGATTGGTTTTAGGACCTCATTTTCCGCGCAAGATGCGATGCTTCGCCTTCAACACGACATCTTAACTCCTAACCAGAACGAGGATACTCAGGCAATCCTTGGTCTGGACATACATGGAGCATTCAATAACGTAGCCCACTCAGCTATATATGCTGGCCTCAACTGCATTTCTTGTGGCGCTGAAATCTACTCTTACATCAAAAGCTTCCTCACAGACCGTACAGCTACATTAACGTTAGGACCAGAACATTCCTCACCCTATACACTAGGCAGCTTGGGAACACCTCAATGGTCAGTGCTTTCTCCAATCCTTTTTAACCTGGCTATGCTATCTATACCCAACGCTCTTCAACGTATCCCTGACTTGAACTTGTCCATCTATGCCGATGATATCACCTTATGGGTGAAAGGAGGCTCAGATGGACATATTCAAGACACCCTACAAACAGCTGTAGATATAATAGCAGCACTAACATCTCAGATGAATCTCTATTGTACCCCAACTAAATCAGAGTTACTCCTTCTACCAACTCATCGTCGGCGAAAGGAAAGCCTTGCACGTTCCAATGATCGAAGTTCACATAAATGGGTGCCTCATTCCTAGAGTATCACGCATTCGTCTGCTAGGTTTAAATTATCCAAACCAACCGACTTAATACGTACACACACGAAGCTTTATGCAATACTATTGAAAACACCCTAAGAATGATAGGAAGAATTGACGGGAAAAATGCAGGGCTCCGAGAGTCAGAGTTACTTCGTGTAATACAAGCTTTTGTGAAGAGTAAAATCACATATACCCTTTCTTACCTTTATCCTAAATTAGCGGAGGAGGAATCGGTCAACACCCTCCTCCACAGAGTTCACAAATACGCGCTAGGCATTGCAATCAATAGCTCTAACGCACTACTCCACCAGACAGGAGTCATAAATACCCTATGTGAAATCTGTGAAGCCCATTTAACAGCTCAATACGCAAGGCTCGCGGCCACTAGCGCAGGTCGCCACATTTTATCGTCTACCGGAATGAACTTCACCTCACTCACCAATACTAAATACAACATTCCCCAAAACATACACAAACAATTACTCATAACGCCCCTTCCTAAAAACCTGCATCCAACATATCATAATAATTAAGCGCCGAATCCAAAGAGCAAATGCTCTTCAGAAAAAATTGCATGGAGCCAATGACGTGCTCTTTGTCGATGCGGCAGAATACCCATCCTCCTCATCCTATGCCCTGTCTGCTGCCGACTAGAACGGCAAGGCACTCACAACGGCATCCATCACTGTCAACTCTTCGGAGGAGGCAGAGGAGGCTGCCATCGCTTAAGGTCTATCCATCCCCAATATCACTATGATTGTAAGTGACTCCAAAACTGCCATACGCAACTTCAGCGCAGGTCGCATCTCATCAACTGCCCTTTCAATTATTAAGAAACATTCTCCCACGCAAGACGTTGCTCTCATATGGACGCCCGCGCATGCGGGGTTGAGTGGCAATGAGGCGGCTTATACCTGTGCTCGAGGAATGACCGGCCGAGCGCAGGCCTCTGATGGCGCCTTAGACCACGCGGCCTTTTTTAGCGCGAGAGATCATCTTTTGACCTTCCACGATATAACAAATCACTACCACCTACAGCGCACTATATACCCCCCCCCCCCTTACATCTTGGAGCTTCGTGCTACCATGAAATACTATGGCGCCCGTTATAGACCCGTACGTTTCCTACCCCATCTTTTCGCCATCTTATAAACCCTGTGGTATACCCCCCCCCCCCCCCTTTGTGTATTTTCTGTCAACAAATAGCTAATCTAGACTATATCATGTGGGGGTGTACTCGAAACCCACCACTTAATTCTCTACACATGAATAGTAAGGAGCAGTGGGAGGCTGCTATGTGCAGCTCGGCGCCCGAGGTCCAGGACCAGATCTTGGGTTGGGCCAAGAGGGTAGCGGAGACTTACGCTGGGTAGGCCCCTCTGACACTCCACCACCGCACCTTTCCCTCTTGGGATGAATAAAGTTTTTCTCCTCCTCCTCGCGTTTTATGGTGACTCTCTCTCTAATAATTATTTTGCACAGGGCAGGACTGCAGTAGGCGGGCTGATGCAACGGCATCGAGCTATGTTCATGCATCGTGACGTATATGGAAGCGGTTCTTTTATGCGCGAATTGAGATAACGTGCTTTTTTTTCTGACAGTCGGTCACAACGTTGCGTCTACGAGTTGCTGCGATAGACAGCAAACTTAGTGTGTAGAAAAAAAATAACGCTATAGAACAAATCGACGTCACCGATGAAGCTCAGCGACGTTTTTCAGTGACGCCAGGTGTACGCCCTGTCATGCCACTTTGTAAACGCTCAAAAGTAGAGAAGGATTGGCCATTGTCCATTTGCAGCAATTTTCTGCATGTCCACATTCGCCATAAAGGGTCGAGAGTTTTTTTGGGGGGCTGAACACATTGTAGGCACTTTTACAATTCTTTTCAACGAGATACAAACAGAATATTACTTGTCCTAGCGGAGTTAAAAACCAGAACACCCCTGCACGCTACGCGTAACAATGAACTCTCGCAAGTACCATTTTCAAAAAAACGAATACTCTGATCAAAGCCTTCGATATACCCTTCCTGTATTGTTGCATAAGTTTTTTCAACAAGAAATTTATATAACCAACATAACAAAAAAAATCATCCATGCAACTGCTTTGCAACAAAATAACGGCGTCAAACGCTTTATTTCATGTCAATATTTTTATCTGTTTATGTTACTGGTGTAACACTGACGAATAACTTTACACGAAATGGGGCGAAATTTCACGAATTGTTTTGTCGTGTTTCAAAGCTATATTTGTATTTACTTCTTTGTTTCTTGATGTCTGTGGCAATTAGAGCAGCCTTGTTTAATTTATACATGCCTATGGTCTGCACTTCCTGTGATATTGAATATGATATATGTACATACATGTACGTATTATATCCCTCTCTGTCGTATGCCTTGTAAAGGGGAATCTAATCTCTGTCAAGTGGGACTTGTTGTTCAGGGCTTCCTCCATTTCCTATAGAAATAAACTGGAACTGAAATTTCTAGTCGCTCATCTCTGGAATCTGTGACACGCTTGCAGCGCGAAAGCAACGGCGCTTGTGTTGCAGCACTAGCACAGGGGTTTGCGATCTTTGGAACCGGAAGATTTGGGAACCAAAACTTATTTGTACACAACGAGATGAAGGGATGTGTTAGCTCGAGTGGCCACTATAACATCTGCTTGAAATCCGGTATCACCAATGGAAAACGGCGCCATGCTTGCGCCTCTGCGACTAGGTGGCGCTACTGGCGCTGCCTATTCACTTTCGAGTCAGCTTCGTGCCTTCCAAGCGAAAGGAAAGCCTTGCACGTAAACCAAGCACGCGATAACGACAGCTGGCTGCAGATCTAGGCACGACACTCACCCCTGCCAGGCGCAATGCGCTCTCTTAGCACAGCCCTCCGCAGCTGGCGTTGTGGGTGCACGCAAAGTTCAAACGCCGCCTCGCCGGACGCGTCGGCGTGCGTCTGCACTCCCCGTGTTGTGGCGGCAGCCAAGCCGATACCGCGGCGCGTCGGAAGCAAGCGCCGAGAAGGAAAAACAAAGCGCGGCACCCGGCGTTTACGAGGTCGCCCAGTCGTCTATCCGCGCAAACGAGCGGCGGGGAGCCGGGTCAAACTGTTCCCCGGCGGCCGCGCTGACGACTTCGAGAGTCTCGTCGGTTTGTTTCAATCGTACCGCCGGCGTGACGATGCCTCGGCTGCAGATCACGTGACCAACCCCGCCCCCTCACTTGCGTGCACGTGCAGCCTCGAGCGGCAGACCATTAGCGTCAGCGCCGCATGGATGAGCGTCAGCTGCGTAACAGGCTAAGAAGACCTCGGTAAGTTAGTTGGGTTCACCACGTGTGTGTTTTCGACGCAGCATACTTGGATGTACTGAACGGGACTCGATTGTAACCGATGGAAGTACAGTAGTGTGCCTGTGCGTTCGTCGATCGCAAAACGAGCATTTACTGCAGTCAACTGCCGCAGCGTTATGTTCGCGGCCTTGCATTGTCTTCATGTCACGCGCACCGACTGTCCGACTGCGTCTGCAGTGATGCTGGATCGAGCGCCGACAAAGGCTGCACTGCTAACAACGCTCTAAGGGTGCCCTGGCCGCTAGCAAAGAAACACCTACTAAAACAGCGAGCCTCTCATTTGGGTGAAAGAAATTTTTATGACATATCGCTTGCATCGCAGCGGCAATACCAGATATGAAGTGGGTCACAAAGGTCTTATTTGATCAGTCAACGAATGTGGAAGCATCGTGGGCATTGTTCGTCGATCAGTCCTTACTAATATAAAAATAGAAACACCTGAGCAAAGCTATTCATTTATCTTTCTCACAGTGAATGTATAATGCACTTACTTGATAGCACTTGTGTTTCTGGGGAACCTATACTATATTGAGCTTGTAACAAACGCTCCGAGCGTTTCAAAGCGCCGGAGTGCAATAAAGAACATCGTAGGAAACCACCAACGTGTTTGTTTAGGCGAGGCCCCCGGTGATAGCTAAAGAAATTATGTGCATATACAAAAATTCGATTGATTGATATGTGGGGTTTAACGTCCCAGAACCACCACATGATTATGGAGGCGCCGTAGGGCAGTGCTCCGGAAATTTGAACCACATGGGGTTCTTTAACGCCAACCAAATCTGAGCACACGGGCCTACAGCATTTTCACATCAATCGAAAATGCAGCCACCGCAGCCGGCATTCAATCCCGCGACCTGAGAGTTATATTAAAATTCGATGTAACGCTTTTCGAGTCAGTTACTCGAGGTGCCCTTGCACCTGGAATTCTGCGTAGTCATTGTCATGCGTGATAGGCATGCGTCAATACGCAGGCGAATAAAAAGAACAGAAAGAAGACAGAGCTTTTGAATAACGTAACAACGCATTGTATAAACGCTTATCGCCACTGCGCATGCGTCGCGCAGGTGACCGCAATGAATGCTCACTTACCGTACGTTATCCTAAAGCTCCCAAGTATTTAGACAATGAAATCCATTTTTTATAGCATGCTTCAACCAATCTAAGCGGGCGGGACTACCTGGATGAACGTTTCGCCGTTCTTATAAAAATAAACCAGGCGATTTATTTCGCGTTCTATCGCGTTACAGTTTTCTTTTTTTCTTTTTTCGGCATCCAAGAGAGGCGTGGAACCATTTGACAGATAAATCGCTGACACTCCGAGAAGGTACAGTAGAGTTGTTTTCGTTTAATGATTCGCATTGCACCGCATTTGCATTCTGTGATGACGCCTGTTCGGGTGCTTCAAATGAATTCTATTGAAATATTTGAAATAGCTATAGCGCTATTTTGTTTGCAAGGCGTGCTGTTAGGTTAGTTGCTTCATGGTTTCAGAAGCGTTTTCAACTGCGAACAAGACTGGGCAAAAACACGAACACATAAGCATGCACAAGCACAGTGTGTGTGTGTGTGTGTGTGTGTGTGTGTGTGTGTGTGTGTGTGTGTGTGTGTGTGTGTGTGTGTGTGTGTGTGTGTGTGTGTGTGTGTGTGTGTGTGTGTGTGTGTGTGTGTGTGTGTGTTTGAGTGTGTGTGTTTGAGTGTGTGTGTGTGTGTGTGTGTTTGTTTGAGTGTTGTTTTTCAGGCTGTCTTATTGGCGCAGCTTAGAACCTCATTTCGTTAACCAACACAATTAGACTGCTTACTGTTAGAGTAGGGCAGATAATTGAATCTGTAACACACACCCAGGCTTGAGGACTGGCCAGGAACCTAAATGTTCTTGCGCCTGCTTTTTCTTGTGATTAAGTACATGCCCAAGCCCGCGGATGAAGCTCACAGGAAGTTTAAAATGAAGCTATTAATACTCCACGTTGTTATAGTTGACAATAAAACTTTATTTTTTTTTTCATTCGGAAAACTGGCTTTGGCATAACATATGTAGTTAATACTATCGCGGGGGCCGCGTCAGACGTACACAGACATATAGAATTCGTTTATGTATGGTATAATTCATTTTCCCAAAACCATCAGTTTTTTTAATAATGTTGCTAATTGGACTCCATCGTGCTGATGCTGTAACAAGTTTTGGCTTTCTTTCTTTAACTTTAATATACAATACATCAGTGTGCGCGCTATTTCTCCTCTGCAGTTTTTTTACATTGCTTGACCACTCGCTGCTATCAGCGCACACTCGAACAATTTATCGCGTATGTTTACTGAACAAGCTGCAAGGGAATATTCGCATCAGTCGGGGCTCTGTCAGTTTGCTAACTTTTTCTGACTGGAGGTTGAAGTACTATAAGGAAAGCTGCCTCTTCGTAGCTGAATATAGCCAGGCTTATTTATCAGCGATGCAAGTCGGTCATGTAACTGCATGCGAGTGCTTGTCTCTCGTAGTTCGACGTTATCATTCAGTCACCTCGTTGTTTTCACGTCGAAACGCGTTTGCGTGTGTAGTTGTCAAACCTCATCGCCAGTTTTCAGCCCAGAATCTCTGCTCGCCTCACGCAAAAAACAACCGCGGCCAACTATGAACACAGCAAAAGGAAGGAAAAGAGAAATGGAAACCATCGTTACAGTGCAACTAACCAGGACACACGAGTAGGAACAGACGAGAACTGTTCTTGTCTTCTCTTTCTCGTGTGCCCTGTGTAGTTGCGCTCTCGTTATTGTTTCCATGGCAAAACACAAACTCGCCCAACGCTCAACTCTCGAAAAGAGGCAAGCGCTGTTCATTCGGGCGTTGGCAAGACTGTGAGCTTTCTAAATTGTGACAAAGCAGCAACGGTTTGACACCACCTGAGTGCTCAGATTTGGGTGCACGGGTGATTTGGGCCCGTGTGCTCAGATTTGGGTGCAGGTTAAAGAACCCCAGGTGGTCAATATTTCTGAAGCCCTTCACTACGGCGTCTTTCATAATCATACGGTGGTTTTGGGACGCTAAACCCCACATATCAATCAATCACCTGAGCACGCAGCCCATCGTTCGCAAGCTGTCAAGTTTCTGCCACATATTTCGACAAACCATTGCAAGCTGTTTACACCGGCATTCATCCAAACGTTCATTGTCAACATTGTCCCGGAATATTACGCGATTACCGCAAAGCTCTAGAAACAGCAGACGTTGATCAAAACAAGACAAGGTACTTTCCCAAATTATAGCAGCAGGTCAGTATTACACAGCTCGTAGATGGACTAATAGGGTGGTGGGGGGGGGGGGGGGGTATTGGTTAGAAGGAAGAGGAAAAAGGCACCTAATTTCTGTCTGCCTTCAGGCGACACGGCACAGTGCCTTATAGGGGTGGGGGGAAGGAAGGATACAAAGAATAGAAGGAAAATAGATGAAGAAATAGACAGGCAAGCGACGGAAAAAAGAAGGAGATAGGAAAGTGGGGATCCGGTTGGAGCAGTCCAAGGGCGGGGCGCGACAATGCGAGAGCTGCACGGCGTCAGGAGACCGCGGAGGGCGAACCAGTCGGCGGGAGCTACGCTGGCGTCGGAGATCGCGAGGGCACAACCATCCAGCTTGAAATCCTGCGAGCGAATCAGACTAATAGGGTGGCTCTACATGATCGAGAACTTCTTACTGGGACACAAACCAAAATACAGAGGTTTACTGTCCAATCGCGACCCTTTAGTTCGCGCGTTTCTTTCTACCACGTCATTTCTCGCACTCAAACTTTGTACGGCGCGGTGGTGTAAGGCTGTAGCGGTTGCTGCGGTCCTGGGTTTGATCTTAGCTGCGGCAGTCGTATTTCGATGGAGGCGAAATGGCAGAGTCCCGCCTACTGTGCGATGTGAGTGCACGTTAAACAACAACTGATGGTCTAAATTTTCGCAGCTATCCACTACGGCATGTCTCATAATCAATCTTTGTTTTGGCCCTTGATAATCCAGGTTCATTAATAATAATAATAATAATAATAATATTAATAATAATAATAATAATAATAATAATAATATTTATAAAATAATAAATGTTATTATTATTATTATTATTATTATTATTATTATTATTATTATTATTATTATTATTATTATTATTATTATTATTATTATTATTATTATTATTATTATTATTATTATTATTATTATTATTATTATTATTAACATTCCGGTACCAGTCTATGCTTGCGACGCGCCGCGGCGTTGTATAGGTCACAGTCCTCAACTGCTCACAGGCATGTGGCGAGATCGAATTCCGGTCGCAGACGCCGCGTTTTCTCTGGAGAGGAAAATGTTCGAGGCCCATGAACTTATACCTAGTGCACGTTAAAAAAAAAGAAAACCCAGCCAGTGTACCGGAATTTCAGGAGCCCAACACTACGGCGTCTCTCATAATCACATCGTGGTTTCGGGAGGCTTCACCCCAGCAGTAATTATTTTTATTAGTATACGTGTAGCTGAAATTTTCATGTCCCTTTCTCTTTTTTCTGTCACTTAGTTTCTGCCGTAAATGATTGCCAACTCGCCGAGCGCTCAGTTCTTCTAAGCCGAAAGACAAGTTAATCAAGAGGGCAAAGTGTAACGGGTGTGCGTACACATTTAGCATCACACTTGTCTACAGAGCCGTGGAGCGCATAGCTGCCGACACTGCTGTTGGCCGCTGCTTCTACTTCACGTCAGCTACAAGTTCCTGTTTATGCTTCAATGATTGCACGAGTGCCTACCAATAGGCATAAACATGTTAGGTGTGATTACGGCGTCGGTCTTCGCATATCTCTGCAGAAAACGGCAGCTGTAGCGGCTGGCTAGGCGCTGCAGACAAGTGTAATTCCGTCTGTATACAGCGGCGTTACGCTTCATCTCATAGACTCTCATAAGCGACGTGTTCGCTGCGCCGAATTACCGAGATGTCGTCGCTGCGGTTGGCTACATCTACGACGGAAGCCGGTTTTGCGCCGTCTTCGCGGTGACCGAAATAGCGCTGAGAAATAATAAAAAAAAGACTGAGTGAATAAAATCTAAAGACTCGACAGGGGGCTCATGTCTGCCTCGACAAGTGTCAACGCGAGTGGCTGGGTGAACCGACGGTGTGTAGCCAAGCTGCAACTCAAATTAGTAGGTCCTATGTCACTTTCTAAAGAAATCTTTTCGGTGTGAAGCTCCTTACGCCATTGGTTATATGTCTTCTGTCGTCGTAGCAGCCAGTTGCACTGCATCGCAGGTCAATAAAAAAGATGTCATAGCATATCCACGGAGTGAATGATGATTAGTGGGTGAAGCTTCTGTCAGTTCGCCCGTGCTTCTGTGCGTCCATCCGTACGTCTCGCCCCACTCGTCACCATTCACCTCGTGAATATGCTGCGATATTGTAATAAAACCATAAGAACACGTCAAAACATAAACGTGTGAATTCAATTAGCTATATTTTAGGTCGCTCTCTCAGGCACAACTTTGCGTCTCACTACATCTTTTTATTCTTTTTATTTTTTTTGCTCAAGCAACGCCTTTTATTTTTATCCACCGTAATCTAACATTACTTCGTATTATAATATATTATATTATATTATATAGCATAATATTGACTGGTGTTCTGGCGCACCGAAACCACGCCATTGTTGTGTTGGGCGCCGTAGTGGAGGGTCCCGCGAATTTCAATCATCTGGTGTCTTTCTTACCTGCACTGACATCGCCTACAGTACAAAGGCCTATGTCATTCCGCCTCCATCGATATGCGACCAACGTGGTCCGGAGCTCCGTGACCACTTATCCACCGTGGCGGACGGCGGCCGTGTTGTGGCAGTCACAGTGCCCGACTGTTGACCCCTGTGGTCGCGGGTTTGATCCCTACTACGTTGGTTACGTATCGACGGAGGCAGAATGCTTATAGGCATTTCTACTATACGCGATGTCAGTGCAGGTTAGAAGACACCAGATGCTCGAAGCTCGCGGAACCTTCCCCTACGGTGTGCTTCTTATTATCGTGTAGTTCTGGAACGTTAAACTCTAAATAATGTTTTATATGTTTTATCCCTGGTTGAGCATTTTGTATTGCACGTTTTAATGCAGGAAAACAAGCAAAGCACTTCGCTGAACAACGTTATGATCGAAGTCGAGTCACTTATACTGGCTTATAAGTACCAGCATTAAGAAGTGTAAGTTAAGAGAAACGCCACTGAGCAGATCTTCCACGTAGACTTCAGATCTGTTTAGTTTCCAGCTCGACGATAATAGCCAAGTTTTACGTTGTTACGTTGTCGAGATGATACCCACGGATGGTGTAGCGGGGGATCTAAGCAAGCTCTCGTTGCGTTTAGTCTGCATTAAGCAGCTGTTCGGATCCGTCTTAATGTGTTGCATGCTGCACACGTCCCGAACTGCACATGGTTTCTGCAAGCGCAGTCGATTCGGTCACATGGCAAAGACATTACTGCACTAAGGCTCATCATGATCATCGCCAACATTATATTCATCAACCTGATTGCGCCCACTGCTAGGCAAAGGCCTCTCCCATTTTCCGCCAATCAACCCTGTCCTGTGCTTTCTGTGGCCTCATTACATCTGAAAACTTCTTAATCTCATCCGCCCACCCAAATTTCCGTCTCTCCCTGACGCGTTCATCGTCTCTTGGAATCCAATCAGTTACCCTAATCACCGGCGGTTATCCTGCCTACGCGCTACGTGTCCGGACCATTTCCAGTTCTTCTTGATTTCAACCATGACATCATTTACCCCGTTTGTTTCTTGACCGACTCCGCTATCTTGCTATATTCTAAATTTGCACCTGTCATGCTCCCAGTAATCTCCAAAAATAAACCGTTACACTTACTCTTATGCTGATGTCAGACGGCGCTTTACTAATCGCGAGTAAGCCCGCCTGCGGAATCAAAACAACTATAGGCCCCCTTCTAAAGCTTGGGTGAATGGAGCAATCATGATCAGGAAATTCGATCCGGATCGTGTTCGATCGTGATTGAAAGTGACCATGCGACACGATTGTTTGAAAGAGATAACGTACTTCGTGTTATTTCGGTTCCTACTGTTGTCTTTTTTTTTATTGCAACATAGACTTGCCTTTAAGCCCTAATATTTTTTTGCGTGTATGTGTATTAAATGTGCGCCGTTTCGCCGATGTGGTGTATGAAGTGAAGTAGTGTCTTGTGGCATATGTTGCCTTTATCCAGCGGTTCTAACTGGTTGTGTCGCTGTAGCGAAAGCTGGCTTGAAGGAGGTGACCGGAGTCTTCCGTTATCTGGGCTACCCAAAATGCGGTTGCGGCCGTCTACACAAACAATGCGTGCGAAAGATAAGATTAGCAAACACTCGGTAGGGTGATAACTTAGCAGGAAGTGCTTGACGAAAATTGAGTAAGGAAAGCTTGTCAGTATAGTCGACCGGACACAATAGGTGATACCCATCATGAGAGCCACAGTACGTTGGCGGTATGGAAGACTACCCAGGAATTACCTTCTGAACTGACAAGCACCATGCGAGTGTGAGAACAAATATTTCTTAACGGCGCAACTGCCATTGGGAGAGATGGCTAACGTATACAACAAATCATAGTTCTGTGCATAATAACCGGGATTTAATTGAATGCGGCCAAAAAAAATGATGCAACACTCGTCCAGGCCAGCTCCAACGCAGACTTGTGGGACAGTGCAGCCTTTATACCTGAGAAATACTTCAGTTTTGTAGTTTTTATCTCAGAGAATTGTAAGCAGCGTAAATGGTAAGCAGTCTTAGTAAGGTTTCCCCTTAATACTATATACTAACGGTAGACTTAGCGCAACACACGAAGACGAGAGAAAGTCTACTCAAACACTGCGCAAACTATCAACTGATTTTATTCGAAAAGCCCACACATATATAGACGTGAACAGAGTCGCTATTCACACGAGCAAACAAGAATTTGATTAGTGGTATGCGCTCAAATAATTTATATCAGTGGCATGCAATGTGATAAAGGGATGTCTCGTCAGATCTGTTAATAAAAAACGCTTCCTCTATTCCCCACGCTACCTTCTCTTTTGATCTTAAGTGCACCTTAGCTTCTGATAGCAAGATAGCTACTGATAGTTTTTATCAGGCGTTTTAGCAGGCGTTATATTAAACGTGCAGTGGTGAGTCAGACAGTTGGATCTTGCTCCTTGGGTGCGCGGGTGATCTTGGGTGCGTGACCATAAAGTACATCAGCCGAGAAAGCCACACGAGCCCTCCTACAATTCTTGATGGCAACATCACTGTGCGACCGTCTGTGAAACCTGCACCATGTGTGCGGTGTGTGTGTCATGTGCAATATGTTCCTCTCTCCCCCGTGTATGGTAGCAAAGTGGACTTGGTTTAGTTAACCTCACTACCTCTTTGATATTTTCTCTCTCTTAATCTTGCTCCTAAAGTAGTTAGGATGTGCTATTTCAGATCGACTTCAAATTCAACCAGTGCAAGTATGTGATACGAAAGTTCGAACTAGTCTTCCTGCGTTCTGTTGCTATTCCTGTTCCTTACAGTATAGCAGGATTATAATGTGTACGCTTCTTTGTAGCCTTCTTTTCGAAGTAGAAAGATACAAGAACTCAGAAGGACGTGGATTCGATCAGTCACACTGACCGCGTTTGAGATGAAAGTGAGGACTACGTTTCGCTTAGATTTAGATCCACCTCACAGGAACGTGGGCATAAAAATGGGAAGGCGAGATAATGAGAGAGATAGGCTTGTGCGAAGACACACGCAACATCCACGAAATATCAAAGGTGAATATGGCCTATTAAACGCAATACTAAAGCGCATGCCCCTTGGCTGAGGGAAACGCGCAGCACCTCGCTATGCTAACGTCAACGCGGTGTCAACGTTATAAGCAAGCCTACGTCTGAGAGCTCTCGTCATTAACCGCTTGAATTGGAGTTGACCAAAATTACTACGGGAGGGTATAAGATGGTTTGCAGAAGGTGACTTGCTGGTCATGGCACAAAAAAACATTTGGCACATGCCACGTACCAAGGAAATCGATGTTACGCGAAGCATGCGCAAGGAATACGACTCTGGTATAATTTGTTTATTGAGCTAAACGTTACGAAATTACAATAAAAATGTGTACAAACGTTGTACCTGCACACAGACATATGTTGATCAGCCGCATATATGATTTATATAAAGAGTTGTTTACAGTTGGGTAACGGTGTCAACAGCAACGTGGGCATCACCTACACCGGGAGCTGTGCTGATATCTAGAGCTTGTGTCTGCGAGGATGAGAGCCCTGGCTAGCTGCTCTAGGTAGACCAACTTCAGTGTATGGCCCTCACCTGCAGTTGACGCTAGCAATATACGTGACACCTGTGTGATGGAGAGAAGAACTTGAGTATGTTCTACCTGAATTCGTTGCAGCCATCTTTTCAACATTAACGTAATGAATCATCTCTGCCCAGGAACGCTGGTGACGGTACAGGAATGAGGTCCCTTCAGATGAGCTCCGGCTACACTGAGGACTTCCGGTTTGGCTCCATGGTCAGCCGGAAGTACTGTTGCGCTTCCGGACTTGCCGTTGCCGTACTAGGCGTCATCTTCGGTGTCTTGCTGGGGCACTTCGCCATGCGGGGCGGCGGCAGTTCCAAGTCTGACCAACTCGGGCTGCCGGAGGCAGACGCTGTAGGTCAGATTAGGAGTGTGCTTGATGACGTCACCACGTTTCTCAACAAGTACGACTATGAGACGACGCTGCGGTGAGTATACCTAGTTCAATTCGCAAATATATACCCGCCGCCTTCTCTCTTAAATCACCCGTGAGGTGACTGCATTTTTCATGGAGCCGAAAACGCTCGAGGCCCACGCACTTACATTGAGGTGCAAGTTAAAGAACCGAAAGTGGTCTTAATATCCCAAGCCCTTTACTGCGTTGTATCTCATATTCATAGCGGAGTTTCGGGATGTAAAACTCTAGCAGTTATTATAGAAATCTCTAAATTACCGGTACGTAGCGGAACAACAAAAATAAGACTAAATGACAGAGAGATTGGAGCTGCTAAATATGTGAAGAAAAAATTGGCCTCGTATCTGCATATTACACGGCAAATGTCATTGAAAGACAATAGTCTTGCGTCTGGAGACAGTGAACAAAACGTCTATTTGATGTTCAGCGCAAGAAAATCGGTGAATGGTATTCTGGAGGCGCTGCGTTAGAGTGTCTCGAGCGTGCAGCGGAGGAGAACGAGTGCATCAAGTCACGTCACACGTGAAACATGAGCGCTATCTGGCAGTTATTTTGGAAAACGAAGCGCACTGCGTGCGCGCCCGTCTTGGAGGCGATAAGGTTTAGAACGCAAGGCGACGGGTAGGTGCACCATGTCGCCTTGGCAAAGCGTTGGAAACACTTGGCTATTCGTGCAAGCGTTGCATGGTCAGCACACCGTGATAAACGCTATGGTCCGCAGAATTATTGTGTATGTCTTTTCTAGTAAAAGACACACATACAGAACATTGACGTGTTGTTATGGTGCCTCAGATATGCCCAATAATTGCTTTTTAATTAACAACCACACAAGTATGAACGCTGAATCTTGAGCAATATTAGTGGGCACTGGGAAGGGATACAGACAGACAGACAGACAGACAGACAGACAGACAGACAGACGGACGGACGGACGGACGGACGGACGAACGGGCGGGCGGGCGGGCGGGCGGGCGGGCGGGCGGGCGGGCGGACGGGCGGGCGGGCGGACGGGCGGGCGGATGGGCGGGCGGGCGGGCGGGCGGGCGGGCAGGCAGGCAGGCAGGCAGGCAGGCAGGCAGGCAGGCAGGAAGGCAGGCAGGAAGGCAGGCAGGAAGGCAGGCAGACCAAAATTTTTGCCTCGAAAACTAAAGACAGCAACAAGGTGGCACCATATGGGCAACTGTTTTGACACGACCTACAGCTTCTGATTAGGCTATTTTTTTACAATTCTTAGCAAAAAAAGTGTGCATTGTCGTTCGAGTACTCTTTCTTCATTAGATAACAAACATATCAGGTTATATTGTATCATGCACGAAGTTCGTGGGTTCGAATCCCGGTTGCGGCGGCTGCATTTTCGATGGAGATGGAAATGTAGGCTTGTGTGCTCTGATTTGGGTGCACGTTTACAAACCCCAGATAGTCGAAATTTTCGAAGCCCTCCATTACGGCGTTTCTCATAATGAAATCGTGGTTTCGGGACGTTAAACCGCACAAATCAATTAATTATATTGTATCATGTACTAGATAAAGGAGACATGCGTTCTCCAGTACTGGGGTTATTCTTGGGGGGGAGGGGGAAAGCGTCTTGACACCCTTTGTGTTTTTCAGAGTGGAGAGGACACCTTTTGGAAGTGCCCCCCCCCCTTCAAATTATCATATATTTGCATTGTTTGACTATTACGTAGAACGAGTTCAATTTCTTAAATATTGCTCATATCACTGTGTGTGCCTGGGCTACCTCTCAGTTGTGTGAGAGCATTTAAATAGAATGGCAACTGTCTCTCAACAGCTTCCCCTGAGGACTCAATAGAATAATGTAATAACGCTAGCTGGGAACCCATGTTCGTTTTTAAATTCGATTATGAGCACGATTTCAATTTTTACATAAGTGAAGGCCACATTTCCAAAAAACAAATGGTCGCCTTGGCAAGATGTCTGTCTCCCTGTGTTATTTTTTCTATTGTAGGTAATCGCATTCTAGTGTTGCTATTACTATAGAATACACGTCACCTATACCTACTCTATGGTACAATATAACTGAATATTGTGTTACATAGTAGATAACAACGTTTCCGCAAGACGGACATGGAGAATCGCTGTAGTATAACACACGCTTCTTACGCGTTACCACGCCCTTTCCCCTGAACTTGAGCCCCTGTGGATTCACTTGGCACAAATTGCTGTGCGCATCTGGGGCCTGCTGTTTCTCAAATATCTATTGGGGTAATAATTCATCAAGCTGGATACATTCAAGCTTGCTCAGTTATTTCTCCTGGCATTTACAGTTATTTTATCTATTTGTCAGTCAACTTAATGATTTCGACATTTTGCGTGTTCGTTTCAGAAAATAAGCTGCATAAGAGGCAGCTGTGGGAGGCAGCGAGTAGCCTCTCAGATGAAGGAGTTAAAAACTAATTTTCGGTGTGCTCGAGGTTCTAAGGTCCTCTTTATGTGGAGAGCACTTTAAGGGCACTGAACTGCCCCGTCTGTTGTATGCAGCGGTCGCTTGGTGCAACGCTGGCAAAACGTATCAAATTTGAAAAAGCGGGAAGCACGCGAAAAATAGTAAGAGGGAGGAAAGGAAGAAATAGGGAGATAAACAAAAATAAATTGAAATAAACAGAAGAAAACAGTGCAAAGCACTTGAAACGAAAAAAAGGAAGAAAGAGTAGAGATTAGGAAAGAGAGGAAACCAAAGAGAAACAACAAAGGCAGCCTGGTTCCACACTTCGCTCAGTTTTGGCACCAATAGGCTAAAGCTGCCTTTTGTTTTTCATTCTTCTTTTTGGGGGGGGGGGGGGTTGAGGGGAGTGCCGTTTTAGTGTCCGACATCATTCTCGTGTCATGCCTGACTTTCGCACACAAGGTATTAGCGAAAACGACGATCTTTACTCGCAGGACGTTCGTCGAAATGCCAAAGCTGGGCGGCACAGCGGGCGAGAGAACCTCGGCGGAGTACGTGGCGAAGATGTGGGAAACGCAAGGCCTCGAGGACGTCCACTTGACTCCTTTCAAGGCGTACTTCTCACACCCGGATCCCGACCGTCAGAGTCAGGTATCAGCATCCTGCCGTCTACGCGGGCGTTCGAAGGGGTCAACAAACCTTTGAGGAACGTTCAATAAGCGCGGGCGTAGCTAATGCGACACGCACACGCGACGAGTGTCTTTCTTGCTCGTTAAGTCATGGCTCGGGGCGCCCCGGTAACCGGTTACGCCAGCTGCCAAGGCGGTACAGGGAAGTCACAAGGACCGGCTCTGAGATTTAGCAATGAAAGGTCCCTTATCGAACTTGGCCATTCATTTTTAAGCGCACTAGTATAATGTCTGTGGTTTTTCATGCCAAAACCATGATGGCACTATGGGACATGTCCTAGTGAAGGGCTCCGAAATTTTGAGCACCTGGGGTCCTTTATCGCGCACATAAATCGTATACTTCGCGGAAGAGAACAAAGATGACAGGCACGCAGGGACGGGCACAAACTTTCAGCTAAAGGTTTATTTTTCCTACGCCACGTATGCATGTCTGAAACATGAAAAGAACAGTTAGCTGTTAGGAAACGAGAAAAACGAAGGATTTGTACACATGTCCTGATGCGCGAGGCTGAGTCTATTCATCAACTTTGTGCACAGTGTGTACGAATTTGTGTTTCTTCTCGTTCTTGGAACTCTGCAAAAGCCGCAGTATACGTGATTTTGATTCCGAAGCATTTCTTAGCGAGCTTCGGCGACGTTAAGCGTATCTATCTATCTATCTATCTATCTATCTATCTATCTATCTATCTATCTATCTATCTATCTATCTATCTATCTATCTATCTATCTATCTATATCTATCTATCTATCTATCTATCTATCATCTGTCTATCTATCTATCTATCTATCTATCTATCTATCTATCTATCTATCTATCTATCTATCTATCTATCTATCTATCTATCTATCTATCTATCTATCTATCTATCTATCTATCTATCTATCTATCTATCTATCTATGACTTTTAGCTCTCCTGGCTATTTCGGTAATAGTATCGATACCAAACTTGGTATGGCATAACATGACTGTATGATGAGCATAAGTAACTAGCCATAACATTGAAATCATGACATGTATGTCATTAATATCATGATTTACATTTTATGGTCTTGATGCTCTTGCGAGGGTTTACTTCGCATGACATGTTGCGAAGCTGCTATGGTATCACATGACTGCTTGGCAAAAACAAGTGACAGACCATAACATAAAAATAATGACATGCGTGTCATGCAACATGACTACATGTCGCACTCACGATGCTCTCGTGGCCGTTTTGCCAGCTTCGCACATACCAAATATGGTATTATGGGATGGGACGTGAATAGATGACGGAGGTATGCGACGCGTGCAAACGTGATAATCATGAGGTGCGCGTCATGTAACAACTTGCTACATGCCACGCTCGTGACGCGCTCACGGCCGTTTTGCTAGCTTCACATGTACCAAATTCAGTATTACGTTACGCGAACGAAAGACATAAGTACACGACATGCCCAAACATGATCATGCGTGTCATATAACATTACTACATGCAAGACTCATGATGTGCTTGCGACCGTTTCACTAGCTTCACATATGCCAAATTTGGTATTACGTCATTTGAGTCGATGAGGAAGGTCATCCACTCACAACATGAGAACATTTGAGTCGATGACGAAGGTCATCCACTCACAACATGAGAAGGTCATCCACTCACAACATGACTGGTGCAAACATGATAATCATGAGTTGCGTGCCATGTAAGAACATGAATGCATGCCACACTCATGGCGCCAATACACTTTGACGTGACCCAGCACAGGTGCACGCCGGCGTTCGTTTCGTCGTGCACGCCGGCAATGCCACATCCGGCGCCGATCTGCCTGCCATATGCTCGCAGGCGCGCGCTGCGCTGCGTTGCTTTGACGCATGCGTGTTGGAGCACGCCCAGCGTTTCTTCATTACGAAGACAGGCAGACGCAGTGCTGTCTGAGTAACGTTATGGTGCGAAATGCAGCATTTCGCATTTTGCGCCGGATGCCACCGGGCCGCGCCAGCGAACGCTGGTCGCAGACCGTAGATCTGGCGTCAGACCATAGACAGCTTGTGTTTTGCTTGCGCAGCGTCGCTATACGCAGCGTGTGCTTGCGTCAACATTACATCGGAGTATATCGGGCCCTTCATGATGAGCCCGCGGCTGTTTTGCTAGGTCTACATAGTTCTCATGGTTCGCTAGGTTCCAATGACTGAGTCTGATGTCAATGTGTTAGCTTGAACAGTTTCCGAAAAAGAAAGTTTTCGTTAGTCAATGCCTTGTAACTTTAATGGGTTTTGTACCCTTTGCACTAGCTTGTGGCTTTCGGAAAGTTACCTCTATCTCAACTCAAACGCAAAAACTTGCAAAGAACCGATGTCGGCTTGCCCTTTTGCAAGATTTCTTTTTCCCGAGTTCTGTGTAGCCTAATTGATTTCCCAGTCATTTATGTTCTTTCAGATATCCATCATTGACAGCCAAGGCAAAGTCGTGTACTCTGCCACAAGACAGAAGACTGGCTCCGTAGAGCCCTACCTGGCGTACTCTGCCGGCACTGGAAATACGCCTGTTGTGGTAAGCATGGACAGATTCTAATTATGGTCACTTGTTGTAATTAAAACATCATTTATTAACCATATCATTATGAAGTATATCCTTGTATCCTACCCAAAACATTTCTTGAAGTTCCTGCTGTAGGAAAACCTCCGTAAGGTAGAGGCCCGGTCGTTGGCAGTTTTGTCACCTTCTAGGTAATGCGCAGGAGATGCATGAACCGCTTATATATAAACGGCTTAGGTAACCGTTTTCCAAAGGATGGCGTTTACATAGTAAAACTGGGAAAAAAAAGATTACTTGTCCAAGCACATCTGTGAGCATTGTCGTTTTCTAAACACATCAGAGTTAGCTATAACTGTATTGTTTGTTTGTTTGTTTGTTTCGTATTTTTTATTGTTTTGGGTAGTACCTAGTGTAAGAACTCTTCAACAAGCTCGTCGGGTCCCTGAAAAAGTAAAATCTTTTGTATGTCACTCAATACTGCAATAAACTTTAAACTTCGAAAAAAATTATCCTGTTTTCGCACCAAGGTTACGATATGATGTTTATTTGCTCAGCACGGCTACGATATGATGTTAAGAAACGAAGTAATTAGAAATGCCATTTTGATGTAGGACCACCAAGGTTCATTGCAGGTTTAGAAAAAGTATTTAACGATTTTGAGTACTTCGTACTCAACTATGGGGGAGCAGCAGTTAGCTGTCCCGATTGCCTCAGGGAAAACAGACAAACATGCACGCAAATCGAAAGAGAAATGCTCTATTGCAATTGACGCCCATACAAATGCGGCTGGTAATCAAACTCGTCTCCTCGAGCGTTACACTTCAGCGCCTAAGTTTCGACCAATTATCACTTAAATTCAGCTGTATTTAATGTTGCACGAATAACACCAGTAGGGACACTGTTGTTCTGCGTCCTCTATGTATTCACAGTGTGTCAAAAGTACTGAAGTACGATAATGGCCTCTCATTTCTACACTCCCAGTAACCTGGAGATTTTTTTTTTCGACACAGGTGGTCGTTTCGTCTTTGGTCTAGCCACAGTTCTGCCATTTTAATACAGCTGTAGTGAAGTATTACATTCTTTTAAGATTTGATTCTTTCGCACAGACGGAAGTTGTTTACGCCAATTACGGACGACCGGACGACTTCGCCTACCTGCACAAGGCCGGCATCAACGTCACCGGAAAAATCGTTGTGATCCGGTTCGGTCGCGTGTTTCGCGGCAACAAGGTAAGTACACGACCAACGCCGTCGATCACTTTTGCGTGTCATGTGCACTGTAATAGAGAGAAAGAGGAAAAATTTAGGCAGATCTCATGTACCTGGGAATCGACGTTATGCAAAGCGTGCAGAGGGAAGGTGACCATGTTGCAATTTTTTATTGAGCTACATGTCATGAAATGACGCTAAATGTATGTACGAATGTCGCATGCACAGACATATGTTGAATAGTTGCAGATGTTTATATAACCAGTTGTTTCACTTGCGCAACGATGTGAACTGGAACATGCGCATTGTGTGACGAAAGCTGATATGAAGCGCCGATGCTCGCGAGGATGCTAGCCCTGGACACTGCTACATAAGTCAACTTTAGTGGATGGAAACTAACCACAATTGACGTTAACCCGACGTGACGGCTGTATAAAAAGAGTAGATATGTTATGTTTATAAAATTGGGTAGGCGACACTGCAACCACTATTGACGTTTCACGAATATTAACGTCTTTTTTAAAAGTAATTCTGAGACCTTGCGTAGCTCTGTGGTAAAATGCATCGCTGCACCGCAGAGTGATTAGGTTCGAATCCAGATAAGACTTTGACATTTATTCTTTGCATTCGTTGGTTTGACGCTACCAATGTCGGGTATTTCTTAACGCTCGCGCATTGAAATTTCCGATGTGTATTCCTGTCGTTCTGGGGGAGATACTCGCGCGTTCAAATTGCCCATGTGCGTTCTCGTCGTGCTGGAGTAAATACCTGTGGCACATACCCGCATACCAGCGGCACATTCTCACCCGTGAGCATGTGCCACTGTCTGGCGGGAAGTGTTTGACGACGTACGCGACGGAATTGTGACATGTTTGTCTTCACCAGCACGTCATATTCGTCAAACCATCTTACTCGCACGTGCTAGTTTTGTTTCACGCCAAGATAAGCGGGGGACCACGAGAGCACCCAAACGTAATCATCTAGATTGATGGATGGATGGATGGATGGATGGATTGATGGATTGATGGATTGATGGATGGATGGATGGATGGATGGATGGATGGATGGATGGATGGATGGATGGGTGGGTCGGTGGGTGGGTGGGTGGGTGGGTGGGTGGATGGGTGGATGGGTGGTTGGATGGGCGGGTGGGTGGGTGGGTGGTTGGATGGATGGATGGATGGATGGATGGATGGATGGATGGATGGATGGATGGATGGATGGGTGGGTGGGTGGTTGGGTGGGTGGATGGATGGATGGATGGAGACAGTTTTGACGACAGCATTTACTTTTGTTGTATTTTTTTCCAATTTTAGGCCTGAAAATACGTTTTATTGGTTAGGATAAACTTTGCTTCTGATACTCCAGGTGAAACAACAAAATACAGCTAATTCAATAGAACTCTATTAGCAATTTTAAAATAAATTTTATTGCCCAATACTCACACTACCTCATTTGTTGGCCCCTTTACAGCAAATTAACTAGTTCTAGTAATGGCTCACTTCTTGCCTCATTGGTACGACATATTCCACTCGTGAATTAATCACTCATTCCTACAATCACATGGGCCAACTCTCAACAACTCAGTCGCATGTTGATATTTGAAGGCTGAGTGGGTCCCCCCTCGTCATTTCATGATTTCATAAGTATCTGTGGTTCGCCTCGGTGAATCAGTGGCTAAAAGGCTCGGCTGCTGAACCAGAAGTCGCGGGTTTGATACCGGTCGCGGTGGCCGCATTTTGATGGACACAGAATGGTAGAGTGAGAGAGAGAAGCAATTATTCACATCGGGTCTGGCTCTGTATGTTTACAGTGGGTGGTGGCCTTCTACCAGGACCCCACTGGCGACAGAGGCTTACCGTGCCTGGACAAGGGTCACCAGTTGGCTTCGTATTATCTGTTCCGCGAGCCGCGCCTCCCACAACTAGTTCTGTGGAGTGTTATTCAACCGAGGCAAGATGGCAAAAGCCCTTGTACTGTGTGATGCGTCAGTTGCTCGTTAAATAACACTGGGGGTCGAAATTTTCTGACCTCCACTTCCGTTCCCCACTATGGTGTCCCTGATAATCACACCGGGATTTTCGGACGTGTAATTATCGTAAGTTTCTCAAATTGACTCCGAGGCTAACTAAATTTACCAGGTGAAAGAAGCGGAGAGGCAAGGTGCCTCGGCGGTCATCCTCTACCCCGATCCGGCAGACTACGCCCTGCAGCCACAACGACCGTTTCCGGAGTCCATGTCCCTACCGGCGTCGGCAGTCGCATCTGGAACGCTCTCGCTCGTTAATGGAGACCCCCTGACGCCCGTGTACCCAGCTACAGGTTAGTGTGTACACACTACGACACAGGTCATGCCACACTATATTGATATTCATGCGCAAGAAAAAACGGGCTAGTCGATTTTTCATTCTTTTTGCTTTTTAGGACTTATTTCATGTTTCACAGCTTGTGCTTTACGGGGATAGAAAATTGTCCCGGCCTTCGCTTTCTCATGGGAATGAAATGTGTACATTAAATCCGTGAATGAACTTTTGTTTTTGCCTTGGTTTTCTTAAACGTTCGCAGGTTTTATGAAAATGTTTGACAATGTTAGTTTAATGCTCCTATTATTGGATTTCTACCAGTGTGTGTTTTGTTTTTTCTCTCTTACGAAGTGCATGCCAGCTTGACCCTTTGAAGTTGTATACGCTAAATTGCTCCAAGTGATTCTATAACAAGAGATACACGTAGCCTCAAGTGCTGCATTTAAACGTCTAAGACCTCTACGCGTACTACGCAGGAAATTTTGCAACAGTTTTTTTGTTGTTGTTGTTTGAAGCTACATTTCTAAATGCTTGTCGCCAGCGGCTACGGTATCAAATGCTAGCTTCGCAAGTCACTTTTGCTGTCGTGTACGTGTTTTGCACAATTCTCCCTGTAAACGACCATGTTTGACGAAATAAGTGACAGCATGACTGAAGTGTAGCCCAATCCTTCAGAGCACCTTTTACGGTCTATTCTTGTCAGTCAAATATGTGCATATGGTAAACAAAAAAGTAAGTGGTCTGCAGACTTCATATATTTTCTCCTCTTTTAAAGTTCATTCAGTATTTAAAGACGTAAAGCGGGTACTACACAACCACTCGGTGTCGTTTATTAGTCATGTTATTATATCCACGAAGCATGATTAGATCTGACTATTGAAGCAACTGCTCTCAAAAGATGGTCTCTTGCAATTAATTGGCTCTTGTTTTCGCTAGTACGGAGATGGGCAATCATAAATTGATCCCGTTTAATGACCTTCAGACAGTGCATTCCGATTGATAACGTGACATCATTAGACATTTGCTCGTCGGCCAACCTGTACCTTCTCCAATCTGTCAAGAGGACGCTTTCAGAATACCTCTGAGGGAGGCAAACCTTCCTGGCATCCCAGCGTTCACGGCGTCTTTCGAGGAAGCGGCCCAGATACTCGGGTAAGATCGGTTCTTTGCATGGCGCGCTACATAACAACGTACTGTCTGTTCAACTCGCACTCTATGGCAACTAGGAGGCAACACACACCCGGCCCATATTTGAAGGGTCAATTTTTTATACTTGTTTCAAAAGTAGGGAAATTAAAATTATTGTCAAAAGCATGTTTTCAGACGTGCATCGTGATTGAACTTTTTTTCTATGGAGCGTGATAAATGCAACAATATGGCTGATGAGCAGTTAGGTGGGTCGATGAGATTAAAAACGTCGCAGGTATAACGTCGCAGCACAAAGCGCAAGACCGGGTTGATTGGTGGATCATGGGAGAGGAGTTTGCCATGCAGTGGGTGTAGTCAGGTCGACGACGACGACGACGACGAGGATGATGATGATGATGAGGATGAGGATGAGGATGATAAAGTTCATTCTGGTAGGAGTTTCAGTCAAAGGAACCACTTGTTTCTCGCGTGTTCGAGCAATTCTGCTATGTCACATTTGTTTAAAGTGAAGATAACAGTCTATTAAATGTTGCTGATCATCCTAATAAACGCTTGTGTAAAGCGTGAATGTTTATTCATCACTAAACTTTGTACTGTTTTATGGTTATTAACAACTTCACAATGAGAACTTTTTTATAGAGAGGAGGACTTGACTTTCCGCACCAACGAGGTATTGGCCTCTCCTTTTATACATTTAATAATAATAATAATAATAATAATAATATCATCCCAACTTCTTCTTCAACAAATGTGGGACATAAATTCAACAAACATTTCTTGCTAGTGTGGATGAACTTTTTGGTGGCAGGTCGCTGCCCATTTCCGTACTTCTCCTTTGCATTTTGTTCTGCTTCAGACGTCTGGATGGACCAGCATCACCTGAAGCCTGGACGGGAGACTTGAACATCGGCACCTACCGGCTTGGACCTGGTTTCAGGGATGCGAAGTGAGTTGACAACATTGCTGGTTACAGATATTGACAACAATTAGGTCGCTGATCTTCGCCCAACGCTCAATTATTATGCGAACGGAAAATGCCATGACGTGACCGCAGCCACGGAGGTTCAGTTGTAACAGCACTCGGCTGCTTACTCGGAAAACAGGAATTAAATACCGGGAGCCACGGCTTCATCTCTATAGGGGCGAAATTCTCGCATCAATTAGGCATGACATCGTTTTACCAAGCCAAAGCGTTATAGACACTCGTTTTGGAGTTGGACAACATACGTGCGGGGGTGGTGATCATATGTTTTCAAGTCACGCTCCCGTAGGAATACAAAGGATAGTGCCCTGACAACTTTTGACGCCCCCTGTACATATTCACGCATGCACCTGGTATGCTTCGACCTCGCGCAAGACGCCCACGGACAACGATGCAATCAGCTTTGAACTCGCGTTGACGAGTCAATGCCTTTTCTAAACTGGAGAACTTGGTAAAAAGTTGCTCTCGCAGGTTTTCACAAGTACATGAAACACTTGCCCTGCTGTTGTGGATTATCATTGTTACATTTTCGAAAATTTCATTGACTTCGTGCAGGAAAAACTTTGCGGAATTTCAACGAAGGTGAAGAGAGCCCCGAAGAAGGCGTGCGCGTGGCGCTGTGTCTTCTTTTTGGCCGAGTTTATTTGCATCCGAATCCTGTTCCGATTCTTGTGTGCGTTGAATAACCGAAATTCTCAAGTGGACACACCGTTTGTTGTGCATACTCCAACTCCACCCACACAAAGGCTGATAATTTCCAGTCGGCCGATCACTCGTGAAAAAATATCCACGATACGTAAAAGAACCTCGGCAAAACTTCTCCTGGAGCTCCAGTGGCAACCGAATTTATTCCGCCCTATATCACATACATTCATTCGCTGGTAGACGAGATTTCGTGCGGATTGCCTAGTAAAACATTCCCCCAAAGTAACGTAGCTGATCCCCCCCCCCCCTCTAAATAGGAATCGTTTTAACACTAAAGTGAAACATGTCTTTACCAAAATAGTTAGCGCTTATTGTGCATTTCTTTAGCAACAGTAACAAATTTAAAAGTCACGTTATGAACGGCAAGCAGCTTGAAACTTTCAGCGCACACCTCAAGAAGAAAGTGTGCACGAAATAAGCACACACAGGCTGAGCGCGAACTAACAACTGTCAAAGCTCGACACAAACAGAAAGACGCACGAAACGAGCGCACAAGTATACACAGGGCAAGAGCGAACAACTGTCACAATTCTTCCTGCGTCGTGTGTCAGCAGCGTGCTCCTTTCGTGAACGCGGCTGCAGCAGCATGCGAAGTGACGTTCATCTTCTCCCGAACTACGAGTCTGATAAGCGCGCGCGCAGGAGAGACCACGCTCCATGGAGGCGGCGCTTCGTGAAGGTGACGACCAACGCGCCCAACGCAAGCACGTCGCGCCCTCTCACCACTGATTACAAAAACACGCTAACGTTTCGAAGCTCTGAGGACTGCCACACGGTGTATGGTGCATATACATGGCTTGCCATTAGCAATGCCAACAACGCGTGCTCCATGGCGTAGTGGTTAGCGCTGCGCGCGGGCAATCGAAAGGTTCCTGGTTCCATTCTGCGCGAAAAATGATTGCCTTCTGCAATTTTTCTCTGCAATTTCTTGGTGTATATTTTTCAGCGTCACTTCCGTGACGAAAGTACATCAGCAGAGCCGTGATGGACTCTGGCATAAAACACTCTCGTGTTAAAATTCGAGGAAAGTGACTGGCAGTCATATGTGGAACAGCTGCTCGAGCATTGTTTATTTCCGACAGGTGCGCTTTTCAGACCCGGTGCCAATAATTACAATGATCCGCTCTGTATTTTTTTTTCAAAGTTCAGTTTTATTCAAATGACTCTTTGTTCACAATCAATGAAATGGTATGTGCCGGTTTTATGGCGTTTCTCGGAGACACATATGTTTCGTAATGCGAAAAATGTTTCGTGTGAGACAGGAGTGATTGGCAGTGGCACTATCGGAATCGGCCTGCAAGCAGGAACATTTTGCATTGGTGTTTTACGGGCACTTTTCAGGGAAATGAAGTTGGAGGTCCACCTAAAGAATGGCCTGGCAATGACGTACAATGTCATCGGAAAAATAACCGGAATCGAAGAACCTGGTAAGTCTCTCTGCCTCTTTCTGTGGTCAATATACTTAATGTTATATCTTATTCGAAATAATAAGTTATTTTAATAAGGACCTTCATCCTTAATAGAAAAAAAAGAAGGAAGCTACTAACAGCATAACACCGTGTGCAGCTATACTGGAAAGACTCGCAACAATACTCAATAGTCAGTCATTGATGGGCATCAGAAAGTGAGTATTGTTGCCAGACTTCGTAGGTACAAGCAGGGATGTTGAAAGGGCGAATTAGGGCGTTTCACATAGCAAAATGCGTGATCCTAGCCGACAAAGACCGCCTATGCTCGCGCAGGTCATGTGACGTATGGGCTTCGGGTTGCTCCAAAATGAGTGTCCGCGTAAGTGGTAACACATAAAGCCACCCTAGAGTGTTTTCTAGAATGTTCAAGTACCAGTGCCTTCTATAGAAAAAATATGTGGCATAAAAGTACGGTTCTTGAAGGGATCCTGAAGCACTTTTTCAAGTTACCATGGAGTGAATTCACTGCAAGAGCTTATTGCCTCACGATTTCATCGCCGCAAAAATTTTAAGAATCCTTCCAGGGCGAGTGGAGTTACAAAGATTTGTCGCATGCTGCAATTGCATTCTCTCTTCTCTCGTTCCGACGAAAGCGCTGGAAGCTAAGCAGGGAGAGAGAGCATGAAACATTTATTCGTAATAAATATTTTGCTATAGTGGTTGGACCTCCTAGCCCGGAAGACCTTCGGCTCTTGCCGCCATCCGAGCTCGGCCGACTAGGGCTTGTTGCTGCACTGGGTCAGAGCTGGACAGGGTCGCCTCCTACTCGATTAATGTAGGATTTTGATTATCCGATATAGTTGAAGGTACTTTAAAAAAATTAATATCAAACCGGGAACTGAAAATTATAGCGTATACAGTCTTGGGAAGAACAGCTGATTCGCTGACTTACGACGGAGGTGCGTTAATTAAGAGGAAGGAATCGGATAGTGCCAGAAGAGGCATCGCTCAGGAGATATACGGCAGGGTGATGTTGAATTGTTCGAAAAACAATAAGGTTTTGTTGCCTCACACCCAAGCATTAGCTGGACAACTCTTTCAAATCTAAAAGTGAAAGCGCCCCGTCATCTAAGTTCTTCATCTTTTCGAATCGTTCCGCCAGAGAAACTTGTATTGGTGGGAAACCATCGAGATGCTTGGACGCCCGGTGCGTTCGATCCTGTCAGCGGAACAGTGGCGCTGATGGCCATCGCTGAAGCTTACGGGAAAATGGCCGTGAAAGGTAAGCGTCCACGATGTCTCTGTACCAATCCGTTTCTTTCAAAAATGAGCATGATTTTATTAAACATCATTGTTACCGCATTTCGTCAAGTATAAAGCCATATCTGAGCAGTATTATGCCCACGTGTAGCAATAAACAGGTACAATAAAAAAACTTCGCCGAACGCCCTAACAATATACCTTTATTAGGACTTCAACAATACTTTTTGGCAGGGCCTATGTAAGTCTACTTTTTCGACCATTCAAGCCAGCCGCCATCATTCACGCACTAACAAGCCTATTAGCTCTGCAAAATAACACCTCAATGTAAAATAGCTCGTACGACTGCACCATGTAACGCGCTGTCCGAAATGGATGGACACAAAAAAAAACGAAAGACGTGCTATGTTATGCGCGAAGTAATAACTTGTTCTACTTTGAACATGGATCTTTACAGACTCGGAGTGAAATCAGCTTTTTGTGCATTTTGTCTCCTTGGTATTCTTGGTCGCGCATTACAAAGCGATGTACGTATATTCGCACATTTGCGCAGCTGAGGGAATACAACCCAGAGAATTATAGCTTCAAGGCAACAACTAGGACATTTCTGTGTCATGTTTTACGTTAATGATAGATCTGAGTGTGATCGTCTATAGATTTCATTGCTCTTGCCAGCACGTGGACTGGTCTTATTGATCAGTCGAGTCTGTTAGTAAATTTTTCCGTACCAATCCGCACAGTTGATATCCGTGCGCCATTGCAGTGCTGACGTAACATAAATGCAAGATTTATTGTGCGACTTCCCATAAAAGTAAAAAAAAACGATGGAAAAGTTTTTATTGCTACATTGCCTATTGCAACTTTTCTCTATACGGCATCGAATGTCGCAAATAGTCTCAACCAACGTAAAGTTTGCGAGTTCCTACAATGCGTTGATTGATTCCGGCCTTGTCTTTAACAGCCATACCCATCAGCTGCAAAATTTTGCTTTTCAGACAATTTCAGCGCATTTCTCATGCAGTTCTTGAACGTCGAGGAAATACGATAATATTCCTTATTTCAACTCGCTCTGCCCTACCAGTGTTTGCGATACCGATTTGCTACATCGTCTACAGTACTCAGGTGATCTCCACTGAGATGATGCTGGTGAAATACAGGCGCCAGAGCTTTTTCATGTGCATCTATCTTGACTTTCGCGGGGAAGTTATTACTGATTGGCAGTTGCTGGCAAAGCATTAGAACGAAGGGCTGCTGACAGCAAGACGTATTAGGCGATGCCGCAGGATCATATTTTGTTTTTATTTTATGGCACCCCCTGCCGAAAGAGAGTCGGTTTATTTAGCTCCTCTATATAAACCATAATATAAATAAAGACTGTCCTAGGTATAGGCTACCATATCCTATTCGTGCGAAATTCACTTGTCCAGGTTGGAGGCCTCGTCGTACGCTTGTGTTTTGCAGCTGGGGCGCTGAAGAGTTCGGCTTGATTGGATCCCAGGAATGGGTCGAGGTAAGACACTGTGTGCTAATGTCTTAATGGCTAACCTTTAAAAGCACACAGGTCACCCACGTCGGCTAGTTATTCCTGCTGGCTTGGTGTAGATGTTTCTAGGAACACAATAGTGGATAACCTTGTGACTAATTTATACTATTGCCTTATTTAACTCCAGAATTACGAATACAACCTAACTAGTCTGCAGAAGCCCTTGTTAGGTGACTGAAGTGTCGCAGCCAATCCCCTTCGGCCCTACAGGAATTGCCCTTTTTTGCACTCTGCTATGTTTTTCTAAGGCAAAGGGGTGGCCGCCCGTCACGTGACATCAGTCTCGAGTGCGTTCCTATCGATGAAGGAATTGTGTGCATACGCTTTTCAGAGGAAAATGCCGTGAACTTCTTAAGTAATGTTTGATTATACGTTCATATGACTTTGTCAAAATAGCCCAGATCATAGCCTCTAAAATAAAGAGGTTGAGCGTGCTCACATCGACTATGGTGGCTAAACCTGTAAAATAGTAAACGACATATACCACTAAAAAATCCCCAGGGACCTGATGAGGGATGTCTTACCAAGAGGCATGTTTCACCTTGGGGCTTAGCCTATGAAGAAAAGGACTTCTTCATTTTCAGGTACTTCTGCTTGCTTGGCCACCAGTGGACGTTATAAAAATTCGCGTTCCTTTCACCATTTGTCGTACTCACACGTCAATAACTGTTTGATGAACAGCGTGCCAAAATTGCTTATCAAGGATTGACAAGGCCTGCTTAGTGTTATCTAGCTACAAGGTTTCTGCCTTATCAAACTGTGCTCATGGGTCTCAATTCTACGCAGCAACATCGCGTGCAGCTGCATCACCAGGCGGTCGCATACCTCAACGTAGACATCGCTGTTCAGGGAAACGGTACTCTAGAAGTGTCCTCAAGTCCACTGCTGGCCCACTTGATCTGGGAATCGACGAAGAAGGTACTGTGAACGCATTTTCATTTTAAAGGGTGTATAGCTAAGCCCTGTGACGATTGATTGATATGTGGGGTTTAACGTCCCAAAACCTCCATATGGTTATGAGAGATGTCGTAAAGAAGGGCTCCGGAAATTTTGACCACTTGGGGCTCTTTAACGTGCACGCAAATCTGAGTATGCGGGCCTACAGCATTTTCACCTCTATCGAAAATTTAGCCGCCGCTGTCGGGATTCAATCCCGCGACCTGCGGGTCAACAGCCAAGAATCTTAGTCACTAAACCACCGTGGCAGGGCAGGAAGCCGTTTGATATAGCAAAGCTGCTTGCATGCTTCACAATTTACGCCCGTCATGTGGCAATCAAAAAGCAACAGAATGCATGAACTAAACACCCTCACTCCAGACACTAAATGGCTATTTGGTCTGCGAGCCCGGGTGGTCAGATTTGGGTGCACGTTAAAGAACCCCAGGTGATCAAAATTTCCGGAGGCCCCCACTATGGCGTCTCTAATAATCATATGGTGGTTCTGGGACATTAAACTTCGCATATCAATCATTATTTGGTCTCAAAAGAATAGGCTTTAGATCGAGGAGAGAGGGGGAGGCGCTAAACTATGCCATGGAATGAATCTTCGCCTTAAATCTACGTTGATCCGCACAGGCTCGAATACTCTAACTGGCACGTTATCCTTATTTGCCAAGCATTGCTTGAGGGCACTTAAGTGTCCTTGTAAATTTTCGTATGGCTGCAGAGTCCCATCTTTAATATTTACTGTGCAGAAAACTATCCCTATAAGCTTCAGTTTTCCTTTGATTCCGTTCCTCATGTATATTATTTATTTACCTTAAACAGCTATTGTGATGCTGCTGTCATAACTCTTTTATAGGCACAAAACCCGTTCGGCGTAGTTTGGGTTTCAGGGTTGAAGCTCCTTAAAGCGGCACCCGGTGGTCCCTCGTCGTAGTATGTAACATGTCTTACGCTTTGACCTGCAAGGTTTCGTTGGTGGGAGATTTCTCCTTTGCGCTGTTGAACAATAAAAATTTCGCAGTGTGCGCGTTAACTAAAAGTCGAGTTATCCTGTCTCTCATTCCCCCTTAGCAGCCATTGGCATGTACATTGAGCACTATCTGACAAAGAGGGTTGCTATGTTATACTCGCTGGGCGTAACCTCCTTGGTTTTAGAAAAGTTTAGCGAGTGTTGGGCCGTAGTGCCATGAATACAGTGAACTAGTATATACCATGAACTCGAGGTGGTTAAAAGTGGGAAGTAGACACAAGGCGCAAGCCATAAAAAAGTGTGCGTGTGCCAGCTCTCGTTTAGTCCTTGGAATGTCCGCTGGATGGTGGTGCTTCTTAATGCGGGATAAATGATTAAAAGTTGCGAGATGGTGGTACTTGGAGTGTTGACTGGATGGACGAACGGACACACAGACAGATGCTTGGACGGATACATGGATGGCTGCACGGCTGGATGGACGCATGTACGGACGGAGGGGTGAATGCATGGATGAACGCAGGGATGGACGTACGGACGGGCAGATGGGTGCACGGACGGTCACACAGACAGACGTATGGACGGACGGAAACAAGAACGAATGGACGGACGGATGCTTCGCCCCACTCTCCATCATTCACCCCGTGGATATGCTGTCATTTTTTTTTATCTCCACTTTCAGTCACCGTAGTTTTGTTTTATATATCTGTAATAGAAACTGCGACCGTCACTCTTCAAAACGAGGCCAGTTACAGAGGTCTAAGTGCCACGATTTCGCTGCACTGTTTTTGTCATTGATTCTGAAGGTACAGAAACCTATGAAAGTGGAAGCCCGGTGACTAGCTAGGAAGCCTTCGATTTTTTTTTTTTATCACACGCGTGTAAGCAGCCTCGTCGTGGGTGGTCTAGTGGCTAAGGTGCTCGGCTACTGACCCACATGTCGCGGAGTCAAATCCCGGCTGTGGCGGCTGCATTTTCGATGGAGCCGAAAAGGCTGTAGGCCCGTGTGCTCAGATTTGGGTGCAAGTTAACGAACTCCAGGGGGTGGAAATTTTTGGAGCCCTCCACTACGGCGTCTCTTCAACGTGTTGTTCTGTATGTGACGGATGGCGGAGTGAAAGTCGGAGTAAATCGTGTACTCGGGGAGAGAAGGCAGGGAGGATCTTATAATCATACGTTGGTTTTGAGACGTTAAACTTCACATATCAATTAATCAACGTGTGTATGCTAAGACGCCTCGCGGTGGTTCCTAGCTAGTCAATGTAAAATAGGAAGCCGAACGCGTTTCCTATCTGGGGGACCGTTGTGTGAGTTCGCCATTCCTAATACCTAAGGATACATTGCTATATGGGGTTGAACATTCCAAAACGACCACATGATTATTAGAGACGCCTTAGTGGAGGGCTCCGGAAATTTCGACCACCTGGGGTTCTTTAACGTGCACCCAAATCTGAGCACTCAGGCCTACAACGTTTCCACCTCTACCGAAAATGCAGCCGCCGTAACCGGAATTCGATCCCGCGACCTGCGGGTCAGCAGCCGAGTTCTTTGGCCACAAGACCACCGCGGCAGGGCACCTAATGATACATTGGTGGCGTGCCAAGGCATGTGCACAGAATGACATCTGTGTCGAATAGTGAAAGTGTACGTGCAATTTTTTAACAAAGGTTGGTTGGTTGAACCTTATTTCTTAATGTGTAGCGTTCGTCATCGTCGTTGGAATTCCGTCCGTTGTTTGTTCTTGCCATAATTATGCACCAACAGACCCAGCTTGCGATGCACATTACCCATGAAACCATGATTATGCCAGATGTTGCCATCATTGCTTCGGCTGGTTGTCAGGTTTTGGCAAGTGCACGGCAGTGTTCTTTCTAACGACGTGCAGTCAGGGTGTCGATAGATGTTCTCCGTTGATGAAACTGATTGAATTGAACGAGAGTCCAAGAACCCCAGGTGGTCGATATTTCTGGACCCCCCCTCCATGGTGTCTCTCATAACTATATCGTGGTTTTGAAGCGTTAAACTACAAAAGTCAATCAATCAATTGAACGAGAGCCCAAAAAGTTGAGAAAAAATTGCGTTGCCTGAATATCTCCTTGTTAGCAGGCTATATACTTGTTTTCATACAGTAACATTGTACAGTTTATCCATAGCGTTCGGTTATATTTATCATGCAGCTCCCAAATCCTGACAAGGAGGAGGTCGCCCACGGCAGGATGTCAGTTTTCGACACCTGGCTCGAAAATTCTCCATCATTCAATAACCCTGACACCGAGCCAAGGTAAGCCGGAAATGAATGGCACTGCATTTTACTTTAGCAGCTTCCCTTTCAGTGGAAGATTATTGGTTACATATGCTATAGGTGAGAATCCCAGAGCACAAATACCTAAAATTGGACCGTCTGTTATAAATTGCAACTAAACTGAATTAAAAAACTGGCAGATGATTACTAGGTGGTGAACAAGAAAGAACAAATGAAATATGTAAACTAAAATTACGCAGGTACATCAGCTGAAAAATATTGAGAAAGAGAGAAAAAGATGCGTCTTTTTCTTTAATCGTAATGGCCTTGTCACCGTTAAATAAACACTAACAGATTTCTCATTTCGGTTCGCGTTTCTAAAAATATCTACGCTTTCTCCGTGTTACCGTTTATTACGCAGCTTTCTGTAGGCGTAAAATAATATAAACATACCTTTTATTTTCAAGGATAGTTGTAGTATTGTTCTAGTTATTTCTTGCACTACGATTTCACTGGCTAACTCATCGAGCGAAATTAATTATTGTACGAAATTTGATGAAATTATGCGCTGATTTAATTTGGCAGAGTCATAAATTCTAAAGAGCGAATAAGATTAGATCTGCAATTTATCACTCAGGTTCTTGGATCTCGCGTCGGACAGTGATTACGCACCATTCTACCACGAACTTGGCATTCCCAGTGTCGACGTTCGCTATGCTTGTCGCAACCAGGTAAGTCGAAATAATTATTATGCAGCACGAGATCGCCAGTACGTTAACACTTACATACTGTTTATAATTATGCGGTACTCGTTAATTATTGAACCGAAAGCTCAATGTGCTGATGTCATAAATTTGTGTTGATCTGCTAAAATATACATCAACAGAGGTGACAGACCTCGAACAGGTTTCGCTGTTTCTACAGGTAAACCTATTGCTGTAAAAAAAGCCTCGTCATCTTTGTCGGATTAAATTTACAAAATTTGTGGACCATATGACGGGTTGTGGTCACCGGTATCTGTGAATTTCAAAATGAATGAAAGATTTGAAAAGCTTTTTCGAGGCCTCGTGTCTTTGTTATACACAACAAAATGAATCGAAAGACATTCAAACAAAAAGAAACATGGAGGTCATTATTTTGTAGTTCTCAACTGTATTATGGTAATTATGACATAAAATGGAAGGAATTGAATTGAGCTCCCAGAAGAGGTAGATCAATGTCAATTCGCGCGCGTGAGCATACTGGTAGGCAGATTGGCTTATGAAAGATGTATACACATATACAGGTGTTTCGAGAAATGTGTCGAATGTTATTTGAAAATTACAGAAAAGAGGCATCTGCATGTTACCGGCATGCGGCGTTCCCTTATTGTTAAATCAGACATCTTCAGATGCACACAAATGGTAATTATAGCAGTAATTATGGAAATTAAAACAAGTACCTTTTTACCGGCGAAAATAGCCGATCGAGTTCATTGGGCGAATACAAATCCTTCCTGTGAATAGTCTATAGACACTTGAAAATTTTCGAAAGGCGGCCACTGGTTATCACTGCGGAGCGATAGAATCTGACTAATTTAGCAGGCGAAAGAGAAACGGACACACCAAACATTGCATCTACCATTCAGTTCGAAAACGGTTTCAATAACGGCACTGTTCAGGGAAGAGGATAAGCGAGCGCCGATGAGTGGGCGCAAAGCGGAGTGTCTAGATTGACTGTTGATAACGGTGAGGGAAACATTGTCCTCACTGAGAGATTTTTCTAAGTGAATAGTAGATGCACTGTTGAGGTGCATTCATTTCGGTTTCACCTGCTAAATTAGCCAGATTTTATTGTTCCGCGGTGATTACCACTGGCCGCCTTACAAAAATTCTAAAGTTGTTATAGACTATTCGCAGGAAGGACTTACATTCACCCACTGGACTTGATCACTTAAGTTCTTTGGTTAAAACATTAATTGTTGTAGTTTGCATAACTACAGCTGTAATTTATTTCTGTGCCCATCTAAAATGTCTTATTTGAGAGTAAAGGTAACACTGCAAGTAGCACGCAGATACGTTCTTTCTGTAATATTTAAAAATATAGGACACATTTCATGAAACATCTTGCATATCTATATAGACATAAGGGATACGCTGCAACAATGCTTTTGTTCTTTCAGAAAGCATATTTTGATATTGTGAATGGGGTGGCACGGTCGTACTTGTAGGGTGGAGACAAAGATTACTGAAACAGCAAGCTTATAGCAAGAAATTTTTTATATGACTTCAATCTTCATAATTAAGGTTGCCTTAATGTGTACCGCTTTTTAAAGCGAAACTTTATGAGCTGCTCTGATGCATTTTCTATCTCCTTGTTATCGTTCCCTAGCTCAGTAAGCACACACCATAACACACCCGCGCGCTCGAGTTTCTTCATATGTTAGGCCGTAGACCCAGACACACACCAAGAGGTATCAGTAAGTGTCAAACTATACTATTGTTGTTGCGTCGTACTCATCTCAGCATGAACTTGACCTCAACCAATCATTTACTGATAAGCATATCAGCTTTGTTAACATCATGTAGCTGCACTCATTCATTCTATTTTTTACTATTTTCAGCAATTCTTTCTCATTTGGCTTACCTTTTAAACTGCTTACAAGTCCATTATCATTGTAAATGTATTTGGTTTTTACGTGCCATTTTTCTTTTTTTCAACTGTGTGGTATACGCTCGGTGCGCTCAGCACGAAACTCTGATCAGTGTTACCTGCTTTCTGAGATCACGTGTTCCCCAAGCAGCTCACTTTCGCTATAGTAATCATTTGTAGTTCTTGCGTAATGTTACCTATTTTATTTCAGAGCTTCGACTCTTGCTTGCCTCTTTATCACACTATCTACGAGAACGAAATGGCTTACAAGATGGTCGACAAAGAGTTCTCGGTAAGTAACAATAAGAGAAATTCCAAAATGTCAAGGAATGCACAAGTAAGCACACTTGTAGGCAATAAAACAATAATACTATTATACTGCGGGCAGCGCGAAGTGCAAACAGGTGGTGGTGGTAGTGTCGTAACAGGTGGGGTTAGCCTCTAAAAAAACTTTCTGCTTAGCTAGCTAATTTTTTTTGGCAAAAAACTAACACACACGCATTAACAGTACACGACGGCAACGCCGACGGCAAAAACGCACGCTGAGGGCTCATATATTTACTTAAAAACTTGCAGTGTATTACAAGCACTAGCAGCAGTGTGTTTTATGCATCCACCTTAGACTACTCGGGTGCAAAAGCCATTGCCTTTTTCTGATTTTATTCTGTGCTACCATTCTTCGAGAGAGTACTGCACCTAATGTGGTTTTGCAGAGCTTCTGAAATCGGACGCACCGCACCTGGTTTTACGTTGTAAGCCTCCGTGATCGGACTTAATTCTTTTAGCCAAGTGACAATGCAATATGAACACGTCATTATGCGGCGCAATGCCAGAGTGGCGTCATCATGACGTCATAATGTCGTCGCAGACTTTTGAATTTGTGACGTCACCATGATGTCATACGGTGCCGTCATCACAAGATTTTCGCATTACTCGACGCTGACGCCGATTGTCAAATTTCTCGTTTTATTGGGCATCTAAGGCTTTCACCTTAGTAGGACTGTTTTCGTTTTCCCATGTCCACTGACTTCCAGTTCCTTCGAGCTGTGGCGCAGCTGCTAGCCTCAGCAGCGCACGAGCTGGCGGTGCCTGCACTGCTGCCCCACACGGTGCGGCCGTACGCGGCGGCACTGAACGAGAGCCTGGCCGAGCTACGTGTACTCTACGCCACTCACATCGAGGACCAACGGATCGACGTGGGTACGTGCGGCGACCAAATTGCAGCACTGCCCGTAAAGCTTTTAGAAAATAGTAGAGGGTATACCTCCTCTAATCTTACACGGGCGACAAACGTGAAGCAAAAATGAAGCTCTGATGTCAATCACAGAGTTTTCAAGCTTTTACACCTCGTTAAGCATAATGCAATACGTCTGCCACACATGCAGTGTTAGAGCCATAGCGTCGCCCGTTCAGCGTGGCCTCGTGAGTGCAGAAGTATATTTCACCTCACATATACAAACTTTTCTGAACTATATCAAAGTTATCACGGATGCGTGTGCATGTATTCGCAATTACGGTTCTTCACATTCAAAGACAGGCCGTCATCAAATCGCGATTTCAGGAGTTTTTGTGTCTCGGGAAAGTGCACCCCAATTGTCCAGCGAGCAGAGTGTGTACGTTTTTTTATATATATTTACGTATTCTGATTTACTTCATGCCACAGGGCCACTAATCTCGGCTGTGGAGAGCTTCTCCCAAGCAGCAGACGCTGTTGAGCGGGAGAGACAAAACAGCAAAACTTTCAGGTAAGACACTGGAATCTCTGCTATGGCTATATCCTGAGGACATTTTAAATGTTTGCAGCCGTGCGTGGTAAATATGACATCGGACATTCTTACTGTGCAATTACCGATGCATTGCTGTTTCGTAAGCCATGTTGCAATCCCTGAAAAGTTCATGATGTGAACCGGTAGGTGCAGCGTTAAAAATTCATGCAGCACTATTCAAGAAGGATCGTCCTTTAAGGCGATTGACAGACTGATTTTAGAAAACGACTCATTTTCGTAAATGTATTGTGTGCTTGAAGGTGTACTGCAGTCAGAATATAAATGTAGCGCTTGCCGCATTGCTGCACATTACCACAGAAGACAAATCCGCGTGTGAAATTAGGATGGCTAGTAATTTTTACGAAAACTGATTAATATAGTGAAAGTATTGCCTCCAGCAGCACGATAGCCTGTATTAAATGTCACTGTCATTCTCTTCTCTCACAGACACCAGTGTTGGAAAGAATGACGCTAAAGTAAATGCATTTTCATAACAGGAATTTCTTCCACACAAAATCATAGAGCTTTCGGTTAGAGCACACAGGTGTATTGTGCTTCGTACGCATCCTGTAATCTGCAGCACATACTGTAACGCGAGGCGCTTCTCATCAACGCCGTAACTACGCACGAGCCCTGTTGGGGTCTCCTACTGTTGCTGCGCTGCAGGAAACTTGGTTACTTAGGAAGCGCATGTTTACAACTATTATTGCTCCTATAATGCTAGCCTTGCTTTGTAAAACATTCGAATATGATGCTATCGCATTTATTGCTTCGCCCTTTTGCCGAAACAGTGACTTTTTCTTTACCGATTCCGCTTACGATCTTCAATCGAAAACATTGCATATTGCCCGTGCTAGGCATGTATACTTTCTCGTGTGATATGTCATGTTGCAAGCTGCCCACGTACATGACAATGTTTCGTCATTGATTCCCTTAGAAACGTGAACAACAAGCTGATGCTTCTGGAGCGAGCCTTCATCGACAGTCCGGGCATCCTTGCAGGGAACATGTACAGGTAGCGTCTGCCATGTGTGTTTGTTTTCAGTGTTAGGCTTACCACACACACACACACACACACACACACACACACACACACACACACACACTCTCTCTCTCTGGGCGCCACTTTCAAGGAAGTTTTTTCCAAGGAAAAAGATGCTATTCATGCAAACAGTCCTGTCAAGCTATCGCATGCTTGCATTCCCATACGTAAGGTAACTTATCAGAGCATAATAGAAAATATATCGCATGTAGTGTCGGCAGACTTTTTGCAGCTTACTACCCTTGCACGCAGTGTAGTAAGTTTTGAGTTATCGTGACCATTCAATAAAATGAAAACGTCATAATCTTAGCGTGACTAGGCGTTATTTCTTCCTCTTAGAAATGAAGAGCATGAGCATTGTTCATGCTAAAGAACCTACGTATGTGCGAAGCAAAGAACGAATGCTACATGCTTGACAGGTGCACTGTTGGTCTGTAATCCATCAGCGGGAGATGCCACGAACGCCGAATAAAAATTTAAAAAAGAAGTTTCCTTGTACGAGCGAGGCAAACTGAACAGTAGTGCACCTAAACACCACTATGTAGTCATCAGTCGATATCATTAAATTAGCTGGCGTTCACTTCAAGACCACTCGTGGAGAACTCCCCGGAGATCGCATGGCGCGAGACCTCCATGATCAGGGACCTACAAAAAGTAGTTTCAGGTCAAACTTTGCACTAGCACACACAAAATGACGTCACTTCTTTACCAGCTATTGCGTATGTCTGCTCTCCTCAAAAAGCCGCATGAGCTGCTGATCAGCCCCCATTTTTTGAGCGCATCTGCTTCTTTGAAACCTTCGCTACAAGTTGTATCTACCTTGGCGTCTACATAGGCGCGCACACAGATAGGGCAGGGGGGTGGACACCTCCCAATCTTTGTCATCCGTTAACCTTGGTGCCACCCGTTGTCATCCAAAGGGACGCGCCACTTCTGCACCACACCTCTACTCTGCTAGACCATTCATGTTATTCCAAAAGCCAAGAATTCATTTGCGTACTGCATGCATCTATCTTTCTGTCTGTCTGTCTGTCCGTCCGTCCATCTGTCTGTCTGTCCGTCCGTCCGTCAGTCCGTCCGTCTGTCTTGGCGAATATGACGCGCTTGTCACGGTCCTGTTCTTTAAAAAAATTGGTTCCAAATCTGCATGTTACACCGCAAATGTAGTCGAAAGACGATGATATTTTTGCGTCTGAAGAGAGTGAACAAAACGTTTAATTGATGCTCTGCGCAAGAAAATCAGTGAATGGTATTTTGGAGGCGCTGCGTTGGAGTGCCTCGAGTGTGTAGCAAAGACGAACGAGCGCATAGCGAAGACGAACGAGCGCATCGAGGCACGTTAGACACAAGCGCCATCTAGCAGTTGTCTTCGAAAACAAAGGCGTACAGACCGCGGAGAAAGATGCGCGCCAGTCTCGGAGGTGATAAGGTGTAGAACATAAAGCGACGGGCAGGTGCCACTACCGTGACGTTGCAGCAAAGCGATGGAAACACCTTTTTGAGCATCGCGTTGCACTATCAGCGCAGCGCAATAAACGCTACATTCCTTAGAGTTACTTGTGTGTGCCTCTTCCAGTATGAAGGCAGACATACAAACCTTCGAAGTGTTGTTATGGCGCCTCAGATATGCACAATAATTGCTTTTTTAATTGACAAATCGCACAACTATGAGTGCTAAACCTTGAGCAATTGGTGGGTGCTGCGAATTGGTTTGGCCGTTTGGTGCCGTTGGAGGTATCGTTAGGGCGGACAAACAGACGAATGTACAGACAGACAGACAGAGACGGATGGACGGACGGACTGACAGATGGACGGATAGACGGACGGACAGACAGACAGACAGACAGACCAAGATGTTTTCGTCGAAGGTCCCCAAGAAAGACTATCGTCTTTAAAAAACACACTATTCATGTGTAATGTTTGGTGAAAAGTCGATGTACCCTTTTCATAACTCACAAGTGCGCTTCTCTCCGTTGCATGTTTGAACACATGTCGTGCTTCAAGTGGAACGGGGTAAAATTTGAACATGCTGGGATTCATGTATTATGAGTATTATCTCTAGAGGCGACTGAACAATTTCTATGGCATTGCGTTAACAAACCACGCTTGAACAGGCTATTTGCACTAAATGACTAATGACTAGTTGTTCAAACTGCTTAGCAGGAAAGCTAGCTTTACAATTATGAAAACGGTATATTGCGGTTGCAATATGCAGGCTATCCAACTTTATAAACATTACATGTGTACATTTATGATACAGCCGTCTCGTCGGGTTAACGTCAATTGTAGTAAGAAGCCATCCACTGAAGTTGATTTGCATAGCAGTGTCCAGGGGTACCATACTCGAAAGCACAAGCGTTATTATCAGCTCACGGCTTCTGGTATTGCTAATACTAATGTTTCTGTTGGTATCGTTCCGCAAGTGTGAACTGGTTATGTAAAAAATATGCAACTGTTCAACATATGTCTGTGCGTACAACATTTGTACATATATTTAGCGTCATTTCGTAACGTGTTGTTCAATAAAAAATTAGAACACGGTCGCCTTCCCTCCCCCTGCTTCGCATTATGACCAATTCCATGGTAGGCGGAATCTACAGCATTTTTAAAGATGATAGTTGTTCTGACCTTCCACGCAAAAAATTTGGTCTGTCTGTCTGTGCATTTGTCTGTTTGTCCACTGTTACCGCAAACCGGGTATTTTAAACAGCACCAGCAGATACCCTGAACGGCCGACCCCATCCGCAGCGCCCACCAATGTTGCTCAAAGGTCAGCATTCATACGTGTGCGATTGTCAATCAAAAAGCAATCCACAACAACACATATATTTTCTACATGTTTGTCTTTTACTAGAAAAGGCATACATAGGTAATTTTAAGGACCGTAGCACATATCACGCTGCGCTGACCATGCAACGCTTGCACGGAACGGGGAGTGTTTCCAACGCTTTGCTAAGAGAGACGGTGGTGGCACCTACCCATCGCCTTGCGTTCTACACCTTATCACCTCTGAGACGGGCGCGCATACCCGTCTCAGAGCCACGCGCTTTTTTTTCTAAAAAGAACTGCCAGATGGCGCTCATGTCTCACGTGTGACATGTATTGATGCGCTCGTTCGCCTCCGCTGCACGCTCAAGGCACTCTAACGGAGCGCCTCCGGAATACCATTCACCGATTTTCTTGCACAGAACATCAAATAAATGTTTTGTTCAGTCTCTACACACGCAAGACTATCGTCTTTCGACGACATTTGCAGATTAGGATACAGATACGTGGCCATTTTTTTAGTGTAAGTGTTTATAGCTGCGCATGTTTTTTCGACAACATTAACGACCGAGTCATCTAATTCTGCATTGAAAGAGTCGTTTACTTGAAATTTTTAACCCTGAAAGCCGTGGAAAAATGGGAGGCTGCTGTAAAACCCACGTTTTCGCTTCAGTTTTGCATCCATTACAGAGCTTGATATGTTTTCTTTTTTTTTTTTCTTGAACAGTGTGGGGACAGATGGTGTGTGTGTGTGCGAGGGGGGGGGGGGAGGGGGCTCTGTAAAAGGACTTGCTCCCCTTGCCCAACCGAAGTGGAACACGAGCACGCATATGATTGGCTGACCACTTGGCCTCTCCTCAAAACTTATCCTTTGTGTGACAGAGCTCTCAATGAATCACTACATCATTCATCCACACTCTTCTGTCCTTATGTCTTTCAGGAACCACACGTGGGGGACCTACTTAAGTAAGCATGTTGTGTTCGGCGTCAGCTTCGATGACTCCAACGTTGGATCTCGGTTCACCGCCTTGAAGAAAGCCCTGGTCGACGCATCGCCCCTCGCGACGCCGCTAATGGCATCGTTGACTTACCACATAAGGGCGGCGGCGGACATTCTCGTGGACTCACTTTGATGACGCCGCGACGGCAAACTCGCAACGCACACTGCATGTTGCATATCGTGCATCAACTTTTGCTGCCTAAAGAGACTTTAGAATCGTCGCCCTTCTGCAAATTGCAGCAGCCGTGGTGTTGAGATAATCATAAGATGAACAGGTGAAGTGCCTCAGACTGACTGGCCGACGTTTCGATAGGAGGACTTTCAAAGGCGCCGTGTCATCCTTGGCGTGTTAGTTTTAAAAGGTTTGGTGGTGACGCTATCTCATGGTGGTGACGAGTGTCCCTGTCGGTGATCGACGCCTGAAAAGCAAGATACTATAAAGCAGAAGAGTTCAGGCACTTCACCAGCTCATCTTATGATTATCCCACCACGTTGTTTCCATCTGTCGGCTCCCGTCAAAATTTTGTATTAAGAGCCATGGTGGTTAGTCCTGTGCGGTAAGCATCGGCACCGGAAGAATGTTTTTGGGTGGGGGCGCAGCGCAGAGATTAAGCTATTAGTAGAGTGCTATTACGTTAAAGTACTACCACTAGCAAGACATTTGTTCGTATATCTTTTCTTTAAATCGAGGTATAACAGTACAAGCTTGTTATCCCAGCGTAAACAATGAACAGTAGTAAAGCTATGAGCCTCGACCTTAATTACTTCATCCATGGGTAACGAAGTATTTCGTGTATTGAGCAGTTGTAAAATTTCTTGATGATATAGTTTCAATATCTAAAATATTTTGTCTATTGAATTATTTATAAAAACAACTTTCTTGCGGTTCCCCTTGTATTATATATACCTGGGTTCGACTGTATTAGAACAAAGGGAGTGTATCTCTTCAAGTCTTTAATATTCGCGCTGAGCCCTGATCGTGATAGATCAACTAGCCCAAAAAGCCTCCTCCCTAAGTCATTCTTACTATAGAGTTGAGGTGCGCAGAACTTTTTAACTTCATTGTGCCCTATTCATTGTTTTACTTATTTTTTTTGGCTCGAAAACATCACTGATGGTTCGAAATATGATGTCATATCAGACTAATTTTAACAAATTTTGTTTTTTTTTCATTTTACTACCAGCGTGAGTGCCGCATGCTAAAAAAAAATCTTAGCATTCGCTTACTGCCCGCTTGCTTCTTAGCGCAGAATTACGTAGTTTACTTGAATTCATGAAAAGTATACGTATCAGAAGAAAGTACACCAGAAGAGGGTTTCATTAGAAGTCGATATGAAGGGCAACACAAAGTTGTGCTCTGTGTTTCGTTACACCGTAAACATTTTTCTTGCGGTACTTCGGGTCTCGTGTGCCATTCAAACTTCTGGCGCCAAGGTCAAGTAAAGCTAGCAAAGGCAGTAAAGTTACCGACGATCCGCAAACTCGCCCTTAGGTCTACTCATTTATATCGGGCCGTGAGGAGGGGTCTCAGTTATTCCTGACGAGTTCGAGAGCAAGTAAATCCGGTTGAGAAAAGAAGATGGTAGTCGTATGAGCTGGGGTGAGTCCGGTTAGCCAAAATTTGGGTGAAGCTAATTCCCATCAAGCCTTAAGCGCTAAACATATTACTTGAGCGAGTCTTAGCGAACTACCTCTTCTTCGCCAACCTATGATATGCTCCGAATACAATGCTGGCGTGAGGATAATGTCGCTGTTACACTATCGAGCCGAACTTTTTGTCCTATTCATATCATGAACCATTGAAGTATGTTAGTCCACGTTAAATAACCGAGAAAAAGTATGACACGCGCGTTTGAAGGATGTCGGTGATGCTGTGTTGCGGTGTTTTCATCCGTACAATAACAGCAAAGAAGGCTAGTCAGAACTGGACAAAAAAGTGACCGCGAATGCATCGTTTGGCAGCTCTCACAGCTACGAAGGCGAGACACTTAAGCTTTATAATTTGCGCACAGCTTGCATTGTATGTCTAATTAGCCTGTTGTATCGCTGATGATGGGACAGCAGCGACATGGAAGATTGCAGTGAACACGTCACAGTCTTCCAACCAAACAGCTGAAGTACCATAATACTGTAGAAGTATACATCGCAATAAGCACAAGTGCCACGCATTGTCCACGCCCGTATGTTCCGAATAAAATGTTATTTTGTCCACCTTCGCGGTAAGAATCGACGTCGTGTAAACGGTTCGCAATACAAAGAAGCCAGATGTGCTTGCGCTGGCCTAGTTCTGAAACTACAGTGACCTAACGAAATCGGAGCCCTTCCACTCAGCGATAGTTTACTTGCACAAGTTGACAGAAATACATCTACATCCTTTAAAAACGCCTTGTTTGCTCAAGCCCATATAACAGTTTACCTTCTGTTCGTTTCTTGTGCTCAGTGAATGCCATCTCGCTAAAATTCACATCCTGTTGTTTAGCACTCTTCAGTCCACGGTCCAGGAAAGGTGTAAGTCCCCTTTCTTGATCAGCATCTCAGAAGTATTAGTTCGGAAATCTTTTTAATCAAACCAAGCGCCTTTTCTGTAAGTGTACTGCATCTGACGTTTGGTGTTTTCTGATCTCGTGTGTTTCTGTTGTGCTTCAAATGCAAGACATCGTGTGCTTTTGGTGTTTCTTGGACGTCAGCCAGACTTTCCCATTTATTCTGTACAGTTTCTTTTATGTTTAGACTGCATACTTAGCTTATTCTGTGTATATGCCTTATAACTGTTGCATTTTTTTATACCTTCCTTGTAAAGCACTAACGCAATGTGAAATAAAGTTGATGATACAAAAAACTGATTAACACTAAAATAACGTCATATCTGGTAGGTGATTGTAAAGATATCGGATACATTAGGAGACCTCTCAGTGTTCTTTCAAGAAAAGGTGCGAAATTCTTGGAAAGTTCCTAAGACAACCCGCAACACCTTACTGTGAAAGAGAGCTACGGCCGATTTTATGTCGCCCACGAACCGACACTTTTACGGCGGTAGCAATAAAGTGCTCACACGGAGCAAACAGTCAACGAAGGCGTCCTCGTCACACCGTGGTGGTTTGAGTAATATGTAATCTAATACGGTCCACATATCCACTCTTTCCCATCTCCATGTGTGGTACGCTGTTAATCTATAGAAGCATGCGAGAAAGCGCGCCATCTTCGAGCGCATACCGAAAACGTGCACCAGTCATACAAGTTTATTATCGTCATCATTACCAACACCGCACTTGATCATTCTCATATACATGCGCAAAGTGGCACAAGGAAAAGACGGTTCCGGTCCTGGTGTAAGTATTCAACTAACGCTTTATTACCGTTACATCTGTAGCCTATGTTAGCTCTTAAAAATAATAATAAACCCACACTGTATGATCCACCCGACTTTTTACTGATATCTCCGACTGGGTACGTGCCATTCATCCAAAAAGAATCATCATCATCGACAGTGGTCGTCCCTTTACCTTCCATCAATGGGCGCCGAGGGCCGAGTCTCCTTGAAGCTTCAAGACCTCGAGGAGAGCGACCTGGTGTCACCCAACCCCCCGTCACCTCGCCATGCGGAATCCTTCTATTTTCAGGAGGACGCGGCTGATCTTCGACACGAGCTTGAAACGGGGAGCCACTCCCGGACATCGCTCAAAACCGGCAAGTCCAATGGGGTAGTAGGTGCGTTCGAATGTTTATCTCGCATCTTTTTACCACGGTTAGAGTATTGAGTTGTAACACACGTTCATCTAGCCAAGTACAACGTCTAAGATTGAAACATTTGACATGCCGTGCCCTCATAGCAGGTGTTGTTGCAAGCAACAGAAGGGCTTGCACTAAGCTCGCCAGTTTATACTGTTCAGTAGACAGCATGGTGACACAGCGCAAAAAAATATAGACAGTCTTCCCAAAGGGAACCATGATGGGATGCGAAGCAGCAGTGGTATGCACGCCGTTGACCCGGCTGAAACGGGCGTCGACGCGACTGCTGGAAGAACGGTTTGAAGCGAAACTTTGTGTAGCCTTTACTCGAGTAAACGTTTCTTTGAAACCCAAAGACATGGGATGTGGGTTGGGTTTCGTGTAAGTTTCATCGCAGATAAACGAGCCGAAAAAGCATTTACACTCGACGTGCGGTCGAGCTTTGCGGGCAGTGGAGAATGTGAAGCGAGCGAGGAGTCTGTTGCGAGCAGGTGGAGGAGCAACATTACCTAGGTGTGTTGGGATGAGTCGGCAGCTGCGGCGGGTAAGAGAGAGAGAGAGATACGTCAACGTTTAGCTATGACTTGACTGTCTTGGCATCATTCTAAACTGTGTCGGGGAGGGGGACGCGGTGTGGCACACTGGCACGGAGACACGGATGTACAACGTTACACAAACTAGTCGAAGAGCTCCTTCGCATCCGAAAATCCCACCGTCTCCACGAAGTGAATGATATGATGAGTTGAGCGAAGCTGCAATGCTTAACGGTGACACCATGAAACATTCCCCACACAATACTCTAACATACACAATGTTTATTACTTATCCATCCACGTATACGCCATTTATTACATGAAAGATGTAATGGTTTACATATTTATGAATGGATGCATGAATAACTTTTTCATCGTCCTTCGGTGCATGCGTATAGCGCGCAGCAGGCCGCTTCCACGTCGGGACAAAGAGACCTTGTCTCTCCGCCACGTCGCGGTTTCGATGGACAGCCCACACATATTGATGAAATTATGAAAGAATTACATTACTTACTACAAATCTGTGGAATGATTTTTCCCTCTCAATATTGTTGTCGGTTAAGTACGTGAAAGGATGTCGCATGAGAGATTGTGGTTGAAAATTGAAGAAGGCAATATCGACATAGGTGATGGTGGTGGGACGCTTGTGGTCGTACGGGCTGCATCAGAGACCGTAACAGAAAGATCATGAGCGAGACTAGCCAGCAGTCGTCAACCGCTATGATGTCCACGTTGAAGACTCCGACGAGCACGAATAGATCGTCCTTGAATTCCCGCTCTGCTTCGGCTGCGTGAACCGTCGCCGCTGCCGCCGCCTCGGAGCGGTGCTGGTGCTGCTTTGCGATTGCTGCCGACGCTGGCGTCTTTCTTCTGTCTGGCAGGGTGTCACCGTGGGGTGTTGGTGGAGGGCCCGCATTGCAGCCGCGTTACGAGCCCTCGGTGCCGGTGCTTTCACTTCCGCGGGGTTCACAATGAGTAGCTGCGTGGAGATGTGCACTCACTGAGCTCCCAGCGATGAGAAAGGAGGCGTGCCAAGAGCGTTCGCACTCGCACTCGCCTCGAGAACAAGTGGACACGGCGTGCTGAAAAACTCTTCAGGCAAAAAGAGCTTCGCCCATAAAAATCGCTAGGTCTCCACGGCATACGCAGCACAGTCACAGCGAAGGCTGGAAGAGTTGCCTTTCTAAGGCCCGTTGCTGAACTTCATGGGGCAGCTATTACAAGTACATGTGCGAGTTACCCACCATGCCATAAGTTATCAAAACTTTCATGAAACAGGCCGGCGTCTACTGTGCCAATATTCGTCCATGTGCGCAGAAGCGTGGTAACCGCTATTCATCTGCGAGGTATGATGTGCACTTTGTGCTGTGGCTGACGACAGGAAGAATTATGGCTAAGCCTTTATCTAATGTGTTGGAAGCAAAAAACGACCTATCCGTTGTGCGCTTCACATTGCGTGGCACCTGGCTGTTAAATCAATCTACTGCGACGCAATACTATAGATATGTTAACACAATTTCTTGCCCGACAAGACACGTTGTGGACTGTTTTTGCGAATGAGTTTCAAGTACCAGCGCGGCTATCGGGTAGAATATCCGATTCAAATCCCGTCCTTCCCTAGAAGTGTTTTTTTTTTTTCTTTTTAACACAAAAGTGTTTTACGCTGGGGTCCACCGTGGCTCTGCTGACGTATTTCTGTCACGGATATGACGTTGTAAAATGCACACTAACAGATTGCGAAGAAAGAAACGAGACCGAAAAATTTCTGCCACGGGGCGTCGAAACATGCGACCTTTCGATCTGCAGTGCTGGGCGCTAACCATTATGCCACGAAACGTACGTTGTCAATCTTGCTAACGGCAAGCCACTCATATACACCATACACCGTTTGGTGGTCCTCGAGCTCCACAACATCAGCGTGCTTACGACATCAGTAGCGAGATGGCACAAAGGTTTCGCGCTTAAGGCGCTAGAAAGGTAGTCCCCTGAAGCTTTTCGATCGGCACTTCCTCCTCAAAGCACGGTCTCTCCTGGGCGGGCGCTTATCAGACTCGTCATTCCGGCGAGCATGATTGTCACTCGCTCGCTGCACCAGCCACGTTGACGAAAGTAGCACGCTGCTCACACACGAAGCAGCAAGAATTGCGGGTGTTCTTTGGGCCTTTCCTGTGTGTACTCGTTCGTCTGTTTTGTGCGTCTTTCCATTTGAATAGTACGCTTTAGGTGTAGAGCTGTGACAGATTTTAGTCTGCGCACCTCCTGTGTATGCCATTTTCGTGCTTGCTTTCTGCCTGGAGTGTGCGCTGCAAGTTTCGATCTGCGTGCCGTTCATCACGTAACTTCGCAATTTGTTGCTGTAGCATTCATTTCTTCGTCATTGTGGTGAAACAATGCACAATAAGCGCTCAACGACCTCTTTGCAGGCACGTTACATTTTCGTGTTATACCGATTTCTAGAAAGAGGCATAAACCACGTTTTTTTTCTTATTTCACGCGAAAGTGGTTACGGACACTGGTGACAGGGCACCGGTATCGGGCAGCTAAGGTGCCGAAATCGGCTCTTGTTGTAATCTCATAGCACCTTTCGCAATAACGTAGGGCGCAAACACCATCGCTGTTATCAGAACCATGGTCGTGAGCACAGAGTGACTGCTCACCAATGGCTAGCAAGGTGGGAGTTGAATAAAAAAAACGGCGCACCACCACTGGTGTCTATAGGGACCGAGGATAGCCGAAGTGCGAATGTGGCCTCGATGTGCATAAACCAGGCTATAGTATTCTGGGGCCACAACGGCGGCAGGTGAATCTACACCATGGCGATGCCTTCCATGCCAATCATCGGTCAACCGTTTGCAGTCTCGTCCATCACGCAGTGCTCGCCTTGCGGTACTCACGTCCGGGTCACCACATTTTATGGACGGAGGTTATGTCCTCTATAACCGTGTGTGTGGCGGCGAGCGACAAACCAAGCAACCCGTCCAGTGGACGGCAGGAGCAGAACTGAGCTTTATTTTGTTCTAACCGCGGAGCATGCCGCACGTGGGACAAAGCGCAGCGGCGTGCATATGCACCTGAGCGTGCATTAATAGGTGGCCAATGATGATGATGATGATGATGATGATGGCTGCTAGAGTGTCTCTCGCCCAGGTTGACGCCATGGACTCATGAGCTTGATAAGAGAGGTTAAGGGAACGGAACCTTAGCCGCTGCTAGAGGAGCTCATGCGTTATTGGTGATATTTTCAGTAATAGTGACCAACGTTCCTGGAATTTTCGCTTGTTATTTCGCGCGACAATGGTAACGGACACCTCCGACTACGAACAACTGCCCCACTGTTTCTGCCCTTGTGATCTCACAATAGCTGTCGCTGTAAAGTAGAAAGTGAGAAAGAGTGCGCGGAGGTTGGGTGGGACAATGCTTCTCTCGTTCGTCCCTCTTTCTCACTTCTTTTATTGTGTAAAGTGACCTTAGCTGTAAAGCCCGGTAATCAAGAAGCGCCACAAATTACGAAGGCAGGTGAGAACCACTGTTGTGCTGCTTGCTGAAACAAACGAACCACATTTAGTATCAGGATATACTCACAATATTTGTCAGGGGCCAGAAAAGCACCCGCTTAATCTCGGATCACTATAATGTTACACTGTTTCATGTCATATTTCATGTAATCCACGTCATTAGGTTAACTATGGCGAAGATTACGCTAAAGAGATGTTCTAAATTCATTTATGGAAATTATCCGGCTGTCACAGACCTTCTTTTATCGGTGACGCTCTTTAGTATCGAGCCATGTCCGCTGTCATCGCTCGATGACAATGGCACTTATGACGATTAGGAACAAGCACGTTTCCGACCACACATGCTTTTTCTGCCAGCACAGCACAGTACGTGCAAGGTAACCACTACACGTTATGACGACGACAATGAAGCACCAACTATGTGACCATGACATTCATCATTATACTGACAACTGAGGTACCTGCTACACATATTTAAAGCATTATGTGTACTTTGTGCTGTGGCTGATGACGATGAAGAATAAGCGCGTTCCAGACGATACACTCTCTTTTCTGCATGTTTGAGTGGGCAATTCACGGTGGATTCATGGTCAACCGTATAACTTCCTGGAGCTTGGGTCATTCATCAACGTTCACTCCGCGAATATTCTGTGACTTTTTTGGCCTTTCAGTAACGGGAACCACTTCGACGACCGAAGCGCAAGCCGGTGGTACTGCACCTCCCGTCACTGGGGGATGCGGCTAGGCGTCCGCATTCTTCAAGGAGGCTACTTGTGTGCTGGGCATCGTAGTGGCGCTGTGCTTCCTGCTCGTCGCGCTCGTCGCGCTCGTCTACCTTGACATGAGCCACAAAGCGGGCATGTGAACTTCGTATACGCTAATACACCCGCCGCCTGACCCATTGAAAATTGTGCAATAATATTGGCGAATAAATTTATGTATTACGAGCCAGTGCGTCTTCTAATGTGAACCAGACTCGCAATTCGATAGGGGAAGAGTCCCTTTATTTCAGCCACACATACATACATACATGCATACATACATACATACATACATACATACATACATACATACATACATACATACATACATACATACATACATACATACATACATACATACATACATACATTCATAGATACGTACATTCATAGATACGTACATACATACATACGTACATACATACATACATACATACATACATACCTACATACATACATACATACATACATACATACATTTATACATACACGCACGCACGCACACACACGCACGCACACACACACACACACACACACGTACGTACGTACGTACGCACGCACGTACATGCCTGGCTTGGTTCTTTGCTGTTTTCAACATCAGAAATGCGGCGGTTTGGGCTAGTTTGTATGACATCATGATTTTTATATTGCGGGATCAAAACGACGACGACAGGGACAAAAATAGACGAGCTCCATAGCGCCCTTTAATGTCGTTCTGACCTCGCACTATAACAATGATGATGTCCTAAACCACTTTATTACTCATATTAACGTTATTTCTTTCCCCGACATCAAACCTGCCTAAGGCCAGTTTACAACAGAGTTTCAAAGTACCGGCTCGGCTCTGTAGTATAATTATGAGCTGGAACCCAGAGGGCCCGGGCTCGAATTCCATTTCCTTTCTAAATGCAAAATGCAAAGCGTTTCTTAGCGAATATCGTTGACCTTGTCCGTATTTGTCTATCTATCTAGCCACCTACAACCTTTAGATCTTCTGGCCGTTTCGATAAGTGGGTCTATACCAAAATTGGTAAGGCATAACATGACTGTATGGCGAGCATAAGTGACTAGTCATAACATGAAAATTATGACGTGTATGTCTTCAATGTCATAATTAACATGTCATCGTCTTGATGCTCTTAAGTGGTTTCGTTAACGTGACATGTTGCAAAACTAGTATGCTATGACATGACTGCATGGTGGACACAAGGGACAAGCCCTATAACGTGGAAATCGTGACATGCATGTCATGTAAAACATGATTAAATGCTACGCTCATAGCACGCTCATGGCCGTTCGCTAGCTGACATATACCAAATTTGGTGTTACGTAACGTGAATATACGACAAAGTTAAGTTTAAAATGATAATCATGACATGTGTGTCATGTAAAACATGACTACATGCTGCGTCTATAGTGCGCTCGCGTCCGTTTCGCTAGCTCACATATACCAAATTTGGTGTTACATGGCGTGATTAGACGACAAAGGTGAATGACAAGTCCAAAAATGATTATCATGACCCACGTGTCTTGTAAAACGTGACTACACGCTACGCTCATAGCATGCTCGCGGCCGTTACGCTAGCTTCACGTGCACCAAATATGATATACGGGATGTGAATAGACGGGGAAGGTAAATGACAAGTCGACATATATTCATTATAAGCGTTATGTAAAACATGAGTACATTCTACTCTCAAGGTGCCCTCGTGGACGTTTCGCTAGCTTACATATTACAAATTTGGTATTACGTGACGTCAATAGACGATTAGAGTAAATGACAAGTTCAAACATGATGACCATGACATGCGTGTCATGTAAAACAAGACTGCATGCTACGCTCCTAGCACGCTTCCGATCATTTCGCTATAGCTTCACATATACTAAATTTCGTATTACCTGACGTGAATAGACGATGAACCCAAACGCCAGGCGCAAATATGATAATCATATGTAAGTGATGTACGGCATAACTTAAGTTCACCTTGTAACTCTGTGCTGACTTTAAAGTGACATATGAAACTTCCTCATTGGTGCTTCGCATATCATCGATTCCCACTGTGCACGTGGGTTCTGTGAATTTTTGTTTATTTTCTTATTTTGTGCGATATTGGTTATTGACACCGGTGGTGGTGATGGACAATTACGCTACACGTAACCCTTGTTATGATCTTATAGTAGCTATAGCTGTAAATTGGTATGCGGTCACTTGACCACCTTTTCGATGTTCCGGCGAAAAAAAAAAGTTTAGTTAAAAATGAATTATGTGCATTTGAGGTGCATCTTTCAAGAGCGTATCCACGTGGAATGCGAAGAGCAGCAGTGTTCACATTCAACTCCAGGCCGTCCAGAGGACCTACAACATCGCAACTGAACTTCGACTTCGGATCTTAACGTAGGTGAAGCCACCGACTTCATCTTGGGGGCTCTGATTCCCCTAAATATCTTGGGAGGGAGGAGGGGGGTCTGACTCTCCAGTCCCTCAGGACTCAAAGTCCTCGTCGTGTCCTTCAACCTTGAAACTGGGTACAACGACACATCTGTCCTCAAGGCCCTTATTGTCATTTTTTTTCATGTGACTTCACAAGTAAAACAATATATCATTTTCTGGACTAAATGTATATTGCCTGAATAACGGAGCAAAAAACATGAAAACTGAGACAATTTTTGTGAGAATGGTGGTGATGTTTCAGCAACAATATAATTTTAGCTTCTTTAACAATAGACATAGTTGTACTAAAATTGTTTTCCACCTATGTAAACGAACCCATTCTCAGAAGAATTGCTGTAAAGTAGACAAAACATTGTGGGTGGGTGGGGGGGGGGGGAAGTGGAGAGGTCGCTCGCCGAATTAATCAAGGTTCTCAGGATAAATATGGGCGGGCTCAATATATGCTCCAACCCTTTCTCTGTGATGTGGCAAGTTTTATTATAGTGTAAATTCTGCTTAAAGAGCAAAAGTAATTTCTGGATAACAATTTTTGACGAGTAATTTTTTCCGCTTTTACGAAAAACAATGCCAATGCACAATATCATCATTCTTGTGCCTCATTGCGCGTTCTGAACGTGCCACGTGGAGAAGAATACGCTCGAAAGCGGGCGCCATGTATCAAGGTAGGCCGGCCAGCCACATAGTGCCTACGCCTACTGAAAGAGGTTCTCTGGACCGCATCGACGGAGCTCACATTGAGACAAGGGAACCGGTGATGTCCAGCCACCTGGAGCCCTCCTCGTTGTTCCAAGACCATGGGCACGAAGACCTGGCTGAGCCGCTTCGTGATCCCGACGCTGGGCGCCGCTCACAGGCCTCGTCGGTGGCCAGCACGGCGGCAGCACCAGTGGTCCCAGGTGCGACCTATTGTTACTTCTAATTTACTATTAGAAAACTTGTGTCGAAATGGCACCCCCATTAAAAAGTTCTTAGTTCAGTGCTCCGCGACGTGAAAATTTCTCTTTAACACGACAGTGTTTTCTGCCGGGGTCTTTCTAGACTTCAGTGACGTATTTCCGTCACGTAAAGGACGTCGCAATTAACTCCTCCAACGCGTTCTGGCTACGTGTCCACCACATACAGCGTAATTATTTCGATGCCGTTAACAGTCCACCAGGTGGCGACCTTGGTCCAAGCCTCGGCCCCACTCTAGTATCGATCCATATCAAAATAGCTCTGGACACGCACCCGCCCCGCCCTGCGTTGACCGCTTACGGTCACCCCGAGAAAAAGTCGTGGCCGGGCTACAGCTGGACACGACGCGCGTTGTGTTTCTTAGTACGACCGTGGTGTTTGACAGCCCTTCAACATTCCGCGGGCTGACCGCACTTGCCATGGTGCAAGACATGTCAGCGACGCTTCTCTGGATTTCGCATCCCTTCCTCTGATTACGTTCCCACCGTTACCTACTGCAGCTATACAACAAATATTTGCTTAATTCTTGATCATAGACACTAGTCACCGAGATGGAGTTGTGCCACCAAGCACCGACGCTTGGTAGCTCATCTTCATCACGTGTGTCTATGCCTACTGTTGCTACAGCTACCAAACACCAACAGGCGTTGTGCAATCTTTCTTGGATCAGTGCACAGCGAACATTCAAATTCTTCGGAACAGATACGGTTTACGTTCGTGTTTAACTGATTCACTTATCGGAGGAGTAAAATGAACAAGAGAGTTTATTTTCATTGACTTCCATTGACGCCGCAGCAGGCTCACTGTATATGATGAACCCTAAGCTTTCCTTGGCTTCACTGTTTGTTGGCTTCATTACTCTTTCGATCAAATACGCCTTCGCCAGCAGGCATCTCAAGCCCTCGAACACTTTGTTATTGTCCCAGTACATGCATGACTGTCTTCTTACAATAACAAAAAGACCATTTGAGTATATGTGTTCATGAGCTCTACCGATTTCACTGTTCCCAGGCGTTTTTTCTCAACTTCTTGTGAAGCACGTCATGAAGTCACCTTGTGTTAAAACGAAATAAAAACCGTGTTTTGAAATCGGCGTTCTCCTATTAGTCACTCTGTAGATCAATATCGACACGTTTCTCGGATCTTGATGTCAAGTGCCCTTATTAATTGAGTTATACTTGAAATAAGGGAAGTTCCTTTTTTTCTAACGGTAACATTAGACATCATGGCGTGGCTAACGGTGGGCATAGTAGCAACGACAGATAATTTAGGTCAATAAAAATTTAGGCCGATTGACGTATAAGGGACACACGCATGATTTTCCCTTTCCCTCCTCACCAGCAGGCAATCCACCGACGACCGACGTTCGTGAAAGAGTTCCCGACGGAGGTGAATCCGGCTGGGCGTCCGCATTCTCCAAAGAAGCCATCTTTGTGCTTGGCATCGTGGTGGCACTGTGTTTTCTGCTCGTCGCCCTCATTTACCTCAACTTGAGCCACAGGGAGGGTTTGTGAACGTCGTCGCCAAGCACACCCCCGTGACGCCCTCAAGTGGCCTTTATTGGCATTTCGCACGTAGACCATTCGCCAGCGCATGTATACCTCTTCAAGACGTTCGGAGGTTTGCTAAATAAACTTTCAGATTGTTAATTTGTGCAGTTTGCACGCCTAATTGAGGCCGTAATTGATCGATCCAGAAGGTGTGTGTGTGTGTGTGTGTGTGTGTGTGTGTGTGTGTGTGTGTGTGTGTGCGTGCGTGCGTGCGTGTGTGTGTGTGTGTGTGTGTGTGTGTGTGTGTGTGAATGTGTGTGTGTGTGTGCGTGTGCGTGCGTGCGTGCGCGCGCGCGCGCATATTCTGCCTAGTTATCAAGCAATCTACCACAGAGCGACGCCAGGTATCAGAACTAATTTTCAATTGAACCCTATAATGTTCGGGCAAGCTCAATCGTAGTTGCAGGGCTGACTATCCAATTTTAGAAACATGCCATATTTACTCCTATGATACAGCCGAGCATCACGTCGGGTTATCGCCATTTGTATATTAGTGTCATGTGCTTAAGTCGATCTATGTAGAAGTGTCTAGGCCTACCATCCTCGCGAGCCCCAGTATTTTATATCAGCTGATCGCTTCAGGTGTTCAAATATTCATGTTCCTGGTTATATAACGTCTGCGATTGTTGAACATATGTTTCTGCGTGCAGCATTTGTAGGAATATTTAGCGTCACTTGATAATTTATCGATCAATAAACATAACACAACATGGTCACCTTCCTTCTGCAAGCTTGGCATAACGTTTATTCTCAAGGTACGCGCACTACCGAATATTTTTTTTAGTGTGATAGTGGTTACGGACACCGGTGGCGGTGACGGACGACTACGGCACACGAAATCCTCACTGTCACCTTTGTAAAGCAAGGCAACAGGACATTGTCGTCGCGTATTTTATTGCACCCTACAAATCTGCAGACCTTGAACCTTTCGACGACAATTACCTTTCAGAAATGCCAAGGTCTTCCAAAATGAGTGCTGCCAATCGAACGCTAGCGCTATCGGCTCCTGTAGTGACGTGGTCCACGTCGTTTCATGGCGAGCAGCTTCTTGTACGATAAGTAGGCGAGGGCAGCCAGTACCATCAGCAGTAACAACAGGGTCATCGCCAGGCAGAAAACCCAGTCGGTTGCGTTCGCGTTCGGGGCCACACCCCTGCGGCGTCGCCGACGCCCGACAGGCCGAGGTGGTCCGAAGTCTGCGCCCACGGCTTCTCCTAAGAGAGGGAGAGAGATGCAGTGTGGACGTCTCGTTATTTACCGTATGGTCACATCAAACTTCAGAAATCAACAAGAAACGATTCCTCTAGATCCCAAGCACTGTGGCAACTCATTTATTACAGAGTCGGTGAGTAGCTAGAGGCACATGCAAGATTTTGTTTTACATTGGGCCAAGTGTTGTTATGGGCATGTCGTCGGCTTGCAAGGCACATAGACTACACGTGCATGTATATTATTATTATTAATATTATTATTATTATTATTATTATTATTATTATTATTATTATTATTATTATTATTATTATTATTACAATCTGCACATTACACCAAGTACATCTGCGCCGTCTGGTCGGGCCTGTTAACTGGATAAAAATGGACAGCACACCATATTCTAAAACAGTGAAAAGTGTACAGCGTACAGTAGCAAGGTACAGTGTACAGTTTCCAGGTACAATGTATCCTACGTAAGAAGTGTCAAATAGCATATATTCATGGAACTGCTACAAATCCAGAAGGGCCAGAGCAAAAAAAAAAATCTATACTCGTAACCAATATGGCGTAAACCACGTTTGGAAAAGCTACCGGTATTTCGGTGCGAAATCAATGCGTTCACTCTTCTTGTTTCGACACTCTACTGCCGAGGAATAGAATCAAGGACACCTGCCCTCGCTTTTCAGCATTATGCCTTGGTGTATTTTGACATTAAAGAGGTGTCGTCATCTAAATTGTGGCTCGCGCGTTCTTTGTTTAAATTGTTTCATACTGCTAGCGTGATACCCATGCTGCAAGTTTTACGTATATACTCACCAAATAATTTATAATCGCCTTATCAGTAAGAAGGGTATTCTGTTTCGGTTTCTGGGTACATAGCTGGACAGCACGTCGCCGTGTAGGACGACCTTCACGTGGGCGTGCGGTGACGGACTCGGTGCTGCATGGTCTGCTGTCGCACACAAACGCGAGCAACTCACCAGATACTTTCGGAACGGTCCTATGAGGACAGACTGGCTTCGTTTCAATGATCAGTTGCAACGCTTTAGAAGTTAGCAAGAACCTTCGAATTAGATACGTAGGCACTGAGAAATAGTTCGATAACTTTACCACACGTAATATATTTCTTCTAAATGCGAAGCGTTTCTTGGCGAAGTTCGGTGACTTTGATCGTATCTATCTATCTATCTATCTATCTATCTATCTATCTATCTATCTATCTATCTATCTATCTATCTATCTATCTATCTATCTATCTATCTATCTATCTATCTATCTATCTATCTATCTATCTATCTATCTATCTATCTATCTATCTATCTATCTATCTATCTATCTATCTATCTATCTATCTATCTATCTATCTATCTATCTATCTATCTATCTATCTATCTATCTATCTATCTATCTATCGAACCGCCCACGACTTTAAGCTCTCCTGGCCGTTTCGATAACGGTATCAATACCAAACTTGGCATGGCATAACATGACTGTGTGAAAAACATATTTGACTAGTCATAACATGAATTCATGACATGTACTTTATGAATGTCATGATTCACATTTCATGGTCCTGCAGCTCTTGCGGTGGTTTCGTTCACATGGCAAGTTGCAAAACTGGTATGGTATGGCATGATTTCATGGCGAACTCAAGCGACACACGCTGACATAAAAATCATGGCACGTGTGTGTCATGTAACGGCATGACTACATGCCACACTCATGACGCGCTCACAGCCGTTTCGCTAGGATCACATATACCAAATTTGGTATCACATAACGTGAATGGATGACGGAGGTATGTGACTGGTGCAAACATGATAATGATGAGATGCGTGTCATGTTGAAACATGACTACATGCCACAGTCAAGGCGCCAATACATTTTGACGTGACGCGGTGCGCGTGCTCGGCGGCGTTCATTTCGTTGCGTCACGCCGGCGTTGCCACGCCAGGCGCCGGTCCTGCCATATCCTGCCAACGCGCCGCGCTGCGTTGGTTTGACGCAGGCGCGTTTCTGCGCATCCAGCGTCCCCCCGTCACGAAAAGAGGGAGACGCAGTGTTATCTGGGTAATGAATCGGTGCGAAATGCAGCATGTCGCATTTCGCGCCAGTTGCGCCTGGCGTCTGACTATATCGAGTGCTCGCGTCTTGCTCACGTAGCGTCGCTGTGCCTAGCGTGAGCGTGCGTCAATGCGATATTGGAGTATATTGGGCCCTTCATGATGCGCTCGCCGCCGTTTTGCTAGCTCCACTTATACCAAATTTGGTGTTACCTGACGTCAATGGATGACTATATATACGACTGGGCCAAACATGATAATCCTGACACGCGTGTCATGTAAAAACACGACAACAAACCACGCTAATAGTATGCTCGCGGCCATTTCGCTAGCTTCACATATGCTAAATTTAGTATCACGGGACGTGAACAGATGACGAAGGTAAACGACACATCCAAACATGATAATCCTGACAGGGAAGTTATGTACGGCATTATTTACCTCCACGCCTTAACGTTGTGCTGATTTTAAAGTGACATATCAACACTTCTCATTCGTGCTTCACATATCATCGATTCCCACTGTACGTAGGATCTGCCATTTTTTATTTAGACCACACTATAGACAGATTAAATGGACATGGGTCGGGCATGTAGCACGTAGGCAGCATACCCACTGGTCATTATGGGTAACTGACTGGATTTTCAGAGAAAGCAAACCCACAAAGGGCCGACAAAGTTAGGTTGGTCGATGAGATTCGCAGTTATAACGTGACCGCAGAAAGCACAAGACCGAGTCGATTGGCGGATCATGGAAGAGGTATTTGCCCTGCAGTGCGCGTAGTCGAGCTGATGATGATGATTTTGATATATAGACATGTCTTGTCTAGAAAATAAACAAATTCCGTTGTTTATATGGTTCTCAGCAGCTTGTGCTTAATCGCCGAGTGTGACTTTGTCTTCTTGTGGTCTTCGCGATCAGTTTTCGTAGCACGCAGCAGGAGCCCATCGCAGAGGCCACGTTTATACAACAATAAACTCCACGTGCGAGGGATGTGGACTTACAGGTTTTGCTGACAGGAGCTCACATATTTTTACACAGCTTTGCACTTGACAGCCAAGTTAGCCATACTTTGATGCAATCATTTGAACACGAGAAACTCACGACTAGCCCTACAGCTTCTGGATAGGGACTGTTACTTTTAATTTCTTCTAAACCTTGACAGGAAGAAAAGCAGTAGTAAGGGTGACATTTCTAATAATTTTTTGAACCGTCACATGGTACCTTGTGGCAAGTACCTTTGTCTCACGGCAGAAATCAATCGAAAAATTTCTAGTTCTCTCAGATTGAAAAATCGCTAAATTAATTCCCGTCCACAATTCAAGGATAAACAATAACTAAACATCTACATGCCTATCTCTCTAACATGTACTACAAGTGGTAAAATTGTCGAGCATATTTTAAAAAGTCTAACTCAATATGTCGAGGAAAATGAACTACTCTATCCTTCATTGCACGGCTTTAGAAACGTATCATAAGCTGTTACGCAGCTTATCGAATTTGTTTATCATCTTGCTAAGGGTTTCCACATCAGTCCCAATTTAATATATTCTTCCTCAATTTTTCTAAAGCATTCGATCGTGTATTGTACTGGAAACTAATCTACCGACTTGAACGTCAATTTGGTGGTGGACCTGTAACGAAATGGATTGCCCAATTATTGACTGGCCGCTACCTATTTGTCTAACTTGATGGACACACCGATGATGTGATTCCCGTACTATCCTGGGGTTCCCAAACATCCCGTGCTGCCACCCCATTTATTTTTACTCTTCATTAACGATACAGCAACCCGGTGGGAAGTTAAAATCAGAATGTTTGCAGATAACTGCGGGCTCTACCACGAGGCCGAACAGAATTCTCCCCAAATACAACTTGACAGAGCTCTTAACAGTGTATTTCAGTGCTGTCGCGATTGGGACATGACCATTAACGAAGAAGAGGCCTTCACATTTCAGTTACAAACAATACGCTCAAGATAACTTATGGTTCCGACAGAAATGCGCTGCGTTCTGTCAATGAATAGCGCGTATCGGGATATCAACATTAAGTCTCCTTTAAACTCGACTACGCAGGTTCAGCATATGTAGCAAGAAAAAAGCCATGAACAACATGTTCTTTCTAAAATGTGCCTTGAAAAATACGCCCTCCGAGATAAAGTTTCTGGCTTATGTTTCACTTGCGCAAATGTCCGATATTAGGGCGCGTTCACACTGAGTTTTCCGGCCACTTAAAGTGCGCCGAATCCGATCCGGCGGCGGCGAGATGCGCCGAAAGGTCGCTTTCCGCGCCAATCTCTCTCGGGACAATTTTTGCGGCGTCTGCAGTGCACGTAACTGAACATCGTAAACGGCTATTGAGCCAGCCCTGTGCCTACTTCAGGACCCTATTTCAAGAAAGAGGTGACTGACTGAGCTAGTCGCCGTCTCGCTGAGCAAGACGAACCCACAAACGCCGCGGACGTCGGCGGTTTTTTCTGCGCTTCTGGCATTACAAGATGGCGACTTGTTACCAAAGTAAGCACTACTACTTGTTCTTGTTTCCTGCGTAAGAGAATTATTGAAGTCTAGACCACCGGATAGTGTAGTGGCGTTTGCGAGCCGCAACAACGACCGGATGACAGCGCATCTGTCCCGCTTTCGCCCCGTAGTAGATGGCATATTCGGCGTCGTAGGGCGCTTGCCCCGCCGCGGTGGTCTAGTGGCTAAGGTACTCGGCCGCTGACCCGCAGTTCGCGGGTTCGATTCCCGGCTGCGGCGGCTGCATTTCCGATGGAGGCGGAAATGTTGTAGGCCCGTGTACTCAGATTTGGGTGCACGTTAAAGAACCCCAGGTGGTCAAAATTTCCGGAGCCCTCCACTACGGCGTCTCTCATAATCATATGGTGGTTTTGGGACGTTAAACCCCACAAATCAATCAATCAATCGTGGGGCGCGTCCAGCACGAATGACGCTGCGTATCGGTGGCGGCAGGGGCATTCCGGCCGCTGTAGAAAGTGGATACTTCAGTGTGAACTAGGGGTTAGAATATGCCAACATTGTGTGGTCACCTTACGTGTCTACCTGCGCATCAACATTTGAAACGTTGCAGCGTAAAGCAGTACGGTTCATCTGCAACCAACACCGGCGCACAGATTCATTTACTTAGTTACTGCAAAACACAGGGCTTGCTCCTCTATCCAGTACATCAAAGCTTCATCACTTAAAGTTTATCTACTTACTTTTGCACTAATCGTTTATATTTAGGACATCAGACTACATCAATATATGTCATTCTAGGAACACCCTAGAACAGCCGTAAAAAAATCTCATAACTTGATAAATTGTCCATTGTAACACTGAACTAAACGCTTCACATTTTCGCAATGGTTCCTAAATGAAGTAACTTTCTGCTTGTTTGATACTGTAACCTATCAACTGTAACGTTTTACGTAAGCTACGATGCTATAACCTATGTAAATATATCTGCAAGCGATATATATTTATGTGTTTCTATGTACATTAATATATATACTTGCTTATTTACGTCTAGGCACCTACGCACAAGTTCTACTGATGTATGTTGTTTCGTCATCACCTACAACTGCACTGTAACATTAGAGTGGCATCGCCTGCTTGTTTTTTTTTAAGTGGGCCCACCCCTGAAAAGCCCCTTCTTGGATTGACAGTATACTGTCAATACTAGAATAAAATACTAATTAATGAAGTGTTAATTACTAATTAATAAAATATGAAGTAAAAGGCACCCTCGAGCAGGATTGCATTGGGTTCATTTGAAAAGGTGCCAAAATGCAAGCTAAAGAAGTATCCGTGTCGTTTTTATATTATCACCAGAAATATGGCCCAATAGAAGTGGAGTGGTATTGTAAGCAGAGTTGCCACCATTGACGAATGAATGAAACTATTTTCAATAAATAAAACCAGAAGCCTAAAAGCACCAAGAAAAGAGCCATGGTGCCAACTGGAAATACTCGTCGACAAAGGGGTTTAAAAAATAGCCAATTTCGTGCAAAGTAGCCACAAACGGTAACCCTGCCCTCGATTGGAGCGCGTCAGCTGCAAATTTATGGCCTCCAAGGCAGTTGTATCTACAACGGTGTGTTTGTATCCGATGTTTTTTTGCGTGCGAAAAACCTTACATAACAGTGTAATGTTGAAGCCTTACCGGCGGCCACCGGCCCGGCCGGGAATTCCACCAGAGCGTCCGCAGAAGAAGTAAGAGACGGCTCCAGCACTGCTACACCGGTTGGAACCGCAGCGTTGAAGCCCTGATTTGCACCGACGTCCACAGCAGTGGCGGAGGCCTGTGAAGGCACCCGCGAAAGGTACCAAGCTGTACCGGCGGGGCATACGGACTGCCGATGGGCTGCACTGGTTCTGCTGGATACGCGGCCCCAATGGCAGCTGCCTGACCCAACTGTGGACGCTGTTCGACAAACTGCGGCTGCTGGGCGTACGGACTGCCAGGTGGGGGAACTGGCGGCCGCTGGCCAGGTAGGTTTCCAACAGTATTTGTTGGAAGAACTGTAGGAGGGGCTGGGGGAAAGCGCTGAAAGTACATGATTCTTCGACGGTGAACTCCACGAACCGTCTTTCGCTTGGCGGGCTTGTTCTTGTTTTTGTTACCCCACACTACAGGCTCATACCCACTGTGGGGTATTGACCAAAAATGATGTGGCTCCTTATTCTTGTTCACCCATTTCCCGTGGCACAAACCTACTGTGGTGGATTGGCAAAGAAATTAGTGGATTAGTGGTTTTATAAAGGATGATTATGATTCCCGTAATGATGGCACAACCCACCACAGAGGATTGTCCACGAGGCATGCGGCAGTAAAATTAGTGAAACAAAATGAATAAACACTAAAAAACAGAAAGAGACAGGAGGAAACTGGGGCGAGAATATGCGAAAGAGATACCTCAGCAGAAACAAAAATATTTGTGACAATTTCGGTGTTTTTATTGCAGTGCTACTTAAAGTTAAACATATACCCGTTGTTAGAGTTAAGGTCAGCGAATAGATGAAAGATTATGTTTTAGATGCAGTGATAGTATTACCATGGTGTTAAGTTTGATTATTTTAAATATATAAATACAGCATCATAAATGACCCTGTTGCAGTGACCTAGTGCCGATGCCCCCAGGGAGAGCAATGCTGATGTAAAAAGCTCAAAGCCTCTTTTTTTTTTTTTGAAAAGATGGTTTCAGAAATCTTTGCCTATATATAGGTTCTGATATTTTTGACACTGCATAAAGAAGGGTTCGATCGTTTCTGATTCTTCACAAGAGTTACGCTGGAGGGAAGAAACGAACCCACGCCTGTGCAAGTAAAAGTTTTATGACGTTATAGTTTGCATCGCAAATTTGTTAACGTTTATTCCAATTGTCTTGGCCTGCACCATGAGCTATTCCATGAATACCTAACGAGCTGGAAACTTGTGTCGTTCAGTACAGAAGATTTAGACTGTTCCTCGTGCAGACAAAGGTTCCTGAATCGCGCGAACGTTTTATTGCGGAATGGTTTTATAATATTTAGGGGAGGTTATTTCATAAACTAAGGTTTATAAAATAGTATGCAGTTTTAAAATAACTCTTCTTCTTTGTTCACTCCGATATTTCACTAGCAGCACGCGGTGCTTTTCTTGTTCTTTTCTTAGAAACATAGATCAAACCCACTTGAAGCGATTGGCCGGGTAATAGGTCAATTTTTCCAGTATTTTCTCTAGTGTATTATTCAAACTGTCAGTGGTGAGAATTCATTGTGATTTCGTGCAGTTATATGGTAAGCCTTGATAGGAGTAGTGCTTGAGGTTCGATTAATGTATTTCACTCTCAACCCAGATAGCCTTCCTAATAACGCATAGATATCTGATCGGTTGGTTGTTTCGGAAATGTATATTCAATTCACGACAGCACTCTCACACTGGTGCCTCGGTCGTGAATTTCGAGACAGTATAGTTCGTGAAAAAAGAAAGAAAATACTACAGAAATAATTGTTAGACATCATTACACAGAAAATATTACAGCGGTGATTGTGGTTTTCTCATTGAATGGTAATAAGAAGAATAGTTAAAACTCTGCTGTAAAACCTGCGGCAGAGTAAAAATTAAAATACTAACAATCATAAAAAATAAGTAGAGCATATATGAATTCAAGAATAACATTACAAAAAGCCTTAGAGTGCCTTGTTCATTTGCCTAAGAAGACTCGTAGGCGAAAACCCGAATGTCGCAGGATCGATGCGGACCGCGGCGGCCGCATTTCGCTGGAGGTGGAATGGTAGAGGCCCCTGCACTGGGCGACATGAGCGCACGTTAAACAACACCAGATGGTCGAAATTGCCGGAACCCTCCACTCTATGGCGTTCCTGATATTCATATCGTGGTTTGGGACGTTAAACCCCGAATACTTGAAGGCAAAATTCGTCTTCCTTTCCTTCTCAGTCGAAGCATTGATCCTCCCCTGCCTCCCAGCTACCTGCATCTCAGGTGGTTCTTCACTGACGATCGCAGGCACTGCGAGCTTTCTGGAACCCGCCTGGTTCTGCCCTGCTTCCGCGTGGGGCCCACCTGTGACAACGCGATGATGCCATGCAATGACGCCACCATGTGACATCTTGTTATGTGACCCAATCATGGTATCGTAATGACATCACATTTTCTCGCAAATGTAACTTTGAGAGACAGGAAGAGAGCAGAGTGGATCGGGGAACAAATGAGGGTTAAGTATATAGTAGTTGAAATCGAGATGAAATGGACATGGGCCGAGCACATAGCTCGTAATCGGGATAAACGCTGATCATCAAAGGTAACTGATTGTATTCCAAGAGAAGAGAGACGAGTGGTAGGGAGGCACAAATTTAGGTGGGCGGATGAGATTTACGAAGTTCGCAGGTATAACGTGGCAGCAGTAAGCGTAGGACCATGTTGATTGGCAGGACATGGGAGAGGCTTTTACCGTGCATTCGGAATAGTCAGGCGGATGATGATTCACGACAGTTTCACCCCGGTATTCAGAAATGCTCCTTGACTAGAACTTCACTGGCCACCGCATCAAGACGGAACGTTTGAAACGCGTTTGTGCTGCCTTGGCACAGCCTAAAGGCAGCGCGTCCGACACAGGTCTGTGCTGCATTGAAGGCGGTGACATATGAAATTCAAGCGAAAAATCATTTATGAATGCGGGGGTTAGTCCCGTTTAAGCTTTAAACAATATTGGCACTTTTTGTTGATTGCAATATGAAGCATTTGCAACACGCTTCCGAAAGCACGCTATGAAGCCCACAAGTTGTTTACAGGTTCAGAAATATAACCATGGAGATACCTCAAAACTAGTATCACTTCGAAGAAACGTTGAATATAAAATCAATATAAAGTTCAGGCAATATGCACTGGTCATACTGCTTTCTAGTCGCATCGATCCATCTTCTTCCAATCTCTAGAACATGTAGGTATGCACAATTTGCCCTCAAATCGGCTCCAAACAAGAGTGCCAGAACTGCAAGTTCGAAAGAGGGCACAGCCTTGATTGGAAGGGGGTATACACAGTCAAAGCTTCGTATAAGAAACTCCAGCGTCCCGACATTCCCGATAAAACGAAATATTTCATGCCCCACAACTTCATCTTCATAAAGCACCGCGTACTTTCGATTCCTCAGTAAAACAAAACTTGATATTAAGCGCTCTAGTTCAATAAGCTGTTTACGCGTTGCTTTTTTGACACTGGTTGTGCATCACACCATTCGAAACGAAACACTCATCCGTATAGCTTTTCAATGCTTATCTAGTGGTAATATATGGCTAAGCAATTCACGCTCTTGCCTTGCTCTTATGAGATCAGATTTATACTGCAACTACTTTGTTTTGGTGCCTTACAACACTTATCAACGTTGCGCGTACTTCGAACCGAGTGAAAGGCAAGAAATTCGGTACGTTTAACATGACAGCATCAGTGTCGCACTACTCCGAACAACTCAAGCTTTTGGGGACACGTCGTGACGACAGGACTGACATGACATTACCACTTATTCTATATAACTGGCCTTTTGAAGGTGCACTTTGCTTAACCCTGTAACGCCCAGGGACAGTCATGCGTTCAGAGAAAGTGCCAGAAAACGCTGACTGCGTTCACTCTTCTTAAACAGTTCATTTTAAAATAACACATGAATGATTTTTGTTTGTTGAGGCATAATTTGATTGGTACTAATTAGAAATATTTACAATCGTATAATATGTAAGTCACTGTACTTTTTTTATAACATGCCATATCTGCAATAGCTGCTTATCGTGACACCTGTAGTAGCTTTTAGTAGCGTCATTGAGGTATCATAATAAATGTATCAAATATGGCACAGTGGACATTATAGGGTATAGAATACTGAATGTAAATGTATTGAATCTTCAATATAATGAAGTAAAATGCCGATTTAATTCACATAGTAATGTATTGTATATAACTTCAGATATACAAAGTGTGAATAAAAATCGAGAGATAGGAATTTCGAGTTTCAACTTTCTTAACCTTCTCTTCGAGCGCTAATAGTTCAAAAGAATTAAAATGGCATAAATACATTCACATATTAAATGGACTAAGCCGAATAAAATACCTTTGTTTACCGAAATGTCCTTTTTCGTGCCCAGACGCAATATTTCATTTCTATAAAAGATCCGAAGCGATAGAAAGAATATAATCGTAACGACGCAATTTCACCACGCCTCGTCCGGTGGGAAGGTGGGCTTCGACATAGCTGTGGCCCTGGCCTTTTCCCAGCGAGCCATGTTGACCACGTAGCTGACGTACATCGTGACCATCAAGAATACGGCGACCACTACCATCACCAAGAATATCCAGGTCAAGTCCGGCGGCTCCTCCGCGGGTGTCATGGTATCCTCGACAGTAGGTGGCCTGTCCCATATCGTCAATCCTGCACTAATCGGCAGCGACTTCGTTGATTGCGGCGGCGCCGTCGGTCGGCCCCTCATGAGTCCCGGAGTCCAGCGATCAAGCTCGGAAGAGCTACCAGACTCGGAAATAAGACTCAGGTTTAACGTCGACGTCTCCGGCTTCTGAGGACGCGCGTAGCCGGAGCGCAGGAATCTCAGGACGCTACCAGTAGTGAAATCTGCGCCGAACACGCTGGCCATGAACGGCGTTCGCAGGACTCCGCCGAGAAGCCAGACTCCTGGACTGGTTCTAAGGTCCCGAATGACGGCGAGATCAATTCGGGATCGGCACCCGCAGGCGGCTTTGAAGTGGAATTGGGTTTTCGGGCTTCGTCCGCGTAGGCAACGCCACTTCCTCTGACAGCCTGCCGTTGGGATGCCGTGGGTCTCGCTCTGTGGCCGGGCCAATGATCGACGACCTTCACATCTCTCGGGACTTTGGCCGCGCGTGGTGTAGCCCTCGTACCTCGATAGGGGCGGCCGACGACGTCCTGAACCGGTTCTACCTTGACGGCGGCCTCACTCACGTCCTCGAAGGCGCCCACTAAAGGCTTGGGCACCAGAGACACCAGGAGCTCGTGCATCGGTTCGAGGATGGGAGCCGGGCGGGACGTGGTTTTTTGCAGATTCGCACGAGCGGTGTCCAGTGAACCAGGTACGTCTCGATCGAATTCGGAAACGATGAGATGCTTGTGCATGTTGGATACTGTGTGGTATCGGCAAATCCGGATTCACGGTTGTCGTTTCCTGGACGAATGACACAACTGGCATCACGGTATGGGCCTGAAATGATGATGATGATGATGGGGCCTCTACCATGGCTCATAATTACTCAACAGGGACTGGCCGAGAATTGTTCTTGCTCTTGCTCATTTTCTCTTGTGGCTCTTACCAACTGTGAAAATTCAATCAAGAATTGAGTGGTCTTATAAAATTTTATTGAATTTTAGAGTAATAGAGGTTACATAATAAAGATATTGCAAATTTCAAAATGAAATTTGGATGCTTACTCTAATGTACCAACTTTAAAGTCTTTTTATTAGCATAATAGATAATAAATTAAATCAACACACTAAAAAAAGTTTATAAGATAGAACTTATGCGTGTATTGACACAGACGGATATACTTTGTTAGCCTTTTGGTTTCGTTAAAGTAATTCTGCACAGCCACGCAAGCCTTCGCACTAGCAAACCGGGAAATACAGGCTCCAAAGGACCGAGTTACAGACACGGATATATTCATTCTAATGACTTTCTAACTTGGATCTTCGAGCTGTAGTAAACCACCTACATGTCAAAAAGAAATTATTTGCAGCTTGTAGCTCGCCACAGAAATTAAGCGCACATTGGAGAAAGAGCCTGACTAAACCTGTGTTGGTAGAAATTTGGTTCCAGCACCCGATAGCGCAGCCTCGTAATTGCCACTTCTAGTTTACGTGTTCTGCAAAATGATCAGTGCCATATATATTAAGGGATATGTTAAGGGGTATATTAAGTGCTGATTGATTGCTATGTGGGGTTTAACGTCCCAAAACAACCACGTGATTACGAGAGACGCCAAGGTGGAGAGCTACGGAAGTTTCGACCCTTTGGGGTTGTTCAACGTGAACGTAAATCTGAGCACATGGGCCTACAACGTTCCCGTGTTCATCGAAAATGCAGAGGGTCAACAGCCGACTACCTTAGCCACAAGACTACCACGGTGCGGCTATATCAAGTGCTGGTATTCTGTGGAATTTGTCGGTATACTGTAACTGCGAAGCTTTCTATGATGTTACATCTGTGAAGTCACGCAGCCGTCATATAAGTAAATGGCGGAAAACATGGTAAAATTGACCCACTTATTGATGACTTCAATAACGAATCGGCCATTTCGTTTAGGAGCAACTCTTTATGACCAGGTACCTATACTAATCAAACCTTTCTCAAATGTGGGGTTAATAATGCACGCAACGTCTTTATTATGAGTGAGTGAGCACCAACAAAAAGTGCAGCGCGAAGGGACAGCCAGAGCCCTGTTACAGCCGATGTATTTTTCTGTGTTTAACTTTCGCAAGGGGAGTACCACTGCCAGAAACTCTGCCACGAAAACAGGTATGAAATCCGGAAGCCGAAAGGAATACGCATAATTCACGTTCGGGCAAAATATACCCACACCTGACTTTCCATCACATTGTGTTGCGTCTGTATCAATAACAACAATTGTAGTATTGCGCAGGTGATATATTAAACCAGCTGGAGGGTCATTGGGGAGTAACTTTGCATTATTAGGAAAAATGTCAAATTGAATATCCAGATGGCGCTAGTTTTCGCTTGTCGGTGTTATCTCGCAGATAAGTACGTTAAGCGGGTTCATGTGAATGTTGCACAAATATAATTTGTGGTGTGTGAAGTCATGGCCATCTAACACCGAAAAATAATTCTGCAATGGATATAACTATACTGTCTCCGACTGCTGTAGTGGTGACTCGTAAATTCTTTAGAACATTTGAAAGGTTAAACAACGTAACCTCCACTAAAGAGAAGAAACTCTCGATTCTGGGTGTAAAACGCACTTAGAAACCTTTTCAGGAAGGTCAAGGCGTAATGCGTAGTGATTCTCTTCTTAAAAGAATTAGCCGCCGGATTTTGTAGGCCGGAGCGCCAGATAAAATAAAAGCAGGCGACAAAATTCTAAACACCGGACGAACGTACAGTCATGGCATGGTGATTCGGCCAGCGCTGCATTCGTGCGCGAGCAGCAACTGACCCACGCGCGTACACTTGAGGAGCATGTTATATAACCACATCACGAGTGACAGCAACGCACGCTGGCCCCAGTGTCGGGATTCCTGTTGGTTTCATCGTCGCTGCGGGAACTAGGCTGATATTCTGCACTAAACGTTGTGCGATTTCAACCTCTGAGGCTCCGTTGTTGATGATGAGGTTCTAGAAACCGTTTGACAGCCTACGTTGTTTGCTCTTTCCAAACGCCGTGGTACTGAGTGCGTTCACGTATATTCGATTAAGCGTACCAGGCTTACTCTTATTTTACGCTCATTCATGTGTCCACGAGATACTGTTATCCCTGCTGCTGCTACGTCGGAAGCACACACATATTTTTCGACGATCCAGCTAAGAGTATAGTGTTCCTAAGACAAAATAGAAATTAAAGCTATCTTTCAAGGAATTCAGATGAGTAGGTGCTGCAGGACGTTTACGCATATATATATATATATATATATATATATATATATATATATATATATATATATATATATATATATATATATATATATATATATATATATATATATTCTGCCACCATTGATGAACGAGCCGCTGTGGCTCATATTCGTTTTGGACTGCGAAGAAAAAGCGAACATTTTCGTTGTTCTGGTTCCGGTGAACTCCTGGCTATAAGTCTTGTTTTGCGCGTGACGCTACTGGTGGAGACGCTGGGTACGTGTACGTCGGTTGTGTCAGCCATCTTGGAGACGGCTAGATCTCCCAGAGCAAGAAGCAGCCGCCGCCTGCGTGAGTAACCCCCTGAATTTGGTCCCTTGGTATCGACAACCAGAAAGACGGCAACTCCGATGACAAGCTAGGCGGTCCAAACCAGCGATGCCCATGGTTCTCTTCTCGCACATGTTTTGCATGCGTCACAGACATAAACGCCATTCCATGGAGACCTCTTCGAGGATGTTGATGACTGGCTCGACCACTTTAATTGGGGGGCCAGTATCAACGATAGGGACGATGTTCGCAAGCTGCGCCTAGTTTATTTCTACTTAAAGGATTCTGCGAAGACGTGGTACGAGAACTACGAGGGCTCCTTTGCAACCTGGCAAGAATTTAGCCGACAGCTTCGTGACGCCTATTGCAACACCGAGAGGAAGGGGAGGGCTGAACAAGCCATATCCGGCAGAAACCAGCGTCCGAACGTACGAGTATCCATGTTTGTCGAGGACATGCTTCGGCTCTTCAAGCGGGCGGGTCCTGTCATGCCCGAGGAAAAGAGGGTGCGGCATTTGATGCGTGGAGTAAAAGAACAGCTTTTCGTTGGGCTCGTGCGCAATTCACCAACGACAGTCGCCCAGTACATCAGTGAGGCAACCATGATGGAACGTACACTGGAGCAGCGGTCGTCACAATACGAACGGCAGAACCTGGCCACAGCATCGGCTCTGACAGCGAGAGACATGCCCTTGCAGACTTCATTCGAAGTATCGCTTGGGACCAATTGCGACTGCTTCAGGCAGTGGGATCCTATCCACCTGTGTCGGCCCTCGCGGATGTAATCAGACAACACACCCGGCAGGCTGTCACATCCCTGGCCCCAATCGTACCACCGATTTCCGAGGCCCCAGTCCTAACATACGCAGCGGCATTGCGATCCCCTGCACCACCGGCTACAGACACTGCTATGCGGCCAAGGTACCAGGCTATGCAGCCATTCCACGACACTGCTTCGAGGCCGCCTCTCGGCTCAAGGTTTCCGAGCACACCCACGTATCGGCCACCTGCATCAAGACAAAGTGGTAGCAAGGCAAGCACGTGGCACACCTCGTATAACCATCCGCTCTGCTATCACTGCGGCGAAGCGGGTCACGTATACCAGAACTGTCAATACCGGCAACTGGGTCTTCGCGGCTTCCACCCTGATGCTCGATTCCCGCGCGACTTTGAGCGCCCCCGCGAAATCGAAGCCTATCTCACGGGCCAGCGAACACCTTCGACTGTTCAGCACCACCAGTCGAGATCACCATCGCCCCGCCGGTGCACTTCACCCAGTTTGCCCTCAATGTCTCCCACTTCTTTCAGGAGCCGGTCACCAAGTCCCAGCAGGGGAAGCTAGGAACGGCGACTTCTGGGGGTGAAGTCGCGGCCCGGCGAACTGTAAAAGACCCTCCTTCGACGACGTGACCGGACGAGGACCATTCCGGTTTTGCAGTGTTTTCCAACAACAGAAAGATTGTTTCCACCGAAATCGCCGTCTTCGTCGACAATCATGCTGTCAACGCCCTCATCGACACTGGTGCCGACTATTCTGTAATGAGTACTACACTGGCATCTGAACTGAGGAAGGTTACCACACCATGGGAAGGACTCCAGTTGCGCACGGCACGGCAGGTGGCCATCTGGTGAAGCCTGCAGGTATGTGCACGGCACGCATCCGAATAGGTACGTCGACATTTGCGGGCTCTTTTCTCGTATTGCGCGTGTGCTCTCCGCCATTCATTCTAGGAATAAACTTCCTTTTTGAATACGGCGCCGTCATCGACCTCCGTGAATTACCTGTGTCGTTCGAGGATCCTTTTTGCGCTGCAACTGACAGTACACAATTCCGGAAAAGAGCGCTCCGTGTTACCGATGATTCTCTGACTCTCCCACCTCGAAGTGGCCTCATTGTAAAAGTATAATTAAGACAGGACGTGTCTGACGCGGTAATTGCAGAGGTCAATTTGTCTCTCCTTATTTCACGACAAATATGTGTTGCCCGAGAAAACACTCAGCCTAGCAACAGGCATGTTCACCTGCTGGTCACGAACTTCAGCGACGAATATCGCTGGCTAGCAAGGTGGGAGTGGAATAAAAAAAACGGCGCACCACCACTGGTGTCTATAGGGACCGAGGATAGCCGAAGTGCGAATGTGGCCTCGATGTGCATAAACCAGGCTATAGTATTCTGGGGCCACAACGGCGGCAGGTGAATCTACACCATGGCGATGCCTTCCATGCCAATCATCGGTCAACCGTTTGCAGTCTCGTCCATCACGCAGTGCTCGCCTTGCGGTACTCACGTCCGGGTCACCACATTTTATGGACGGAGGTTATGTCCTCTATAACCATGTGTGTGGCGGCGAGCGACAAACCAAGCAACCCGTCCAGTGGACGGCAGGAGCAGAACTGAGCTTTATTTTGTTATAACCGCAGAGCATGCCGCACGTGGGACAAAGCGCAGCGGCGTGCATATGCACCTGAGCGTGCATTAATAGGTGGCCAATGATGATGATGATGATGATGGCTGCTAGAGTGTCTCTCGCCCAGGTTGACGCCATGGACTCATGAGCTTGATAAGAGAGGTTAAGGGAACGGAACCTTAGCCGCTGCTAGAGGAGCTCATGCGTTATTGGTGATATTTTCAGTAATAGTGACCAACGTTCCTGGAATTTTCGCTTGTTATTTCGCGCGACAATGGTAACGGACACCTCCGACTACGAACAACTGCCGCACTGTTTCTGCCCTTGTGATCTCACAATAGCTGTCGCTGTAAAGTAGAAAGTGAGAAAGAGTGCGCGGAGGTTGGGTGGGACAATGCTTCTCTCGTTCGTCCCTCTTTCTCACTTCTTTTATTGTGTAAAGTGACCTTAGCTGTAAAGCCCGGTAATCAAGAAGCGCCACAAATTACGAAGGCAGGTGAGAACCACTGTTGTGCTGCTTGCTGAAACAAACGAACCACATTTAGTATCAGGATATACTCACAATATTTGTCAGGGGCCAGAAAAGCACCCGCTTAATCTCGGATCACTATAATGTTACACTGTTTCATGTCATATTTCATGTAATCCACGTCATTAGGTTAACTATGGCGAAGATTACGCTAAAGAGATGTTCTAAATTCATTTATGGAAATTATCCGGCTGTCACAGACCTTCTTTTATCGGTGACGCTCTTTAGTATCGAGCCATGTCCGCTGTCATCGCTCGATGACAATGGCACTTATGACGATTAGGAACAAGCACGTTTCCGACCACACATGCTTTTTCTGCCAGCACAGCACAGTACGTGCAAGGTAACCACTACACGTTATGACGACGACAATGAAGCACCAACTATGTCACCATGACATTCATCATTATACTGACAACTGAGGTACCTGCTACACATATTTAAAGCATTATGTGTACTTTGTGCTGTGGCTGATGACGATGAAGAATAAGCGCGTTCCAGACGATACACTCTCTTTTCTGCATGTTTGAGTGGGCAATTCACGGTGGATTCATGGTCAACCGTATAACTTCCTGGAGCTTGGGTCATTCATCAACGTTCACTCTGCGAATATTCTGTGACTTTTTTTGCCTTTCAGTAACGGGAACCACTTCGACGACCGAAGTGCAAGCCGGTGGTACTGCACCTCCCGTCACTGGGGGATGCGGCTGGGCGTCCGCATTCTTCAAAGAGGCTACTTGTGTGCTGGGCATCGTAGTGGCGCTGTGCTTCCTGCTCGTCGCGCTCGTCGCGCTCGCCTACCTTAACATGAGCCACAAAGCGGGCATGTGAACTTCGTATACGCTAATACACCCGCCGCCTGACCCATTGAAAAATGTGCAATAATATTGGCGAATAAAATTATGTATCACGAGCCAGTGCGTCTTCTAATGTGAACCAGAGTCGCAATTCGATAGGGGAAGAGTCCCTTTATTTCAGCCACACATACATACATACATACATGCATGCATACATACATACATACATACATACATACATACATACATACATACATACATACATTCATACATACATACATACATACATACATACATACATACATACATACATACATACATACATACATACATACATACATACATACATACATACATACATACATACATACATACATACATAGATACATAGATACATACATAGATACATAGATACATACATAGATACATACATACATACATAGATACATACATACATACATACATACATACATACATACATACATACATTTATACATACACGCACGCACGCACGCACGCACACACACACACGCACACACACACACAGACACACGTACGTACATGCCTGGCTTGGTTCTTTGCTGTTTTAAACATCAGAAATGCGGCGGTTTGGGCTAGTTTGTATGACATCATAATTTTTATAGTGCGGGATCAAAACGACGACGACAGGGACAAAAATAGACGAGCTCCATAGCGCCCTTTAATGTCGTTCTGACCTCGCACTATAACAATGATGATGTCCTAAACCACTTTATTACTCATATTAACGTTATTTCTTTCCCCGACATCAAACCTGCCTAAGGCCAGTTTACAACAGAGTTTCAAAGTACCGGCTCGGCTCTGTAGTATAATTATGAGCTGGAACCCAGAGGGCCCGGGCTCGAATTCCATTTTCTTTCTAAATGCAAAATGCAAAGCGTTTCTTAGCGAATATCGTTGACCTTGTCCGTATTTGTCTATCTAGCCACCTACAACCTTTAGATCTTCTGGCCATTTCGATAAGCGGGTCTATACCAAAATTGGTAAGGCATAACATTACTGTATGGCGAGCATAAGTGACTAGTCATAACATGAAAATTATGACGTGTATGTCTTCAATGTCATAATTAACATGTCATCGTCTTGATGCTCATAAGTGGTTTCGTTAAGTGACATGTTGCAAAACTAGTATGCTATGACATGACTGCATGGTGGACACAAGGGACAAGCCCTATAACGTGGAAATCGTGACATGCATGTCATGTAAAGCATGATTAAATGCTACGCTCATAGCACGCTCATGGCCGTTCGCTAGCTGACATATACCAAATTTGGTGTTACGTAACGTGAATATACGACAAAGTTAAGAAGTTTAAAATGATAATCATGACATGTGTGTCATGTAAAACATGACTACATGCTGCATCTATAGTGCGCTCGCGTCCGTTTCGCTAGCTCACATATACCAAATTTGGTGTTACATGGCGTGAATAGACGACAAAGGTGAATGACAAGTCCAAAAATGATTATCATGACCCACGTGTCTTGTAAAACGTGACTACACGCTACGCTCATAGCATGCTCGCGGCCGTTACGCTAGCTTCACGTGCACCAAATATGATATACGGGATGTGAATAGACGGGGAAGGTAAATGACAAGTCGACATATATTCATTATAAGCGTTATGTAAAACATGAGTACATTCTACTCTCAAGGTGCCCTCGTGGACGTTTCGCTAGCTTACATATTACAAATTTGGTATTACGTGACGTCAATAGACGATTAGAGTAAATGACAAGTTCAAACATGATGACCATGACATGCGTGTCATGTAAAACAAGACTGCATGCTACGCTCCTAGCACGCTTCCGATCATTTCGCTATAGCTTCCCATATACTAAATTTCGTATTACCTGACGTGAATAGACGATGAACCCAAACGCCAGGCGCAAGTATGATAATCATATCTAAGTGATGTACGGCATAACTTAAGTTCACCTTGTAACTCTGTGCTGACTTTAAAGTGACATATCAAACGTCCTCATTGGTGCTTCGTATATCATCGATTCTCACTGTGCACGTGGGTTCTGTGAATTTTTGTTTATTTTCTTATTTTGTGCGATATTGGTTATTGACACCGGTGGTGGTGATGGACAATTACGCCACACGTAACCCTTGTTATGATCTTATAATAGCTATAGCTGTAAATTGTTATGCGGTCATTTGACCACCTTTTCGATGTTCCGGCGAAAAAAAAAAGTTTAGTTGGAATGAATTATGTGCATTTGAGGTGCATCTTTCAAGAGCGTATCCACGTGGAATGCGAAGAGCAGCAGTGTTCACATTCAACTCCAGGCCGTCCAGAGGACCTACAACATCGCAACTGAACTTCGACTTCGGATCTTAACGTAGGTGAAGCCACCGACTTCATCTTGGGGGCTCTGATTCCCCTAAATATCTTGGGAGGGAGGAGGGGGGTCTGACTCTCCAGTCCCTCAGGACTCAAAGTCCTCGTCGTGTCCTTCAACCTTGAAACTGGGTACAACGACACATCTGTTCTCAAGGCCCTTATTGTCATTTTTTTTTTCATGTGACTTCACAAGTAAAACAATATATCATTTTCTGGACTAAATGTATATTGCCTGAATAACGGAGCAAAAAACATGAAAATTGAGACAATTTTTGTGAGAATGGTGGTGATGTTTCAGCAACAATATAATTTTAGCTTCTTTAACAATAGACATAGTTGTACTAAAATTGTTTTCCACCTATGTACACGAACCCATTCTCAGAAGAGTTGCTGTAAAGTAGACAAAACATTGTGGGTGGGTGGGGGGGGGGGAAGTGGAGAGGTCGCTCGCCGAATTAATCAAGGTTCTCAGGATAAATATGGGCGGGCTCAATATATGCTCCAACCCTTTCTCTGTGATGTGGCAAGTTTTATTATAGTGTAAATTCTGCTTAAAGAGCAAAAGTAATTTCTGGATAACAATTTGTGACAAGTAATTTTTTCCGCTTTTACGAAAAACAATGCCAATGCACAATATCATCATTCTTGTGCCTCATTGCGCGTTCTGAACGTGCCACCTGGAGAAGAATACGCTCGAAAGCGGGCGCCATGTATCAAGGTAGGCCGGCCAGCCGCATAGTGCCTACGCCTACTGAAAGAGGTTCTCTGGACCGCATCGACGGAGCTCACATTGAGCCAAGGGAACCGGTGATGTCCAGCCACGTGGAGCCCTCCTCGTTGTTCCAAAACCATGGGCACGAAGACCTGGCCGAGCCACTTCGTGATCCCGACACTGGGCGCCGCTCACAGGCCTCGTCGGTGGCCAGCACGGCGGCAGCACCAGTGGCCCCAGGTGCGACCTATTATTACTTCTAATTTACTATTTGAAAACTTGTGTCGAAATGGCACCCCCATTAAAAAGTTCTTGGTTCAGTACTCCGCGACGTCAAAATTTCTCTTCTTTAACACGACAGTGTTTTCTGCCGGGGTCTTTCTAGACTTCAGTGACGTATTTCCGTCACGTAAAGGACGTCATGATTAACTCCTCCAACGCGTTCTGGCTACGTGCCCACCACATTCAGCGTAATTATATCGATGCCGTTAACAGTCCATCAGGCGGCGACCTTGGTCCAAGCCTCGGCCCAACTCTAGTATCGATCCATATCAAAATAGCTCTGGACACGCACCCGCCCCGCCCTGCGTTGACCGCTTACGGTCACCCCGAGAAAAAATCGTGGTCGGGCTAACAGCTCGACACGACGCGCGTTGCGTTTCTTAGTACGACCGTGGCGTTGACAACCCTTCAACATGCCTCGGGCTGACCGCACTTGCCATGGTGCAAGACATGTCAGCGACGCTTTTCTGGATTTTGCATTACTTCCTGTGATGACGTTCCCACCGTTAACTACTGCAGCTATCACAAATATTTGCTTAATTCTTGATCATAGACACTAGTCACCGAGGTGGAGTTGTGCCACCAAGCACCGACGCTTGGTAGCTCATCTTCATCACGTGTGTCTATGTCTACTGTTGCTCCAGCTACCAAACAGCAACAGGCATTGTGCAATCTTTCTTGGATCAGTGCACAGTGAACATTCAAATTCTTCAGAACAGACACGGTTTACGTTCGTGTTTAACTGATTCACTTATTGGAGGAGTAAAGTAAACAAGAGAGTTTATTTTCGTTGATTTCCATTGACGCCGCAACAGACTCACTGTGTATGATGAACCCTAAGCTTTCCTTGGCTTCACTATTTGTGGGCTTCATTACTCTTTCGATCAAATACGCCTTCGCCAGCAGGCATCTGAAGCCCTCGAACACTTTGTTATTGTCGCAGTATACGCATGACTGTCTTCTTACAATAACAAAAAAAACCATTTGAGTATATGTGTTCATGAGCTCTACTGATTTGGCTGTTCCCCGGCGTTTTTTCTCAACTTCTTGTGAAGCACGTCATGAAGTCACCTTGTGTTAAAACGAAATAAAAACCGTGTTTCGAAATCGGCGTTCTCCTATTAGTCACTCTGTAGATCAATATCGACACGTTTCTCGGATCTTGATGTCAAGTGCCCTTATTAATTGAGTTATACTTGAAATAAGGGAAGTTCCTTTTTTTCTAACGGTAACGTTAGACATCATGGCGTGGCTAACGATGGGCAAAGCAGCATAGACAGATAATTTAGGTCAATAAAAATTTAGGCCGATGGACGTATAAGGGACACACGCATGATTTTCTCTTTCCCTCCTCACCAGCAGGCAATCCACCGACCACCGACGCTCGGGAAAGAGTTCCCGACGGAGGTGAATCCGGCTGGGCGTCCGCATTCTCCAAGGAAGCCATCTTTGTGCTTGGCATCGTGGTGGCGCTGTGTTTCCTGCTCGTCGCCCTTATTTACCTTAACTTGAGCCACAGGGGGGGTTTCTGAACGTCGTCGCCAAGCACACCCCCGTGACGCCCTCAAGAGGCGTTTATTGGCATTTCGCACGTAGGCCATTCGCCAGCGCATGTATACCTTTTCAATACGTTAGGAGGTTTGCTAAATAAACTTTCAGATTGTTAATTTGTGCACTTTGCACGCTTAATTGAGGCCGTAATTGATAGACACCGAAGGGGTGTGTGCGTGCGTGCGTGCGTGTGTGTGTGTGTGTGTGCGCGTGTGCGTGCGTGTGTGTGTGTGTGTGTGTGCGTGTGTGTGTGTGTGTGTGCATATTCTGCTTAGTTATCAAGCATTCTACCACAGAGCGACGCCAGGTATCGGAACTACTTTTCAAATGGACCCTAAAGTTCGGGCAAGCTCAATTGTAGTTGCAGGGCTGACTATCCAATTTTAGAAACATGCCATATTTACTCCTATGATACAGCCGAGCATCACGTCGGGTTATCGCCATTTGTATAATAGTGTCATGTGCTTAAGTCGATCTATGTAGCAGCGTCCAGGCTACCATCCTCGCAAGCCCCAGTACTTTATATCAGCTGATCCCTTCTGGTGTTGCAAATATTCATGTTCCTGGTTATATAACATCTGCGACTGTTCCACATATGTTTCTGCGTGCAGCATTTGTAGGAATATTTAGCGTCACTTGGTAATGTATCGCTCAATAAACATATTACAACGTGGTCACCTTCCCTCTGCAACTTTGGCATTACGTTTATTCTCAAGGTACGCGCACTACCGAATATTTTTTTTAGTGTGATAGTGGTTACGGACACCGGTGGCGGTGATGGACGACTACGGCACACGAAATCCTCACTGTCACCTTTGTAAAGCAAGGCAACAGGACATTGTCGTCGCGTATTTTATTGCACCCTACAAATCTGCAGACCTTGAACCTTTCGACGACAATTACCTTTCAGAAATGCCAAGGTCTTCCAAAATGAGTGCTGCCAATCGAACGCTAGCGCTATCGGCTCCTGTAGTGACGTGGTCCACGTCGTTTCATGGCAAGCAGCTTCTTGTACGATAAGTAGGCGAGGGCAGCCAGTACCATCAGCAGTAACAACAGGGTCATCGCCAGGCAGAAAACCCAGTCGGTTGCGTTCGCGTTCGGGGCCACACCCCTGCGGCGTCGCCGACGCCCGACAGGCCGAGGTGGTCCGAAGTCTGCGCCCGCGGCTTCTCCTAAGAGAGGGAGAGAGATGCAGTGTGGACGTCTCGTTATTTAACGTATGGTCACATCAAACTTCAGAAATCAACAAGAAACGATTCCTCTAGATCCCAAGCACTGTGGCCATTCATTTATTACAGAGTCGGTGAGTAGCTAGAAGCACATGCAAGATATTGTTTTACTTTGGGCCAAGTGTTGTTATGGGCATGTCGTCGGCTTGCAAGGCACATAGACTACACGTGCATGTAAATTATTATTATTATTATTATTATTATTATTATTATTATTATTATTATTATTATTATTATTATTACAATCTGCACATTACACCAAGTACATCTGCGCCGTCTGGTCGGGCCTGTTAACTGGATAAAAATGGACAGCACACCATATTCTAAAACAGTGAAAAGTGTACAGCGTACAGTAGCAAGGTACAGTGTACAGTTTCCAGGTACAATGTATCCTACGTAAAAAGTGTCAAATAGCATATATTCATAGAACTGCTACAAATCCAGAAGGGCCAGAGCAAAAAAAAAATCTATACTCGTAACCAATATGGCGTAAACCACGTTTGGAAAAGCTACCGGTATTTCGGTGCGAAATTAATGCGTTCACCCTGCTTGTTTCGACACTCTACCGCCGAGGAATAGAATCAAGGACACCTGCCCTCGCTTTTCAGCATTATGCCTTGGTGTATTTTGACATTAAAGAGGTGTCGTCATCTAAATTGTGGCTCGCGCGTTCTTTGTTTAAATTGTTTCATACTGCTAGCGTGATACCCATGCTGCAAGTTTTACGTATATACTCACCAAATAATTTAAAATCGTTTTATCTATAAGAAGGGTATTCTGTTTCGGTTTCTGGGTACATAGCTGGACAGCACGTCGCCGTGTAGGACGACCTTCACGTGGGCGTGCGGTGACGGACTCGATGCTGCATGGTCTGCTGTCGCACACAAACGCGAGCAACTCGCCAGATACTTTCGGAACGGTCCTATGAGGACAGACTGGCTTCGTTTCAATGATCAGTTGCAACGCTTTAGAAGTTAGCAAGAACCTTCGCATTAGATACGTACGCACTGAGAAATAGTTCGATAACTTTACCACACGTAATATATTGTCACGAGGTTGTGATACACGCAGCACTTGAGAGGAAGCACGCAGGAGTCAGGGCGGTGTCAGGCGAACTGTTTATTGGGCGAACTTGTGCCCAGCAAAACAGGGCCAAACACAACTCACAGCAACAGCGGCGTGAACAGTCGTCGGCCGACGGAAAAAAAAAAGACCCCAGTGGCGCACTGCGCCGGCTTTTTATACACGCGTCGTAACGCGTTCCAAAGTGGCATACAAGATAAACGCGGCCTGCGTTGAGCTTAACAGAAAGTGATAGCGTCTTCCTTCGCAAACGAAAAGAACCGCACGTGTCAGTTTTTTATACACGCGTCGTAACGCGTTCCAGAGTGGCATACAAGATAAACGCGGCCTGCGTTGCGCTTAACAGAAAGTGATAGCGTCTTCCTTCGCAAACGAAAAGAACCGCACGTGTCAGTTTTTTATACACGCGTCGTAACGCGTTCCAGAGTGGCATACAAGATAAACGCGGCCTGCGTTGCGCTTAACAGAAAGTGATAGCGTCTTCCTTCGTAAAACACAACTCAGCTCCATATCAGTCTTCCCTCGGGACCGATCCGTGAGGCCAAGGAGATCCGCGTCCTTGGCCTCTTCATACACCACCAACGCAAGGCCGACACCACAATAGCCAAACTTCGCACGGTGGGAGACCAGGTGGGCCGTATGGTCCGCCGGGTCTCCAACAAGCGGGGCGGATTACGAAGCAGGGATGCAATGCGGCTTGCCCATGCTTTCGTAACGAGTAGAATACTCTACTCGACTCCCTACTTGCACCTACGCAAACACGAGGATGATCAACTCGAGGTCATCCACCGTAAAGTTATCAAGCGGGCTCTCGACCTCCCTATCACCACGTCCAACCAGAGACTTCTGGCCCTAGGCGTGGTGAATACCTACCGGGAACTTCGAGAAGCCCACCTCGTTAACCAATACACGCGCCTTGCACAGACCCATTCCGGTCGCCGCCTCTTGGACCGAATACACATCAAACACGATTACTATATTGAGGAAAGGGTGAGAGTGCCAGAACCTTGGAGACGTACCCTCCGGGTCCGACCCCTTCCCCGCAACATGTCCAAAGAAAACCACAGTGGTCGCCGCCAGGCGCGCGCGGAAGCGTTGCAGCGACACTTTGGTCAAGAGGAACACGTGTGCTACGTGGACGTTGCCGGCCCGCACCATGGGGGGTGGTATACTGCCGCAGTCATACACAACGCAAACACCGTAAACGGGCTCACTTTCAAAGCCTACAGCGCAACACACGCGGAGGAGGTTGCCATCGCTCTGGCTCTCACCTATCCCTCTTCTAAACATATCATCACCGACTCACGAGGGGCCTGTCGGAACTATCAGCTAGGGTGGGCTTCACCGCTTGCTCAGCGCATACTGGAACCTAGCTGCCGATACGTTAATCCAACTCCGCGAAATCTGGTTTGGGCACCCGGTCACCAAGGACTCAGGGGTAACGAACAGGCCGATCAGGCCGCCCGCGCACTCTCTTCCCGGGCTATCTCCCTGTCTTTGGAAGCCTACTCGCAATCAGACAATTCGGCCCTTTCATTCAAAGATATTACCAATTACTACAAGGAGGAGCACCGGCGCTATCCAGACCCTTGTAAGGGACTGCATCGCGCTGACGAGCGCCTCCTTTTAAAACTGTTTACCAATACTGTACTGTGCCCGGCGGTGCTAAAACATTTCAATTCATCCTTTGATGGCACGTGCCAGTTCTGTGGTGAGGTGGCTGACACCTTTCACATCGTCTGGGCGTGCCAGTCTAATCCATCTATCCCCCCCAACCCCAATCCCACGAGAGAGGACTGGGAGGCGGCCCTGCTCGGCTGTCAAGACCTGAAGGCCCAAGAGGCTCTGGTTCAACGTGCGCGGGCGGCGTTGCTTGCCAATGGAGCCCCGGAATAGGGGTTCCACCTAGTGCTGTGAGGGTAGGAGGCCATTAAGGCCCCAACCCAATCACCTCTCTGTAACCATTTAATGGTTATTAAATGTTTCACCACCACCACCACCACCTTCGTAAACCAAAAGAACCGCACGTGTCACTACCCCCCTCTGAAAAAGCATCGTCCCGATGCTAAAGACAGAACATAAGAGAGAGTACATGCATTAAATTACATTAACAATGCGTCACAGCTAATCAGCGCGCGTAATATGGTTTAAGTCGCACCACGTGTACGACTTCGGGTCGTGCACGGCGTCGTTGGGATGACGTTAAGCCATCGGGCACGACCTCATAGTCCAGTTCACCACGACGTCGGACTACCTTGTAGGGTCCAAAGCAGCGTCGCAGGAGCTTCTCAGACAATCCCCGTCGTCGTATCGGCGTCCAGACCCAGACAAGGTCACCTGGTTGGTATTCGGTGTGGTGTCGTCGAAGGTTGTAGTGGCACCTGTCGACCGTCTGTTGGCTCTTGATACGCAGGCGGGCTAGCTGTCGAGCTTCTTCAGCGCGATCCAGGTAGCTGGCGACGTCGAGGTCTTCTTCGTCGGTGCCGACCGGTAGCATGGCGTCAAGCGTCGTTGTTGGGCTCCGTCCGTAGACGAGCTTGTATGGAGCAAACTGCGTCGTTTCCTGCACGGCCGTGTTGTACGCGAAGGTTACATACGGGAGTATGGCGTCCCACGTCTTGTGCTCGACGTCCACGTACATGGCCAGCATGGCGGCGATGGTCTTATTTAGACGCTCGGTGAGGCCATTCGTCTGTGGGTGGTATGCGGTGGTTCGGCGGTGGCTTGTCTGACTGTACCTCAAGATCGCTTGCGTTAGGTCAGCCGTAAAGGCCGTACCTCTGTCGGTGATGAGGACCTCGGGGGCTCCGTGGCGGAGGACGATGTTCTCAATGAAGAACATGGCGACCTCGGCGGCAGTGCCCTTGGGCAAGGCCCTTGTTTCGGCATAGCGGGTGAGGTAGTCAGTCGCTACGACAATCCATTTGTTGCCAGAAGTTGACGTCGGGAACGGCCCCAGTAAGTCCATGCCGATTTGTTGGAATGGCCGTTGAGGTGGTTCGACGGGTTGCAGAAGTCCGGCTGGCCTAGTTGTCGGCGTCTTGCGTCGCTGACAGTCTCTGCATGTTTTTACGTAGTGGGCGACGTCGGCAGCGAGGCGAGGCCAATAGTACTTCTCTTGTATTCGTGACAGTGTGCGGGAAACACCAAGATGTCCGGCTGTCAGGTCGTCGTGTAATGCTTCCAGAACCTCTGGACGTAACGCTGAAGGTACCACGAGGAGGTGGTCGGCGCGGAGCGGCGAGAAGTTTTTCTTCAGGAGGACGTTGTTTCGCAGGAAAAACGAAGCCAGTCCTCGGCGGAATACTTTCGGCACGTCGGCGGTCTTGCCTTGCAGGTAGTCCATGAGGATCTTGAGCTCCGGGTCAGCTCGTTGGCGTTCCGCGTAGTCGTCGGTACTTATGGGTCCCAGGAAAGAGTCGTCGTCCTGGTCATCCTGGGGCGGCGGATCGACAGGGGCGCGAGACAAGCAGTCGGCGTCGGAGTGGTTTCGTTCGCTCTTGTAGACGACGGTGATGTCAAATTCTTGTAGTCTGAGACTCCACCGTGCGAGGCGCCCTGATGGATCCTTCAAGTTAGCTAGCCAACACAAGGCGTGGTGGTCACTCACGACTTTGAAAGGCCTGCCGTACAGGTAGGGGCGGAACTTTGATGTAGCCCAGATGATGGCAAGGCATTCCTTTTCTGTCGTGGAATAATTGGCTTCTGCCTTCGAAAGTGACCGGCTAGCGTAACTGATGACCCTTTCAAGTCCGTCGGTCCTCTGCACGATCACGGCGCCGAGCCCTGTGCTGCTTGCGTCCGTGTGAATTTCGGTGTCAGCTTCTTCGTCGAAGTGCGCCAGTATTGGCGGCGTTTGCAGGCGTCGCTTTAATTCTTGAAATGCCTCGACTTGCGGCGTTTCCCATTTGAAGTCGACGTCGGCCTTCGTGAGGTACGTCAGTGGCTCGGCGATCCGCGAAAAGTTCTTCACGAAGCGCCTGTAATAAGCGCCGAGGCCAAGAAATCAGCGTACTGCTTTCTTGTCGGTGGGTGCAGGAAAGTCGGCGATCGCAGCTGTTTTCTGTGGATCAGGGAGCACTCCCGACTTGCTGATAACCTGGCCAAGGAACAATAGTTCCTCGTAGGCGAAGCGGCACTTTTCTGGCTTCAGGGTAAGTCCCGAGGCTTTGATTACCCGAAGAACAGCTTCAAGGCGCCGGAGGTGCTCGTCGAAGTTGGAAGAAAATACGACTACGTCGTCCAAGTAGACGAGGCAAGTCTGCCACTTCAAGCCTGCGAGTACTGTGTCCATAACCCGTTGGAACGTCGCAGGCGCCGAGCAAAGACCAAAGGGCATGACCTTAAACTCGAATAGGCCGTCTGGTGTTATGAAGGCAGTCTTCTCTCGGTCTCTCTCGTCTACTTCGATTTGCCAGTAGCCGGTTTTGAGATCCATCGACGAAAAATACTTGGCGTTGTAGAGTCTGTCCAGAGCATCGTCTATCCGTGGGAGGGGATACACGTCTTTCTTCGTGATGTTGTTCAGGCGACGATAATCGACGCAAAAACGTAGGGTTCCGTCCTTCTTCACCAACACCACGGGTGATGCCCACGGACTCGTAGACGGCTGAATGATGTCGTCACGCAGCATTTCGTCGACTTGTTGCTTGATGGCCTCGCGTTCCCGTGCAGAAACTCGGTAGGGGCTCTGACGGAGCGGACGCGCATATTCGTCGGTTATGACGCGATGTTTCGCGAGAGGGGTCTGACGAAGCCTCGACGACGACGAGAAGCAGTCCTTGTATTGGTGGAGTAAGGCTTTGAGCTCCTTTTGTTGCTGCCTGGAAAGGCTTTGATTGACGTCGAAGGCGGGCGCGGACACTGCTGTCGACGTTGCGGCTCCCTGAGAATCAGCGAGGGCGAAGGCATTGCTCGCTTTCACAAATTCGCTTAGATGTGCTACCGTCGTGCCCCTATTTAAGTGCCTATATTCGTTGCTGAAGTTCGTCACCATTACCTTGGCTTCACCGTTATGAAGCTTGGCTATGCCTCTTGCGACGCACATCTGACGGTTTAGGAGCAGGTGCTGGTCGCCTTCGATGACACCTTGTAAGTTGGTAGACGCTTTGGTGCCGACGGAAATGATAACGCTCGACAGTGGCGGGATGGTTACCTGCTCTTCTGTCACATTCAAGGCATTGTGAGTGACGTTGCAGTCTGACGCCGTTGCATTATCCGTGGACAGCGTGATTGACCTGGATCTTAGGTCGATTACTGCGCCTTGCTGGTCCAGGAAATCCATGCCTAAAATGACGTCTCGCGAGCATTGCTGCAGGACCACAAAATTCACAGAATACGTCTGGCTGTGAATCGTGACTCTTGCCGTGCAGGTTCCAGTCGGTGTTATAAGGTGGCCCCCTGCTGTTCGGATATCCGGTCCTTCCCATGCAGTCTTTACCTTCTTGAGCTTAGCGGCGAAGAGACCACTGATGATAGAGTAGTCGGCGCCGGTATCGACTAGGGCGGTGACGCTGTGGCCGTCGATGATCACGTCGAAGTCGGTGGTTCGTCGTCTGGCGTTCCGGTTAGGTCGGGGCGTCGGATCACGGCTGCGTCGGCTTGGTCCGGTGCTGCTATGTCGCGTCGGCGGCGAGGCTTTGTCGTAAAGACTCTGCTCAGGCGGCGTACTGCGACTACGTCGGGAAAGTTTGTGCGTCGTGGTCGTCGTCATCGGCAGCGGCGGCGGCGGCGGAGGAGGATCTTCGGCATTGCGTCATGCAGCAACCGCACCTCCATCGGTTGCTGCCTTTAGTTTCCCGGGTAGGGGCTTGGGGATCGGCCCCGGTTAGGGCCGGTGTACTGGCGGCGATCCGGGGAGACGTAGCGGCCAGGCGAAGGTGAACGGGATGGTCGTCGTTGTTGCCACTGCGATCCGGCGATGTAGTCGGCGATGTCGCGAGGTCGCTCACCTGGGCGCGGACGCGGCGCGTTCACGTCGAAGCCACGCAGTCCCATCTCACGGTACTGGCAGTAGCGGTAGGTGTGCCCGGCTTCGCCGCAGTGGTAGCATAGTGGGCGGTGGTTCGGGGTGCGCCAAACGTCAGTTTTCCTCGGCGAGCGCTGGATTACTGGCGAGCGGGAAGGCGTCGGGGGTGGCGGCGGTGGCTGGCGACGAAACTGCGGAGACGTTGGGTCCTGGTGTTGGCGAGGAGCGGCGACAGGTCGTCGTGCAGTAGCGGCGTAGGTCATTGCCTCCGGTTGGGGCTGTGGCCGTTCAGGAACGCTCAGTGAGCGCTGTAGTTCCTCGCGGACTACCTCTTCGAGAGAGGCGACTTGGGGCTGAGACGATGGCAACATGCGGCGCAGTTCTTCACGAACAATAGCGCGTATGGTCTCCCGCAGGTCGTCGGGGCAGAGTCCTCGGACTTCTGCGACGTCTGGCGACATGCGCCGATCGTATTGGCTGGTCCGCATTTCAAGAGTCTTCTCGATGGTGGTAGCCTCGGAGAGGAACTCTTGTACCGTCTTTGGCGGGGTTCTGATCAGTCCGGCGAAGAGCTCCTGCTTCACTCCTCGCATAAGCAGGCGAACCTTCTTGTCCTCAGACATGTCGGCGTCGGCGTGGCGGAAAAGTCGCGTCATCTCCTCCGTGAAGATCGTTACGTTTTCGTTGGGGAGCTGGACTATGAGGTCGTGCCCGATGGCTTAACGTCATCCCAACGACGCCGTGCACGACCCGAAGTCGTACACGTGGTGCGACTTAAACCATATTACGCGCGCTGATTAGCTGTGACGCATTGTTAATGTAATTTAATGCATGTACTCTCTCTTATGTTCTGTCTTTAGCATCGGGACGATGCTTTTTCAGAGGGGGGTAGTGACACGTGCGAGAGGTACGGGGATCGATACCCCGCACCTCCACCAGATGTCACGAGGTTGTGATACACGCAGCACTTGAGAGGAAGCACGCAGAAGTCAGGGCGGTGTCAGGCGAACTGTTTATTGGGCGAACTTGTGCCCAGCAAAACAGGGCCAAACACAACTCACAGCAACAGCGGCGTGAACAGTCGTCGGCCGACGGAAAAAAAAAAAGACCCCAGTGGCGCACTGCGCCGGCTTTTTATACACGCGTTGTAACGCGTTCCAAAGTGGCATACAAGATAAACGCGGCCTGCGTTGAGCTTAACAGAAAGTGATAGCGTCTTCCTTCGCAAACGAAAAGAACCGCACGTGTCAGTTTTTTATACACGCGTCGTAACGCGTTCCAGAGTGGCATACAAGATAAACGCGGCCTGCGTTGCGCTTAACAGAAAGTGATAGCGTCTTCCTTCGTAAACCAAAAGAACCGCACGTGTCAATATTTCTTCTAAATGCGAAGCATTTCTTGGCGAAGTTCGGTGACTTTGATCGTATCTATCTATCTATCTATCTATCTATCTATCTATCTATCTATCTATCTATCTATCTATCTATCTATCTATCTATCTATCTATCTATCTATCTATCTATCTATCTATCTATCTATCTATCGAACCGCCCACGACTTTAAGCTCTCCTGGCCGTTTCAATAACGGTATCAATACCAAACTTGGCATGGCATAACATGACTGTGTGAAGAACATATTTGACTAGTCATAACATGAATTCATGACATGTACTTTATGAATGTCATGATTTACATTTCATGGTCCTGCAGCTCTTGCGGTGGTTTCGTTCACATGGCAAGTTGCAAAACTGGTATGGTATGGCATGATTTCATGGCGAACTCAAGCGACACACGCTGACATAAAAATCATGGCACGTGTGTGTCATGTAACGGCATGACTACATGCCACAGCCATGACGCGCTCGCAGCTGTTTCGCTAGGGTCATATATACCAAATTTGGTATCACATAACGTGAATGGATGACGGAGGTATGTGACTGGTGCAAACATGATAATGATGAGATGCGTGTCATGTTGAAACATGACTACATGCCACAGTCAAGGCGCCAATACAATTTGACGTGACGCGGTGCGCGTGCTCGGCGGCGTTCATTTCGTTGCGTCGCGCCGGCGTTGCCACGCCAGGCGCCGGTCCTGCCATATCCTGCCAACGCGCCGCGCTGCGTTGGTTTGACGCAGGCGCGTTTTTGCGCATCCAGCGTCCCTCCGTCACGAAAAGAGGGAGACGCAGTGTTATCTAGGTAATGCATCGGTGCGAAATGCAGCATGTCGCATTTCGCGCCGGTCGCGCCTGGCGTCCGACTATAGAGAGTGCTCGCGTCTTGCTCACGTAGCGTCGCTGTGCCTAGCGTGCGCGCGCGTCAATGCGATATTGGAGTACATTGGGCCCTTCATGATGCGCTCGCCGCCGTTTTGTTAGCTCCCCTTTTACCAAATTTGGTGTTATGTGACGTCAATGGATGACTATATATATATATATGACTGGGCCAAACATGATAATCCTGACACGCGTGTCATGTAAAAACACGACAACAAACCACGCTCATAGTGTGCTCGCGGTCATTTCGCTAGCTCCACGTATACTAAATTTAGTATCACGGGACGTGAATAGATGACGAAGGTAAACGACACATCCAAACATGATAATCCTGACAGGGAACTTATGTACGGCGTCATTTACCTCTACACCTTAACGTTGTGCTGATTTTAAAGTGACATATCAACACTTCTCATTCGTGCTTCACATATCATCGATTCCCACTGTACGTGAGATCTGCCATTTTTTATTTAGACCACACTATAGACAGATGAAATGGACATGGGTCGGGCATGTAGCACGTAGGCAGCATAAGCACTGGTCATTATGGGTAACTGACTGGATTTTCAGAGAAGGCAAACGCACGAAGGGCAGACAAAGTTAGGTTGGCCTATGAGATTCGCAGTTATAACGTGACAGCAGAAAGCACAAGACCGAGTCGATTGGCGGATCAAGGGAGAAGCATTTGCCCTGCAGTGCGCGTAGTCAAGCTGATGATGATGGTTTTGATAAATAGACATGTCTTGCCTCAAAAATAAACAAATTCCGTTGTTTATATGGTTCTCATCAGCTTGTGCTTAATCACCGAGCGTGACTTTGTCTTCTTGTGGTCTTCGCGATCAGTTTTCGTAGCACGCAGCCGGAGCCCATCGCAGAGGCCACGTTTATACAACAATAAACTCCACGTGCGAAGGATGCGGACTTAGAGGTTTTGCTGACAGAACCTCACATATTTTTCCGCAGCTTTGCACTTGACAGCCAAGTTAGCCATTCATTGATGCAATCATTTGAACACGAGAAACTCACGACTAGCCCTACAGCTTCTGGATAGGGACTGTTACTTTTAATTTCTTCTAAACCTTGACAGGAAGAAAAGCAGTAGTAAGGGTGACATTTCTAATAATTTTTTTGAAACGTCACGTAGTACCTTGTGGCAAGTACCTTTGTCTCACGGCAGAAATCAATCGAAAAATTTCTAGTTCTTTCAGATTGAAAAATTGCTAAATTAATTCCCGTCCACAATTTCAAGGATAAACAATACCTAAACATCTACATGCCTATCTCTCTAACATGTACTACAAGCGGTAAAATTGTCGAGCATATTTTAAAAAGTCTAACTCAATATGTCGAGGAAAATGAACTACTCTATCCTTCATAGCACGGCTTTAGAAACGGATAGTAAGCTGTTACGCAGCTTATCGAATTTGTTTATTATCTTGCTAAAGGTTTCCAAATCAGTCCCAATTCAATATATTCTTCCTCAATTTTTCTAAAGCATTCGATCGTGTATTGTACTGGAAACTAATCTACCGACTTGAACGTCAATTTGGTGGTGGACCTGTCACGAAATGGATTGCCCAATTATTGACTGACCGCTACCTATTTGTCTAACTTGATGGACACACGGATGATGTGATTCCCGTACTATCCTGGGGTTCCCAAAGATCCCGTGCTGGCACCCCATTTATTTTTACCTTTCATTATTGATACAGCAACCCGGTGGGAAGTTAAAATCACAATGTTTGCAGATAACTGCGGGCTCTACGACGAGGCCGAACAGAATTCTCCCCGAATACAACTTAACAGTGCTTTAACAGTGTATTTCAGCGCTGTCGCGATTGGGACATGACCATTAACGAAAAAGAAACCTTTACATTTCAGATACAAACAATGCGCTCAAAATAACTTATGGTTCCGACAGAATTGGACGGCGTTCTGACAATGAATAGCGCGTATCGGGGTATCAACATTAAGTCTCATTTAAACTCGACTACGCAGGTTCAGCATATGTAGCAAGAAAAAAAGCCATGAACAACATGTTATTTCTAAAATGCGCCTTTAAAAATACGCCCTCCGAGATAAAGTTTCTGGCTTATGTTTCACTTACGCAAATGTCCGATATTAGGGCGCGTTCACACTGAGCGTTCCGGTCGGTTAAAGTGCGCTGAATCCGATCCGGCGGCAGCGAGATGCGCCGAAAAATTCCTTTTCGCGCCAATCTCTCTCGGGCCAATTTTTGCGGCGTCTGCAGTGCACGTAACTGAACATCGTAAACGGAAATTTAGCCAGCCCTGTGCCTACTTCAGGTCCCTATTTCATGAAAAAGGTGACTGAGCTAGTTGCGGTCTCGCTGAGCAAGACGAACCCACCAACGCCGCGGACGTCGGCGGTTTTTTCTGCGCTTCACGCATTACAAGATGGCGACTTGTTAGCAAAGTAAGCACTACTGCTTGTTCTTGTTTCCTGCGTAAGAGAATTATCGAAGTCTAGACCACCGGATAGTGTAGTGGCGTTTGCGAGCCGCAACAACGACTGGGTAACAGCGCATCTGTCCCGCTTTCGCCCCGTAGTAGATGGCATATTCGGCGTCGTGGGGCGCGTGCCCCGCCGCGGTGGTCTAGTGGCTAAGGTACTCGGCTGCTGACCCGCAGTTCGCGGGTTCGATTCCCGGCTGCGGCGGCTGCATTTCCGATGGAGGCGGAAATGTTGTAGGCCCGTGTACTCAGATTTGGGTGCACGTTAAAGAACCCCAGGTGGCCAAAATTTCCGGAGCCCTCCACTACGGCGTCTCTCATAATCATATGGTGGTTTCGGGACGTTAAACCCGACAAATCAATCAATCAATCGTGGGGCGCGTCCAGCACGAATGACGCTGCGTATCGGCGGCGGCAGGGGCATTCCGGCCGCTGTAGAAAGTGGATACTTCAGTGTGAACTAGGGGTTAGAGTATGCCAACATTGTGTGGTCACCTTACGTGTCTACCTGCGCATCAACATTTGAAAGGTTGCAGCGTAAAGCAGTACGGTTCATCTGCAACCAACACCCGGCGCACAGATTCATTTCACTTAGTTACTGCAAAACACAGGGCTTGCTCCTCTATCCAGTACATCGAAGCTTCATCACTTAAAGTTTATCTACTTACTTTTGCACTATTCGTTTATAATTAGGACATCAGACTACATCAACATATGTCATTCTAGGATCACCCGACCCTAACACTCACTCACTTCCGATGAATTCATTTGCAACAACAACACTTTTCTATTCACTTTTTCCATTATCTGTGCGGGAGCGGAATGCTATAGACACTTCTACGGTGTTACAAACAGCCGTAAAAAATCTCATAACTTGATAAATTGTCCATTGTAACACTGAACTAAACGCTTCACATTGTCGCAATGGTTCCTAAATGAAGTAACTTTCTGCTTGTTTGATACTGTAACCTATCAACTGTAACGTTTTACGTAAGCTACGATGCTATAACCTATGTAAATATATCTGCAAGCGATATATATTTATGTGTTTCTATGTACATTAATATATATACTTGCTTATTTACGTCTAGGCACCTACGCACAAGTTCTACTGATGTATGTTGTTTCGTCTTCACCTACAACTGCACTGTAACATTAGAGTGGCATCGCCTGCTTGTTTTTTTTTAAGTGTGCCCACCCCTGAAAAGCCCCTTCTTGGGTTGACAGTATACTGTCAATACTAGAATAATATACTAATTAATAAAGTGTTAATTACTAATTAATAAAATAGGAAGTAAAAGGCACCCTCGAGCAGGATTGCATTGGGTTCATTTGAAAAGGTGCCAAAATGCAAGCTAAAGATAGCCAAAGTATCCGTGTCGTTTTTATATTATCACCAGAAATATGGCCCAATAGAAGTGGAGTGGTATTGTAAGCAGAGTTGCCACCATTGACGAATGAATGAAACTATTTTCAATAAATAAAACCAGAAGCCTAAAAGCAGAAAGAAAAGAGCCATGGTGCCAACTGGAAATACTCGTCAACAAAGGGGTTTAAAAAATACCCAATTTCGTGCAAAGTAGCCACAAACGGTAACCCTGCCCTCGATTGGAGCGCGTCGGCTGCAAATTTATGGCCTCCAAGGCAGTTGTATCTACAACGGTGTGTTTGTATCCGATGTTTCTTTGCGTGCGAAAAACCTTACATAACAGTGTAATGTTGAAGCCTTACCGGCGGCCACCGGCCCGGCCGGGAATTCCACCAGAGCGTCCGCAGAAGAAGTAAGAGACGGCTCCAGCACTGCTACACCGGTTGGAACCGCAGCGTTGAAGCCCTGATTTGCACCGACGTCCACAGCAGTGGCGGAGGCCTGTGAATGCACCCGCGGAAAGGTACTAGCGACAAGCTGTACCGGCGGGGCATACGGACTGCCGATGGGCTGCACTGGTTCTGCTGGATACGCGGCCCCAATGGCAGCTGCCTGACCCAACTGTGGACGCTGTTCGACAAACTGCGGCTGCTGGGCGTACGGACTGCCAGGTGGGGGAACTGGCGGCCGCTGGCCAGGTAGGTTTCCAACAGTACTTGTTGGAAGAACTGTAGGAGGGGCTGGGGGAAAGCGCTGAAAGTACATGATTCTTCGACGGTGAACTCCACGAACCGTCTTTCGCTTGGCGGGCTTGTTCTTGTTTTTGTTACCCTACACTACAGGCTTATACCCACTGTGGGGTATTGACCAAAAATTATGTGGCTCCTTATTCTTGTTCACCCATTGCCCGTGGCACAAACCCACTGTGGTGGATTGGCAAAGAAATTAGTGGATTAGTGGTTTTATAAAGGATGATTATGATTCCCGTAATGATGGCACAACCCACCACAGAGGATTGTCCACGAGGCATGCGGCAGTAAAATTAGTGAAACAAAATGAATAAACACTAAAAAACAGAAAGAGACAGGAGGAAACTGGGGCGAGAATATGCGAAAAAGATCATCTAAACAGAAACAAAAATATTTGTGACAATTTCGGTGTTATTAATGCAGTGCTACTTAAAGTTAAACATATACCCGTTGTTAGAGTTAAGGTCAGCAAACAGATGAAAGATTATATTTTAGATGCAGTGATAGTATTAACATGGCGTTAAGTTTGATTATTTTAAATATATAAATACAGCATCATAAATGACCCTGTTGCAGTGACCTAGTGCCGATGCCCCCAGGGAGAGCAATGCTGATGTAAAAAGCTCAAGGCCCGTTTTTTTTTTTTTTGAAAAGATGGTTTCAGAAATCTTTGCCTATATATAGGTTCTGATATTTTCGACACTGCATAAAGAAGGGTTTGATCGTTTCTGATTCTTCACAAGAGTTACGCTGGAGGGAAGAAACGAACCCACGCCTGTGCAAGTAAAAGTTTTATGACGTTATAGTTTGCATCGCAAATTTGTTAACGTTTATTCCAATTGTCTTGGCCTGCACCATGAGCTATTCCATGAATACCTAACGAGTTGGAAACTTGTGTCGTTCAGTACAGAAGATTTAGACTGTTCCTCGTGCAGACAAAGGTTCCTGAATCGCGCGAACGTTTTATTGCGGAATGGTTTTATAATATTTAGGGGAGGTTATTTCATAAACTAAGGTTTATAAAATAGTATGCAGTTTTAAAATAACTCTTCTTCTTTGTTCACTCCGATATTTCACTAGCAGCACGCGGTGTTTTTCTTGTTCTTTTCTTAGAAACATAGATCAAACCCACTTGAAGCGATTGGCCGGGTAATAGGTCAATTTTTCCAGTATTTTCTCTAGTGTATTATTCAAACTGTCAGTGGTGAGAATTCATTGTGATTTCGTGCAGTTATATGGTAAGCCTTGATAGGAGTAGTGCTTGAGGTTCGATTAATGTATTTCACTCTCAACCCAGATAGCCTTCCTAATAACGCATAGATATCTGATCGGTTGGTTGTTTCGGAAATGTATATTCAATTCACGACAGCACTCTCACACTGGTGCCTCGGTCGTGAATTTCGAGACAGTATAGTTCGTGAAAAAAGAAAGAAAATACTACAGAAATAATTTTTAGACATCATTACACAGAAAATATTACAGCGGTGATTGTGGTTTTCTCATTGAATGGTAATAAGAAGAATAGTTAAAACTCTGCTGTAAAACCTGCGGCAGAGTAAAAATTAAAATACTAACAATCATAAAAAATAAGTAGAGCATATATGAATTCAAGAATAACATTACAAAAAGCCTTAGAGTGCCTTGTTCATTTGTCTAAGAAGACTCGTAGGCGAAAACCCGAATGTCGCAGGTTCGATGCCGACCGCGGCGGCCGCATTTCGCTGGAGGTGGAATGGTAGAGGCCCCTGCACTGGGCGACATGAGCGCACGTTAAACAACACGAGATGGTCGAAATTTCCGGAACCCTCCACTCTATGGCGTTCCTGATATTCATATCGTGGTTTGGGACGTTAAACCCCGAATACTTGAAAGCAAAATTCGTCTTCCTTTCCTTCTCAGTCGAAGCATTGATCCTCCCCTGCCTCCCAGCTACCTGCATCTCACGTGGTTCTTCACTGACGATCGCAGGCACTGCGAGCTTTCTGGAACCCGCCTGGTTCTGCCCTGCTTCCGCGTGGGGCCCACCTGTGACAACGCGATGATGCCATGCAATGACGCCACCATGTGACATCTTGTTATGTGACCGAATCATGGTATCGTAATGACATCACATTTTCTCGCAAATGTAACTTTGAGAGACAGGAAGAGAGCAGAGTGGATCGGGGAACAAATGAGGGTTAAGTATATAGTAGTTGAAATCGAGATGAAATGGACATGGGCCGAGCACATAGCTCGTAATCGGGATAAACGCTGATCATCAAAGGTAACTGATTGGATTCCAAAAGAAGAGAGACGCGTGGTAGGGAGGCACAAATTTAGGTGGGCGGATGAGATTTACGAAGTTCGCAGGTATAACGTGGCAGCAGTAAGCGTTGGACCATGTTGATTGGCAGGACATGGGAGAAGCTTTTACCGTGCATTGGGAATAGTCAGGCGGATGATGATTCACGACAGTTTTACCCTGGTATTCAGAAATGCTCCTTGACCAGAACTTCACTGGCCACCACATCAAGACGGAACGTTTGAAACGCGTTTGTACTGCCTTGGCACAGCCTAAAGGCAGCGCGTCCGACACAGGTCTGTGCTGCATTGAAGGCGGTGACATATGAAATTCAAGCGAAAAATCATTTATGAATGCGGGGGTTAGTCCCGTTTAAGCTTTAAACATTATTGGCACTTTTTGTTGATTGCAATATGAAGCATTTGCAACACGCTTCCGAAAGCACGCTATGAAGCCCACAAGTTGTTTACAGGTTCAGAAATATAACCATGGAGATACCTCAAAACTAGTATCACTTCGAAGAAACCTTGAATATAAAATCAATATAAAGTTCAGGCAATATGCACTGGTCATACTGCTTTCTAGTCGCATCGATCCATCTTCGTCCAATCTCTAGAACATGTAGGTATGCACAATTTGCCCTCAAATCGGCTCCAAACAAGAGTGCCAGAACTGCAAGTTCGAAAGAGGGCACAGCCTTGATTGGAAGGGGGTATACACAGTCAAAGCTTCGTATAAGAAACTCCAGCGTCCAGACATTCCCGATAAAACGAAATATTTCTTGCCCCACAACTTCATCTTCATAAAGCACCGCGTACTTTCGATTCCTCAGTAAAACAAAACTTGATATTAAGCGCTGTAGTTCAATAAGCTGTTTACGCGTTGGTTTTTTGACATTGGTATGCATCACACCATTCGAAACGAAACACTCATCCGTATAGCTTTTCAATACTTATCTAGTGGTAATATATGGCTAAGCAGTTCACGCTCTTGCCTTGCTCTTATAAGATCAGATTTATACTGCAACGACTTTGTTTTGGTGCCTTACAACACTCATCAACGTTGCGCGTACATCGAACCGAGTGAAAGGCAAGAAAATCGGTTTGTTGAACACGACAGCATCGGTGTCGCACTACTCCGAACAACTCAAGCTTTTGGGGACACGTCGTGACGGCAGGACTGACATGACATTACCACTTATTCTATATAACTGACCTTTTGAAGGTGCACTTCGCTTAACCCTGTAACGCCCAGGGACAGTCATGAGTTCAGAGAAAGTGCAAGAAAACGCTGACTGCGTTCACTCTTCTTAAACAGTTCATTTTAAAATAACACATGAATGATTTTTGTTTGTTGAGGCATAATTTGATTGGTACTAATTAGAAATATTTACAATCGTATAATATGTAAGTCATTGTACTTTTTTCATAACATGCCATATCTGCAATAGCTGCTTATCGTGACACCTGTAGTAGCTTTTAGTAGCGTCATTGAGGCATCATAATAAATGTATCAAATATGGCACAGTGGACATTATAGGGTATAGAAGACTGAATGTAAATGTATTGAATCTTCAATATAATGAAGTAAAATGCCGATTTATTTCACATAGTAATGTATTGTATATAACTTCAGATATACAAAGTGTGAATAAAATCGAGAGAGAGGGATTTCAAGTTTCAACTTTCTTAACCTTCTCTTCGAGCGCTAATAGTTCAAAAGAATTAAAATGGCATAAACACATTCACATATTAAATGGACTAAGCCGAATAAAATACCTTTGCTTATCAAAATGTCCTTTTTCGTGCCCAGTTTCAATATTTCATTTCTAAAAAAGATCCGAAGCGATAGAAAGAATATAATCGTAACGACGCAATTTCACCACGCCTCGTCCGGTGGGAAGGTGGGCTTCGACATAGCTGTGGCCCTGGCCTTTTCCCAGCGAGCCATGTTGACCACGTAGCTGACGTACATCGTGACCATCAAGAATACGGCGACCACTACCATCACCAAGAATATCCAGGTCAAGTCCGGCGGCTCCTCCGCGGGTGTCATGGTATCCTCGACGGTAGGTGGCCTGTCCCATATCGTCAATCCTGCACTAATCGGCAGCGACTTCGTTGATTGCGGCGGCGCCGTCGGTCGGCCCCTCATGAGTCCCGGAGTCCAGCGATCAAGCTCGGAAGAGCTACCAGACTCGGAAATAAGACTTAGGTTTAACGTCGACGTCTCCGGCTTCTGAGGACGCGTGTAGCCGGAGCGCAGGAATCTCAGGACGCTACCAGTAGTGAAGTCTGCGCTGAACACGCTGGCCATGAACGGTGGTTCGCAGGACTCCGCCGAGAAGCCAGACTCCTGGACTGGTTCTAAGGTCCCGAATGACGGCGAGATCACTTCGGGATCGGCACCCGCAGGCGACTTTGAAGTGGAATTGGGTTTTCGGGCTTCGTCCGCGTAGGCAACGCCACTTCCTCTGACAGCCTGCCGTTGAGATGCCGTGGGTCTCGCTCTGTGGCCGGGCCAATGATCGACGACCTTCACATCTCTCGGGACTTTGGCCGCGCGTGGTGTAGCCCTCATACCTCGATAGGGGCGGCCGACGACGTCCTGAACCGGTTCTACCTTGACGGCGGCCTCACTCACGTCCTCGAAGGCGCCCACTAAAGGCTTGGGCACCAGAGACACCAGGAGCTCGTGCATCGGTTCGAGGATGGGAGCCGGGCGGGACGTGGTTTTTTGCAGATTCGCACGAGCGGTGTCCAGTGAACCAGGTACGTCTCGATCGAATTCGGAAACGATGAGATGCTTGTGCATGTTGGATACTGTGTGGTATCGGCAAATCCGGATTCACGGTTGTCGTTTCCTGGACGAATGGCACAACTGGCATCACGGTATGGGCCTGAAATGATGATGATGATGATGGGGCCTCTACCATGGCTCATAATTACTCAGCAGGGACTGGCCGAGAATTGTTCTTGCTCTTGCTCATTTTCTCTTGTGGCTCTTATCAACTGTGAAAATTCAATCAAGAATTGAGTGGTCTTATAAAATTTTATTGAATTTTAGAGTAATAGAGGTTACATAATAAAGATATTGCAAATTTCAAAATGAAATTTGGATGCTTACTCTAATGTACCAACTTTAAAGTCTTTTTATTAGCATAATAGATAATAAATTAAATCAACACCCTAAAAAAAGTTTATAAGATAGAACTTATGCGTGTATTGACACAGACGGATATACTTTGCTAGCCTTTTGGTTTCGTTAAAATAATTCTGCACAGCCACGCAAGCCTTCGCACTAGCAAACCCGGAAATACAGGCTCCAAAGGACCGAATTACAGACACGAATATATTCATTCTAATGACTTTCTAACTTGGATCTTCGAGCTGTAGTAAACCACCTACATGTCAAAAAGAAATTATTTGCAGCTTCTAGCTCGCCACAGAAATTAAGCGCACATTGGAGAAACAGCCTGACTAAACCTGTGTTGGTAGAAATTTAGTTCCAGCACCCGATAGCGCAGCCTCGTAATTGCCACTTCTAGTTTACGTGTTCTGCAAAATGATCAGTGCCATATATATTAAGGGATATGTTAAGGGGTATATTAAGTGCTGATTGATTGCTATGTGGGGTTTAACGTCCCGAAACAACCACGTGATTACGAGAGACGCCGAGGTGGAGAGCTACGGAAGTTTCGACCCTTTGGGGTTGTTCAACGTGAACGTAAATCTGAGCACATGGGCCTACAACGTTCCCGTGTTCATCGAAAATGCAGAGGGTCAACAGCCGACTACCTTAGCCACAAGACCACCACGTTGCGGCTATATCAAGTGCTGGTATTCTGTGGAATTTGTCGGTATACTGTAACTGCGAAGCTTTCTATGATGTTACGTCTGTGAAGTCACGCAGCCGTCACATAAGTAAATGGCGGCAAACATGGTAAAATTGACCCACTTATTGATGACTTCGATAACGAATCGGCCATTTCGTTTAGGAGCAACTCTTTATGACCAGGTACCTATACTAATCAAACCTTTCTCAAATGTGGGGTTAATAATGCACGCAACGTCTTTATTATGAGTGAGTGAGCACCAACAAAAAGTGCAGCGCGAAGGGACAGCCAGAGCCCTGTTACAGCCGATGTAATTTCTGTGTTTAACTTTCGCAAGGGGAGTACCACTGCCAGAAACTCAGCCACGAAAACAGGTATGAAATCCGGTAGCCGAAAGGAATACGCATAATTCACGTTCGGGCAAAATATACCCACACCTGACTTTCCATCACATTGTGTTGCGTCTGTATCAATAACAACAATTGTAGTATTGCGCAGGTGATGTATTAACCCAGCTGGAGGGTCATTGGGGAGTAACTTTGCATTATTAGGAAAAATGTCAAATTGAATATCCAGATGGCGCTAGTTATCGCTTGTCGGTGTTATCTCGCAGATAAGTACGTTAAGCGGGTTCATGTGAATGTTGCACAAATATAATTTGTGGTGTGTGAAGTCATGGCCATCTAACACCGAAAAATAATTCTGGAATGGATATAACTATGCTGTCTCCGACTGCTGTAGTGGTGACTCGTAAATTCTTTAGAACATTTGAAAGGTTAAACAACGTAACCTCCACTAAAGAGAAGAAACTCTCGATTCTGGGTATAAAACGCACTTAGAAACCTTTTCAGGAAGGTCAAGGCGTAATGCGTAGTGATTCTCTTCTTAAAAGAATTAGCCGCCGGATTTTGTAGGCCGGAGCGCCAGATAAAATAAAAGCAGGCGACAAAATTCTAAACACCGGACGAACGTACAGTCATGGCATGGTGATGCGGCCAGCGCTGCATTCGTGCGCGAGCAGCAACTGACCCACGCGCGTACACTTGAGGAGCATGTTATATAACCACATCACGAGTGACAGCAACGCAGGCTGGCCCCAGTGTCGGGATTCCTGTTGGTTTCATCGTCGCTGCGGGAACTAGGCTGATATTCTGCGCTAAACGTTGTGCGATTTCAACCTCTGAGGCTCCGTTGTTGATGATGAGGTTCTAGAAACCGTTTGACAGCCTACGTTGTTTGCTCTTTCCAAACGCCGCGGTACTGAGTGCGTTCACGTATATTCGATTAAGCGTACCAAGCTTACTCTTATTTTGCGCTCATTCATGTGTCCACGAGATACTGTTATCCCTGCTGCTGCTACGTCGGAAGCACACACATATTTTTCGACGAACCAGCTAAGAGTATAGTGTTCCTAAGACAAAATAGAAATTAAAGCTATCTTTCAAGGAATTCAGATGAGTAGGTGCTGCAGGACGTTTACGCATATATATATATATATATATATATATATATATATATATATATATATATATATATATATATATATATATATATATATATATACTGCCACCATTGATGAACGAGCCGCTGTGGCTCATACTCATTTTGGACTGCGAAGAAAAAGAGAACATTTTCGTTGTTCTGGTTCCGGTGAACTCCTGGCTATAAGTCTTGTTTTGCGCGTGACGCTACTGGTGGAGACGCTGGGTACGTGTACTTCGGTTGTGTCAGCCATCTTGGAGACGGCTAGATCTCCCAGAGCAAGAAGCAGCCGCTGCCTGCGTGAGTAACCCCCTGAATTTGGTCCCTTGGTATCGACAACCAGAAAGACGTCAACTCCGATGACAAGCTAGGCGGTCCAAACCAGCGATGCCCATGGTTCTCTTCTCGCACATGTTTTTCATGCGTCACAGACATAAACGCCATTCCATGGAGACCTCTTCGAGGATGTTGATGACTGGCTCGACCACTTTAATTGGGGGGCCAGTATCAACGATAGGGACGATGTTCGCAAGCTGCGCCTAGTTTATTTCTACTTAAAGGATTCTGTGAAGACGTGGTACGAGAACTACGAGGGCTCCTTTGCAACCTGGCAAGAATTTAGCCGACGGCTTCGTGACGCCTATTGCAACACCGAAAAGAAGGGGAGGGCTGAACAAGCCATATCCAGCAGAAACCAGCGTCCGAACGAACGAGTATCCATGTTTGTCGAGGACATGCTTCGGCTCTTCAAGCGGGCGGATCCTGTCATGCCCGAGGAAAAGAAGGTGCGGCATTTGATGCGTGGAGTAAAAGAACAGCTTTTCGTTGGGCTCGTGCGCAATTCACCAACGACAGTCGCCCAGTACATCAGTGAGGCAACCATGATGGAACGTACACTGGAGCAGCGGTCGTCACAATACGAACGGCAGATCCTGGCCACAGCATGCTCTATCGGCTCTGAAAGTGAGAGACATGCCCTTGCAGACTTCATTCGAAGTATCGCTTGGGACCAATTGCGACTGCTTCAGGCAGTGGGATCCCATCCACCTGTGTCGGCCCTCGCGGATGTAATCAGACAACACATCCGGCAGGCTGTCACATCCCTGGCCCCAATCGTACCACCGATTTCCGAGGCCCCAGTCCTAACATACGCAGCGACATTGCGATCCCCTGCACCACCGGCTACAGACACTGCTATGGGGCCAAGGTACCAGGCTATGCAGCCATTCCACGACACTGCTTCGAGGCCGCCTCTCGGCTCAAGGTTTCCGAGCACACCCACGTATCGGCCGCCTGCATCAAGACAAAGTGGTAGCAAGGCAAGCACGTGGCACACCTCGTATAACCATCCGCTCTGCTATCACTGCGGCGAAGCGGGTCACGTATACCAGAACTGTCAATACCGGCAACTGGGTCTTGGCGGCTTCCACCCTGATGCTTGATTCCCGCGCTACGATGAGCGCCCCCGCGAAATCGAAGCCTATCTCATGGGCCAGCGAACACCTTCGACTGCTCAGCACCACCAGTCGAGATCACCATCGCCTCGCCGGTGCACTTCACCCAGTTTGCCCTCAATGTCTCCCGCTTCTTTCAGGAGCCGGTCACCAAGTCCCAACAGGGGAAACTAGGAACGGCGACTTCTGGGGGTGAAGTCGCGGCCCGGCGAACTGTAAAAGACCCTCCTTCGACGACGTGACCGGACGAGGACCATTCCGGTTTTGCAGTGTTTTCCAACAACAGAAAGATTGTTTCCGCCGAAATCGCCGTCTTCGTCGACAATCATGCTGTCAACGCCCTCATCGACACTGGTGCCGACTATTCTGTAATGAGTACTACACTGGCATCTGATTTGAGGAAGGTTACCACACCATGGGAAGGACTCCAGTTGCGCACGGCACGGCAGGTGGCCATCTGGTGAAGCCTACAGGTATGTGCACGGCACGCATCCGAATAGGTACGTCGACATTTGCGAACTCTTTTCTCGTATTGCGCGTGTGCTCTCCGCCATTCATTCTAGGAATAAACTTCCTTTGTGAATACGGCGCCGTCATCGACCTCCGTGAATTACCTGTGTCGTTCGAGGATCCTTTTTGCGCTGCAACTGACAGTACACAATTCCGGAAAAGAGCGCTCCGTGTTACCGATGATTCTCTGACTCTCCCACCTCGAAGCGGCCTCATTGTCAAAGTATAATTTAGACAGGACGTGTCTGACGCGGTAATTGCAGAGGTCAATTTGTCTCTCCTTATTTCACGACAAATATGTGTTGCCCGAGAAAACACTCAGCCTAGCAACAGGCATGTTCACCTGCTGGTCACGAACTTCAGCGACGAATATCGCCACCTCACGAGACACACTTCCATTGCATATTGTGAAGATTTTGCCGATGCTGACGGTTCGTCCACGTTAGCTTCATTTTCATCGAATGACCACCCTGACAAGGCCTTCGCGAGCCCTCTCGACGTCAACGAGAGACTACCTTCGGCTCAACGAGAAAGCCTTTTGCGTATACTCGGCTCATTTTAAGACTGTTTTGCCAGTACGTCAAAAGGTAAACAGACACCACTTGCTCAGCATCGTATCATTACGGAACTCATCGTGAGACCCATCCGACAACATGCCTATAGGGTATCACAAAAAGAGCAAGACGCAATACATTACCAAGTCCAGCAGATGCTTCAGGACGACGTCATCCAGCCATCAACCAGTCCCTGGGCTTCGCCAGTTGTGCTAGTAAAGAAGAAGGACAGTACGTTGCGTTTTTGCGTTGATTACCGTAAACTGAACGAGGTCACCAAAAAAGACGTTAATCCTTTACCCCAGATATATGACTCGTCGGACCGTATACGCAACGCTAAATAATTTTTCTCGATGGATTTGCGCAACGGCTACTGGCAAATCGAGTGGATGAGCGCGACCGCGAAAAGACGGCGTTTATTACTCCCGACGGCCGGTACGAGATCAAAGTGTTGCCTTTTGGTCTATGCTCAGCGCCAGCGGAGATCCGGAGAGCAATCGACGCGATCGGACGCGTCTGCACCGAGCTCCGGAGTTTTCCGATGTTTCAGTAGGAAGACGTGCCATAGCTCAAGATTTCTTGTACGAATGGTTTCTGCAAATCATACCGGTCCCGAGGATACAACTTTCCGACAGATATTGGTCACAATTTTCAAGTAAGCTTTTCATCTTTTCACGCCACGCCGGCAAGATCCGCCACTGGACGCCTAAGCCTAGCGACGCTACACCGAACGCCGCTGTCGCGGCCGCTGGGACACTAGCCGACATGGAAATCGAGGTCGACGGCGTCGAAATCTCTCTCGAAGAATGGTCAGACGATTCCTGGACACCACCTCAAGGTTTCCGAGCCCAGGCGAAACGTCACCAGGCACTTAAGCAACAAGCCCAAATGAACGACGCGCAAGTAAGCAAAGCCCCCAAAACTCCACCAACCCCCCGGCCGCCGCCGGAACTGAAACGCCATCCCTTGCCAAGACTGCCGTCGCACACGTACCACATCGTGGGACGCCCCAAGACACCCATTGACCTCACGCGCACATCACCCGGAGACTTGCAGAGAGCACTGCTTAAAGCGGCATCTCTGTGTGACCTGGACCCAGCCAAGCGTGATCAACTACGCATACACCCAAGGAATAACACTTTCACCGTTAGTGTGGCAACCACCGACCGAGCAATCGCGTACCAACGCATCACATCAATCCTCCTCGGAGAAGACCGGCAGATTGAGCTACACATGTACGCCCCGCCACCAGACGACGCGATACGAGGCATTTCTTTCTACGCCCACACGTTCCCCACCGATGATGAGACGCTGAAGGACCTTCAAGACAGCAACCCTGACTACCAAATAGTAGGTGGCCGACGCATGGGAAAAACGAAGAATTTACTTATAACGCTGCTCGGGGACCACCTACCTAGATGGCTTCTACACCGTGGAGGTCTCATTCGAGTATACCCTTTCCATCCCAAAGTAGACGCATGCTTCAACTGCCGGAAGACCGGGCACCGCTCCGATGTGTGCCCTCAACCTAGGCGCCGACGCTGCCCGCGTTGCGGAGAAGACCACGAGCCACCGCCGCAAGGAACGCCACCAACATGCCAAGCACGCTGTATCGTCTGTCAAGGAGGACACATGACGAACAGCTCAAGATGCGAGTACCGCTTCGCCAAAAAGTCTGAACCACTTAACGCAGCACAAGCAGGAAAGACGCTACAAACCGAGTCACCAGCGACGCAGCAAACCTCAAATGACGATAGCCCGCCTGCCTTGGACGAGCGTAACTACCCCAGTTTCGGGACATCACAAACGCCGACGAAACGCGACAGCCGATCGAAGTCACGATCTCGCCAGGGTCAAGCAGCCTCCCACTCTAGGTCCAAATCAAGAACCCGATCATCAAGTCGCATCCCACATGCTGATATATCCAAAGCACCACCAAGCAACCCTAGTGTAGCATGGGCGCCAAGCGCAGCGTCTCCGCTGCCATCATCTCCCCCGCAGCCATCGAAACCGTGCGCCTCAACGCATGACCCGCTCGTCAAGGAACTTACGCAAACAATCAATGCGTTAAAATCCCAAATGGCGACGCAACAAGCTCAGATCGAAGTGCTCCTTGCGCAGAACCGCTCCCTAGAAAGTAAACTGGCAAAGGCCAGCCAGTCCGTGCATAATTCAACTCAACAGCCCCAACCACCCGCAGCAGCCAAACGCAAAGCAACGACTTCCACGGAAACGCTGCAATCCGAAGAGGACATGACGGCGCGAATTATTGAAATGGTCAACGCATCCGTTGCTGAAGCCCTCCGCACGACAGTCCAAACCACGGTCGTCAACGCCGTTCGTGCCGCCGTAACAGAAGCCTTCGCAACCGTAGACTCACGCCTAACGAACATAGAGACACGGTTCTCAAACATGGAAGCCACCGTAAACAACACCGTAGCCGGATTAGAAGCACTCAGAACTGCCACAGACACCAGTTTTGCAGTAATCAAGCAAAGCATGGCCAGAGCACCAGCTATCACACGCAACCGAGTGACCTCTCACTCTTCCACCCAGCACAGCGAACCCACGACGGCCTCAAGTAATGCTCCAGCTGCTGCATCATGGCCAGCACCCACTTGACTATATGGCAGTGGAACTGCAGGGGCTTTCGTAAAAAGAAAGCCCACCTGCAGCTACTCGTACAAGAAACACAACTGCCCAATTGCCAAACGCCTCCAGACGTCATCGCACTACAAGAAACAATGGCTTCTGTCTCACTCCCTGGTTACATCGCTTTCCAACAATTCACCGACTCGCACAACCAAGAAGCCCCAAGTACAGGCACGCTCGTCCACAAGAGCCTCACGGCGAAACAACACGACTTAGAATTCTCGGACATTCCACACACGGTCGTTGAAATTCTTCCGCGAAAACGCTCGCACCAATCAGTCTTCATCCTCAACGTATATTGCGCACCCCGGGCACGCGCCGACGACTTCAACCTGCTCTTCCAGAAAACCACATCGCTTTCTCGAGGCGCACAACTGCTTATACTGGGCGATTTCAACGCCAGGCACCCTGACTGGGGCTACCTGCAGGCGAACAAACGAGGCAAGAAGCTATGGCAACTCGGTCAGGACCTCCGGCTCACTCTACTAAATGACCTGCAGCAGTCACCAACCCGCATAGGAAACAGCGTGTGTAGGGACACGTCACCCGATCTCACATACTGCAAGAATATTGCGCAGGCCAGATGGGAGAACACCTGTCAACTCGCTGGTAGTGACCACTACATCATTGCCATCCAGGTACAGACGTCCGCTGGCAAGAGAGTACACAACGCCCTCGCTCAAATCACGGAGTGGCCAAAATTTAGAGACATCCGTGAAAGTGAAGCCCCAGAACGCATAACAAACCTCAAGGAATGGACAGCCTCCCTAAACGACCACGTGCGACGCACAACGCGCGAAAGTAAAGCAGCAGAGGAAACGCCTGCCACAGACTCTCGTCTTCTCCACATGTGGGACGCACACGCCAGCCTGCTGCGCAGATGGCAGAAGCAGCGCTACAATAAGAAATTGCGTCGCCGCATACAGGCCCTCTCTGAAGAAATTGAGCGACACAGTACCTACCTCGCCCGCCAACAATGGGGCCAGCTGTGCAGCGGACTCAACGGACAGCTAGGCAACAAGAAGACGTGGCACCTGTTACGCCACTTACTGGATCCCGACGACTCGAAAACAGCCGCACGGCACAGACTTAAGCGACTTGTCCACCAACACCCCGGATCAGATGAAGATCTACTAATTGAACTGGCGGACAAATACATCAACCAAGCCCATCAACCAGCGACACCGCTACCACCCTATGAAGGTAAACCAAATCCAACTCTTGATGCCGACATCACAGAAGCCGAAGTGTATGCAGCCATTCTAAAGCTTCGCACAACTTCGGCACCAGGTCCAGACGGCGTCTCGAACAAAACAATCCGCAACCTAGACGCAAGGTCAGTAACTGCCCTTACTGAATATTTCAATGACTGCTGGCATGCCGGAAATATACCAGAAGAATGGAAGCACGCGAAAATAGTGTTTATACCAAAGCCCGGAAAAAAGGCAGACTTATCAAATCTTCGCCCCATCTCGTTAACTTCATGCCTTGGCAAACTATTTGAGCACGTGGTCTTGGCTCGGCTAGAAACACTTGCAGAAGAGCAAGACCTTTTCCCTCCAACCATGCTCGGTTTTCGCGCCCACTTATCTACTCAAGACGCCCTCGTACAAATCTACCACGATTTGTTGAAAGACCCCGTACGTGCGGGCACGCGAGCAATGCTAGGCATAGACCTACGCAAGGCGTTCGATAATGTAACACATGAAGCGATAGCCCAGCACTTGGCTTCAACAAACCCTGGGGAACGTATTTACAACTACGTGTGCTCTTTCCTCCAAGGCCGTACTGTGGAACTTTCCCTGATTGACAGCAACGCCACGAAGAGACTTGCCCTATCCAACAAAGGCACGCCACAGGGAGCTGTTCTTTCACCTTTCCTCTTCAACCTTGTAATGAGCCAACTCCCACAGTTACTAGACTGCATACCCAATATCCGACACACCCTATACGCGGACGACGTGACGGTATGGACCACTACTGGCTCCGACGGACAGATCGAGGAGGCACTGCAACGTGCTGTGGACACAGTGGCCGGATACGTCGCGTGTGCAGGTCTCGAATGCTCAGTGGAGAAATCTGAACTCCTCCTTCTTCGTCCTCCTGACTACCGTAAGGTTAAACACCCGCCACTACCAACCATCACTCTCAGAATGGCCGGATCCGAAATACCGATAGTGCAGCACATGCGGGTACTCGGCCTTCACGTACAAGCCGGCAGGGGCAATACCGTCGCACTAGAGAGGCTTGCGGTCACCGTCACTCAGACTGCCCGTCTGTTAGGAAGAATCTCCGCGCGGAAACACGGCATGAAAGAAAAGGAACTTCTCCAGCTGTTAAACGCCTTCGTAACCACAAGAATAACTTATGCCTTACCGTACCTACGACTCCTCCAGGCTGAAAAAGAAAAAGTAGACAGACTTATTCGCACAGTCCACAAGATCGCTTTGGGCCTCTCCCGCACCACATCGACCATGCACCTCCTCAGCCTTGGAATTCACAATACAATAGATGAACTTATCGAGGCTCACCGAACTGCACAAATTGAACGATTGCGTGGTAGTAAAACCGGAAGATGGATACTTCAACGTATCGGAATTCCCTCGTCACCAAGCGGACAAGACTTGATCTCGCTACCGCCTCTCCTCAGACAGCGCTTCATTGTGCAGCCGCTGCCGAAAAACATGCTGGCCGGCATTCATGACGGTAGACGATCAGCCCGCGCCAGAAACCTTCACAATACCTATGGTACGAACACAAAAGTGGCTCACGTCGACGCGGCAAGCTACCCAACCCCCAAACAAGCCTTTGCAATCAACGTCTCGTCGAAACGTACCCCAGTCGATATAGAGCCTACCACGAGGTGCGCCGGCTCCATACGCACACAAGACCCAACCGAGGCCGAAGAAGCTGCCATAGCACTCGCCGCAATGGCCGGTTTTGAAACAATTATCAGTGACTCCAAATCTGCTATCATCCGATTTGCCCGGGGCACTGTTTCCCCAACCACGGCGCGCATCCTCCGTCCTCTGCCCCGAGCGGCACGCAACGCCTCAGGCGACACTACTGCCAGCAGCACCGACGATGACGATCCTCGTTTAATCCAACTCATCTGGGTCCCAGCGCACGCAGGAAACCCGGGCAACGAAGCCGCCCACAGACAAGCTCGAGGACTCGTATGCCGAGCGGTGGGCCAGACTTCGGACCACGATATCGAAGCAACTGAAGCACTCATCACCTTTCACGACATCACACAGTACTACAAGCTATCAAGGCAAACCAGACCACCCCCGCACCCGGAACTAAACAAAGCTCAACAAATCACTTGGCGGCGGCTTCAAACGAACTCATTCCCTTCCCCGTACATATACAGGCACATATACCCTGCCTTATTCACATCTACGTGCACCCTTTGCAAGACCCAGACCGCAACCTTGGATCACATCATCTGGGGATGCAGCAAGGACCCTCCCCCACCAAACCTCCTAGGACAGTCACCTTCAAGTGAGGCCTGGGAGAGAATCCTCACGACCACAAGCCTGGACACCCAGCTCCGGGCCATCAAACGCGCTGACGAGGTGGCGACCAGGCATGGCCTGACAGCCCTCGCCACTTAGGAAACCGTCAGCTGCCTTAATAAAGTTGTTTACTACTACTACTCAGCGCCAGCGACTTTCCAAAGAATGATGGATACGGTACTCACGGGGCTCAAACGGCAAGCATGTCTCTTATACCTTGATGACGTCATGGTCTTTGCAAACACGTTTGAACAACACGTCCAACGCCTTCAGGCTGTTCTTCAGGCAATCAGAACAGCGGGGCTTTCTTTCAAACCCGAGAAATGTCATTTTGCATAGGAAGAACTGAAGTTCCTTGGTCACATTGTGAGCCATGCCGGCATCCGCCCAGATCCGGAGAAAACCCGCACTGCTGCCGCCTTTCCCGTGCCCACAAATAAGCGCGACCTACGCCAATTTCCGGGGCTCTGTGCGTATACAGGTGCTTTGTCAAAAACTTTTCGAAGGTTTCTGAACTCCTCAACAAGCTTACAAAAGACGGTGTCTCGTTTGTTTGGGGTCCCGATCAGTGCCATGCATTCGACACCCTCCAAAACCTCGTCCAGGCTCCGCCTGTACTGGGTCATTTTGACAAAAGCGCCGACACGGAATTACACACTGACGCCAGCAACGTTGGACTAGGATCGGTATTAGTTCAGTGGCATAATGGCGTAGAGCGCGTGATCGCTTATGCGAGCAGAACGTTATCCCCAGCGGAGAAAAACTATTCTGCAACTGAAAAGGAATGCCTCACTGTTGTCTGGGCCATAACAATGTTCCGCGCATATTTGTACGGCCGCCCACTCAGGGTAGTTAGCGACCACCATTCCTTTATTGGCTCACAAATTTAAAAGATCCCTCAGGCCGTCTAGCACGATAGAGCCTTCGGCTACATGATTTCGATGTGACTATCGTCCACAAATCTGGACGGAAACGCACCGACCCCGACTGTCTCTCACGTGCACCGGTAGAAAATGCCAACACTGACCTTGAAGACGACGACACTTTTCTTTCTGTCGTATCAGTGACCCGCTTAGCTGAGCAACAGCGTCATGACTCGGAGCTCATCTCGCTTATTGACTACCTGGAAGGACGCGATTCTTACCCTCCTCGAAGCTTTGCACGCTCACTATCGTCATTTTGCTTCCACGATGGAGTGCTTTATAAAAAGAACTTTAATCCTACCAAGCTAAGTATCTGCTTGTTGCGCCAACTACGCTTCGTGGTGACATTTTACGCGCGTGTCATGATGAGCCATCGTCCGGACACCTCGGCTATACGCGCACGTTGCAACGGATTCAACGCTCCTACTACTGGCCACGACTCGCATAGACTGTGAAGCACTACGTTCGCTTATGTCGCGACTGTCAGCGACGTAAGATTCCACCTTTACGACCAGCGGGACTACTGCAACCAGTAGGCCCACCAAAGGCGCCCTTCCATCAGATTGGCATGGACTTGCTGGGGTCATTCCTCACGTCTTCGTCAGGAAACCGGTGGATTGTGGTCGCTACTGACTACTTAACACGCTAATGTGAAAACAAGGCACTTCCAAAAGCTACCGCAGCAGACGTCGCCCAATTTTTCGTTAACAGCATCGCCTTACGTCAGGGTGCGCCAGCTGTTGTCATAACTGATCGTGGGACAGGTTTCACCGCAGAGATGCTGCAGGAAGTCTTGCGATTAAGTGGCACAGAACATCGTAAAACAACGGCTTACCACCCGCAAGCAAACTAGCTGACTGAACGACTCAATAAGACAATTGCAGACGTGTTGTCAATGTATGTGGACATCAATCACAAGAACTGGGACGCCATACTTCCCTACGTAACTTTTGCGTATAACACTGTTGTTGAAGAAAGTAACGGTTTCACACCTTTTCGCTTTGTACACGGTCTCGAGGTCACGACAATGCTCGACGCCATGCTCCTGCCCGACAACTTGGGAATATACCACACAGATGCCGCCAAATTCGCGCAGTGCGCAGAAAAGGCCCGTCAACTTGCTCGTCACCGTATTGAACATCACCAAACCACAAACGCGCACCGCGACAATCTTCGCCACCGTGAAGTTAGTTTGAAGCCTGTTGATGAAGTCTGGGTGTAGACCCCTATCCGACAGCGTGGCCGTTCAGAAAAGCTTCTTCGCCGCTATTTCGCCCCCTACAAGGTCGTACGACGTGTCAGCGACGTCACTTACGAAGTTCTCCAAGAAGGCAGTTCGAGACGTTTTCGTTTCACCCCACAAACTGAAGTCATTCACGTTTCACGGCTAAAACCATACTTTTCGCGCTGTGAATCGCCAGTGAGTGACTGACTTTATGGGTAACTTCGCGTCTTTCTTTTTGTTTCGTGTTTTCCTTGCAATCTTTCCTATTTTTTTTATTTGTCATTTAACTCTAGACTCCAGAACCAACTACGTTGTTCCGTCTTACGCCATTAATTTTCTTGCATGGTAATTTTTGTCTCATTTTCTTTTTTTTTCCTTCATATACAGCATTGAGACGATGCTTCTTGGGAGAGGGGGTAATGCCACCATTGATGAACAAGCCACTGTGGCTCATACTCGTTTTGGGCTGGGAAGAAGAAGAGAACATTTCGTGGCTCTGGTTGGATGAACTCCTGACTGTAAGTCCTGTTTTACTCGTGACAATATATTACTGTGCAGGCCGTCATCGTTACCTTTTACATAAATTATATATTCAAGATTCGTGTGCAATCAGTTTTTGGTTGTATGCATTTGTAGCAAGCAAGCCATACCTTTGCCATTGTAGTTTGAATGTGGCTCACTTGTGGAGCCATAGAATAAAGCCGTGCCTTCAGTGGCTTAGTTGGCTGTATTCCTACACAGCACATAACGAATAAGTAAATATGTGTATGGAGAAAAAGTTTTTCGTTGGAACGTTTCGCTATCGGCATTGGTGTTTTCATTCCTTTTATGTCAGCGTATGTGTGTGTAGTACTTTAGTAATATTTACTGTAGTGTATTTAGCGTGTTTCGTGCAGAATTAGTCGAAATTGCATTCTTACCAGCACCGACGACTCTGAAACAAGACAACTTAATGCTCAGTATAACACGAACTTTTGTTGCTAATCTGAGAGTGCTGCACGTAGTGTATCTTCACGGCTGGTACTCATCACAGTAACTGAGAAAACAAGGTGTTGAATTGCGCTACTAAATTTAAGCACATGGGTTTAACTTCTGGTCAAAGGAGGGGGGCACATTACCATGCAGGTAAACAGTAGTGCCACCAATATACAGATCTCGCAATCGCCAAAGGGACATATCTTTAGTATGACGACTTTTATGGATCATGCGCTCGCTAAATTTATATAGCTGCTCAAGCTAACTTCAGCGACCTTTAAAGTGTTGTTTGTGTGGAAATTACTGACAACTGTAAACCTTGTGAACGAAAGTGCCTCTTAAGAGATTTTTTTACCAACTCTTAAATACTGAACGTAGATTTCGCATTGCGGTAACGGGGCTCCATGTGGTCGAAAGTATCTCATTTGCAGTTTTCTGCCCCATGTAGTGTGCTTTGTAATTATATCGTGACTATTTTATGGGAGACTCCTCAATTTGATGGAAGTTAGCAATGATGCGTGTGTCATTGCAGCTCTACACACTATGCTGCGCCAGGGCCCAGGAACACTATGCTCGGACCATGGAAAAACATCAAACTGATTTCCTGACACTTCTGAAGAATAATTGCCTTGGTGTTCTGGCAAGAAGTTATGTAGAATTGTTGAAAGAAACGGGGCTTGGCGAGGGTGGCAAGCATTTTACTATTACCACACGCCAGTTTTTTCGCACCGCACATTTTTAAGTTAATTGTGAAGGGTACTGGTATGCAAGCGTTGGCACTACTGCCACTGAGGGTGTTCTTCGCGACGAAACCGAAAGGTTACTGGCTGGGGAGACGGCGCTTATTTATAACTTCGGACTTCAGAAACATGAAGTTATACGCGTGTTTAGTGACAGGTCATGGCTGCAGCAAAAGAACGAGCAGTACAACACGCACAAACACTACAATTTTATGCTAGGGTTCGTGAACAGGACGTTTCGGGGAGGCACACGCCTGACTGTAAAGGCCAACGTAGGTCGATATTACTTTGCCGCTGCTTGTTGTTCGGTGGGCAGTTCTTCTCCGGTGCCTTCCTGCCGAAAGGTCTATTTATACTAAGTCCCGCTGTGTCCACCGTCATCACATGAGTCGTGTGGCAAAGGGGATCTTTAGCGGACACTAGGCAGTCTTTATATAGCCGTCGAAAGTCTTTTTTTTGCGTTTTCGTAGGGCGGTTTCTTCATATGCCACTGCGCTTCCATCCACTGTTTCTTGCCGGTTACTCCTGGTACCAAACGTGGCTCTTGCGGATGCAAGCGGAGCCACCTTAGATGCTTACTTCTATAGAGTTGTATCATCAGTGCCAGTGAGTATAGTGTCCATGCCGCGATGGATGTACGCGTAAGTTTTTGATATTCTTTAACTTTTGGGTATACACTTAAAACTTTCCTGTTACTATATCGTAGTTCCTGTCCCTGGGCTGTTCGCGTTCCATCCCTACGGTCACGCTTGGCCCCCCGTACAGTCTCCAAGCCTGGGCTTCAATTACGCTGACAGTGGGGGATATTGTGGATGGATCATCCATGGGCCTTGCGGCTAGAATTGGTTCGGACTGTGCGTAGACCGTTTTCAGCTTTTCTTTCACGAGTCCTTCTCATTTGCCTTACAGTTCCTGGTGGCCACACTTGTGTGCCGAACTCCAGGTGACTGCCATGCGTGCGTCCATACAAGTCACAAAGCTGGTAGTCAAGTGCTGTCGGAAAGTTCGTGTGACATCAGTAGATGCGTGTTAAACTTCATTGGCTGCTTAAAAACCTTTTTATAGGGAACCAAAACTGGAGTTTCCACGACCACCCTGGCGGTGAGCGCGCGCATTTCTCAGCTGCTCCCGCAGACGAGAGTGGTGGCTGGTAGAGTGACGGCGGTGCGTGCTCGCATCGCCGTGACAAAACCAAATGGCGCTGACGGCACTGCGGCGCATTCAAGTGCAATAATATATAAAAAGAGGGAGGACGTATAATGCAAAGCGAGGAAGTCGAAAGTGGAGGCGGCGTTGCATCCAAGCGGTCAGGCTAGCAAAATTCTGCTCCCGCTCTTCTGTCTAGTGCTGTCGGGCTTGTTTCTAAGCCGAATGGCACGTGTCTGCTATATTTATTCGATAGTGAAGACAGACTTTAGTGGAATACAGGGCCTTACAGTCGAGTTTAATCGGTGTCTACCCGGAAATAAAGTGAGCGTATTATGCAACATACGGCATATGCAAACTTTTTTTTATCTGGCCCACTGAGCGTTGAGTCGTGCACTTAAAGACAGTTTCCATGCGTCCATCTATCTGACCACCACCACTACCACCACCAAACTCCATATGATGCCACCGCTTGAAGTAAATAATACGATAGGCAGGTGGTCTTCAAAAAAAAAAAAAAAAACAGGTGCGTGTACACAAGGCTTGTGCGAGGCCACGTTCACCTACGCCTCTGAGCTCCTATCAAGTACTCTCGCGGTGAACACTCGATGCAGAGATGCGTCTGTTTAACTTAATTTGTGCAAAAGACGTTGTTATTGTTACGAACAAAGCAGCGGTCCACTCGAAGCTTAGCTTTCTGTAGTCAGCCGATGCGGTAAACGTTTTCTCACTGGCTGCCGTGGCTAAGTGACACTGGAATTCATGCCTTGCTAGAGAACTATAAAATGTCTTCGATTTTTACTTGTTTAGGTCGCCCAACACAGTTTCAGCTTTTGCGCTTGCCTGTGTCGGCATGAAATCGAGGTGTTTCTTCAACATCGATGACTTCTAGGCTTTCATATGCCAAACAAGATATCATTTAGAGGTACGCTGTAGTGTGCGAATCTATAATGTGACCGCCTGAGGTTCTCCAATGCGCACATATCTTGGCTCACGGGTGTCCTTTTTATATTTTACTCCCATCGAAGTGCGGCCGCCATGGTCACTAATCTATCCCGCGCCCTCAAGAATAGCAGCGTGACACCACACGACAATGCCACCATGGTGGTTTGTTTGATAAGTGTCCCCGTGCATACACAACACGGACAGGACGTACAAACGATGCCAAAAGAAATTGACGCAGCTACCACTTACGCTGCTTTTTTGTTTTGTTTTACTACAGATGTTGGCAGCGTGGTATCGTCGCAGCATGAATTTATTGATGGGGACATGTCAGCCAGCACTAGCATTAACCCAAAACTGAGCACGCAACCGCAAAATGAGGACGAGGAAGCTGCCATTACGGCACAGCACTGTCCCGTCGATACTATACACATAGACGCAGTCCGCCTTGCGGAGCTTTTCTCTACTTTTTAGTGCTCTTTAGGTGAGAGTAGCCTTTGAACAAAGTTATTCTTCTAAACCACAGTGCATTAATACTGGTGCAATGGCTTTTCGAGCTGTTTGGCCCAAAATGAAGCACGGCAGCGGCGCACCCGCGTGCTCTCAGAGCGCTACACTGCTGCTGGTCGTCTGGGCGCCAGCAGCTGAGTTGTGTCGCGACTCTCCAGCAGGTGCTCTTTTTCGGCGCGCCACCTATCCAGCGCTGCATGGTCTTCCATAAACCTGTTCTAGCAGAAGTGTTATCGAGAGCAGCACGAGTGGGAACACACTGGTATGGTAACACGAGTGCGTGGAAATCATCGATCCCGATATGCATCGGGATTCGGGGCGGCTACTGCCGGAAACTCACTGAAGGTGCTGCGCTTCCACTAACTGTCGGCACGCCCACCTCGTTATTGCAGAGATAGAAAAAACCAATTCCATATAGTCAGCCGCTCGCTTGTACAAGCAAAACATGGCAGTGGGCTACCTCTAGCTCTCCACAAAATGTCACGTTTAAGTATATTTTTGAGTGCGTGCGGGGGCGTGTAAGTGTATAGACAAAAAAAACGGGATACAGCAAAGTAACTTTCAAAAAGTCGCACTTCGCTGCGCATGAGTATGCACTCCACTGTCGGGCTCTCGCCTTGTTTCACACACCCCAAAAATGAACGTGTGGTTGGAGTGAAGATTCGCGAGTAAGCATCGCCATTCGCACCATTTTTTGACAGCGCTATTCGAATATGTCGGATTCGAGGCTATCCACCGCATGCTCTTGTGTTCCGTGTCGTAGTGTTCACGATATTACATTGCGAATACCTCAGACTGCCAACTGGCTTTTGTCATTACAGGGTCCTTCCTCAACCTGCGCAACATATTTCCTTCACTTGCACCAAGAGAGCCGACATATCAACTTGCATATTCCTTCTGGTACTGAACGGGTCTTCCTGGGTGACATCCTCTCAACATTGCCTCGCGAAGAGACTCTCGTACTTGGAGCAATACTGCGAATCACATTTAAAACGTGCTTTAGCAGATTGTAATGTTATGTGCACTGATGCAACGATTTAGGGCACATACTGCAAACAAGGAATGAGAATAGAAAACAGAATGCAAGGAGTCCTCTCCCATTGTCTCTCTCGTTCCTGCTCTGTTTGCACCACAAACTTTTAGGCTTGCGCAAACATTCAAGCGCTTAGAATAATCGTACATCCCGTATTCGAATTTCCTTAGATTTGAATTGATATTGTTGTAAATTTCAATATATTTGAGATAAACCAAGTGCCATCTGTGTATTAGTCTCAATGCAATGGAAGAAAATGAAAAAAAAACATTATTTCAGTCCTGCAGGACGCGCTTAGCGCGTAGCGGGCGTCTTTCCCGTAGGGACCGACAGAGAGTACCTGGCGGCCGCTTCGTGGGCCTGCTGAACGGCCCATTTGTGGTCTGCGGGAAGTGAGCTCCTGGGGACCTCTCCCACTTGTTTGAGGCAGAGTCGGGAGGAGTTGTTCTGCACTCCCAGAGCATGTGTGCGGGTGTCGCAGTGTATCCACACGATGGGCATGTGTCGCTGGGGTATGCATCAGGATGATAAACGTGAAGCGTGACAAGGTTTGGGTACGTGTGTGTCTGTAATAGGCGTAGGGTTAATGCCTGTGGTCTGTCAAGGTTCGGATGTGGGGGTAGAAAAATGCGGTGTTCAAGGTAAAAGTGCTTTGTTATGTCATTGAACATAATGGGTGCATCTCGGTTGGTCTCGAACTCGGCAAGATCCATGGGGTTGCCCTGTGGTGGTGTGGTCGGTAAGTGCGCGCGCTGCATCACGGGCGATCTCGTTGAAGTTGGGTATGGCACCCTGCACCTGGCCGAGATGGGCGGGGAACCAGACGACAGTGTGGTGTTTCAGGGCACTCTGGTCCGCTCTGCACAGGATACGTAACGCCTGGTTGGAGATGACTCCGCGTTCGAAGGCTTTTCAATCTCTGTCAATATTCTTACACTACGGCATGGGGGGGGGGGGGGAGGTGCTATATTGTGATTACATCTTTACAAAAAAAAAGGCCCGCGTGCCGCAAAGTCTCGCTTCACAATTAAAAGAACATAGTACCATGACTTCCATTCTTCCTTTGTGTTTTAAAGCTTCTTATGCAGGCTGATAAGCTCCGATTATAGTAAATTTTAAAATGTGACATACTGTGCAGGTTACCATTTGCATTCTCCCGAAATTAAATTTGTGCTGCCATTCAAGGTTGCTATTTCCTTCGAACCAAAAAGACATTTGCACAAGCCTTGTTTGAATATAAAAATGTTTTGCAGGTTACTTCGGTAACGACAAAGAGGCTTTTGTTTTTTGTTTTTCTTTTTGCATGTGATACCCACTATTCAAACTGGTTTCAACGAAAAAATTTACTATTCGCATAACTCTGTATACAAACCTTCCACTGGCCATGGCACCCAAATTTTCTTCACAATCCATGCTATGTGGGTTCACTTTTGTAGGTTCACAAACAAGCTGGCGAAATTTGTATTCTGTCGATATAAATGAAGATTTATAAACGCAAATGCAGAAGGGCAACATCGATGCACCCACGAGCTGTGATGTCTTTGCGAGCGTCTGCATTTTGGTCAGTTACGGTGAACTGTTTACAGTGAAAGCTGTGGCGAGATCACAACAAGAGTCGCTTGCGGCGCTGTAGCTGTCTGCCTTCACCGGTGCCCTTAACTGATATCGCAGGAAGTAAGCTAAATAAAAAACCCAACGCACAGCAGTTTTCGAACCCAGGTCCCCTGCCTGCCATTCCAGTATTCTGCCGCAGAGCCACACTGGTACTTGAAACTCAGTTGCAAACTGGCCTTAGGCAAACTTGATGCCAGGAAAATGGTCGTGTTAGCATGAGTAATAAAGCGTTTTAGCTCCCGCCGTGGTGGTCTAGTGGCTAAGGTACTCGCCTGCTGACCCGCAGGTCACGGGACCAAATCCCGGCTGCGGCGGCTGCATTTTCAACGAAGGTGAAAATGTTGTAGGCCTGTTGGCTCAGGTTTTGGGGCACGTTAAAGAACCCCCAGTGGTCGAAATTTCCGGAGCACTTCATTACGGTGTCTTTCATCATATGGTGGTTTTTGGACGTTACATCGCACATATAGATCAATAAAGCGTTTTAGGACAGCAAAGAAACAGCCAGGCGTCGAACGATGCTAATGCATAACGAGCGGGTCGTCGAAAGCTCCTACCTATTACAAAAGCTTGTTCTTGATCACATATTAACTGTGCCACATATCCACTTCAGGCATATGTGTTCTTCATCAGCCATTGAATAAAACATTTCAGCAAAGTTCATTGCGTATGTGCAGCGGATTTCACGTTTTTTTTTTAAAGTGATGAAGGATAGCGTAGTGAACCAGCCTACTACACAAAAATTGTCTATGGCGTAGTGGGTACACAGCCAGTGCGCTTGCAGCAGCTTCAGAGAGTTTAGAAAAAGCTCTCAAACGCCACCCCTCCAGTTCCACGCAGACCCGGCGGTTTTTTCAACAAGCTGTACATCCTATCGGTAAATTTTACTTTTCAGCTTGGCAGTAAAAGTAAACAATGCGCAGCTGCTCCAACTTTGTGGAAGGCGAAAGCTCCCGGCGCTTCATGCACCTAGCACTTGACTTCATCCATGATATGGCAAAGTGGCGGATGCTGGCGCTCATAGAGGTTAATGGCGGAACATCCAGGGTTTCTTTTGCACCAATACGTACTTTTACAACCATGGATATTCATATATGTACAAGCACAATAGATCCTCTACTTTAGTTTATTTTGCTGAAAACCACGAATTTGGTGCCGGTGTCATAGCCGCTTTCAGACAATGTGAAACTGGTTTTAAAGTTTCGTACAATCTTAGACTTGACTGAGCTGAAACGAACTGACTTTCACTGCGTTCGCAGCCAATCACATGGCAGCTACGGCGTTGTGCCAATCAGAGCTATACGACTAAAATCACCCACATGCATTTTGCTGGGATCCTAGTACCACCGTTCTCTACTTGACTTTACACACAAAAAAAAACTGCATATTATTTGTTTAATGAAGAAATTATTATTCCTCGGGGCCGATTTTTGAAATAAATATGTGCTGAAATCTCTGTAGACGTGGGCTTAGGTGCGCACTGCGAACTCCACTTCATCGAATAAAGAGCTCAGTCTAACGTGCGCGTCATCTTGCCTTGCTTTTGTAAAATAGAACCTTATATGTTCACTAGGGTTGAGAGCTTGGCCAGTTGGTGATATACACAGTAAAAAGTTTTACACCCAGAAGGGTGTAAATGAGCTTGTCCCATGGACGAAACCCTAAGGGTGTCAATTCAGCACCTTCCAAAAAGAATGCTTTTCCATGCACCATTAGAATAGGGTGTACATGTAAAAAAACTGTAGGGTGTTACAAAAACACCCTTAAAGAAGGGTGCCTTCAATTTCCTTCACTTTTTTAGCCCCTACTTAGGAGGGTGCGAGAAGGGTGCAGAAGGGTGTTGAGTGCCCATGGCCAGGGTGCCAGTATTCTTTTAGACTGCACTAATAGATATCAGCATGCACTAATTACACACTACTTGAAGAAAGTGGTCCTGATTATCAATGGTGCGCCACCTGTCGAGCTCCATTCATTGCGTGTGGGCAAAAATATAAAGACGTACAATTGTGTATGAACTTCTGCTGGATCTATATATACTTCACAGTATATGCATAATGCGCATTACAGAAAACTAAGTCTTTCTGCCCTTGCTTATTGCATTTTTTCAATGGGCAATCGAAACGTATAAACTTTTCTTCTGCCACACAACTTTGTCACAAGATGTCCAGCATGTTCACGTTTACGTACACTACACACGCAACACCTCAAATGTTTATTATATTTTTTCAGTTTCACTTTATTGACAATTCTTTGAAACATACAACCACACTGGTTTCAGTTTAGTATACTGCTTCCAGTACATAGAGACTACAAATAAAATACACGCTAATATATCCCTATACTTCTTTCAAGTATCTACAATCCCAGTGGTTTCCAGTTTAATACTCCTCCATGTACACAATCGGTTAATAGGAATGAAATACAGGCAAATATATAATTATCATTCCTTCAAATATATGCAATCATCATGATATCACTATATATGCCTTTATGTACACAATCGTTCCGAAGAAGTGATGCACACGAAAATATATACTGATAGTGTTTTCAAATGTATACAGTCACAGTGGTTTAGGCTTTGTATTCCGGGATATATAACAATTGATTATGAGGAATGATGTACATGCAAACATATATGGGTTTTCGCGCATATAAATTTAGCGAATACTTTAGAAACCAATACAACGATCAGAAACAGAATAAGCTAAAAACGAACACAAAACTGAGTCAGGACACACAAAAACAAAAGGGGTAATGCATAATTATGGCTAATGACACAGCTAGGTCATTTTATGCCAAATGTCCCAGCCATTTTGGCAACCATATCAAATGTATTCGAAAAACTTGTGCTGCATTGAAAAAAGTGAACTTCTGGAATATTTAGGAGAGGAAAAATAGATGGTCAGGTGGCTGCTTTCTGAACTTCCTTGAATGCTGTCTAGGTGTTGTATGTGAAAAATTTTATTTTAAAAGCACCGCTCCTTCTTTCTATACGAAACTCGGTCTACGTGTTACGTAACAAGAGTTTAATTTGGGCGAGTTGGTTCATCGTGGTTGTGTGCTAGTCACAGCGCGACAACTTCAGGAAAAGACAGAAAGGACAGGAAAGAACACCGACTGTCAACTGAATTTAATGAATGTGCTACGAGCGCTTTTATATGGAGTACAAGAACAGTGCTCATGCGCGACGAAACGTGTGACCACTACGAAATAATCTTAATTGAGAAAAGAATACTCCCTCTCGGAAAGGATAAGTGAACGTGAATGATGCACTGATGATTGGTCTTCCTGATAAAAAAATACTTCTACAAACGTTCAATTGGCATTAAGTAAACCTATCCTCGTGACGAATGGTGCAAGATTGACTATTCCTGTTGCTGTTTAGTAAACATTGGAGAGCTTGCAAGGGGTGGAAAACAACACGTTAATATCATAGCTGCTGGCTATTTTTTTAATTGTAAGACACGTTATGTGGTATAACATGCAAAGGTTTTGGTCATTGATTTTTGTTGTTCCTGTCTTCTTTAACTTTACTTTATGCAGGAGGGTTTCGCAAACGGGTGTGACGATTCTGTTGGGATATCCTGCATCTTTTAGTCTTTTAGTCTGGTTTTTAAGCCTGACCTCACCCTAGTGCTAACACGACTTCTGAAGGGTGGCCTGAATACATGTGGTGTCAATTCCTCTTTTTAATAATTTTGAATGCCCACTATCAAAAGGCAGAACATTCTTAGCACTCCTGGGCTGATAGCACCAGACAATACCCCAACAGCATCAACACACTCGTTTGCAAAACCCTCCTGCGGAATGTAAAGTTAAAGGAAACAGGACCAAAAGGAAAACAGAATGACCAATGACCTTTGCATGTTACTTGGTACAACGTACATAAGGTGTCTCACAATTTTAGGAAGAGAGCCAGCAGATATGACATTGTTGTTTTTCACCCCTTGCAAGCTTTCAAAAGTGCATGTACTTACAGCAACAGGAATAATCAATCTTTCACCATTCGTCACTAGAATAGGTTTACTGAATGTCAATCTAATGTGTGTGAGATACCGCTAACACATGGAAAAGTAAACATAGGACAAACTGGGCAATGCTTCAATGATCAAGCAAGACAGCATGCTTTAAATGTTAAGAAGGGCTATAGTAGTCTCATGGCCGAACACCGTAAAGAATGTATGCGCAGTCCTAGGTCTCATAAAACACGGTTTTTGGAAAAAAAGCAAGCAGAAAAAATGAGATATTTGAGAACTTTTCATCAAAAAGGCCAAGGATCAATGCATCAGTACACCTTCACTTATCTTTTCTGAAAGAGAGTATTCTTTTCTGGGTTAAAATTATTTTGTCATGGTCACACATGTGCTGTTGCAGATGAGCCCTGTTCTTGTGCTCAGTATAAAAACGCTCGTAGCACGTTCAATGAAATTCAGTTGAAAGCTCTTTCCTGTCCTTTTTGTGATAAGATTTTTATTATAGAAAGAATTTTATTTTCTTACAATATAGGTATAATGATGAGTTTTCATCGTATCACAACATGAAGTAAATTGCATCTCAATACGGACAAAAATCACGAATTTGTGAAATCGGTGATATTTTCTCGTGTATTTCAGAAGCTTGAGAGGTCTAAAGATAATTTTTTCTCAAAACATACTTTCTGTGGAGTAAGTATTCACTGCTCAGATATTCATACAAAGTGCAATATTGCAATAAAAATGCAAACATAACACATTTTGGCTTAATTCTTCGAAGCGAATGCGGCAAAAAAATTGCACTAATATTATTGAACTTCAAATACCTTACATAAGCACATTTACTTAACATGTGGATTGAATTTGCTTTAGAAAAAATAAGCGGTGGTTTTAAAATGAAATTTTCCACAAACAGCACACAGGCGGCATTATGCCAGGAAGTTCAGAAGCTAGCCACATGAACAAAACTTTTTTCTCGCTGAAATATTCTAGCAGTTCACTGTTTTCAATGCAGTAAGTCAGCAGATTTTTTTTTTTCAAATACACTTCAGATGGTCGCCAAAGTGGCTGGGACGTTTGGCATGGAATGGTCTATCTATATTTAAGCAAAATAACTTACACAAATAACAATACTTGTTCATCTACCATGACCACACTAGAAAAGGTTGTTCAGGCATTGTGACACTGAAATTTTCAGCGTCGTACTGCCTGAACAACTTGTTTTATAAACTTCACACTCACGCCGAGAAAAAGCCGCTCTATCACGGTGGTTGTTAAAGGCCTTGCGGCCGTAGACAATGTTGAACAAACAACTCATAAGTGCGGTCACTTCTTCTTCGTCATTACTGACACGGAAGATTTTTCGGTCATCCATGTGGAGGTTCAGGAACTACGCTTGCTCTAGGCTGTGGCCGGGGTAGACTATGCAGGGCGTCAGCGGCACCCTCTCGTCCTGTAATAAGAGCAAATATGACTTCTCATAAAATGATGTTCGTGCTGTTTCGGCAGCACCATATATGAAGAATGTGTAGTGTGTATCCTTTAAAATTGCGTGTAATTGACATTACACTGAACACGAAGCATACAACCCATACATTCCAATAATTTCGTATGATAAAGATAAGATAGTTTTCCACCATACAGCGAATTCCCGAATTGAGGTGAAGTGTAAGACTACAGCTTAAAATTGGCACTTACGAAAGCCTAAACTCACCTAAGAATCAAATTTCTTATAAGGTAGTGAGCTAGTGTGAAGAACAATTCTTAAAATACAACATTCAGAACATGTAGCATTATTCAAAATGCACAAAAAACTTACTTCTTCATGTACAAACAGTGAAGAAGTCTCTGCTTTCTCTTTTACATGAGAACAAATGATTTGGGTGTGGCACTAGCGAAGAGGTCTGCAAAAATGTAAAAGATTTACTGACTTTAATCACACCTTTAACATTTTGAGGAATTGTTACAATTCAGCAATCAGTGCGATTCTGACTGCCTCTATAAGGGCATCAAAAATGAACAATTTTCTCGTTCTTTCTACCCTCACAAGAAGCTCCGTCCATGGCATCTAATCCAACTTTGACGCTGTGCTTCCTATTTGCCTGCTTTCTAGATGTAGGGCTGCGAACATGTATTTTGTGCACCTAATCTAGCACAGAAATTGGTCATTTATAATTCAATCATCTTAATTCATTGTAACTGGATAAAAGATGTGATAGCTCGTCCTGTTTTTTAAGAGTTGCGGGCCTGCAATAGGCACTGCCTAGCACGTGTGAAAGAATTTTTTTTTTATTTCTTCAAAGCTTGCTATCAGAAAAAGCGTCTGGCATATTTCGACAACCAAGCCCATCCTCTGATGACAATCAAGGGCACGCTATTAGCGATAATTGATCACGGGTTTTACAAACGTAACCCGTGCCTAAATACTCAAACACAATCAAGCAAGTAGGATCGCTCGAACGACACCAGCGCGTGCGGACGCCGTCTATGTTGCAGCAGCCATGGCTTATGCTAGAGCTACCGCACATCGCTCCCACAGTCACGTATACTCTCTCGATTCTGTTATAACGCCGAACGTTATCACAGATGAAAGCAAAGCACGAAAACAGCAAACCGAAACGAGGGAAAACAACGCACGGCGATGGCCACAACAACGCGCCCTTGGAAGTCTACTAGATCTTTCTCTGTTGCTGGTGACGCGTGTCCTAAATATTTTAAAAGACCGACGCGCACGTGCAGGGAGCATCGCGGCATATCAGCACCTCAAGCTATACCGTCTTTAAGCAAAAAAAAAAAGCCATTTCGTACAGTGCGCCTCTGTACATAATTTTTTTCTTTCTTTTTTTTTTACGCTTACGCCTACAGAAGCACGTTGCACATTTAAGTATTATTAGAAACTTTATTACGATGTAGCCTAAAGCGCATCTTGGAACAATATCAATCACTTTGAGCAGTGTAGAGACTATGTGCGATCAGCAACTAATCGCGCCCTTGTTAAGTGATTACATCACTCACTGTATGAGTGATACAGGCACGTACACAACATCTCGCATAGCAGTGTGAACTCGTTAAGTCACACATTTAATTGGACATCTGCAACAGGCCCGCGAACGCATGCTGTTGTAAATGGCTGGCAGCCTACTTCGGCAGAGCTGCTGCAGGCGCCCAGCTAGCGCTGTATAATTACCACCTACGAAAACAGTACACTCACCGTTAACAGGCCCACGTTGTCCGTGCCCGACGCTTCATGAATATTCCTTAATCCGAGCGTCACTTCGAACACGGTGTCATGCGTGACCACCATTGAAGATGCTGTTCGTTAGAACTCACACTGCGACCAAGGCCCCAGACCAACGCAACGCATTTGAAAGACGGATGAGACAGAGAGAGCAACGTTGAGAGAAAGAAGGAGGAGGCTCTACCGTCGGCGCCGCAGCTGTCGACGCAGGTGTTCTGTGACGCAACTATTCGCTTATCTACACCGCCCTTCCGGGGGCAAGGCTGGCCCGGGTGAGCGGGGTGAGCGGGAAGCCCGCCAAGAGGGCGCCGAAAGGCAAACGCTATGGCGCATACGGCGGGCGGCGGTTCGACACGGAAGGCAATCGAATTGCGCTTCAAGAATGACTCCTTGTAAATGGCAACTCTCATTCCACCCAGCGGCACAGCGGCGCAGGTTATTTACCAGCCTCGGGTTCTTTGAGTATTTTCACGGAATGCGACTGCAGTGGGCGAAAAATAGTGAAGCAAAGCTTGCGGAATCTAAAGTACACCCTGGAATGGCCAGAAACAATAATTATTTCGTCCTCGGTGGCATTAACGGTAGAGCATCGCTACACCTTTTTTCAGAAAAATTTCTTTTCGCATTGTCCATGTCTGGCGATTCCGCGTATGGTGCCGCAAACACTGCATGCGTGGTCGAAGCTGGAACAAATTATTCCATAGTTGCGGATGTTTAGAAGGCTTGTCACGCACAACGTAACGTGCCGAGGTTGTTTTAACAAACTTTTTGCTGACCACATAATCAGCACATAATTCCTTAGGGTTGCCCAATGAGCTAGCTAAGCAACTGTAGCAAAGGCCGGGCACGTTCTTGTTAAATGTTGTTAATATAAACGATGGTTGTGCATAAGTGCAGTGACAGCTTTCCGTGTGAATTGGTCATAACTTACGTTTTCAAGCGTAGAAACGCCTCAGCGTACCTAATCAGCTACCACAGCAGGTTCGTAAGCAACGATGACGTACGAGAATGTGCAGCTGTTTTCCATGTACTGAATAGTCCGTGTACAGCGCGTTGACCACCGCCATTTCTTAAGCCACCTCCCATATAGACTCCCAGTCTGAACAGGTGTGGGACCTTAAAGACTAAGAAGCAGTGCCCCCCCCCCGCACACACACACACATGAAATTCGAGGGCGCACGGGCTGATACACACGCATGCTTATTCACAGGCGCACACACATACACGTATACACACATACGGCCACACACACGCGCGACCGTAAACGCAAGCATGCATGGGCGTACACGTGTGCACAGGCACGCTTGACAGAAGCACGGACTCGCACATACACGCGCACGTACACACGCATGGGTGTACACACAATCGCGCTTACACGCGAACACATGCGCAGTCTCACCCTCACACACCCATACTCGGGCGAACATTATGTTCCTGTATATAATCCATAGCAAACATGTAGCTTATAACCAACGCTAAGGAAAGCTTGCGTAACATGGATTGCAGTTAATTGCCATTATATATGAAATGCGATTTGCTTCTGCTGGCATTCTGCTGTATTCGTAGAGCACCTTCACACATTCTAAGTCATTTAGGCCGTCATTTACTGCACGGTCCACATATTCGTGCAGCAGCTACGCTGCTTGGCCGCCATTCCGAATGTAGCGGGTTCGATGCCGGCTGTGGCAGTAGAATTAAGATGCAGGAGGTGAAAAGGTAGAAAGAAGCCTGTGCACTGTGCGATATCAGCGCTCATTAAAGAACACCAAATAGTCAAAATCTCTGGAGCTTTCCACTACGACGACCCTCATAATCATATCAAGGTTTTCGAGACGTAAAATCCGAAATATTTTAATTATGTGTTCTTCTTTTCCTGCATATTCCATCTGATGAATCGTCACCTACACCCTTCTCAGGCACAAAAGCACCCTTAGAACCTAACTTAGGGTGCTATCGAGGCAAGCACCAAAACAAAGGGGTATTTTTTTTTCAATCGACCATTTATGGGTGTTAAAGGGTGTTGCAAAGGGTGCTTTCTTTTAAAAGCACCTTTTTTACACTATTTTGAGTATAATTTTTTTTTACTGTGTACCATTTTAATCTACGGTGTCGTAGAGCAAATTCAAAGGGAACACAGAGGACAAGAAAACGCGTCACTTGCTACGTTCGCAACGAATTTTATTTCAAAAGCAGCACTTCATATATATGTTTTATGTGGTAAACTTTATTTGTTGAATATTTGCACTCGGTAATGACGAGACACGTCGATGCAGCTTTGCAAAGTGTCCACAACACCAAGACTGCAAAGCTGGAAAGCACTGACAATGGCACAACCAGTGATCCGTGAACGCTCACTGAACCAGCCGTTATTGCTGCTAGCTTCGGTAGCATCGCAAACTTGCCAGGTGAGCCCACGATAAGGTAGCTAGGCACGTTCATCGTATTGCCATGCACCGTAGTTTCCTAGTAATGCCAAGCATGAATTTGCATATACTTAACACGTTATCCCATGCTTCCAGTCCTCGTTTAGTGAAGTCGCTTCTATTCATTTTCGGTTTACTAATGTACAAAGGGCACCATTTGATTCCGCTTTAAGAGACGCATTATGGACTGTTTATGAATGCACGAAATTTACGTAACAAAAAGTTTCCTAAGTCCAAACCTAATGCAAGTGGAGTCAAAATTATCGTTTTTACAGCAATTATTTGTAATTGCAATGTAAATAAATATATTTACTGTACATTCAGTAACTATATTTTTGTAGACTGAAATAAACAACCGCCCAAGTTACATAGAATAGGTTGGTGGCAGAGCGCATTTTTATATAGGTAAAAAAAATTGACTCCTGTGAAACAGGCGTATCAAAGCTTTTGTTAGTCTTGTATATGCAGCAAAATATCTTACACATAAATGCTATATAGGAACTTTAGGCTCCAGAAATGCTTGCTTCATGGTTCGCTGAAAGTTTTGGTAGTTTCCCTGCGAACAGTGCCCAGAAAAGTAGTCTCGAAATGAGGAAGATGTGCAGAAAAGGGTTAGGGGCAGCATAAAAACACCTTGAGTACACTGTGTATATTGGTAAAATAAGTGCGTGAAGTCTCGCCAGCTTTAACTTGCGGCTCTGCAACTGGTGCATGCAATAGACGATCCCGGAGCTTCATGTATTTCGTCCAGCCATTGCTCCTCTGAAGACGTTCCCAGTAGACCATCCCTCGGGAGACAGTGTTTCTGCCTGACGAAGCCAGGCAGAAAGGCTGTCCGTCAACCACTGCCATACGTCAACCACTGCCATCTGTCAACCAGTGCCATTTTTCTCTATGGCACCCTGCGTGAGTAAATACACATTGAGTAATTATATATGCAAGGAATGTAAAGAAACAGATGCTCAAGTTTGTTTATTCGTGAAAAGTACACACACAGGTTAATAGAGCGAACAAGCAAGATGTTGCTAAAACTCGTAAGCAGTGACTAAAAAGAATAGAGCGAGACAATGCCTACTTTATTTAAAAAAGTGCAAGACCAGCAGCTAGCACCCCAAAATGAAATATTTTATTATTATTTCACAAAGACGATGGACGAAAAGACACACGCAGGGCGCCTCCCTCTTTTTGTCTAAATTTTATTTTGTCGTCTTCACTGCACCTATTATTTCGAACCATTCTCGGTGCTGCTTTCCTACCGCGAAGTATGAACAACCTACCCATTGACGTGCGCGGGGCTCCCCTTCAGGGGCCGAATGATCACTCTCACATTGGTAATAAATTTCGAAAGCATGTGCGTTTTTCAGAAGAAATATGTCTATGTGCTTGCATATATGGGCCCACTGTCCCATGTATATCTACCTGGTATGCCCTTCAGATAATGCGAGTGAGTCTGGTGTAAAAGTCCTTGATCAGATCGGCACGTATCAATATTAATTCCTAAATGGTTTCGTTGGGCAACGGTACACGGTTGCGTGTGCTTTCCTACCAAAAAAGGCTCCATTGAGTCGGCTGCCGTAACTGATCGCAGAGTGACAGCCCACGAAATGGCGGGAAAAATATTGAAACTGACCTTTCAGACTTGAGATTCAGAAAAATGCCTGTCAAGATCGCATATCTGATGAATTCTTTATATATCGGCTAGATTCAACGACGCTCCTGCCTTTCAACATGCCGGTGTTCGACACCTCATTGCATTAACGGCACCTCACTTTCGGAGAGCCCTTGTAACGCACGTAATCGCATCGACAGTGGCTCATCGGCGCCCAGGAGACTAATTTGAAGCATTTTACTGTGTTCTGATCAGATCTAATCAATTCATCATTTATTTTACGGACTGTTTTTCTACACCTGCACAAACTAGTTTAGTACATTGGTCTGCTCCAGCTAGTATACTGCTGTGTACATGTGATCAAGTCACGTGCTAATACATGCTTTTTTCCCCTGCAGATCAGATCCCAAAGACTGCATGTGCTAGCAACTATCATTGCACTTAGTGCTTCATGGGTTCATCTTCTCATTGAAATAGATTCAACTGGCATTTTAACCGCCGAACTACATATGTCATCCAAGTTGCGCCCACTGGTGCACCTGGAGACATGCTTACAGGATATGGACTCTGACGCATAACTGTATTTAAACTGTTGAATTGTTTAAGTTGAGAGCCTCCAAAGGCTAAAAAAATAGTTACTGTTGCTGAAGACATTTTGCTTTCAGTAGTCTCCGCTGTGAAATTGCTTTATGCGTACCTTACCAAATAAATTAACAGACAACTAAGGAAAGGAAAGCACATAGGCGAACTTATTTGCCATACCGCAGGGTGATAATTTCAAAATAAAGGAATAAAAGTGAACGAAGAAGCACCCTTTCCATCTTCGGAATCTGACCCCAAAGCTTTGAAAGTACACGTCTAACGCTGTACCAATCGAACTTAGATGAGTGTCCCCGCCGACTTGGGTGTCTGTGCACGTAATCTCTGGATGGATTGATGGATTGATATGACTGTACCCTTTAGATCGGGCAGTGGCTCACGCCACTAAGCCGTAATACTTAGTGAACCAAAAACTAGATTTATCTTTTTTTCCCTTTAAATAGGGAAGTTGAGGTCTGGTACTTTGCAGTGAAGGGTTTAGTTTTCACTCATAACTTGACTTTAGCCACCAATCAATCCTTCTAGTTAATTTTACCCGCTTAAAGTCTATTTTGCTCTCCCTGTCCCTAAACCCCAGTGCTTTAAAAAACTCTGCGCCATCATCCTGAACTATAGGGTGAAGCCCTTTACAGAACATTATCAAGTGTTCGGCAGTTTCTTCTTCCTCTCCACACGCACTGCATACTGTGTCTACACTTCGGCCCGATAAGTCTTGATTCGCAGTACACCCGTCCTGGCCTCAAATAGTAGAGAACTACCCCAAGTATTATCAAGGTCCTTTCCTTGGCAATTTCCTGCCTAAAAGTTCGATAGATCTCAAGTGCGGACTTCTTGATCATGCCCAATTTTCACTTGTCAGTCTCCGTTTCCTTCACTTTCTTCTTAACCGATAGTTCTTTTTGGTTTGGCCACCTGCTGTTTTCTAAGTATTTACCAGTCAACGTCCTGGTTCACTTCCTCCATTTTGTATCGACATTCTTCATGTACAAGTAGCTGAAAACCTTCCTAGCCCAACGCTCCTCCCTCATTTCTCTCAATCGCTTCTCAAATTTTATCTTGCTGCTAGCTTCCCTGCCCTCAAATGATGTCCATCCCATATCGCCTTGTACTCCCTGATTTGGTGTATTCCCGTGAGCTCCTAAAGCAAGCCTACCTATTCCACGTTGCTTAATTTCTAATCTTGCTTGAACTTCTGATCTCATCCACAAGACCGCATTGCCGAACGTCGGCCCAGGAACCATGACCTCTTTCCATATTCCTCTCACAACATCATACCTATTGTAATTCCACAGTGCCCTATTTTTCATCACTGCTGCATTCCTGTCACCTTTAGTCGTCACGTATATTTCGTGTTCCCTCAGGTACTCGGTCCCATTGCTTATTCATACGCCCAGATATTTGTATTTATCTATTATCTCTAGCGTGACCTCCTGTATCCTAAGCTCACTACCTTTGTTGTCATTGAAAATCATGACTGCTGATTTTTTTTACTGAATCTGAAATTTAAACTATCTCCCTCATTACCTCAGATGCCCATCAATCTCTGCAAATATTCCATTAGCACTATATCATCTGCGTACATCAATGCTGGTAGTGTCTGTTCAATGAGTTTTCCTTGTTTGACGAGAGGTTGAAGCCAAGTACACTTCCCTCTAATTTGGCCTCTAATTCTTGTAGCTATATCATGAATAACAAGGGTGTCAGAGGACACCCCTGCCTAAGCTCTGGTTTTACCTCTGTGGGCTTGGATGCTTGTTTTTTTTTCACTTTATAACAACCTTGTTATCTTTATAGATATCCTTTAAAAGAGTAGTGACTCCATCTTCCACACCTAGTGTGTCTGGTATTCCCCACAAATCCTCTTGGATCACGCTACCGTACGCTCCCTTTATATCCAAAAATGCTAGCCACAGGGGTCTGGGTTTATTTCTGCTATTTCGATGCACTGCGTCAGTGAGAACGGATTGCCTTCCAACCTCCTGTGTTTCCGAAACCCATTCTTCAGTTCCCCCAGTGCCCCCTCATCCTCTATGCCTGCAGTCTTTCCTTTTTAATCTGCATCGCCAGCCTGTGGACCACTGATGTCACTGGACGGTAGTTGTTTATGTCAGCTTCGTCCCCCTTTTCTTTATAGATCATACTCATCCTTCTAAGTTTACATCCATCATCGATTACCATTTTGTTCACTGGTTCTCTCAAAGTCTCCTTGAGTTCGGACCCTATGTCTTTAATAGCACAATTGAAATGTCACCTGGGCCTGTTGATGTACTACTAGGGGCCCTCTTCTCAGCCCTTTCTCACTCTCCTTGTGCAATTGAAACCATTGCGTTTCTTTATTCATCCTTGACGGCGGTACATAGGTCACTTCTTTGTTGAAATTTTTCTGTCACCCTTGTTTTTATATATCCAATAGCTTCGTCCCCTTCTAGCCTAGCATCTTGAGCTGTAGTTATAGACCTCTACTCTAGGCTCGTCTCATTTCTTAGGGAGTTTAGATGGTTCCAAAATTTCGCAGCTGGCTTTCTATCCTTTTTATATACTTCTTTCAGTCACTGAACCCCCTTTTTTCTAATGTTTAATTTATCAGAAGGGATGCTTCCCTTCTACAGCATAGAAAGATGTCCCATTTTCTTTCAACATCATCTGTCAGTTCACCCCACTGCTTAGTATGCCTGCGTTCCCTAGAGGCTTCCTGACGTTTTGCTATGGCTCTCTTAACTTTCTCATCCCACCAACTCTTGGGTTTGTGTCTTATTTTCGGGGGTGACTTGTCACGTGCCTTAGCAAGCTCTAGCTGAAACAGTCTAATTAAATTTGTGTATGTCCACACTTTTTTTTTACTTTCTCAATTTTTTTAGTAGCTATTTCTATTTGCCTTTCTGAATAAAAATTTTCCTGTAGTTGCTCATCTTGTCTCCTTCCCACTTTCACTGCTTTTCCAAAACTTACCTTTATACGTTTCTGATCACTACCGTGACTTCTGGAGTCGCATTCATCTATGTGCATTCCCCTGAGCCTATCATACATTCTATGTGACATCAGTGCGTAATCTATCGTCGACTGCAGCCTTTCTCCCTCCCATGTTATTTCCCCTTCACGCTTCTCGGTACTGTTGCAAATGATCAAATCATGCCTTTTACACATATCCATGATCAATTTGCCTGTTGGGTCGGTATAACCATCTGTATCTTCCATGTGCGCATTCATATCTCCAAGTATAATAATCTCGCACACTCCTCCTAATTTCTCAATGTCTTTTGATATACACTCCACCATTGCCTGGTTTTCCTCTCTGGCCTTTGCTCCCGTCCACAAGTACACGAAACCAAGGAGTGTCATTTGCCCTGCCACTTTCTCTTTTAGCCATAAATGTTCCTTGCACTTCTGCTTAGCCCTTTGCCTGTCTGTACTTTTATGAATGAATGCCCCAATATCACCCTCTTCCTGCAGCCTTCTGTTCTATTACAATATTCCCACGCGTAGTCCGAATTGTTAGGAGGTTGTTCCATATTTCTAAGATGTGTTGCTACAAAGCCGTACACCATCGGCCTCTCCTCCCTTAGCTGTTTTTCTATCTCTTCTCAGTTCAGGCTGTTCCTGCCACCCTGCATGCTAATATCCCCTACGCCTGAATTGTCTCGGCCCTCGTTGCTACATCTATTTGTGCCCCGGACTCTATACCTGTCTTATATATTAGTGCTACTTTGGAATCGTATCTGTCCATACTACCTGTCAAAGAGCCTCCCTAGTAGTTTTCCTCGTTACAAGCTATCCTGCATTCCGAAGGGCCCACGTGCCCCCCCCCCCCCCAAAAAAAAACTACTGCACGTCCTGCAATTCGCCAACCCCCCTCATGACCTATCCGCCCATCGAAGTGAATTTATTTTGTCTCGTTTAAAACCACCCCACCTATGCACCTCTCTGTTCATTTCCACCAGCTGAAAGCCTTTGTCTCGACTAATCCGCCATATCTCTTGGTTTGCGTTGACAACCGCTCTTTGCAGGTGGCCATCACTCACCGGTACCTCCGGTATCGTGCATATCACTACCTCAGTACCTGAGGAAAAGTGGTGTGCATGTCATCGACCCTTTCGCCAGTGTGGTCACTAGTCCTGCCGTATCTTCATTTAAGACATCGTTTAAACCACCTGAAATTATAACGGGTTTCCTCCATCAGCTGTAGTTTTGAGTTTTGCGCTCGCTTGCCTCATGACTGCTTCCAGCTTGCGTCCTCGGAACATCCCTACTGCAACCCTCTTGTCACCTCTTACCCTCTTTTTGATTGTTTCTCCGCATCGATTTAAATTCGAGTCCCCGGCGATTATCAGGTGCTATGACTTTTCAGCTGGAGCATCCTGCGCCTGAGGGTTACTTGCACCTGTAACGCCGGCTGCTGTGTCACCTGCCAGCCCCACCTCTACTTCGCTGAAGCTGGGTCTTGCGACCATTGAACCAGCTGAACCTGTTTTTTCCAAACTTGTTTGCTCTTTCTTCTCCGCTGTTCTGGTTGCCGAAGCCCTACTGTTCTCTCCGTGGGCAGCTCCTTTGTTCACCTTCACTAGTGCCTCCTCGGCGGACTTCAGCCTTTCTCCTATAGCCCTCGTTTTTTCTTGCTCTGTCGCCAACGCAGTCTCCAGCTCGGTGATTCTCATCAGCAGTTCACTCTGGGCAACCATCATTTTCTCCATCTTTTCCTCTACCTCACATTGCCTACACTTGGCGTCAGCCTCCTTTCCATTCGGTTCTGTACTTGGGTCCATTTTCAAACCCACCCCTCATCCATGGCCTCCCTTCGATCTAGAAGTGATAGCCAGCGCCACTTGTGGGCAAGGTCACGTGTGTTGGATATTTTCACCTGATGGCACGCGACTTAGGCTTGAGACAGTTGATTACTAATAAAACCTCTTGTTCTAACCTAGGCCGATAACTCTACCACATGGTGAGCTTCCCGCTTCGAATGAACAAAAGGGGAGTTGTTTTCATAGGCTCAATTCTTTGTTTGACGCAACCAAATGAATTGATCAATCAGCCTAAGAAGAGCATACAAGACATTTTAGTCTTCATCTTTATTTGTAACAATCAATTGGAAAGGAGTAGCGGTCATCAAGTAATGGTGACAACTCCTTCGTTTATTTTCTATTTCAATAAGAAAAAGATGCCAATCAGAGTATGCAAAATGTCCCTTTCTGTTCATGGTATTCGAACCTCACATCACGTCCGATGCTCTACCACTTGCAGATTAAAAGGCACTTTCTTCATTCATTCCTGGACAGCTGGCAGGCTAGGCAAGCAGAAACTCATTGTCTGAAATATTGTGTTACCCGTGATCTGGCTTTACCATGCGCACATTGTACAACACACAAACAAGAATTCTTAGCGTCTTTACAGCTTCTTTACAGCTTCTTGTGGATTGTCTGTACAAACCTGTGGTCATGCCATCCCTTCATCCACAACGAGTTGTCTTCGGGTCCTACCTCTTGATTGCCTTCTGGGGAATGTGCCATGCAGCACAGCCCATCGATGTGGCCTGCCCGTCTGCCTTCACTTCGTTAAGGGACCCCCTTCTGTGTTGCTACTCATCACTGCGCTGTGAATAATGTCGGATGAAGAGTGGGCGACAGACTGTATCACACCTTGCCCCTGCGAGACATGCCAGAAATCTCCGGATCCACCCTGGGGCCCGTGAAATGCCGTGAAATATCCTCACGTCAGTGTACGTCAGTGTTATCGTACGGTACTGTTCCAAAGATAACCTCAAGCTTGCAGATCATGTCGCATCTATAAATGTTACGCTGGGCGGCCGCTATACAGTGTAACTAGTGTTTTTAGTGGTAGTCATAATGTTGGACCCACATTGTTAAGTTGTACAAGCGTAACGTTTGGTGCATCTTTTTGCCACGCTTGTATTTTGCCACCACTTACACCTGCAGTGAAATTGGTCAAAGTATTTGCATGTTTTCTTACCTATGATAGATGCATCATTTCACATTGTGCTATGTAGTGGCATATTGATGCTCTTTTGCTTTAAACTGCATGGAAAGCAGGGCAACTTGGCTAAATCCATCTAAGCAATTTTGTTACCGGGAGGCTTCCGGAAGTTTGCTTGCCAAAAGTCGGTTTAAGCTCAATATTTTTTTTTCTATGTACCCCCTTGTGTGCATATGTCTGTTTGTTCACCTGTTATTCAAAGTACTAATTATACATGTTTAGTGGGTGAGCTTACAACTTAACATGCAGATGCCAATTCACCATTTTTTACATCTCTACCGTGATATGAGGTCTGGTATCCACCAATGACTGCTTGTAAAGCAGTAAAGAAAACATGTTTTTGGAGGGCGTACCTGAACACTAAGATGTTGCGGACCATGTTCAATGTCACGCAGCTCTTTTATACCTGCCGAAATTATCAAACTGAGCACCCTAATTATAAGAGCCATGTTCATGTTGGTTCAGATATACGTAAGAATACAACGTTAATGGTGTGTACAGTAGTTGAGAAGCAGTTAAGGGGCTGGAAGTGATGCTTCGTGGGCTGAAATGCCCCAGAATATTTTTATGCCGTTGTCGAACGCCCCGGAAAAACCCTTGCAAAGGTAAGCTTCGCCTCTCAATCATACTGGATGTTACCAATCAGGGGTGCCGCCATCGAAGAAGTAGCTGCCCCCTAATTTCACTGCCTGCCTCCCCTTGCCCCCCACCCCCCCAAAAAAAATCACAGCATATCCACGGAGGAAATGATGATTTGTGGGGCGAAGCACCACTAAACCATGAACCATCCGCCAATATCACTCACTACATCATCAAAGACGTGACAAACACTGTATTTATTTATACAAGAATTTATTTGTAGGTGGTAGCTATACGCCGCTTTCTTTCCCCTTTCATTATGGGGCATAGGGGGATATATGCAAGGACGAAGTAGTGGGCAGTTGCAAACGTGTAACTATAGGCGGTCACGTACAAACAAGGGATGGACACAGTCAGACTATCTATGGTTCATTATCGAGCACCTGGATATAAGTACATGACCATCTTGGATTTCATATTGGCTACTTCTCAACAGTACTTGCTTTATAGTCGGTGAATTGATGGATAGGTGATGGGGCGTAGTGGGATGTTTTCAAGGTTGAAGCAGTGAGCAGTAAAGGTGGCACTATAGATGGTCACGTACATACATATATGTACGCACATACGTACGTACATACATACGTACGTACATACGTCGATACATACATACGTGCATACATATAAGGGATGGTACACCTTTAGGAGCTTCACCCCTAAAATGCTCAAAACACAGAATAAGTTCCCCAACCTCCTGTCTCCACTCCCTCCCCCCTCTCCCGAATTCACTGGCGCAAATGTTGATCTTATCCTCCAAGAGTTGTCATCTTTTTGCGTTGAATTTTTGTGCACAATGCGTAACCGCAATGTTAATGATAACTGGATCTGTGTCAAAAACAAACTAGTCGAACTGAAGCATAAGCACATCCCCAAGGTCGAAATCGTTTCATCAGCTCAAAGCGCATGGTTCACGTCACACGTAAAAAGGGCAATAAATAAGAAGAAACGCTCGTACTCAAAAGCCAAGTCCTCTAACTCGGATGGTGATTGGGAACGCTATCGCGAAGCATAAAAAAACTGCAAATCTTTATTTCAACATTCCAAAGAAAAATTCTATAATAATGATATTGTCAGCATGTTAAAAAATAATACAAAAAATTCTGGAATATAATCAATACCAAACGGAACTCACAAGTGAGTATAGATATAGTCAAAGAAGGCGAATTACTTTCACCATCCGAGGTTGCGACCGAACTTAACTCTTTCTTTAGCTCTGTTTTCAGCGATGAAAGCCAACTACCACTTGAACTTCAACCAGCTTATGTTTTGACTTTTATGAGTGGCATTACCATCACACCGGAAGGAATCGAATGTGCCATTGATCGACTTTCGAATAATTCCGCCCCAGGACCCAATGGCATTTGTCCAAAACTGCTCAAAATTACTAAACCAATTATAGCTTGTATCTTAGCCGCCATTTTTCAACAGTCACTCGACACCGGTATCATACCGGATGACTGGAAAATCGCACGCGTCGTTCCCGTATTTAAATCCGGCGACCGATCAGAACTTTCAAATTATAGACCGATCTCCTTAACAAGCATACCATGCAAAATTCTAGAACATATCACATCATCAGCCGTTATGACGTATCTTACAAAGCACAACTTTTTTTATATTCATCAGCATGAATTTCTTCGAGGGCGTTCGTGTGAAACCCAATTATTTGAGCTTGTAACCAACCTACATCAGGCCGTTCATGACTCATCCCAAATTGATGCCATATTTATCGACTTTGCAAAAGCATTTGATAAAGTACTCCATAAACGCCTAATGATGAAACTTGCCCGGCTTAACATAAACAGCAGCGTACTCAATTGGATTGCAGCATTTTTAACCAAGCGCTATCAATACGTTTCCGTAAATGACCACCATTCCCCCTTAACCGAAGTCAAATCAGGAGTGCCTCAGGGCTCTGTACTGGGACCAATTTTATTCTTGGTTTACATTAATGACGTAGGCAATAACTTAAGTTCTAACGTTCGGTTATTCACCGACGATTGCGTAATTTACAGAAAAATTAACAGCTCTGAAGATTCTAATACTTTACAGACCGACCTGGATAATATTGTTAACTGGTGCGAGGATTGGCGAATGCAAATGAATGCTTTCAAAACAAAAGCTATGACATTTACTAGGTCTACTAACATGCACCTAAATTCGTATTCTATTAATAACACAGCTATCGAAAACGTTTCTACGCTAAAATATATGGTTGTTTATTTGTCGTCCAACCTTACGTGGAATGAACACATTGATGCTATAATTTCCAAGGCAAGTAAAACACTCGGTTTCATCAGACGAAATTTGTATTTAGCTAGTCAGTCAACTGAACTTTTAGCTTATACTTCATTAGTTCGATCCAAACTCGACTACGCGTCTATTATTTGGAACCCAAACCAGGCATACTTAACAAACAGACTGGAGGCCTTGCAAAATAAAGCAGCACGGCTTATTACTAAGAACTATTCCCGCACATCTAACATAACTGCCATTAAAGAATCTCTACAGCTGCCCTCCCTGGAAAAATGAAGAATACTAGCATTACTATGTCACTTCCACTGGCTCTATCATAGTGCGTCGTCATTTGCTGCATCGCATATCAAACCTGCCCATCGCATTTTTCCGCGTCTAGATCACCCTTTCAAAGTCCTCCCCTTGTTTGCCCGTACTAATCTTCTTCGTCCATCCCCGTTGTTCTTGGCCATCTTTCATTGGAATCGATTACCAGAAGATATTGCCACAATTCATAATCACGATTTGTTTGTAAGCCACTTGAAGCGATTTTTGTTATCAGAGCCATGAACCATGTAATATGCGCGCTTGCTTTGTATTTCTTTTCCATTTATTTTTGTTTGTTTGTTTGCTTTTCTACCATTTTCTGTTACATGCCCGCTCTTGACTGTGTTTGCTCTTGAATTGAAATGTACTCAACGCATTGTTCTCCCCCATCCCCCTATGTAATGCCCTTTGGGGCCTTTAGGGTATCCGAATAAAAAAAAAAACTCGCTTTAAGTGGGTTCTCCACCTACCCAATACAAAATATCCTCTTGTCGCCCCTTTAACCGTAATTTTTCCTTCACGGAACATCACATGACAAGAATTTTAGTGTAGGCCTGAGCAAATTAGCCCCCCACCTTCTTAAGTCTGTGAGGCCACCCGCGAGGAAACCGGAAAAAGAAGTTCCGTCTGCATGCAGTCGAGTGTAAACAAAAAAAAAAAAGAATGATGGTTCACTTTGTCGTACATATGTGATGTACTCTTGCAACTCACAAACTTCTGAAGTGTAAGTATTTACACTGAAATTCATTTGTGCTACTTTCAAGTGTCACTGTTAGCAAGGTGCAGTCTAGCACATATGCAGTTAATCTTTTCCATTGTCCGGGAGGCACAGGCGAATCTTTTTTTATAGCCTAGCGGTCTTACGCTCTAATCACACGTATAGGCGTTACAACGCTTCAGCCTGTGTGGCTTGTCAATTTGGCGTGGCGTCGAGTTTATGTATGAAAGGACAGGGTACACATGAGAAGTGTGCACGCCTTACACGCGCGGGAGCAGTAGAGTCGGCAATGGAGAGATAGAAACATGGGAGCGATAGCGAGATAGAAACAGAGAGATCCTGCACTTCCGAATACTCTAAGGAATGCAGCCGAGCCAGAACATCTAGAAATGGAGAGTGTGCCAAGAACGAGTAACACTAGAACACATGATAGGGGTGTGTAACTTCAGCCAAAATCGTCTGCCCCTGCTCCTTTCTCCGCCCCACCCCTAACATGCTCCCCCACCCTGTCCCGCCTCCTGGAAAGCGGTGGAAGATCTTGCTTTGCAGCTCCGCCCTTCAAGACCAGCTGCTGCTCGTTACGAGAAGCCAGGCGGCGAGAAACACATTTGCATTCCCGTTAAGAGACCACTTCCTTCCGGCGCATTCGCTGCAGAGCTCGGTAATCAAGATTTTCAATCCTTCATTTAAATCTATAGCAGCGTATTTAGGACATCACACGAGCTCGCTAGACACCCTATAGACGCCACCGTGCCAATGACGCTGTGTTGCGTGATAGGCTCCGGAAACCAAGTTCACGAAGCCGAGGCAACACGGTAAGAAAGCGTTCATGGTACTACTGAGTGCACCAAGAGTCGCTGCAAGGATTGCCACAAGGGGATCATCACGCATGGACAGCTTCGGTGTATGGCCATTTTCACGCTTGGAATGGGATATCGACTCTCTCCCTCTGCAAATCTCTCTTTCGAGTCATGAGCAAAGGTGCAGCACGGTTAAGCTATAGCACGTCTACTGCAATTAAAAACAGTTTCAGAAACCACGCTGCATCCTGGCTGGCCCACTGATGTCACCCGTACAGTAACACACGACGCACAAAGACGCCCTAGGAAGTATTATATGTAACATTATTATTATTAGTAGTATTATTATTACAATAACTTATTGATAATAGCATAACAGTTATTATATTAATTTTAATATTATTATTTCTATCACAGGTACAGCGGAGTTACCTGGCTTACTACGTTCGCGCTCTGTATATACCAGCGTATGGCTTAACGCTTAAGACGCTTGCTTTTTGAGCGGAGGAGCTCAGTTCGACTTTTTTTTATTAAACAATAAACAGTAAGTTTCATAGCTTTTATAGTTTATGTTCGTTATAGGCGACATAAACATGGCCAGACACATAATTTTAGTCGTTGATTGCTTTGGATGTTGACTCTCTACACATCATCGCTGCAGAGCCATACACCATTCCACAATTTTATTAGCGCAGCGAAAGAATGCGACAATGCGCTCAGTTCGTTTGATCATGTCCCATTGCTTAGGGTCTTCGGGGCAATGGTATTCAATGAGAGAAACATGAGGCAAGGGTTCCCCTGATGCGCTGGCTTCTCCGCAATAGATGGTCGAAAGAAGTGAAAAAAGTTGATGCTCATATCACCCCTGATAAGGCTCAACTTTCGTCTGACATGACAACTTCTCACGTTGGCGTACGGTACGTTTGTTCCCAGCTAAAGGTTCTTTTTGGAAGTTGGCTTCTCCGCAATGCGTGGTCAATACCAGCGAAAAAAGCTGAGGCCCTTAGCACCCCTGAAAAGGCTGAAATTTTGTGTGACGTCACACCTTGTCACTGTACGTTTGTTTCGAGCAACAGGTTGCTCTGAGAAGTTGGCTTCCCTGCAATGCATGGTCAAAACCAGCGAAAAGTTTGTAGGCCTTTATCGCCCTGGATAAGCTTCAACTTTTGTCTGGTGTCACACCTTGTCGCGTGGGCGTACTGTACGTTTGTTTCGAGCTAAAGGTTCCCCTGAGAAGTTGGCTTCCCTGCATTAGATGGTCGAAACTGGTAAAAACATTGAGGTTTTTATCATCCCCTGATAAGGCTCAACTTTTGTGTGACATGAAAACTTCTCACGTGGGCATACTGTACGTTTGTTCCCAGCTAAAGTGTGCCCTGAGAAGTTGGCTTTTCCGCATTGCATGGTCAAAACCTGCGAAAAGTTTTAAGGCCCTTATCACCCTTGATAAGCTTCAACTTTTTTCTGACATTACGCCTTGTCACGTAGGTGCACTGTACGTTTATTTGAGCTAAAGGTTCCCATATGAAGATGGCTTCCCCGCAATGCACGATCAAAAGCAGCTAAAATGTTGAGGCCCTTATCTCTCATGATAAAGCTCCACTTCATTCTGACGTCACACCCTGCCGTGATCGGCACCCACATGAGAAGACGTGACGTCAAACAAAAGCTGAGCCTTATCAGGGTGATGAGGGCCTCAACTTTTTTCGCTGGTTTTGACCTTGCTTCGCGGGGAAGCCAACTTCTCAAAATCTTTAGCTCAAAATAAACTTTCATTACGCCCACGTGCCAAGGCGTCACGTCAGACAACAGTTTAGTCTTATCAGGGGTGATAAGAGCCTCAACCTTATTCAATGGTTTTGACCATGAATTGCGGGGAAGCCGACTTCTCAAGGGTACCTTTAGTTTGAAACAAAGGTACAGTACGACCACGTAACAAGGCGTGACGTCAAAAATTGAGCGTTATCAGTAGTAATAAAAGCCTCAAATTTTTTCGCTGGTTTCACCGTAGATTGCGAGAAAGCCAACTTCTCAGGGGATACTTTAGCTTGGTACGCCCACGTGAGTTGTGACGTCAGACAAAAGTTGAGCCTTATCAGGGGTGATAAGAGCCTCAACTTTTTTTTGCTACTTTCGACCACCTATCGCGGGGAAGCCGCGATAGGTGGTCGACAAGACCCTATGCAATGGCACAAGGTCGGATGTTTGCTTGATTAAATTAAATGAACTGAGCGCATTTTCACTTTCTTTCGCTACGCTAATAAACTTGTGGAATGGTCTACAGTTCTGAAGCGATGATGTGTAGAGCGTCAACATGCAACGCAATCAACAACTAAAATTATGTGTCTGTTCGTGTTTATGTCGCCTAGAACGGATATAAGCAATAAAGAACTATTAAACTTACTGTTTATTGTTTAACAGAAAAATACTCTCATACAGTGTTGGGAGTCGAACCTAGCTCCTCCGCTCAAAAAGCAGCTGTCTTAAGCGTTAAGCTATATGCTGGTATATGCAGAGCGCAAACGCCAGTAAGCCAGGTAACTCCACTGTACCAGTGATAGAAATCATAATAATAATAATAATACAACTATTACAACAATTTTATTACTATTATCAATAAGTTATTATAACAGTAATACTGCTACTAATACTACCAATATTATTATTATAATACTTTATGCGGCATTTTTGTGCGTCGTGTGTTATGTACGGGTGACGTCAATGAACCGGCAGGGATGCAGCGTGGTTTCTGAAACTGTTTTTAATTGCAGTAGACGTGCTATAGCTTAACCGTGCTGCACTTTTGCTCATGACTCGAAAGAGAGATTTACAGAGGGAGAGAGTCAATATTCCATTCCAAGCGTGAAAATGGCCATACACCGAAGCTGTCCATGTGTGATGATCCCCTTGTGGCATTCCTTGGAGCAACTCTTGGTGCCCTCAGTAGTACCATGAACCCTTTCTTACCGTGTTGCCTCGGCTTCGTGAACTTGCATTTTGGAGCCTCCGCTTCACGCAACACAGCGTCGTCGGCACGGTGGCGTCTTTAGGGTGTCCAGCGAGCTCGTGTGATGTCCTGAATATGCTGCTATAGATTTAAATGAAGGATTAAAAAACTTTAATAATGAGCTCTCCAGCTATTGTGCTGGAAGGAAGTGGTCTCCTTTTAACAGGAATGCAAATGCGTTTCTCGCCGCCTGGCCCCTCGTAACGAGCAGCAGCTGGTCTTTAAGGGCAGAACTGCAAAGCAAGATCTTCCGCTTTCCAAGAGGCGGGACAGGGTGGGGGAGCATGTTAGGGGTGGGGCAAGAAAGGAGCAGGGGCAGGCGATTTTGGCTGAAGTTACATACCCCTATCACGTGTTCTAGTGTCCCTCGTTCTTGGCGCACTCTCCAATTCTAGATGTTCTGGCTCGGCTGCATTCTTTAATGTATTCGGAAGTGCAGGATCTCTCTGTTTCTATCTCGCTATTGCTCCCTTGTTTCTATCTCTCTATTGCCAACTCTCCTGCTCCGGCTTAAGCGCGTGTACAGCGTGCGCACTTCCCTTGTGAACCCTGTCCCTTCATATATAAACGCGATGCGACGCCAAATCGACAAGCTGACGTGTTGTAACGCCTTTGTGTGATTAGGGCTTAAGACCCCTAGGCTATAAAAAAGATTTGCTTGTGCCTCCCGGACAACAGAAGAGAATAACTGCAAATGTGCTAGACTGCACCTTGCTAACAGTGATACTTGAATGTAGCATAAATGAATTTCAGTGTAAATACACTTCTCAAGTTTGTGAGGTGCAAGAGTACAGCAGATATGTAAGACTTATATGTACACATGCATGCATTTTGACAAACGATGTTTTTCCATAGCTTCCACAGCATTCAATGCTATGTGTTTCATGCAGTACTACAGCTATCAAGATTGCTGCCTAATCCTGTCTTCTACTCACTGGGTATAGGTAGTAATGTCAGGTTTGGGACAGGAGTCATCTTGGTTTAAAGTGCAATGCAAACAATACGATGCTGCAACCGTGACAACTGGCGAGTTAGTGGATCGATCTGGCGTGATAACAACTTGAAAGCCTTAGTGAGTACGCAGAGGAAGTTGGGAGACATTTCGAAGTACTAGCAAGCCCAGCTAAACACCACGACAAACCAGTACGTTCGAAGACACTGACACGTGTGGGACGCTGAACATATCTATTCACTTCTTCACCCTTCTTTCTCCTACAGCAGACTCTACGAAACTCTCTTAAATGAAATTGCTGCTTAAATGAAACAACTATACGTAATATGTTTGGTTTCATACTTCAATATTACACCCCTGTTTATCTCTCAATAAACAAAACTCCTCTTGAAAGAAACACATTTTTCTGGTCCCTTCCGGTTTCATTTACAAGGAGTCTACTGTACTTCTCAAGGCCAAAGCCTTAGATGCCCCATGAAATGTGAATTTAGACCGTCGACGTTTGGCAGCATCAGCGTCTTGTGGCGTCAGGAATAAATAATGCAAAAAATTATTATGTGCTGACGTCACCACATGACGTCATGATGGTGTCACAGGTTGCCACAATTTGGGAAATCATTCTGGCGTCATTACATTACAGTGCAGTTTGGTCAGAAGTGGTCAGATCACTGATCTTGAAGGAACTGCAAAGTCGTCTTAGATGCACGATGTGTTCGAAAGGTGGCGAGGCAGGATCAATACATCTACCCAGAAGAAAAATAAGATTGCTTATGCCTTCGGGTCGTTTTAAGTGAATGTATAAGAGACCCTGTGAGTTTTCTCCATTTATTTTTTTATGCCCTTTTTCCTTTCGCCTCTCATGAGACACTTAATATCTCTATGTAAAATATGACACAGCTGAAGTATCTGTGACTACTCTTCTAATCTTTCTTTTCCTTAACAGTAAAAACTATTTCTTTTGTCAAGTGCCATGATACTTATTCTTTATCACCTCTGTAAATTGAGGCTGTGTGCTACACTGATGTTATCCAGTGCTATTGCACTTAGATAACGTAGTAACTATAGGACAGCAGACACAGACGCACGTGATCACAACACAGGCAAAGCAGTCAATGACGTACCGTATTTACACGATTGTAAGGCGACTCGAATGTAAGACGACCCCCCCAAAATCGCATCTCAAAAAAAAAAAAAAAAAAAAAAAGAACGCGCGCATTTTACACAAGGGAAATTTATTCACGTGGTTGCGGAGGATTATTCATCATCGCTGGAGTCCTCGCTGGTGCTGCTGCCGTCATAGCGTAGACACGGGCTTGCTGCGTGACCATTTCGCAGGTGACCAACAACGATCGATCGGGTAGGTCAGTCAAGTAGGCCGCAAGCTTCGCCTCTAGTTCCGAAAAGCGGCCAGACTTCGGCCCGCGAAAGCTACGGCGCTTGGAGTCGCACGAGAAAATTTCCTCGCGCTGAAGCCGCCACTTCCGCACCACACATTCACCGATTCCGAACTTCCGTCCTGCTGCACAGTTGTTGGTTTCCTCCGCATGAAGAATAGCAGCCCGCTTAAACGCTGCCGTAAACGAGCGCCGAGTGTTCTTCGAGCCTACGGCACTCATGTCAGACAGAAGTGACTCGAGAGAGCCGGTCGTGGACACAAGCGACAGGAGCACGCGGCGACGCGCCCGCTTAGAAAATTGTATCCTAAAGAGGAGCTCTCCCGTCAACTACCAATACCCCCCTACGGCGGCTCTTCCATCGATTACCGGTGCTCCCTCAAGAGCCGTGCGCTCGTCATAAAGGCACTCCTATTGCGTGCAGTAGATGCTAAAAAAAGAAAAGCTTTTGTATAAGCACGCGGAAAACTATGCGCTTTGGGTTGAGGGGGAAACTATTCGAGATGACAATACATGGTTCGATTTCGATTCTAAGGTACATGGTTCGATTTCGATTCTAAGACGGCCCCCAAACATTGGATTGTCAAATTTGAAAAAAAGGGTCGTCTTACCATCGTGTAAATACGGTACTATGCCTGCTGAACCACCCCTGCACTCTTCCCACAGTGCACCAGACCATTCCAATTTTTCTTAAGGTCCCCGAGAATTGATTTCCACACATTGCATACACACAAAAATGTACAAACAAAAAGAAAATAGAGGGGTGGATCACAACACATGCCACCCTTTCATTTATCAGTACTCGAGCTTCGAGCACACGGAGTCAATGTACATTCTCCAGGGGTGTCCATTCACTGGTTTCACTTTCCTAATCTCTTCCTGACAAAGTTGACGAGCGTCGTTCGATGAACCTTGCCGTCGTTGGGACACTCCTCGGACTGCATTCGGGTCGGCATTATCTGCACGTTGGAAGTCCACGACCAAAGCGTGGCAATCTGGAAGCAGTCCCTGAAGGTAGCAGCGCACCCGTACTTGGGCATCTCGAAGTCGCTCTTCCTCGTCATGGTGTTGTAGTAGTAGCGGCGCTGCGAACTCGTGCTGTACTCTTCATGCCAGGGCTCTGCAAAAAGTGACAAGAAGAAAGGAATACCGTAACTTCTTGCATTGATTTATTGATTGATTGATTGATATGTGGGGTTTAACGTCACAAAACCATTATATGATTATGAGAGACGCCGTAGTGGAGGGCTCCGGAAATTTAGACCACCTGGGGTTCTTTAACGTGCACCCAAATCTGAGCACACGGGCCTACAACAGTTCCGCCTCAACTTCTTGCATATAACCCATCCCTGCTTATCACCTGTGTTTTCAACTACAGGTCGGCAGGAAATGTGTAACTTACTTGAACTCACTCGTGAAATATACTTTGCCCTCAGGGCTCACCTGGACTCAGACTCGCCAAAATTTTCCTCAACCGGGCTCAAACTTGCCTAAATATTACGCACTTGGACTCTGACTCACAGCAAGATCAGAGTCTGGGTGAGTCCGTTAGTATATATAGTTAGCTTTTTCAACCATAGCGCCAATGCTTTTAAACAATTCGCTTATTCGGTGGTCTAATTGGCACCTGCAAGTGCTGCGGATGCTCTACAAGTGCTCCTGGATTTCGCCTGCCCTGAAATGCACTCACTGCCTCTCGCAATCCAACTCATGCTCAGAGAAAGAACAACAAGGTCCCTGCCAACACCACATCTCGGATCCAGACAGTGACTACTCCTGCGAGGGTGAAAGCGAACCTTCCTTACCTTTGGTGGTCCGGTAGAAGAGCACACCAGACGCTGAGAAGTGCCTCTCTTCCCGATCCCTTTGTTCCTGGGGCACTGTACAGCTCAGCCTCATGTTCCTGGAGGCCCCCTTTTCCTGCTTCCAAGAGATCCTGGTGCCCAGATCAAAGCGTATCAGCATGACCGAGGGTAAACCGTACAGAGAAATGACTATCAGATAGATACACGCTCTCCTATGCTGGCAACAAGGTTGCACATGTGTGAATAAAAGACATAAAAGACCAGTGTAGTCTGCATTTTTTTCCCGCAACAGGTGCAGTGCACCACCAAGCACCCAATGCACTGCTCGAAGCAAGTCGAGAACATCAAATAGTTGATAACGGATACTTATAAAAAACCACTGTAAAACACACAAAACAAGGAGACCAGAACAATGGGAAAAGATGTCTTTTTCTACTCCTTGCTTTCAGTGCTTTACACCATTTTATTTTTATCCGTACTGACTAAGCACCATTTAGCCTAGTTCAGTGCCTCATTAATATATAATTATTTGCAAATACGTAATCATAGATTCTGTAATAGTGAAGAATGACATTCAGGGACTACTATGCCATCAGTTCAGTACTAAAATATGTCACTAGTGGTGTAGACAGTGTCCCACATTTTCACGATTACTAAAGCCCTGTTGTAGATAATATTGACACTTTGGACATAATCAAGAACTTACCTGTCACTCCAACATAAGCTCTTGTTTGAGTATAACATCCCCTTATACTGACAGCAAGGTTGTCTATTCATTAGCAGAAGCGGCAAGACTTTCAGCATGACTACTTCTGAAAGCATGTCACTTAATTCATTGCCCTGAGTGGAGTTAGCAAGCATTATGTTAAACATCTCCATCGTGTGCTCAAACGTAGTGACAACAGCCTTCACGTATGTAAACATGAGTCCAACATGGCCCTGCATGCAAATTATATTTTCTTACAAAAAGAAATCCAACTGTTGTGCCTGCCGACAAAGCGAAATGTGTACAAAAAGTAAAGACATAATTTGTTTGGGACATTACAGTGGAACTTGGATCATGCGTCCCCCAGATACGCGACGACCTGTGTTGTACAACGGATCGGTTTGATACCGGCCAAATACCCATAAAAAAAATATATTAAATACCTTGGTTATACGGCACAGTTTTACACCGACCCCGCATCTTGCGTCGACATTGTGATTCCGTTCAAACTAAAAACCACCTTTATTCTCATTGAACGTTGACAAATGCAAAATATGAACTTGCGTTCCCCTTGATTTATGATAAAAAAAGTAAAGATAGAGACAGAATGTCTTCCTAAAATAGAAAATGTATTCTCTTAATAGTTCACGCACTTCTGCATATGCCTCGATTGTGTGTGCACGACATGTTGTCACCGAGAGAAGCTATGTCCAGAGTAGATTCAGCTGACCGAAGAGGTAATTTCCGAGATCGTGCGTTTTCATGTTTTTGATCTGTGGAAACCTTCCCTGGTCGACATACCGCCAATCTGCCTTGGCTTGTGGCACTCACTATCACACAAGCTTGAGCCCGCGAAAGGGCACGATGCAGCTATTTTCACAATGCAAAATAACTTTCACTTGACATCAATGTTCATTATATAACAGTGTGACATCACCATTTGTACTTCATCGGGCAATACCGCATTTACTCGCGTAATCCTCGCACTTGCAGAATTCTCGCAACCCCTACATCGCCCAACAAAAATGCGATTTCTTTTTTTCCTCGAGTAATTATGGCACCCTCAAAACTGCCGCAATAATGTCCTCTGCTCGTTCCAGCCACTGATGATGATAGCGTACGCTATCTGGCGTTACCTTTTAAGCATCAAGCATACTATTATTGCACGGAGATTCAATCCAATCTAAGCCAAGACGAAGTGGCAAGTGCGCGTTGCGGCGTGTTTTCTATGTTGTGTCGGTAATCTTGTCACGTTATGGGGCAATACTGAGGCTACACGGCTGCTTTCAAGTTGAAAGTGACAGATCATGCACTGAACAATGGCAACAGGGCCACCGGTAGGCCCTCCGGAGTCTACGAGCTTTGTGTTCACTACTGGTGACGGCAGCTGAAAGCCACCAAGACGCATTGGGCCTGCTGTGTGCCTAAAACTGGCATTGATGGTAAACTTTATTTCTTCAGAAGGAAACTGTGGACAATTCTGTTAAATAGCCATCAGCCCAATACTAACGCCCCACGCTTACCTTTTCAGGGCTCCTGTTGGGAGACGAACGCTACCGCTATGCCCGCGACGCCCACAAGCTTTGCATATGGTATTCTAATTCTCGACTACTTGCTTGCACTTTTTGTGTCTCAAATAAATCTTGCCTTGTGTTGATCCAGTGCTTTTATTGTTGAGGTAAGTTTCAATTGGTACTTCTTAAAGCTTGCTGTTAGTTGCTTGAGTGAGAATCCCGATTCGCAGCCACTTTGTTTTCTTTTTCGCTCCGTACGTTATCGTGGAAAGTTTTCCCCGCGTAATTCTGACACCCCCCAACTTTGCATCAGTTTTCCAACAAAAAAGTGTGAGGATTGTGCGAGTAAATATAATAAATCACAATGGCTCAATCGCGCATGAAGGCATTTCTACGCAATCTCTCATATGGTCCGTCGCCATTATGAGATGGTGATCATACTCTGTCTAAAACTCCTGGCAGGAAGCTGCAGGCAACGTGGTTTCGTTTTCGTTCTCACGTGCAGGCAGCTTTTCGACTCAATTGATCGGAAAACTTATGTTGGACTTGATTTTTAAAGCTGAGAATAAAATTTATCTCGCACCTACCTGAGCTAAGTAATGCTGCTATTGGCAAGAATAATTTAATCTGCCTTTTGTGGAGAAGCACACTGACATGTTGTGGGCTTATTAAGGCGGTCTGTACCCGTTTTTTAAGCAAAACCGAGTGCCGCTGCATGTATTTTTAGTTTCTTTGATTAAACTATGCCTGGATTATACGACGGTTCTGTCTGGTCCCCTCAAAGTCTTACAATCAAGTTTCCACTGTATAAACAATCTCTACTTGACAAATGGGCGAGTAACTTTTCTTTGGCCGAACTGACAAACATCAGCGGTGTCGTTACCTTTCAAACAGCGACTCCACTTCTGGAAGCTTGAAAACCTCTTTGGCTCGCAGAGGGGTCAAGTCGTTCCGACTTGGCTTTGATAAGGCCTTGACAAACTTTTGAACCCACTTCATCCTGGGAAATTCGGTCAGTTGAGGATCATTATTTGCATGACAGGAAACACAATTTCTAGTACATGTATCTTAGAAACTCCAAACGAAAAATTTTAATGCTAATTCGAACAGTGCTGCTGGTTTATTTCCCGATTGATATATGCTGTGGAAATAAAATTTGGGACAGAGAACAAGGATTCGGAATGTGCAGCACTTAAGGGGGGAGGCTACCTTCGAAGGGCAACTTTTTTGTTTGTTGAGATATCTTAATGAAATTTTCAGGGTACACTAATAGCAAAGCCATTTGAATAACCACAAAGTTTCATGCAGTTATGTTCACTGGTTCCCAAGTTACAGCCATTTATCAAGGTAGTCCACATGGGTCCCTTAGTCAGGGTCTGGAGAATTTGAAAAATGTGCTAGCACTGTGAAATTCACTATGATGATTCCTGGATAGGTGCTTTAGGGCAAGACAGAGCCCTTTTTTTAAATTTCCTTGCCAAAAAATGTTAGCAGAGCACTGAATTTAGTGTTCACAATTTGGCTCTCATCAATGAAGTTTTAGTTAATTATTACAAATTACAGACACAATAAATTGAAAAAGCGGGCTTGTCTTGCCCGGGGCAATTTATTAAGGTGCATAATAAAAAAAACCTGATAGAAATCAGACCAGCAGTTCCAGAGAGATCACCTGACTAAGCAGCCTCACTGGCCAAAAAAGTCATTCTGAGAAAATTGACTTCGAAAGTTTCAAACATTTATTATGGTCTAAAATGACCTTGCAGAGTAGCTAGATGTGTCCTTAGGCTCTCTTTTTCTTTGCCGCTTTTCCTGCTTCTCATTCATCTGTTTCTGAGCCTTTCTCAGACGCAGAGAGTCTTTCTCTGCAGCTCGTTGAATGGTTAGGTGGCCAGGTGTGAGTCCCACTGATGACGACAACTCTTGGGTGGCCCTGTAGCAGCGGGCATTATACCGCAAAACTGCGTCATGCAGTGCTGTCTCGACAGCAATCAATGATGCATGTTGCTCCTTGGACATCAAGGACCATAGGACAGAATGGAATGACTCCGATGCATTTTGCGTCTTTGCTCCCAGGCAGCGTTGCAGTAGAGAAGCCTGCGAAAGGGGCTGGTAGACTGGCAGCAGCGCTTCTGCAACGTAGCCCGGAAGATTGTATTTGTGCTTTGGAGGTGGCACGCCATTCCCCTTGCAGGCATTATGACGGCACCACGAGTCTGCACCTTCCAGGCACAAGTCATGGTAAGGATCTTCGTCATTTGAGGTGACGTGATAATATGACGCCATCACTGCACGCTGCATTGCAGCCACATTGTTTGAATTGTTCCGCAGTGCCCAGCCATAATAGTCTGTGAGTTTATCAATAAGGGCTTTTGTCAATCTGCCCTTCCCTCCCAGAGCCTGTTCGCTTTTCTGCACAAGATTACGTAGGGCTGTGCCCATCCTCTTCCGGACATGGTTCAAGCATTCTTCTTTCACAATAGGGACTAGCCCATAAACATTGTCTTGTTGAAGGGCAGAGAATGTGGCGCTGTCCCCATCAGATACAATGGTTGTATACCGGAGGTTATGCTTGGACAGTGAACGTGAGAACAGAGTTACAGCTGCTTCAACCTCCATCCTCCCAGACTTGGCATCAGTGTTTTTTTGGCACACATGGTGCTTCAACCAGCTTGCATAGCCCTCGTCTTCAGGCTTCGGTCCTACCTGGCAGCCGAGACACTGATTCGATAAAACTACAGCATCCAAGATGAGGCCTGTGTGATACTCGATGATTGCACCAACTCCAATGTGAGATGTATGTCCGCGCTTATGCCACGTGCCATCATAGTTCACTGTATTGTCCTTGCAGAAAGATGGGTCCATCTCCTTGTACACCTTTTTCACAGCAGAAGCCGATTCTTCATAAAATTTATCCAGGGTCTGTTGCTGTGGTTCTCTGAATTGCTTCAGGTGCCTCTGGAAAGTTCTGTGGTGCAGGCCATGGTGGGAAACATTCATAGTTGCCCAAAAGTCGTTGAGGGCTGTCTGTCCTTTCCCTATTTGTTTCATGGCCGTAATGGCTCTTATATTCACGTCGAAGGCCCTTGACTCGTTCTGACGAGCAGAGCTCCACGAACTTGAAACTATTCCACAATGTGGACATACCAGCTCAAGCTTCGTGGCAAGTCCAAGCTGGGTGCCTCCTTGAACTTTCATCCCGGTCGCGAGGCAGCGCGGGCACGGGGTCTTGGACAGCATGTCGCTAAGGGCATCCCCTTGCACGAGGAAATATCTCTCGCCTTCGGTCGTAGCGGTGGCAGCTTCGGGTTCAGGCATCATCGCTTAAAACTTCCTCTCGGTCGCTGGCATAGCGCCAAGCTTTCGTTGCACAGCAGCACGTTCTCTCTCCGCCGTCGCCAACTCCTCGCACGTCCGAAAACGTGTTTGGATGTGCACAGTCGACGACGCGGTCTCACTGTTCGGGGCCGGAATCAATGCGGTTGGCGAGCGCGACACACCAGGCGCACTTGAGCACGAAACACCAGCCTCACTCGTCACGACGGATCCTTGTGCCGATGGTGTAGAAGTCTCGTCGATAGAAGCATCGACGCAACTGTCGCCGCGCGTGGGCGTGCAGGTGAGCTTCGCCATGCGTACGAGCTTCAGCTGACGCTTTCTTGAACCGAACGCGTGCCGAGTCTTGAACTTCGAAATGCCCATCGTGACCGTCAGCGCAACAATCCGCGTCCCGTGAACACGGCGGAAGATCGTCTTGTGAGGACGGTAGTGATCGTCTCGTGAAGACGGTAGAAGATCGTCTCGTGAAGACGGTGAAAGATAGAGGAGCACGTGTGACGACCGATCGGAATGATAGCAAACGGGGCACACAAAGAACGCCGGCATTGCAAGCGCCGGTGCAGACGACGAGCCGGCGCATGCCGGAGAAGCAGCTACGTCATCGCGCGCAGCAGCCAATAGGAGCCGCGCGTTCCCCCATTCCCCCGAGAGGCGCGCGTTTTGTCCAATCGCGGCTTCGCATCCAGGCAGCGGGACATTCAAAAGCTTCCGCGAGCCCCCCAATCGTGAGCGACTCCCGCCTCGGAGCGCCACCGCCCCTGCCGCGGGTGGCGAAAAAAAAAAAAAGTGCAAGAATTCATGAGCAAAACAACATCAAGATGGCGGCGATCGGCCGAGTGGTTGGGAAATGGCGAGCGCGCGAAGTTGGGGTATTTTTGGCGCTCGCTCGCCGCTTGCCGGCTGCCGCGGCATGTTATAAAATTTATTTGACGTACTTTCGCGATGAATTAGACATTGATATTTACAGTAGAGGCAGTTTATGAGTCATACTGCCGGAGTATGTGGTTTTCAAAAAATTGACTTTTTCGCGATTTTTCGGTTTTTAAAGGGCGCGTCCCCCCTTAAGTGCGTGTGTGTCATCCTCCTCTGTGCTTCTAGAAGTGCTGAGAACTGGACTTGTTGGTTGTACATGCTTAGAAAACAGCATGAAAAAGACACAAAAAATATTGTTGAGTCAGTGACGTGTGCATTCTCTTTCTGAGTGTCCTGTCCTTCCCACCCTATTTTCTAAGCTGCCTTTCCAGTCTTGCCACACATTTCGATCATGAATCTTGATAAGACACAAAGCTAGCACTCGTACAAACTCTAAGAGATGCATATAATAGTAATACAAAACAATAAAAGTATTGTTTCCGTCAAGAACGATGCTTCGGTAAAAGGTTCAACAATGTACATAAGTCTGGGAGATCGGCCAGAATGCGCTGAAAATGTGGTACCGGCGTATCCCACGACATCTTTCACCACGAAACTTTGCGAACAAAGCATCTTGCTTGAAACAACGAATCAAACGTGGAATCAAAGTACAGATAATTTGCCTCAGATAACAAATACTACCTCATCACTCAAGTTCCTTGAAGAATGAAGAAGTAGTGCCCCCGCCCATGCAAACTCCCACGCATGTTTGATATTCTGAGAAGTTTTATGGTCATCTTCATATTTATTATTATTTAGTATCAATGGCGTTCTGCTGGCATTATGTCCAGGTTACCATGATGTTGCCTTTATAATTCCCCATAGAAAGCTCGTGATAACTAGAAACAAGAAAACAAGAACACAGGTAGTGCTGGCTTTCAACTACGTAGTACAGCCGAATCTCATTAATTCGAACACGCTTAATCCGAACTCACGATGAAATCCTGTCAAAGCTATGTGTATTCCGATGGGCGAAAATGCCCGGTAATTTGGTAATTCTAATGGTGCATAAAGGCAGCCAAGTTTACGTGTCACATTTCAACAACGCGCGCGAAGATAGCAAAAAAAAAAGAAAGCTGCCGTGGAGTGTTGCTTTTTGTCAAATGCCGATCTGCTTCTCTCCCCGTGGAGACTCTCCTCCTTTCTCGTCACATGCTGGCCGCGCTGCGGCTTTAGTGCAGAGGGAAGTAGCGGAGATGCGGTCGTCGTTTTCAGAGAGTGTCGGCGCTGGACATAGCCGCACGCATCTTCTCTGGCCAGAATAATACTGAAGCCGAAGTAGATATACTTTGCAAGCTTCGTGCGAAATGATTGACTCGCTGCAAGGCAAACGAGTGCAGATGCACATCACTTATTATTTCAATTATTGACGGATGTCCTGTGAATAAATGTACCGTAAGTACCCGTGTATAATACAAACACGAATATAATATGAGGCCAAATTTTAGAGGCGCAAAATGAAAAGAAAGTTTTGTACCCGCGCATAAGACGACGTAAGAAAGGTAACCGAAAACACATTTATTCAGCACACATTCGCAATATCAATCGCTGTCGTCTTCAACTGCCCTTTCCTCGGACATTTCCTTGTTGGGCAAATTGTCAAATAGGTGCTCGTCTTCTGTGCCATCGAGGGCATTAGAGATGCCGCACTTTTTAAAGGAACGACGCACAAGGTCCTCTGGGATGCTTGCCCAAGCGTCCACTATCTATTTGCATAGCGTGGCATTTGATCGGCGTTGCCGATTTGTCCCAGCTGCAAGTTCTGCGAGCGGCGCAATGTAATCACATGGCATTGAAATAATATAAGGAGCTCTTCAAAGGCTTCAGGAAGCTTCTGAGAAATGAAGGTTCGCCGGCGCAGGGAAAATCCGGCTCGGCACATGTAGATCCAGTGCTTGCTGGCTTTGAAGTCCGAGCTCAACATCCCCTTTTCTCTTGCCAGCTCCCTCGCTTTCATCTGCATCAGCTCCATGTTGACTGGCAAGTGCGCCGCCCGCTGTTGTCGAACAAACTCGACAGTGCGAGTTCAATCTCTGGGAAGGCCCCCTTCTATGAACTGCGAAAGCTTTAGCTTTTTCGCTTTCCGCTGCACGCGAAAAGCGCTTCTTTCTGTCGTCGCCATCCACGGACATTTCCCTCGGTGACTCCGAACTGTCTTCCGGCCGCACTGTTGCAGATTTCCTCGGCACCTGCGATGACCTTGCTTTTGAATGCAGCCGAGTACTGGTTTCGGTGCCCTGGCATGTTGCACCTTTGCGAAGTGAGACACAGAACACACACAGAACACCTATACACTAGCGAGGTTCACACGTCCGCCCATCCGCTGACCAAGCGCCCAAAAAACTCAACAACAGAGAAATAGCGCTCGCGCTCACTTTTGACACGCGAGGGCGCAAAGATAAAAAGCCAAGCCGTAGCCACTTGTAAACAAAACAAAGCCGTAGCCAAGCGGCAGTTACAAAACCTTAACTTCAAGCAAAATTTCGTTTTTCAAGCAAGTTTTCGTTCGGATCTGCATATAGTACGAAGCAGAAATTTGGAATGCTAATATTTGGAAAAAAAAAAAAAACTTAAGTTATACACGGCTATTTACGGTAACTCTTCTGAAACTTCTCCCTCGTTTGTAGGCTCAATGCACAAACGATATTGGATGGGGAACCCTCCGTTTACTTGGCTTTTATTAATCAACTTCTTTTAATTCAACAAATTTTCGGGCCCCCTCGAGTTCGCATTATCGAGATTCGTCTGTACTTTTATTCAATATAAATGCATGGTCAACGCATTCAAACAATGTGTTATCAAACACTGCAATTTCTTGTCTAATGGTGCATAAAGATAGCCAAGTTTAGGTGTCACATGTGCTTCAATAGTCTCTTGAGAGTAGGCCTGTGCGAATACGAAATATTAAGTTCGAAGCAAATAGTAGTTTGGTTTGAATATGATCAAATCAAATTTAAATAGTACATAACACACATAAAAAAATGAGAATATTTGTCACTATCCAACTAACTGGCAAACTATATTTTAAAAATTGAAACATAGCCAGTGAATATGCCGGTCTTCCTGGCTCAAAAGAAGTGACAGAAAAGTTTGAATAGTAGCAGAATGTGACTTTCGGTAGAATGCCAGTGACGATTTGCACAATATGTCACATTGTAAAGTTCACTATAGTTAGAGCATATAAGCCGGTCTAATGAGCTTTTAAAGTTACAAAATGATGAATCGATACGAGGGTAATGTGTTCATTTAACCTTAAAGTGGGGCTTTGCGGCAATGTGCATTTCTCCTGAGTAGAAGATATTAGCTTATTTCAGATAGGTGTCGTGGGCGCACTGCAGCTTTCCGCGTTTCTAGAGGCTTACACGTGTTGATTTACCAAATCGGACAATGAAACCAGCTCGGGCGATGCGCTTGGTCTGATATTTTCGCGGCTTAGCACCTCTCTACTGCAGTGAAACCACCTTCACAGGGGTGACATGCAGAGCAATATACATTTATCTGTTCATTCCGAATACTTCGAAATTTCAACAATTGAAATATAAATTGAAGAGAATTTGAATACTGTACTATTCGTTCGAATATTGCCACGTTCTATTTCCCAAGTTTTGTTATCATCCCAAAACACTACACAATTCTCAGCGCAAACCGCGCCTGCAGATTTCGAGAAGCTTCCGGACTGTAGTAGATCATTTCGATAAGATCACGCCTACTCTGCGAACTGTACAGATTATTCTGGAACCTACGCCACCGCCAGTGATAATGCTAGAACATTCGACGGCAAGAGTAAAAATGCCGACGCGCTTCGCCGCTTGTCAGTAGTCGATCGACGGCCGACACTCCGTTCGCCGCTATCAGTCCAAGATTGCTACTGTAATCGGACTTTTCGTTTACCGGGCACAGGTTCACCGAAATAAACAGTTAAATTCCAACGCAAAGTCTCCTGTCTTCAGCCACGTCACGACCGAGTGACATCTGGTGGAGATGCTGCTTCTTTGATGTTCCGGACGCCCCCTTCAAGCCGCGACCCCAGCCCAAGCAGCAAAGAAGACACGGACGCTAACCCTGAACAGCGAACAAGCCGCAGGCAGAGGGGACTACAACCAGAGTACAGGCCCCTTCCTGAAGCAGCCAGGCAGACCCGGATCTCGACATCAACTACTGCAACCATGACTTTCCGCGGTTCGCCACTGGAAGACCCGGAAAGCTGGATCGAAAGGTTCGACCGCGTCGCCGCCTTCAATGACTGGACAGACGATGACAATCTCCGGCAAGTGTATTTCGCCTTGGAAGATGCTGCTCGAACCTAGTTCGAGAATCAAGAGCAAAGCCTGACAACATGGGACGTCTTTCGCGCCAGGTTCCTCACTACTTTCGCAAGTGTGGTGCGCAAGGAGAAGGCCGCAGCTCTTCTCGAAACCCGCATGCAGATGCCAAACGAAAACGTGGTGCTATTCACGGAAGATATGATTAAACTTTTCCGCCACGCTGACTCCGACATGTCCGAGGAGAAGAAGGTCCGACTGCTCATGCGAGGAGTAAAGTAGGAACTCTTCGCCGGGCTGATCGGAAACCCGCCAAAGACGGTCGCCGAATTCATTAGAGAAGCATCTAGGATAGAGAAGACACTCGAAATGTGCATGCGGCAATATAACCGTAACTTCTCATCTACAAGCTACGCCGGCATTCAAGCGCTTGGAACCACTGACTTGCGTGAGACAATCCGAGCGATCGTGCAAGAAGAGCTGCGAAAATTACTTCCTTCAGCGCAGCCTCACGTGGAATCCATCGCAGACGTCGTACCCCAGGAGATCCAGCAATCGCTGGGCGTTTCTCAGCCTCAAGATCCTCAGCTGCAAGCCATGAACTATGCTGCTGCAGCCCGCCGCCACGCCCCTCCTCCACACGCACGCCAAAACACCGCCCCATCGCACTTCCGTTGCCAAACGCCACTGCCGCCACCACTCCCACAGACGTCCTACCGTTCGCCAGCGGCCCAGCGCAGTGCGCCGAGGAAGACCGACGTCTGGCACACTCTTGACCACTGACCCCTCTGCTACCACTGCGGCGAGGCCGGACACACATACTGCGGTTGCCAGTACTGACAGATGGGACTGCGTGGCTTCGCCGTCAATGCACCGCGTCCACAGCCAGGGGAACGGACACGTGACATCGAGGACTACCTGACAGAAACTCAGTGGACACCACGAAGCCCTTCCCATTCGCCGTCCCCCAGCCGCCGCACGTCACCGCACCACCGGCAGTACTCTGGCCCAACGCGGGGCCTGTCTCTTAGCCCGTATCCGGGAAACTAAGGGCAGCAACCGATGGAGGTGCGGTTGCTGTGCGACGAACTACCGAAGATCCTCCGACGACGACGCCGTCGCGACGGAGCTTTCCGAACACAACGCCAACCAGGCAAACCCCTGACGGCGAAACCTCACTTACCGAAGGTAACCTGACGACGCAACATGGAAGCAGCGGAACAAGCCGATGCAGCCGTGACCGGACGCCATGCCCTAACTGTAATGCGAGACGACGAACTAGCGACCTCGGCATTATTATCGACGGCCACAGTGTAATTGCTCTCGTCGATACTGGAGCCGACTACTCTATCGTCAGTAGGTCGTTCACCGCGAAGTTAAAGTTAGGACAGCTTGGGAAGGCCCTGGAATCCGCGCAGCCGGAGGTCATCTCGTAGCGCCTGCAGGAATCTGTACAGCGAGAGTCACCATTAACGGCCGTATTTATCCTACAGACTTCGTAGTCCTAGAGCGTTGCTCGAGAGATGTCTTCCTTAGCATAAACTTCTTATGCCTCCATGGTGCTGTCATCAACCTAAAAACAAAGTCAACAACGTTATCCACAGAAGAAGCACTATCGCCGCGCACGCCATCAGGAAACCACGCCTCGAATGTGCTGGAAGAACAAGTCACCATTCTGCCTCGCTCAAGCGTCATTATTTCAGTCGGCGCTCCTAAATCACCTGACTTGGAAGGCGTCATTGAAGGCAGTCAGCATCTGTTGGTCACACGAAATATTTTTGGTTACATGAAATATTTGCGTCGCAAGAAGAATTGCGGAGCTGCGGGGAGGCAAAGCAACGGTTATGCTCACGAATTTCAGCAATGAGTACAAACATGTGAACAAAGGAACAATGGTCGCATACATCGAAGAAATTGTCGAAGCCACCAGTGCTTTTGCCCTTGCCGATTCTGCGGAACCTGCTCAGAGAAACCAAGCCCCTCCCATAGCTTTCGATGTCAATCCCAGACTTCCGAACCATAAGCAAGAACAGCTCAAGGCCCAGCTCCTGCAATACGAAGATTGCTTTTCATCGTCATCGAAAATTTGGCAGATTCCAATCACGAAACATCGCATCATAACCGAAGAAAATGCCAGACCACTCCGTCAGAGTCCGTACAGGGTTTCGACGCGAGAACGTGAGGCCATGAGGAGACAAGTTGATGAAATGCTGCGGGATGACATTATCCAGCTGTCCAAGAGTCCATGGGCATCCCTCATGGTGTTAGTGAAGAAAAAGAATGGGACCCTACGTTTCTGCGTCGATTATCACCGCCTGAACAAAATCACAAGAAAGGATGTGTATCCTCTCCCACGAATAGACGACGCACTTGATCGGCTCCATAACGGCAAGTACTATTCGTCAATGGACCCCAAGACTGGCTATTGGCAAATCGAAGTCGATGAACTAGACCGAGAGAAGACGGCATTTATAACACCGGACGGCCTCTTCGAGTTGAAGGTGATGTCCTTTGGTCTTTGCTCAGCGCCTGCAACTTTTCAACGCGTTATGGATACAGTACTGGCAGGAATGAAGTGGCAGACTTGCCTTGTGTACTTGGACGACGTCGTCGTGTTTTCCTCGAGTTTCAACGAGCATCTTCGGCGCCTTAAAGCTGTATTTCAAGCCATCAAGACGTCGGGACTCACACTGAAGCCAGAAAAGTGCAGATTTGAGTACGAGGAGCTCTTGTTTATGGGGCACGTTATTAGCAAGTCTTGAGTTTGTCCCGATCCACGGAGAACAGCCGCCATCGCCGACTTCCCACTGCCCACTGACAAGAAGGCGGTGCGCCAATTTCTGGGCTTGTGAGCCTATTATAGGCAGTTCGTGAAAAACTTCGCCCGCATCGCCAATCCTCTCACTAACCTTACCAAGGCCGACGTGGAGTTCAAGTGGGAAACGCCGCAGGCACACGCTTTCCAGGAGCTTAAACATCGCCTACAGACGCCTCCGTTGCTTGCGCATTTCGACGAATTCGCAGAGACAGAAACACACACTCACGCAGTTCTTGTGCAGAGGGCTGACGGACTTGAATGGGTAACTAGTTACGCCAGCCGATCGCTATCTAAAGCAGAAGCAAATTATTCCACAACAGAAAAGGAGTGCCTCGCCATCATCTGGGCTACGTCGAAATTTCTCCCCTACTTCTACGGCAGGCCCTTCAAAGTTGTGAGCGACCACCACGCCTTGTGTTGGCTAGCCACCTTGAAAGACCCTTCAGGTCGCCTCGCACGATGGAGCCCGAGACTTCAAGAATATGACATTACTGTCATTTACAAGTCCGGCAAGAAACACTCTGACGCCGACTGTCTCTCTCATGCGCCTGTCGACCAAGCACCACCCGACGACTTGGATGACAACCACTTCTCGGGAACGATAACTACCGACGACTTCGCTGAACGACAGCAGGCCGACCCGGAACTTAAGGCCCTAATAGAATACCTTGAAGGCAGAACCGAAGTCCTGAAGGTATTCAAGCGCGCACTTGCGTCGTTCTTCCTGCGAAACGGTCTTCGACAAAAGAAAAACTTTTCACCGCTCCGAGCTAAGTACTTCCTTGTGGTGCCTTCAGCTCTGCGACCAGAACTCCTGCAGACCCTGCACGACGATACGACGGCAGGGCACTTCGGTGTTTCTCGCACGCTCGCGAGGATACAAGAAAGGTACTACTGGCCACTTCTTACCACCGACGTCACTCGTTATGTGAGGACATGCAGGGACTGTCAGCGACGCAAGACACCGCCGACAAGGCCAGCGGGTTTTCTGCAGCCAATTGAACCACCTTGCCGACCTTTCCAGCAGATTGGTATTGACCTACTGGGGCCATTCCCGACGTCGGCTTTCGGAAACAAGTGGACCGTGGTAGCTACCGACTACCTAACCTGCTACGCCGAGACAAAAGCCCTTCCCAAAGGCAGTGCATCCGAGGTAGCTAAGTTCTTTGTCGAAAATATCGTCCTACGTCACGGCGCCCCGGAGGTCCTTATCACCGACAGAGGAACGGCATTTACTGCCGACTTAACTCAAGCGATCTTGGCATACCACCCACAGACCAACGGCCTCACCGAGCGGCTTAACAAGACGATTGCCGACATGCTGGCAATGTACGTCGATGTCGAACACAAGACGTGGGACGCCATTCTTCTGTACGTGACCTTCGCATACAACACGGCGGTGCAGGAGACGACACAGATATCTCCATACAAATTGGTCTACGGAAGGAGCCCGGCAACGACGCTCGATGCCATGTTACCCAACGTCACCGACGAAGAAAACCTCGATGTGAGTGAGTACCTTCAACGCGCCGAAGAAGCCCGACAACTCGCGCGTCTCCGTATCAAGAATCAACAGATGACCGACAGCTGCCGTTACAATCTTCGACGACGCTTCGTGGAATACCAGCCCGGTGAACGTGTTTGGGTGTGGACGCCGATACGCCGACGTGGACTAAGTGAAAAGTTTCTGCGACGGTACTTCGGACTGTAGAAGGTGGTTCGACGTCTCGGCCAACTTGATTACGGGGTTGTCCCCGACGGCATCACGAACTCTCAACGACGCCGATCGCGACCTGAAGTCGTCCATGTCGCGCGCCTCAAGCCGTTTCATGCGCGTTAACAAACTGAAACGGTGTTCTTTGTATTATTATTGTATCGTAATTTATTCATTGTACTTTCTTGCATTATTGTTGTACCTTCACCTTTAGTTAAAGCATCGGGACGATGCCTTTTTCAGAGGAGGGCAGTGCCACGTTCCATTTCCCAAGTTTTGTTATCGTCCCAAAATACTACACAATTCTCGGCACAAACCGTGCCTGCTGTTTTCGAGAAGCTTCCGGGCTGTAGTAGATCATTTCGATAAGATCACGCCTACTCTGCGAACTGTACAGATTATTCTGGAATCTACGCCCCCACCAGCGATAATGCTAGAACATTCGACGACAAGAGTATAAATGCCGACGCGCTTCACCGCTTGTCAGTAGTTGATCGACGGCCGACGCTCCGTTAGTCGCTATCAGTCTAAGACTGCTACTGTAATCGGACTTTCCATTTGCCGGGCACAGGTTCGCCCAAATAAACAGTTAAATTCAATTCCAACACAAAGTCTCCTGTCTTCGGCCACATCACGACCACGTGACAATATTCACACAAGCCTACTTGGAAGTTTTCTTTCATGGGTCCTATTTGAGAATATGTATGCACTGCCAGTGGTTGCATATCCTAATGCATAATTCAACAAAGTTTACCTGTTCACAACTTACGTCAATACTTACGACATAGTATTTGAATACTTACGGCACATCCAAGTTCTGATCATGCAGAAAAGAGAACTGATCGCCAACACACAGGAGAAAAAATAATTTAAACCTTTTAATTGCAACTGGAAAGGTTAGCTTATTACCCACACTACTCATAACCGAAAACATTTCGCGCACTGTAGTGGACTATGCAAACACACGCAAGCGCTTATCCACTGATATTCCTGAAGGCTATGCAGCATGTATTGCACTTTGTGAGCTTACACGTCAGCTCTCAGGCTCTCTCGTGCTCACCAACACTAATGCTTGTTTGCAGTGACGACTATTCAAACTTTCCAGCACCCATTGGCACTTGCACCCGTGTGTGCTTCTGCCGACTGGTGCTCACGCACATCCACACTCACTTCCACTCACTCTAGCCAAAAGCCACTCCTGTTGAGACTCAGCTGCCTTCAAAATCAAGATCACTGTCTTTCACTATATGGTAGCACAAATCCTTTCACAGACGCATGTACACACACACACACACACACACACACACACACACACACACACGCGCGCACACACACGCGCACACACACACACACACACACACACACACACACACACACACACACACACATGCACGCACACAAAGAACAATACACACCCGTATTTCTCTTCTATGCGAGTATGTGTCTTTACACTCTCATAGAGTGAACAGTAATACCAACCAGCCCAGTTATTCTCTCTCCTGCAGGCCATGCCCTTTTTTAACCCTTTCAGACGCCACCTATGAAGAACTGTGTGTAAATGTGTCAAATCACTATAGCGTTACTTCCAGCACTCAGTATTTCGTTGCCCGAAGAATAATGAGATAACTGTTGAACTTATGTACGTTATAGTAACTCATCCTAATTAGGTCAAAAATAAATATATCTTAATCCTGAAGCCACTGATGCTTACTTTTGCTTAAACAGAAAAATCTCAGGCTAGTAGTATAGTGCAAATTCATTTTTGGTTATGTCAATCTTGAGCAAACACAAATTCTGCTTTTCACATCGCTTGCAGGAGACGTCACGTCGCATGACTCATGGAACGTGGTACTAGTGCCTTCAGAAAAGTGGTCATATGTATCAGTACGTTATCAGTCATATGTATCAGAACAAGAAAATAGGAAGATGGCCTTCGTGTTCGAGTCATCTAAGCTGAATGCATGACGAACGCAGTGAGTTTACTTTTTTTTTTTTGTGCCGGCATCAACTGCGACAACATATTCGTGCTCACAATCCTGTTCGTCGCAAGTTTTGCCACCGACTAACGCTATCTCATGTAATCAATGTGAAGAAAGTATAAATGAGCAAGTACTCGCAGCAAGTCGAGTGCTGAAAATGACATTTCCAGTCCTAGGCATGACAGAAAGACTTGCAACTCGATAGGCCCCTACAGTGATGTTGCAGGCAGTAGAGAATGACCAAAACGTTTCTGTCAATGATTTAGTTACCGACTGTAAAATAATCAGCAATGACTACAGAAATGTCAAAGAATGCGAAAAAAATGGGTTCAGAAACTTCGAGTCACCTCTCTTCGTAGTGCTTGTCTTTGACTGGTACCTTGCCCAAGACGAGAGCATCAATGATGTGGATGGTGTTGAATCGTTTCTGTTGTCGACCCTAGAATAGAAAAAAAAAAAGATGACGAAAGTAACTGTAATGCGAATAGTTTTCATTTTTCAGAACTGCCTCTGTCTGCTACCCTTTTATCTCTTTCGTACGAGTGGCAGCAAGCAATATCAAACTGATGACACACATCACATGGTACAGAAAAACATGCCTGCAGAACAACACTTTCCCTATGTGAAGAACCATCTAAAATTAACTCAGGCATCCTGTTTTTTTTTTTATTTACGGCTGTATCACTTCGTGCTTGTGATGCTGATCTACTGCTTGACCGAACTACAGTGGAACTTCGATTATACGTCCCCTGGTTTCGCAACCCGCTTTTTTGCAACGGATCGGTTTGGTCCCGGCAAAATCCCCATAGGGATAATGTATTGAAGACCTTATTTTAATGCCGCAGTTTTACGCCAACCCCACATGTCATGATGACTTTCCGAATCCGTCAAAAATAAGAAACACACCTTTGCTTGCATGGAACGCTGACAAAATACTCACAAGGCCAAAACATGAACTTGTGTTGCCCTAGGTTGATGATTACCAAAGTATAGATTAAGACAGGATGTCTTCTTAGAAAGGAAAATTTATTCTCCTGTCAGTTCACGCACGTCTGCATACGTCTCGATAGCGTGCAGGGTCGTTACCCAGAGAAGCTCCCTCTAGAGTAGCTTAAGCTGGCCAAAAACCTCATTTCTGAGATCCTGATAATTTCTTGTTTTTGGGGTGTGGAAACTTTTCCTGCTCAACGTACAGTTCATCTTCTGCCTTGGTTTGTGGCACTTGCAGTCACAAGCTCGAGCATGCAAAAGGGCTTGATGCTGCTATTTTCACTAAGCAAAATAACTTTCACTTGATGTCAACGTTCATTATAACAGTGCGAAATCACTAGTTGCACTTCACAAGGCAAGAAATTACAATGCGCACAGCTCAGTCAAGCACGAAGGCATTCTATGCAAACTTGTGCTCTACCCTCATTATGTGATGGCGATGGCACCTTGTCCGACTCGTCTGACTGGAAGTCTCCGTTTTTATTTCACGCGCATGCAATTTTCGGACTTAACTTATTGGGAAAAAGAAGCGCGTTGGATTCGATTGTTTGAAGTTGAGAATGAAGATCCGCTCGCACGTGCTTCAACTTAGTAATGCTGCCATTGGCGAGAATAATTTGATCTACCTTTCGCGAAGAACCACAAGGTTATGTCAATGGCTTATTCATGAGGTCTGTACCTGTTTTTTGCACAAGGCAGATTGTCACGGCCAGTATTCTTAGTTTTTGGATTATACGATGCCCGGATTATACGACGATTTTGTGTGGTTCCCTGAAAGCTGTATATTTGAGGTTCCGCTGTAATATGAATCTACGAAAAAATTACTCAGCTCGAACTGAAGCAAATGCACTGAATTTCGGCACGTCTGCTTTATTTTATAGGCATGTATATGAATAGGTAACAACCACCACACTAAGCAGTGAAATAAATTGTCTGACAGTAACTACTTAGTAACTACAAATAAGTATGAAATGAAATTCATATTTGAAATGTAAGCATCTTGTTCTAGCACCATGCATGCCATAAATAAAACAGCATTTCAGTAGCTACATACAGTCCAACCTTATTAACGTGTAGTTGGCTGGGAACGATGTTTTGGTACGCACTAAGCGATGTACGAATTAACAGTCAGTTCCAGTTCAGTGGCCACTTACCGGTCAGAAAAGAACGCCACGATTCTCACGAACACGCACGCCCACACGCAGGCGCGCAAGCACGCAAGCTTTATTTAGGGACAGGCAGCAAAAAAATCTGTGATCTTCACTTGCCGCCGTGGTGGCCTTGCCGCGACGACGGCATCTTCAAAGTCGGGGAGGCCGCGAGCCGGCCGGTCCATTAGGCCTTGCTTCCCGGTGAAGGCTTGCATCACAGTTACAGCATGTGCAGCTTTGGATAACGAGCTGTCGTCGTCCACTTTGACACCGCTCTCCTCCTCACTTTCGCTTCAGGACGAGGTGCGACGGCGGCAACAATGCCGGTGTCGGAAAAATCCGGAGATGTAACGACGTCTCCGTACACATCTCGGAAAGTGCTAAAATTCAACTTTCTGATTCCCTCTCCTTGCCGCTCGAGCACCTCAACAAGGAGGCTCTCGAAGTCTTCGGTGTCCTATCCATCCTCGCTGTCATCGTTGCCTTCTTCTGGCATCTTTAATTGTGCTCGCGCGAAACAGAAGCAGTTCTGTATCGTTGCTGGCTGTACCTGCATCCATGAGTGTGCAAGCAGATGTATAGTACGTTTTGTCGCTCTCGATGACGAGCAACATCCTCCGCAACAGCTTTTTGCAGTAAATTTGCTTGACAGAGTGGATGATGCTCTGATCGAGGGGCTGGGCGAGCGCTGTCGTGTTGGGCGGCAAAAACAACAGCTTAATAGCAGACAGGTTACTCACATCGACATGCGTCGACGCATTGTTGAGTACCATCAGTATGCTCCTTTTCTTGGCCGCAAAACGGCGGTCCAGCTGACGCACATACTCCTCGAACAGCTGGGCTGTCTTCCAGGTTTTTTTTTTTTTTGTGCTTGTAAACAAAGCCGAATGGCAGCCGAGCACTTTTCAAGCACCGTGGGTTTCTATACTTGCCAATGACCATCAGTGGCAGCTTCTTACTACCGGTCATATTTACACCAAAAGCGACCGATATGCGATTTTTGGCATGTTTCGCACCGGTGCACTTCTCGTTCATAAATGCCAATGTCCTGTTTGGAAGCAGGCAATAGAAAAGTGAAAGTGCCGACTCATCAAAATTAAAAATGTTGGCGGCATCGTAGGCTGTCAAGGGTTCCTGCAAAACGGTGTCCTGCCATTCAACAGCACCTTGTTTGTCTTCTGCAGCAGCCTCACCACAAACAGCCTTCCCCACGATGCCATAGCGGGCTTTAAACCATGACAGCCAGCCATTGCTGCAGGCAAAACCAGGGAAGTTCAGCTGATCTGCGAAATTTTGTGCTTTTTCGGTCAAAAGGGGTCCGCTAAGGTTCATGTTCCGCACCTTTTTCAGCCAAAGAAGCAGGGCCTTTTCCACTTCGGGATAAGTAGAGTCTCTGATGCGGCACCTCTTCAAATTGCTGCCTGTGCCGATCGTCAACTTTTCACAAGTGTTTCAAATTCCGCACACAGTCGTCAGCGGCAAGTTCTTTTCGTGGGCTACCGCAAATTTCTTGGTCCCATTTTCAATGGTGCAAATGATTTCAAGTTTTTTTTTTCTTTTTTTTTTTAACACTGAAGACGTCGTACTTCAGCATAATATGAAGCTTTAGTGGGAGAATTCAATCCCACCCCTCACGCACAAGGCAACAAGAATTTTTTTTTAAAAATCAGGACACGCCGCACAAGAAGCACGTAGGTAAGGCAACACGACCACACCACTGCCACGATCAACACTGCCGAAAAGTGAGGAATAAAGACCGAATAAAGAAACGTATTCAGCTTGGCTCAGCGCTGTTGAGCTATTTAGAATACCTACTTGGCTTGGATTGGAAAGAAACAGCGAATTTGCACCCCCCAGGGGCAGCAGCGACTGAGAGATCGTGAAGAATTGTGAATTATTCAAGCACATATAAAGTCGTTGACCATTTCTTGCAGTTGGGTTGATGCGGAAAGATGCTATTGAAAGCCGTGCTGATTGTGAAAAAGTCACCTTGTGCCACGAGAATAAGTGTACATAGGTTTGAATGTCTGCTAAACGCTTAATGGATCTGTATATAAAAGAAACTGAATGGTAGCTCTCAGCCTTTTGTCCTCTTCTGATTTGAGGGTCGGCACAACTTTTGCCACGATTCAGTTGTCTAATGCTCATTTCTGTTCAAGCAAATGCTCAAAAGAGAGATGCTACTTGAACAAAAATTTTTCTGCATTTTGTAGCCTAGGGAGAAAAAATTTGTGCAGTTTACATAGATTTTTATGCTAATTTTAATTGAGTAGCGAGTTTTATAGTAAGTTATAGATTTAGTTTTTAATCATGACAATGTGTAGAAACTGGAAAAAGTAGCTCTCCTTGGATTCACTTCGGCCACTAAACTCGTACACTCATGAGCAACTTATGTTTCTCCTGAGAGGAATATATGAGCAATTAGTTGTGGAACTGTAGAATGTAAAAGCTTACTTGAAGGTGTGTATAAAACATTTTATTGAACATAGAAAAGGAGAATCTGAGAAGTCTTAACATCTTAATAATAATTGCTTCATAGGTATGTATGTCAGAGACATTAAGTTTTAGAGGAGCTAACAACACCCTTCACATGTTAAGAAAACTGAGTGAGAGTTTTCGTCCACATCTGGCCAACTAAAGTACCAGAACCATTATTTCAAAACTCTGGTAGTTGACGAAAATTGCGCCTGAAAAAAAAAAAACACAGTTTAAAGGCAAAACTTAAAGCTCCTTGATGACAACTCAGAAATTATGGTTATATTGAGCCAAATTTTTTCCTTAACTCCTCATGAGAAATGCAACGGCAAGCAGCCACGTGACGTTTTCCGGGGGACTCTAAAACAGGTGAGCATTTTCACGTTTTTAGCAGGCACCTTGAGCTCCTAAAGGTGTTACAGTAGAACTCCGCTACGACGAACGCAGCTTCAACAAAATCTCCGCTACAACAAAAAATTCACGATTCCTCGTCAGCAGTCCATAGGAGTCAATGCACAAACATTGTCGCCACAACAAACACGTTTTCTTTGCTCGTCCCGCTTCAACGAAATTTTACAATGCAATCCCAGGCTCAAATACTTACTGCTATGCAGTAAACCCAATCTTTAACATTTCAATGCATTTTCAGAGCCTGAAAATGCGTCAACGAAGTCTAAAACATGCATTGGAACTACCAGAAACCGCCGCTATATTGCCGCTGTTCAGAAAGCATGGACGCCGCCATTTCTAGATAGCGATAGCAATGAGACTGCCTTGCTGGCTTGCTTTTATGCCGCAGACACTCCGAAGCGGAAGCTCAGTCGCTCAGTTCATGATTTTCTTCTTGCAGCTTCTGGGTGCAACCGCGATTGACTTTTCCGATTCCGATGCTTATCATTATGTTCGGGCTTGTCCAGTGTGATAACTAATGGTAACTACTCAGCGCGGCTGTTCGTCCGCATTATCAATAAAATCAGCTAGCTGCAAGGGATGGATGATAAGAATGGCATAGAATAATGCAAAAGTCGCCGCTCTCTGATACCCTGCCTCCATCTTGGCGTTGTCGGACACTTTTGATGGTGGACAGCTGCTGGTGTTAACGTGTTGACGCAACGGTTTGGTCTGTTCACGAAAGCGGTTTTAGGCGTTGTTTCTGCGTGCTTTTCACCGTGGCCTCGCTATGCATGGCTGAGAATCACATAATGATGCTCATGAAAAAGAATAGGAAGCAACGAACATTTTTTGAATTTTAAAAATAAACGTTCCTTTGTTTTGCTAGCCCAGGTCATTTATGTTTTTTTCAGTTTCACTACAACGTAATTTTCTCTTCAACGAAATATTTTCGGCACCCTGTCAGTTTCGTTGTAGCGGGGTTCAACTGTATTAACTCATTTACAGTTTAAATAGTACAACTATAGCTTTTTTTTACTTTTCATAAAAGTAGAAAAACTCAACTTGACAAAAAGAAGTAGAAAACATTGGCGAAGCTAACACTGAGCTTTGAAAGCCTTGAAACACTGACACTGGATGGTTACAAAGGCTAATTTGGTTGCTTCTAGGTCGTTGCTATGCTTTAGCTAGGTGATGCGAGGTTGTTTGTTTCTATGTTTATTCTCAGCACAAAGAGGGTTCGAGTTAATACAGTTGAACCCCCATAGGAGTTAGGCCGCAGACAGTGAGACATGACACAGGCACGTAATCCCTGCTGTAAGCCTTCAGTCTCTTCGGGGTCTCCTCGCAGCCGTTGTTGCCTTCACAGCCATCTGTTGGGCTATTTGTGCCTTCATCATTATGAGTGGACCGGTGGCGAGGGGTAGGATTAACTCAATAATATGGTGCACAACCGTTAACGATGAAGATGGATTACCGATACAAGATGTACAAGGAATGGTTTGCTAAACAGCTACGCCATTAAAATGAAAAATAATGCAACTTCTGACAAAACTACCTTTTCCTCTAACAGCGTCTCATTTTGAATATCATGAGGAAACTGCAGATTACTCGTTTTGCCAGTCTCCAAAATTCTTAAATATGCCATCACGTATAATAGCCCCCTTATTCACTGATATTATCTTGTTAAAAAGTAAGGAGATAATTCCTTTACAAATTACCTGACTCTCAGGCATGACCAATCAATGCAAAAAGAGGACACGTGTAAATCGATGTTATTAGGACAACCATTAATTGCTCACTGAAAAAATTTGCTATGCACAGTGCTGAAAGACTGAAACACGACATTAAAACATAAGCATAAGTCAGAGTGCATCAGAATGGAAAAGACAACATGGACAGAGAGTAAAGCTCGTGCAAGAAGGGGATGTGTAATCATGCCATCGCTTGCATTGACCAAAGATGAGATAAGGCTTTTATATTAAGACTTGTCAGTATCACCTAGCGCTTTCGTTGCCGACTGTTTTTTCCTTTGGCTAAATTTTATTTCTTTACCTGCTGGCTCTGTGCACGTGTTTACACTTTGTATCGTTGCGGAAATAAAACAGTTGGAAATCAGCACTCTTTACTCTCTGTTCGCGTCGTCCTTTCTAGTTTTACGCGCTTTAACAAACGTTAAAATGAACCAACTAGCCCAGAAAGCAACCATCCAGGACATAAAAGCTTCTGGCAAATCAACTGCTATGTGGCATTGCTTGAGATGACAGCATCATGACACTATGACTTTGGCGCCTAAAAGTTATGTTGGCTTTTATGTAAGTGATTCGAAATTGTGCTGACAAGAGACAGAGTAAAGGCAGTGGAAACAGAATCATGCGCGTTACTGAGCTCCAAACTGTTGCGTTTCAGTCATTAAGCACTGTAAATCAGCAATGGTAAAGCAGAGTCAGTCCCCAACTCATCCCTGAATGGAAGTGAACACGCTGGTCTACAATAGGACGTGCTGGAATGTCAAAGGATCTGACGTGTGCCGATATGCCAGATGCAAAGCTACTGACCTCTCCTGCAAACTCCTGCACCATTTCACCGTAGAACAGAGTGTCCGGGGGGAGTTCCAGGCCCTCGGTGACCTTCTTCCACTGGTCTGCTGACGAGCCTGTCCACTGGTAGACTTGCTTGCGCTGCAAATAGCAAGACGGTAACGTATGATTCTCACATTTTAAAATGCATGAAACCGACTTTCTTCAGCAGACTTGCTTACAAGGAATCTCCTAATAACTACTAAGCATAGCTGAAACTAGAGAATAACGAGACTTGACAAAGCATGTCCGATGCAAGATATTCTATGATAACTCAACTATTTGGCTCTTTCTTAAGGATTCACTGGCTGCACAACTGCAATGGCCAGTGCATTCAGTGAATCGTGCGAAGAGTGGCTGCAAAGTGAAGTCTGTGACAGTGATGTAGCGGTTATGGTGCACAACTGCTGACCTGAAGTTCGCGGGTTCAATCCTAGCTGCAGTGGTCGCGATTTTATGGATGTGAAATGCTAAAGGGCCATGTAGTGTGCGATGTCATTATACGTTGTAGAACGCTACATGGTTGAAATTTTTTAGGAGCCTTGGTTATGGCACATAATTATAGGTTTGGCACATAAGACCCCAGATATTATTATATTATTATTATTGACTGCCCATCGAATGAAGCATTATGACCACTTTGTGAACATGAGAATATGTGGGCAAGCCACGCTAATGGAATTGACACTGAGCTTGCACCAAGACTGCAGTGCTTAGGACCTGTATTTTTTTTCTTTTGGCTTTCAATGTGAAATATGGCCAGTAACATTAACAATAAACGTGGTCCCTACCATTCCAGTTCATCAAAATCAATTTTTACCCAATATTTGTTTTATTGCTCGGTAAGTATTGAGGCATTTACTGCTGCACCTTTCAGGTCAAAAAAAACAAGCATCAGACAGTGATTGTACTTTGTATAAATGGTCAAACTTAGTGCTTCGACGTTCCAATTTTACAACATCGAGGTTAAATTTCATCTCTGCAAATGTTCGACAGGCCCCCACAGATGGGTTGGCATACGCGGACCGACTCTGACCCAGATGGAAGTGAAAGTCTGACCAAGACCAGGTGAACAACATTCTGACGAGTTTGAGCCCTAGTGAGTCCAGCTGAGTGAAATATTGGCGAGCTTTAGCTCAAGCGAACCCTAAGCGCAATATATATTTTTTGAGAGAGTCTGAGTGAGCTCCACCTTTTATTTTCAACCTATTGTCCTATATACCTACCTATCAGCCTTATATTGGCTTACGTTTGTATCTTAAGGGGGGACACTGTACTTGAGAGGAAGTGTCAGATATTTTCATGTGTTTATAAAGAAAATGCACAGTGTGATTGAGTTTTTGATGCTGATTTCAAAAATGTAACTACTTTTTCTCTAAACCAATTAGTTTCTGAGATATCCTAAAATTAATTACCTATTGTTTGCCGGTATAATGACACAACAAAATTTATTGCAAACCTACCATTGGCATATTCCTTTATACTAATGAACATAAGCCACACAACGGTAGGAGCGCTTTTTTTATTTGATAACCTTAACAAGGTTTGTCGCACTTTGCATTTCAGTGTTGCAGACACACCCACATTATGCTCCAATTTCATATAAAAAATAAAATTTTTGAAGATATCAATAAAAAATTCACTTTTACCATTGTGTAAACAAAGGATACAGCTACATGTCACAACAAAAATGACAGTCCTAGCTGCTCTGAAGGCAGAGATATCTTTTGGACAAGTTTGAAACTGCAGCAAAATTTGAATCCTGAGAAATCATGCAAAAACAAAACAAGACGATTTTGACAAGACAGTAGCATGGAAAAGCTGTTTATTTACAGTGATTTCCAAATTTAACTTTCTCAATATGGACCAGGCATATAGTCTTTCCATTTTGCGTCACCTAAATGACGTTTTTTCAATGCCCGCTACGTGTTTTCCGCAGAGGCACACTTGCGAGCAGATGCGGTCAATCTGCGGCGGTCTTTTTCTGCCATGCGTTTTTTTTTGCTGAGAGTCCAGGATTGACGTGCAGCTCCTTCATGATTGCTGCTAGGGCTGCTTCATTTCCAGTGTTGAATTTCAACATAGCTTCAGCCACAACAGCTTGGACAGAAAACAGTGACGCAGGGCTCTCTTTAGCTAAGTGTGCCCAAACAACGGAATGGAGGCTCTCGTTGCTGGTCTGCGTTTTCCCCCGCTGGCACCGTTCAAGAAGCCTTTCATCCGACAAACGTTCATAGATGGGCAAAAGGGCCTTGCAGGCATGAGGTGGCAAGTTGTAGCGATACTTGGGGATGGGCTCGCCTTTTGCTGTGGCTGCATTTTGGCGGCACCAGGAATCTTTGCCTTTTGGGCCCAAACTGTGGTCAGACACTTCGTCATTGGAGGTGACAAGGTGATAGATTGCCATGACAGCTCTTTGCATGGCCTTCACGTCACCTTTATTGCTCTTCAGCGCCCAGCCATAGGAGGAAGTGAGCTTGGTAATCAGGTCGCCAGTCAGTTTTCCCCGACCACCAAGGCTCTCAGTTCCAGCCCCCTTTTGCTTAGCAATGAGGTTTCGCAATGCTGTGCCCATTCTCTTTTCAACGTGGTTGACACAGTCTTCCTTGTTGATTGGTATATAGCCATACACTTCGGCTTCCTGCAGTGCAAGGAAAGTGCGGCTGTCACCGTCTGAAAGTATTGTGGTGTACCTGAGATTGTGTTTTTCCAGTGATCTCTGAAAAAGCATCAATCCAGCTTTCACTTCAATTTCACCAGATTTTTTGCTGGAGTTCTTTTGGCATATATAACTTACTTTCCGCGACTGGTAATCTGGATCTCCTCTTTCGGTCCCCATTCGCACGCTGCACAAAAATTACTTAGCACCACATAGTCAAGCACTAAACCCGTGAAAAGTTCTATAAGAGCGCCAACACAGATATAGGATGAGTGTCCACGCGTCATCCATGAACCATCATAGGAAATGGCAATGTTTCCTGAGTCACCGAGCTTCAGTTCGCTATAAAGATTACGAACAGCGAGCACGCTTTCTGATATGCATTTATCAGCAGCTGCAGTTGCGGCGGGCGTCATCTTAAACTTCAGATGTGCCTGCCATGTTTTGGTATGCATGCCGCGGGAAGACACATTCATTGTCGCGAAAATGTCATTCAAGGCAGTTTGCTGATTGCCAGTGCTTTTCATAGCACGCGCGGCAAGAATGTTCACGACGAAGGGGTTGCACAATTTTCCGTCGTTCACGCGCGGCGAACTCTACACGGGCGCGTTATCACCGCAAATCTCGCACCATGTAACAATCTTTATGGCGAGGCCGTACTCCCGCTCACCTAGGCGTACTGAAACATCGCAGCCGCACCTTTTGCACTTCACGTTCGACTTCATAGCGTTTAGAGCGTCGAGGCTCACCAAAGCGAAGCGCGTATCTATCACTTGTGAGCCAGCCGCAGTGTCATCCGTGGTGGCAGTGTCGTTTGCACAAGCGAGCAGATCTGATTTTCGCTTGGTAGCTGGCGTTGATGCAAGGTTCCGTAACTTTCTTCGGCATTCTCTTTAATCATCAATAATTCAGCCAGCTTTAATGTAATGGTGTCGCGTCGAAACATCGGTCGAACATCGTTGCTGTCACGGACGCTTTGACACGCTAGGCCTAACCCTCACTCTGCGTTATCGGCAGCTTCTTCGTGGCCACTTGGCACGGGAGGCGAGTCGACATCTTTTGAAGGTGGTCGGCCCTTATTTTGAAAGTTGTACACTTTCCGTTTCTTCGTGCGTCCACTGAATTGGTGCTTTGTAGTGAACTTCAGCGTAGACTTCGGCATGGTTGCACGTTGCAGCCGCGTTGTCCGATGCGCACAGCCGCAGCCCGAGCAGACGACTGCGCGAATGCGCCAATGGCGTGCGCACCGACTGTCACGTGCATTAGAAGACCAATAGGACCACGCATCAGGTCAAACATTTTGCTGGATTTTTCTGAGTGGCCGCTAGGCGTGTGCAGTAGCAGTGGCGCAAAAAATGAAAATGAAACACGGCTCTTTCGAACGTGACCAAGATGGCTGCAATCAGACACGTAAAAGGGCAGCTGCGCGTCTCGGAAAAAAACCCATTTTTGCGCGTCCATCGAGGAATATTTTCATCACACGCATGTTTATAAACGCTACTGCGGCTAAAATATCAATCCAGGACGCGAGAAAATTTGCCAGATTATGCATCAGTCACTCCAGAACCCAAAAAAAATATTTAAAAAAAAATGATTTTTTTTGCGATTTTTCGGTCTCCAAGACCCGTGTCTCCCCTTGAGTCTATTTACTCATATCTGAATGCACTAGCATTCATTTACCACCTCAATGTTTATTGGTCAGAGGAGCGAGCTAAGAGGGTTGTTTAAAAGCTTCTCCGCACGAGCTTTTTCACAAGAAATTCCAGATACAAATATTTTCCACGAGTCTCATACCGTATTTACTCACATAATTTGTGCCCTCACATAATTTGCACACCCCTAATGTTTGGCCAGCTTTAATTTAAAACAAAATTTACTTACATATTTTTCACTCCCCGACCTGACTGAGCCAGCTCGCCAGCGCATATGCAAAGAAACTTTGCACCTTTGGTTGGCTTGTACAGGCGCACCCTTTGCCGAGTGGGCGACTGCAGCCATACCTTAATTCAAGCCATACCTCTTACCTCGAACAGCCATACCTCATACCTCAAACGGGCTGCTAGAGTGAAGTCCTCTCTAGCAAAGATTTCCCTCAAACTACGGTTCTTATAACACCATACCCGAACGCTCAAACCTGTTGACAGGTTGTCGGAACTGCTTGAGCATTTCCCTCCCTGTGTCTCCCCATCTCTTCCACTGTGAGAATGCATGCCTGCAACACTGCTTTAACATGGCACAAACTATTTTCTGCATCACAGGCAGGAGAGGTGTTCCCGTCGTCCTATGCGTCAACACTGCAACAGATGCCTAATTAATTTTGGAAGTTCGTTAGTCGCACAATGTTTTTACTGTTCCCTTGCGATGGGCTACAATGATTATATATATATATTGTTATGGCGTTTATTAGCCGGCACACAGCGAGTCTACACAATGGCGACAGTAACGGCCAAAACACGGGGGCTCCGCGCGAGCGGCGTTCTCTTTGGGCAGACCCACTAGAAAGCACATAAGAGTTCGACCCACTTCAGTGTTCGGCGGCTTCTGTACAATTACCCCGGGGTCAAAGAGGGAGCCGCCTGGCGACCTAACAGCTTGTCACTACGAGCGGGTCATAGTAAGCCTTCAGACGCTCCACGTTGACTATGTCGCGCCCGCGGCGGCGCATGTCCGAAGATTGTTCAATTGGCTCGATAAGATAGTTGACCGGAGATGTGCGCTCGATCACACGGTAGGGACCTTCATATTTTGGGAGTAGTTTGGAAGAAAGGCCAGCACCAGAGGTCGGGATTGAGAGCCATACAAGGGAACCAGGAAGGAAGGTGGGCTCAGAAGTGGTGGAGCCATCACGAATACTCTTCTGCCGCTCTTGCTCATGCGTCGTAAAAGTTTTGGCAAGCTCGCGACACTCTTCAGCAAGCCTGGCGGTCTCGGAAATAGGTGTACACTCAGATGGATCCGGCGAGTACGGGAGTATCGTGTCGATAGTGTGTGATGGGTGCCTTCCGTACAGCAAAAAGAAAGGTGAAAAACCAGTCGTGCTCTGAGGGGCGGTGTTGTAGGCGTAAGTGACGAAGGGCAGTATGGTATCCCAATTCGTGTGGTTGGCGGCGACGTACATCGACAGCATGTCGCCGAGGGTGCGGTTAAAGCGTTCGGTCAGACCATTCGTCTGCGGGTGGTAAGCAGTAGTTTTGCGATGGACAGAATGGCACTCAGTGAGAATGGCATCGACGACTTCTGACAAGAAGACACGGCCTCGATCGCTGAGAAGCTCCTGGGGTGGACCGTGGCGCAAAATAAATCGATGTAGTAGGAAGGACGCAACATCACGCGCAGTAGCCGCAGGGAGAGCGGCGGTTTCAGCGTATCGCGTTAAATGATCTACGGCGACGATGGCCCAGCGGTTGCCAGTGGACGTCAGAGGAAGTGGTCCGTACAAATCGATACCTATGCGCCCAAACGGACGGTCAGGGCAAGGTAGCGGTTGCAGACCGGCTGGTGACATGTGTGCGGACGGTTTGCGGCGTTGGCAAGCGAGACAGGAGCGAACGAACTGCTGGACGTAGCAGTACATCCCGCGCCAGAAGTAGCGTTGTCTAATGCGATGGTAGGTTTTGAATACCCCAGAGTGCGCGCACTGTGGATCAGAATGGAAGGATTCACATATCTCCGACCGCAGACTGCGGGGTATCACGAGTAGCCACTGCCGGCCATCGGCGTCGTAATTGCGTCGGTGTAGGAGGCCGTCACGAATGGCGAAATGGTGAGCTCGACGACGCAAGGCACGCGTGGATGGCGTTGCGGACGGATCAGAGAGCAAGTCGATCAGTTGGGCGATCCAATTATCCTTTCGCTGTTCGGTAGCGATGATGTCAACATCAATGGCAGAAACAACAACCGAGGATACTGAGCAGAGCACGTTAGCTTCAGGCAGAGGGGAGCGCGAGAGGGTGTCGGCGTCAGCATGCTGGCGTCCGTTGCGGTAGAGGACGCGGATGTCGTAGTCTTGTAAGCGAAGAGCCCAACGGGCGAGGCGGCCTGAGGGATCCTTCAATGATGACAGCCAGCATAGTGCATGATGGTCAGTGACGACATCGAATGGGCGACCATACAAATAAGGTCGAAACTTTGTAAGAGCCCAGACGATCGCCAGGCACTCTTTTTCCGTGACGGTGTAGTTTGTCTCGGCTCTTGTGAGCGTACGGCTTGCATATGCCACAACATAATCAGGGAACCCGGGTTTGCGCTGCGCCAGGACAGCGCCGAGGCCTACACCACTGGCGTCCGTGTGCACTTCTGTTGGGGCCGTAGGGTCATAGTGGCGGAGAATGGGAGGAGACGTCAACAAGTGGCGGAGCTTCAAGAACGCGTTGTCGCACTCTGACGACCACGAATTGAGGGGCCCGTTACTTCCGAGGAGCTTCGTCAGCAGTGATATAATCGTGGCGAAGTTTCGTATAAAGCGTCGGAAGTATGAGCACAGGCCCACGAAACTACGCAGTTCTTTGACGGACGCAGGTTTTGGGAATTCGGCCACGGCCCGAAGCTTGGCTGGGTCAGGAAGAATGCTATCCTTGGACACGACGTACCCTAGGATGGTGAGTTGGCGTGCTGCAAAGCGGCACTTCTTCAGATTTAGTTGCAAGCCGGCATTGCTCACACGTGCGAAAACTTCTTTTAGACGTTGGAGATGGGTGGAGAAATCTGGAGCGAAGACAACAACGTCATCGAGGTAACACAAGCACGTGTGCCATTTCAAGTTGCGCAGTACGGTGTCCATCATGCGCTCAAATGTCGCAGGTGCATTACACAGACCAAACGGCATGACGTTGAATTCGTACAAGCCGTCGGGTGTGATGAAGGCAGTCTTCGGTCGAGCGTCATCAGCCAGGGGTACTTGCCAGTACCCCGAGCGCAGATCGAGAGAAGAAAAAAATTGGGCTCCGTGAAGGCTGTCAATTGCGTCGTCGATGCGCGGCAGTGGGTAGACATCCTTGCGAGTGATCTTATTGAGCCGTCTGTAGTCCACACAGAACCGCACAGAACCATCTTTCTTCGCAACAAGAACAACAGGAGACGCCCATGGACTGTCCGAGGGCCGAATGACGTCGCGTCGGAGCATATCGTCAACCTGCTCGTTAATTTGCCGGCGTTCAGCAGGCGACACGCGGTATGGACGTTGCCGTAATGGTGGATGGGCACCAGTGTCAATACGATGCGTAACAGTGGACGCGCGACCGAGAGAACTTCGCCCGTCATCGAAAGAAGAACGGTATTTTTGCAACAGGTCTAGAAGCTGGGAACGCTGCACTGACGTAAGGTTGTCATCAATGAATGGGCCAAATACATCAGGAGATGATGGGTCAGAAGTAGAAACAGCACTGATGGTACGTGAATCGGGACAACGCGAGTCTTCGGGTACGTCCAGGACTTGTGCGTCGTCGACTGCTTCCACTCTGCCGAGACATTCCCCTTGAACCAAGGTAACAGTGTACGGGGATGGGTTGGTCACAAAAATAGCGGCGTTGCCTTGGGTGATTTGCACGGTCGCGAAAGGTACTAGCAACCCTTTCCTCCTGGAAGCACGGTAGGATGGCGAAACAAGTGCAATTGTGTCGGAGAGACCGTTGCAGTAGACCGATACGCCCATCGTTGAGCTTGGAGGCACTATAGTATCGTCTTTCACGAGAAGCTTGTTCAGTGTCGAGGGACCGTCTTCTGGCGTCAAATGCGAGAAGGGCGAGAGTTCAATTTCGGCGGCGGCACAATGAATGACGGCGTCGTTGCGGGAGAGAAAATCCCATCCCAAGATGACGTCATGAGAGCATGCAGGAATGATGATGAATTGGGCGACATACAGAACGTCCTGAACGACAACGCGGCTGTGCAGCCTGCTGTAGGATTAATACGATGTGAGCTAGCGGTACGAAGGGACAGTCCAGAAATCGGCGTCGTCACTTTTCGAAGCAAGCGGCAAAGGTTTTCGCTCATAACTGATACCGCAGATCCAGTGTCAATAAGAGCAGATGCATGAACACCGTCCACAAGCACGTCAATGACATTAGATGGGCGGCTCTGAGGGCTTTCACAATGCGATAGCGTCGCAGTCCTTGCCTCTGGGACTACGACGACTAGTTTTCCCGCTCATGAGCAGAAGAACTTGGCCGCATGGGGGACAGAGACCGACGTCGTGGAGACGGCGACCTTCGAGCAGACGGACCTGGGCGAGACGACAGTGGCACAGACGGCAGTTCCTCGTTATACGAACGGCTAAGGTGGCCAGCAACAGGAGAAGTGGGAGCCGGCTGTAGTCGAGAGCAATAACGGGCTACGTGACCGGCGTAACCGCAAGCAAAGCAGATGGGCCGGTTGTCGGGTGTGCGCCATCGGTTTGCCGGGGTGGGTCTCGCCCGGAACGGTGTCTGGAAAGGCTGCATGTTGGGCTGAAAATGAGGCTGAGGGGTTGCGCCAACATATGCAGCCGGCATACCCGCTGCAAAGGACGGAGGTCGTGCGGCAGCTTCGGCGTAAGTCACTGGTGCAGGCGCTTGAACGACTGGAGGCGGCCTTGCGACCACTTGGGCGTAACTTGGGGGTGCAGGGGCCGGAAGTTGTTGTGGGTGGTACGCAGGCATGACCTCCGCTATTTCCTGCTCAATCGCTCGGCGGATGGGTGGAAGAATGGTAGGGGCCGATTGTTGAGCAGCCGGTGGGTGGGCAAAGGGCAGGAGAGAGAACTGTCGCGCGATTTCCTCACGTATGAAGGACTTGAGATTTGCCAGCAGTGCCACCTGATCACAGCTCGCTTCCAAGCCTGCAAGCCCTACATCTCGTGATGTGGAGCGACGGGTCATCGAACGCTGCCGGCGGAGCTCCTCGTAGCTCTGGCACAGCGTGATGACCTCAGCTACTGTGCCTGGGTTTTTGGCAAGCAGCATCGTGAAGGCATCATCGTCAATGCCCTTCATGACGTTCCGGATCTTGTCTGATTCGGACATGCTGTCGTTCGACTTCTTGCACAAGTCCAGGACATCTTCAATGTAACTGGTGAATGACTCACCGGCCTGCTGAGCGCGTTCGCGTAAGCGCTGCTCGGCTTGCAGCTTGCGAACGGCAGGGCGGCCAAAAACGTTGGTGATAGCAGTCTTGAAACCGGACCAGGTTGCAAACTCGGACGCGTGGTTGGTGTACCACAAACTTGCAACGCCCGCAAGGTAGAACACCAAGTTTGTCAACTTGCCGTCCTCGTCCCATTTGTTGGGGACGCTCACGCGCTCGTAAATGGCGAGCCAGTCCTCCACGTCAGTGCCATCGGCGCCCGTGAAGATGGGTGGATCGCGGATCCTGGGGACACCGGGACATGGGGGTGGCATGGGAGGAGGCGTTTGCTGAGAGGCGTCGTGGGACATGGTAGATTGCAGCGTACGTGAGCGTAGTTCCAAGGGCATCGAAGGGGATCGTAGCACTCTCCACCAATTTGTTATGGCGTTTATTAGCCGGCACACAGCGAGTCTACACAATGGCGACAGTAACGGCCAAAACACGGGGGCTCCGCGCGAGCGGCGTTCTCTTTGGGCAGACCCACTAGAAAGCACATAAGAGTTCGACCCACTTCAGTGTTCGGCGGCTTCTGTACAATATATATATATATATATATATATATATATATATATATATATATATAGATATATATATATACATGGCAAAATTCAAGCTAGCTATTATAACGTTCACAGAAGAAAACGGGAACCATGCTTTCACCAAGCACTTCAGCTCAAAGTTCTTCGACATGTGACATTCAGTACGGGAGAAAGCAGAAGAGCGCGCGTGCCAATACAAGTTTCCTGCCATTGAAGACGACCTTTTGAATTATGTGGGAAAGCTTGGGTCCTCCAGTATCGCCCTGTTGTGGGACCTGGTTTCTTTTAGAGAAGAGCTTCAAGAAACCGGACATTCAAACCCGCTTTACAGAGCCGAAGACGACTCGCTTTGGGAGGGTGGTGACCCAAAACGCAAGACCAAGCACCGATTTTTTTGTCCTTTTACTTAGGCATAACTGACCCTTAACAGATCGCAGATTGGCAGCCTTCGTTCTTAAATCAGTATGTTGATATTCACGGTGTGCCGATGTTTGAGTCTAAAGTTATTGAACTTGGGACAGGTCCCCGGTATAAAAGTCTGCTGTAAAGAAGTCCTGACCAGCTTAGTGGCCTCGCATTTTAGTCAATTATTTCCGAAAGTCCGTTGCACCAAAATTCATAGTAAGCAAAGCTCTATCAATAGAACAAATACAGTAGTTGGCATAACGACGTAAGAATATACCGTATTTACTCACGTAATACACACAACTTTTCCTCAAAAGGTTAGAGCAAAGTAGAGAGGTGCATTTATTAGGCGGGGCCAATTTTATGAAATTTGTTTCGGAAGAAGAGAAAAATGGGGTAATGCAAAAAAAAAAGTCAAGTCGCTTAGCCCTTTGCAATTCGCGTACGCGTACACTGTTTGGAAATAGCTTCTTTGTTGCACTTTATTCATCTTCGGTGGTTGATGGCGCTGTCTTCTGCAAGCTGTCCTGGGCCGCAGGCTCTTCCACGCCATAAAAAACGCTTTGAGACTATCTTTTCTCCTAATCCTCTAACAGGGGTATATGCTTGTGATCTGGAGGGGCGCCCTAAAGTGTACACTCATGGGGGAACAGGGAATGAAGAAATAGTTAGAGTGAAAAAAAAAAAGAAATTAGGCTAAAACGGAAAGGGAGGGCTGTGGCCCACAGATAAGACCAAAGACATGTGTGCCGAGCACAGATAGCAAGAAAAGCAATAGGCACGCTGCAATGGGCGAAGGGGGGGGAGGGAGCAAACTGAGGGGTGTCGGCAAAGTAATAAAAGCGGAAAAGAGACAACGGGTGAGGAGGCGCCAGGTGTCGGACAGTGGGACTGCAGCGGATGAATGTAGGGGATGCATTTATCACGCAGGTAAAAAAAATTTCAAATTTCGATTAGTGAAGTTGGGGGTGCATTTATTATGTGAAGTGCGTTCATTACGCGAGTAAATACGGTATGTTGTATCCAAAAGACTGTCGTAAGTAAAATTGTTTTAATGAGGTGACACTGAATATGAGTAAAAAACAGTATTTAAAATAATGCCCCTTACTGAATTGCGGCAACTCATAACTCGTACTAGAAGGCATAAGATAAAAAGGTGCGTCATAGAGCATAGATTATGTGAGATGTTGACATTCAAGAGCAATTACGTTTAAGCCAGCAGACTCGCGAGTCGACTCGCTAAGGCTCACCCGGGCTCGGGTAGTGCCGTGTGTCAGTGTCCGAGAAAGTCCGCCTGGGTAATATGTTGGTGAGATCGAGTCCGAGCGAGTTCGATTGAGTGAGTGAGTGAGTGAAACAACTTTATTGACGATCCGGCATAAAGGGGGAAGGGGTAGGGGGATTCAAGCGAGACACTAGCGTGCTCGGACGTCCCAGAGCAGTAACCTACCCGCGTCAAACCCGTGGGGGCGCCGCTTTCGGCCACTGGCATTCCAGGATGCTAAGCACGTGCCTAGAGCCAGGCAACCAAAGAGACGTGGTCCAAGTTCGATTGAGAAAATGTTTGGTGTGTCTCGTCTACGCGAGTTCTGTTGAGAAAACTTTCAGTTAGTCCGAGTCTCAGAGCAAAATGCCTTTCTTCAGCGATTACGAGTGAGTTTTAATTTTTTTTGCCGACCTATGCTTCCACATAACTCAATGAAACTGCACAATTACAGTAACCAGAGCAGAACACACTTAACACTGTCGGCAAAGTTTGAATTTACAGGTACAGGCTAATTTATGCCCCAAAAGAACAAAATCGGTCCCATATAAATGTACGGCACGATGACACAAACGTTTAATCAAGATCGCCAGGTCAAGAAGACTTTTGGATGAACACGGGCACCAGTGATTACGCTGGGTTTTACCGTGACTGTTTTATAAACAGTTACTGATATATCAGGTGCGCATATCAAGAAAAAAATTGCAGGTTGCACCACATTATGACACGTCCTTTGTTTTGCTGTACACAATTCGTTCACTTGAGAGCTTGTACTCCAACTCTGGCTTAGGGTTGCTGTACGCACCTGCGTCCCAACAATGACACGATATCGAAAGAAATGAGGGAAGACAAAAACACCCACCCCAGCACTGAGGAAGAGAAATTTGTTGTCCCGTACGCCGGGCTTCCACTCGCCGCACACGATACACCGGTAGTCGTGGAGGCTCTTGATGCCTTCAAGAAACTTGGGCGTCAGTTCTTCGGGACGTCTTTCAAAGTACGAGACTTCATTCTGAAGTTTCAAAAATGAGTGAAAGGAAGTAAATCAAAGAAACGAAGTAACAAATACGTGTCTACGACAGAGTATTTCCTCCTAATCTGGCATCAATTTGACACTGTGCCGAGATAAAGTTTTAATAGAAAAGCCCAACTAGACAGCTCGTTATAGGGCCTTGCAGAGCTTGACTTTCACTCAAGCTTCCTTACAAAAATAAGTTTGTTATAACCGAAAATTTGTTATAAAGGTATATTTTTACACTATAAATCTATTGCAAGACTATTCTTCATTTACTTGGTTATAACCAGTATTTCTTTATGTTCAGGTTCCCTATATCAATGAGTGTACACAATGAAAATGTAGACGAAATAAAAGGGGTCTGAAATTTCAACCTTTGTAAGTTCTTTGAACTTCGACTCTGGTGGCGGCCGTTTTGGGTCTAGACGCGCCAGGTCTGGAACCTGCGTGGTTAAACAGAGGGTAATCATTACAAGAAATGCCTGGGTGTAACTGATTTTCAGTTTACATGAAGCAATGCTGCACTTACTGTACACAAAGAAAAAAGATTCACCTGTCACAAATACTGAAAAAGAAAACCGTTTATAACACGAACATCTTTCCACAAGATATCTTTTTTTTTCTGGCGATGATGAAGTCGGCGATACAATTGCGCCGACTGCACTCAAGCCTCACTTATCAGAAAGTTTAATTTTACGTATTTTGAAAATTTCTTACAATGATATATTTCTAACACTACACTTTTTGCAAACTTATTGCAAAACTACTGTTTCCATACTTTTTATAACCAATATTTCATTATATCTGGGTTCGTTATATCGAGACTTAAGTGCCTTCACACAAGCAGAAAAAACACATTTTTTATATATACATTTTGTTTTACGGTTACGGTTCAACACTTGGTGAGCACGTGGGGTGCATCCCAAAAAAAGATGCTTTCAACCAGTCACACTTGAGCACCTCACGAACATATATGCCGATATTCAAACATGTGCGGCAGAGATGTGCGAGCCATAGGCCACAAGCAAGAGGTTCGCGGGCCGTGTGTTTCAGGCGCCTGACCTATATGTATACATAAATAAACTCTGTGCACACAAAAGGCATCCTAAGCACAAGAGGAAATTGATGAATCAAAAAAAAAAGAGGTGCGTACCTTCCACTCTTTGAGACACTCTTTGCGTAGGCTGCTCTGCCTTTCCTCATACAACTCACTGTACAGGGCAAAATGAAAGCAAAGTCATTACATGCAAGCAAACCTGCCTACACCACAGGTTATGACGTGTACGCAGCGAGGCACGTAAAGCATGTGAAATGTGCAGTAAGGTGACGGTGACAGTAGCTTAGAAATTTTATTCTACACAGTGACCAATGTAAAAAAATGTAAAAGAGAATTATGAGCGGGCAATGATTGTGACTGACGACTTTGGTGCTTATTAACAGTGGCTAAACCGGAAATGAACGTCCTTTTCTTTGTATTAGTTTTCTTGAAATCAATTTGTGCAGCACCACTATCAATACATTTAACGAATGCGCAAATGAGAATGGTGGCTTTAAATGTGTTCGAAAGTGCCTCTGGGCCTCAAGGAGCAGTCTGCAAATGGTGCACTGTGGGGGTTACTTATTTATTCGTCTTTTCTGCTAATTAAGATCACTAGCTTTTCTTTTCACTTTACAATGACAGTTTTCATGTGGCCTAGTAAAAGTATAACAAATAAGCATAGTTTTAACAAACAATACTTTTAAAAAAGCAATGTGGCTATAATTTAAGACAAGCCGCACAAGAAATATGTGCACTGCTCCTTACAAGAGTGCATTTTTACTTGTGACCAGCAAGTAATTCAATCATTCTTGCGCTACCAGGAGGGCTCTAAAACCTAACAGAACTCACCTGTTTTGGGCAAAGGCCCTGATCTTCGTGAGATGTGTGATTTGGGCACGCCCTAGCCTGGACACACAAGTTGGAAGGAGCAAGCGAATGAGACAAAAAAAAAAAAAAAAGCAGAATGAAACATCACTAAGCTTTATTCCCTAGTGACAAATGTGGCTATATACTATGTATTTCCAAATATTTCAGAGCAACTACAATATGCTTCACGTCAATGTGTGCCAAAAGATGAATACTTCATACCTGTAGTAATTACACATAATGTGACAAGAAACATCTCTGGAGCCAACCATAATGTTGCGAGGTTGCGGCTATCTCTATGCGGGGCTATCTCTATTGGCAACAGTATCGCATCCCACCAAGCCTCCTTTTTCTCTTCAGCATCTTTCCAGTTGATTTTGGTGTCACGTAAATGTTCGAGGTTTAAATGTAATCCATCAGGGATAGAGTTTCCAAAAACTAACTAGAGGGGACTCCGGTGCTGCAATCATTCAGCCACCCTGGAAACAATGGGTAGTAAACGAATTTGTCTAGTTTTCGTGAGTGCAGGCTTCGAATGCACTTGCGACTTTGTTTATTGTTGAGGTTTTGTTTAGAATATAAAAACGGATTGTTTTGAATTTCATGACCCAACTAAAATGCGCCAGTCTAAAAAGGTCAAAGTGGTGAAGTGTAAATGCTGAACCTCTGCTGATTGTCGTCTCGTGACAAAGCAACTGAACACCATGCAGAGTCAAACAGAGTCGAAAGTACACAGATTAGACAAATTTTTGTACTACCCATCATTCCCATGCTCGCTAAAGCGCCATGAACTGTAGCTCCCGTAGACACTAGCGCCAGAGTTCTTTCTAGTATATTTGTAGGACACTCTATGCCATCAAGGTACACTATAACCATGGTCTGCTGCCATCAACTTGTCAGACGTTTATCCCATTTACATACCTGTCATTGGACTCACGGATGTACTTCGCAAAAACAGCATCGTCATTGAGGACTTCCAGGGGCACAACCTCAACTATGTCATCTTGACTCGTAACGCTGGAGATCTCCTTGAAGCGGCAGCACAGCTCGTACATGTAGTCCTCAATGTCCTTCGTGTCTGGCCGACGCCACTTGCACACTATATACCTGCAAGTTCCCGAAAATATACCTGGTTGTTTACACCAAAAGGAATGCCTTACTTCAATCTTTCTGGTGTATGAAATACAGTAGACTCAGTAAATGGAAATCTCTTAAATGTAATTGAATTGAATTGAGTTTATTTGCGACGACGTTGCGAGGACGACCAGGCAAAAAAAGCTGCATTGAGCAGTTTGAGCGGGACCACGCCCTCTCATGCGCTAGGCAGTTTCACAGCGGTCGAACAGAAGTATGCCATATAGTACATAATGCACAAACTAACAAAACAGTAAAAACAGTAAACAACCACGGTAACAATTAATGAGCAAGGTTAAGTGGAAACACTTAAAATAACATAAAAAAAATATGCCAGGTTTGCATGGAAGGCGCATCACAGTAAAAGTGAAAGCTAGAAGAGCAGATTTGATAGCCTTTTTTAAACACTCATTGAGTAACTGATGCAAGCACACTTGCTTGATTCCACCTACAGCATTATTAATAAACAAACATTTTGGGGTAGTAGGCCGGCATTCCCTATGCTATTTTTCGTCATTCTTTTGAGAAGCGTGGTATCCGCTAAACTATTGCAGGGAATTAAGTGCCGGTTGTTCATGCAGCGGCTGATGACGATGATAAATTATGCTTGAAGTGGGTATGCGCCACAGTTATTAGCTGAACAAAAACAAGCTTTCGTAATTGGTTGGAGCATTGGATGACCACTCGTTACGCTATTTGTGCAGTGACTGCTAGTTCTTCCCCTATTTGAAAGCACTTTATAAGTCAAATTAATGTGGTTGCTTTCCCGACATCAAGCCTGCCTAAGGCAAGTTTGCCAACAAGTCCCATGCACCGGCGTGGATTTGGGTTCGAGCTCTACAGTGTCATTGGTACCAGGTTTTTTTTTCCTAATTTTGCGCGTTGTGATTACAGACACTGGCAGTGGCGGCAGACAACTACAGCACACTGCGCGAGACCCGAGTTGTGATCTTATAACAGCTTTCACTGTCAAAATAGCCGTAGTGATGAAAACAGGAAAAAAAAAATAAAAGATCAGCCCATGGCAGCACAAGCAATGACATAAATGTGTCGCATAGCCTTTTACTACCCCTAATCTAATTGGCTTTGTAGTTGAATTCAGCATCTTTGTTCACCTCTCAGTAAAATACACTCCTCTGTTAAGTTTATTTAAAAGCCTCTCTAGGTACCAGGAAATACGAAAACTCAGCATAAAGTTGGAATGCGAGTTTATATGCAAGTTTCACTATAGCTTGCACTGTCTTCAAGTGAATTTCAATTATAGCACAGTCATAGAAGTCATACTGATTACAAGGCAAAAAGCTGCGTGCATGTTAAATAGAAAACAAACTCGCCTTTCGGAGTTTGCTGGTCTGCTGGTGTTGGGCTTGAAGATGGATACATGCCTGAATGCCCGGTACATCAAGTAGACCAGACCGACGCTGTACACGGTGAAGATGTCGAAGAGCTTGCACACAAAGTGGCCACCTAAACAGAGGTCCCCGACGGGCACATACTATTTGAAAAGCCCTGCTGGAAACACTTTCCCGAATTTGAAACTTCCAGATTTTACTCCTTTTCTTATCCTTTTCAGATGGCCCATACGAAGAACCGTGTGCAAGTGCATCAAAATTACACAATACTAAACAGTAGAACCTCGGCGATACAGTCATAGCTTGTCAATTTCAAAATGGTACCAATTTTTTCAGGGTGGTCGGAAAGGACCAAGGCCCATTAGCCTGAGATATAATGAAGTACAGTTGTTGCAAACCATTTTTCACTCCGTGACTTTAGCCGATTTAATCTCCAACATCAAAAAACTTCACTGACAATCATTCAGAGCTGTTCATGATGTTGCTGTGGCTCTGACAAACAACCACTGAAAACGTACACCAGTTTTCCTTTTTCGCATACTGATTTTCCATGTTTTCTGGTGATGAAAATTTTGGATGATATGAATATTTCTCGTTACCCCACATGGTTCGTATCACTAAGGCTTTACTGTATCAAGGCCCTCGATATTCCATTTTAAAAAAAATGTCCTAAGACGCTGATTTATACAGTTTATAGTAATTAGTCTTAACTATATGATCATTAAATACTTATTTTATCTGAAGGTAGTGAGGCTGTGTTTTTGCATATATAGAACTTTTTTATTCATCAGTTGAACTTGCAAGGTGCCATCTGGGAAGCGCCCTATTTATAGAAAGTTCGCACACTTGTTTGTTACGTCTTCGAGCAGCAGTGGCTACGTTCCGTGCCGTTTTGTATCAATAAGCCATCCAACATTTGCGCAAATCAATACATTACACAAAAATTTTTTTTTTAAATGAAAGACGGTGCAGAAGAGGCAAACATGAACTGAAGGCAAAGAACAGGAAAAATAGTGTTAATAGACAAAACAGTTCTAACCTGTTCTTAAAACAGACAGTGCAGCGTAGAATTGGCACAGGTAAAGTTGTTTAGACAATATCTCTTGAATGTTTTCTTGGCCCTCGACTGAGAAGCCCTGCAATAAAGAAAAAGTAAAGTCAGTGTAAAAGGAGCAAGTATTCCTCACTTGCTCTTTTTACAAAAAGAAAAAAAACTCATCGACGATCATCGCACTGTTAACATGTATTATGAGCGTAGCTTCGTGTTGGTGAAAGGCCAACTGTGTTTGAAATTTTGGCTATCCGCAAGGTAGCTATTACGCTAGGGAGCATTATTTTTGTGAGGAAGGACAGCAGCCACTACACCATTATTCGTCTTTCTGCGGATAAGCGAGGCATCCGGTACACATCTACGGTTTACTGATATGTGGGGTTTAATGTTCCAAAACCACCATATTGTTATGAAAGACGCCGTAGTGGAAGGCTTTGAAAATTTCGACCACCTCAGGTTCTTTAATGTGCACCCAAATCTGAGCACTTGGGCCTACAACATTTTACACATTTACAGTATAGACTGCTTATAAAATAAGCCACAGGAGTCGGGAATATCCGCACTATAACCAAAACAACATTTTTCAAGGGCTGCACTTTCGCAAAACGTGTTGAACATGCAGCTTCATCTGTCAGAGAATTGAAGCATGCGATGCATGGTGCTTACAACCGTTTAAATTTCCAAATATTAAAGAAAAAAAACATCCTAAGGACGTGTTGCCAACGAAACAAACACAGAAGGGTGGGGGGTCTTACAAAAGAAAGCACCATCGCAAAAATGCGCCAACTACTTGTAAGACCGCCTCGAATATGCCTTTTACACAGATACTCCTATTACACAGATACTATGTCAAGCCATGTCCGAAATTTCATGTGCTGAAAGATGCCCATCATTCGATTTCCAGGTGCGCACACGATTTCGAGACATCGTAATCAAATCGCGAGCCACCATTAAAGCTTAAAGCGCCAAACGGCAACCCTCATTTTCGTGAAGAGGGAACTAGGGACCCGATAGTGAAATATATTAGTATTAGGCCTAGAGACATGATTTTTTCAGGGAATATTCAGTTTTGTACATTGATTTAAAACATGTAATGACATTTTCTTTACATCAATCCAAAAAAAAGTTATAACAATTCTTATTTTATGAATTCGGGATGTGACTTGCATAAAAAGTAATGCATCAAAAGAGCTATAATTGAATTTGTCTATTGCTGAATACTCAAATAGTGCAAATATGCGATTTCATGCTAGTATCTAAATTTTATTAAAAGTTATGAAGTTTTTATGTCGCAGTCTTTTAGCTCTGAATTTTCACTGGTGATTTCTGGAAAAGTTCAAAAACTTCTGGTGATTTCTGTAAAAGTCCTTCAACATTTTATCAAGGTTATCTTGCACACTTCAATACCCTAGCATTCAAACAAAAAAAAGATCAAGAAAATTGAATCAGTATTAGCGACACAGTGCTCATCTCAAAATGCAAAACATGCAAAAATCTGTATTTGAGAAAAACGCAAAAAACTGAAAAAGTTGTGAAAATGAAAATTTCATGCATGAAAGCCACAACACTTGTATTCACAATCACTCAGAAAGCCCCTACGGAGTAGTCTGAAGAAGGCTTTTGCTTGTGCTTCTTTTTTGCGGCTGCCTGGAACGCCGCTGAAGATGCACGTTTTCTCTCCGAGCCGACGGCACGGCGATAGTCTTTCTCAACCGCCCGCTGGTTACCTGTGCACCTTTGATCTAACTGCAGTTCACGCAAAACAAGTGAACTAGATTCCTTGTTTCCCAAGTTGAAACGCATAACAGCATCTGCCATGGGAGTCTCAACGGCAAACAATGACGCGTTCTTGTCCTTCGGTGAGAGGCTCCAAATGACCGAATGCAAGGCCTCATTCGCATTCTGCATTTTCCCTCTGGTGCATCTCTGCAGGAGCGTCTTGTCGGACAAGCGTTCATAAACAGGACGCAGTGCATTGCTCGCAGCCTCTGGCAAATTGTACTTGCTTTTTGGGATAAGCTCATTCCTTGCCATGGCTGCATTATGCTTGCACCAAGGCTCGGGGCCGTGTGGAGAGAAGCTGTGCTTTGGTTTCTCGTCAGTAGATGTCACATAACGATACGTAGCCCACACAGCCTTGTGCAGCTCATCCACATTCCCAGAACGGGATTTTAAAGCCCAGCCATAATAACTCGTCAATTTTGTGATGAGGTCACCTGTGAGGCGGCCCTTGCCAATGATGCGCTCACAGCTGTCCCTTTTGTGCTTCTGCACAAGGTTCCGAAGCGCAGTCCCCATGCGCTTCTGCACATGGTTCGAGCAGTCTTATTTTTCAACATTTATGAAGCTGTACACCTTAGCTTTTTTGACAGCACTGTACGACCGGCTGTCACCACCACAAAGCAAGTTGGTGTACCTGAGGCCATAAAGCGAAAGGGAGTGCTGAAATAAAATCATTGCTGCCTCCACTTGCATTTGGCCAGCCTTGCATGAGGTATTTTTCCGGCACGAATGTTTATCTTTCCATTCAGAGTATTCTGGGCTTTCGGATTTTGGACCACATTCACAGCCGAGGCAAAAATTAGAAAGCACAACATAGTCTACCACATAACCTGAAAAAACTTCTATCACAGTGGTTATTCTGATGTGAGAGGTGTGCCCTCTTGTGTGCCAGCTTCCATCAAAAGAGACGGCAATATTTCTGGGGTTGCCGAAATTGAGGTCCTTGTAGAGGCAATTTACCACTGTGGTACACACACTTAGTAAAATGTTCGGCACAAGCTCTCATAGCTGCTGGCTAAAGCTTCCCTTTCAAGTACTCTTGGTACGTTTTCGTGTGAAAGCCCCGATGTGAAATGCTGATAGGGGCAAAGATGTCATTCAGAGCTATCTGACCATTCGCAGTGCTCTGAACCGCACGCACCATGCGAACGTTGATTTCGAACGGGTAGCAGTTACTGCTGCCACCAATCTGTCACGAGCTCCATTTCGAACCAACTTCTCCGCAGGTGCTACAGTGAAGCTTCAGCTTAACGGCTACGCCGTACTCACGCGCATCGCGTTCGATGGTCAACTGACCACGGCACACTCGGCAAGCAGAATGTTCGTTTAGTAAACTGTTCACCATGTCAAGGTCAACCATGGTATACGTCGGGGCCGACGAACTTTCAGTGCTGCATTGACTCGCGAGAACACTCATTTTGCAATCGGTTGCCGAGACCGAGGAAAGTTCCGCTGCATTTTGCCGGGCGCGACCCTCGATGAGTTCTTGGTTAGCCAATGTTAAAAATGTCGCGTCTATTCTCGTAGCTCGATCGCGTATACTTGAAGTACTGCAGGCAGCCGTCGCAGTCGCTGCCACGCTTTCTCCGGCTGCGAGATCTGCTGCAGCAGCATTCTCTGCTGTCTTAATCACAAGCGACGGCATTGTTTCCTGGCGCCTTGTTGAAGTATCACTGCAATCAGCGTGATTGTGAGGGCACCGTGGTCGCAGTCGCGATCCCTTGTGTAGCAATGCCGCTTCATCACGGAATCTGTTGCACTCTTTCCCCGAGATTTGCAGATATTTTCGTCAGCAGTTGTGATGATTTATTGAACTCTGAGCGCGTGTCGCCACTGGTAGAAGTTGTAGCGATAGAAGGCTGCCTTTGTGTCGGGCTGCTGCATCCCGGCGGCTGCCGGTCTCCTGTCTTGCACAGCTCTGCCGAGGTAGCCTGTGCTGGCTGCGATGACTCCTTGGGCAGCACAGCACATTTTTTCCGTCCCTTGCGGAATTTGTGAAGTGTGCGGAACTTTCGAGCACGGTTCAGCATCTCTATTTGGATCGCAAAACTACAAAACTTCCGAAGTGGCAGTGACAACACGTGTGTTTGCGGCCACGCGCGCGTGATCACCAGTGTTGTAAGTTCCCACGCTCCAATCACAAGCCGCTGTTCACTCACGTGACTGCTATGGACCGATGACACCACATGGTTTTGTCGCTTGTTTTTGCCTGGTAGTGCAGACTGGCTGCAGCATTGAAGGTTCGTTCCTGGCGGGAAAGCGAGCTTAACAGAAGCTCTTTCGAACGAGACTAGATAGCCGCGATCCGATGAGTGGTTAGCGCGATCCGAGCAACGAAAACGGGGGCTGTTTTCGGCGATTTCGCAAACGAAACCAAGTGCTGGGATGAATAAACACGATAATTTTTGGCTCAACGACGCGTCATTTCAAGTTCATTTTTTGCTGGAAGATGCGTGATAATATGAAGATAACGAAAATCACTAAACTGAAAAATCGATTTTTGTTTTTTTTTTATGTTTTGTCGTCGCCAAGACCCGTGTCCCACCTTAACAATATGTATTCTTTGTCGTCAAGTGAAGCCATCACAAAGAGTTTCATTCCTTCCACGTACCAAACTGCAACTTAGCACGCGATCGCTACCGAAATGCGCTACCGACCGCTATCGAAAAGGCCTAATCAGCTAGAATGCCGATTAGGCCTAAGGTGCCGCTTGGTATGTTATCGCGGGAAGTTTGTCCAAGACATAAAGATCCAGCCGTACAAGGTTTTTAAACTTGCGGACGAGGCAGCAAACGCGGTTTAAGTAGCAAGCTTGCTAACAACGACACTTTACCAGACAGGAAACTTTAAGGCGCAGCTGATAAGCATGGAATCGCACATGCCATATTGAGCAGCGCTCAGCCAGAGCCACGCTAGCAATGCTAGTACCCAGCGGCGTCAGTGCCTGGCCAAAGACTTATCCGTTGCCAAGGCAACCCCCCCTTTTTTTATTGTGTTCTTCTACCACGCTATATTTCATAGTTTAACGTGATTGCTTGCCCGACAAGACGCCTGAGTAGGGTCTATCTTTTCGAAAAATGAGTTATGAGCACCAGCGCGGCTCTGTGGTCGAATACTTGATTGCCATGCGGAGGACTCTGTTTCAAATCCCATTCAATCCTGGGTATCTTCTTCTCGTTTTATGTTTTCGTGTCAATGGGCTACGCTCACTGATGGCAAGGAAGATGGCTATGCTACTCAATGCAGGTGCGAACACCTAACAGCTGTGCTCTAAAAAAAAAAGGCCCATATAAACCTCAGCCAACTATTTAGTTGCTGTGCTCTGTCCAATCCAATGCAGGACATTACCGGGGTACTACCCAGCAGTGTCCCGCCGGGCAGTACCACACCCCGCCAGGTGAGACACCGCGGCATGCTTTTTGCCAGTGTGCACGTACACAGTCGTGATGGTTGCTCCTCGACGCGGTAGCAGCTTTGTTACCGGACCCCTTACTGCCAGCCTTAACAACTTCACTGTTGAAAATCAACCTTCGGCTGTATTCTCACCTCCCTCTGCAGGTGTCGAGAACGGTGTGATGCATAACACAAAAGAATTCGTAGTAAAAAACACAGCGCAAGAACGGCAGGAAATAAAAGGAGGAGACAGAACAGAGTGCTGTAACCTTAACGAAAGAATTGCAAAGCTGTGTTCACTTACACCATCCGCCATGACAAAGTGGACGCCCTGGTTGTCCGTGCCTAGTTTGACTGCTTTGGAGAAATACCGAATGTTGTCGGGTATGAAGATGTCGCCATCACCCGTGACACCTGCACATACGATACAAAAGGCAGTAGTAGTAAAACAGAGAACATACTGTGTGACACACTAGAGTTTTCCCGTGCTTCCTGTTTTACAGAAAACAATGTACATAGTACTGTATTTCCTTGATTGTAATGTGGCCATGATCACAACTTGAGGGGCGGCCTTTCACTGTGTCAAGGAAAAAAAACAAAACAAAAAATAAAGAAACTGTGTGCATCATAGCACATTTCAGACATGAATTTCGGTGTTTGAATATAATGTGAGGGGCAAGTTTAGCTGGCGAAAATCTAGAAAGACTTGCGTTAAATTTGCGTGAGCACAGTATTATGCACTCAGCTGGTTTAAATATCCCTTTTTTGTTCAAGGCACAATTAAAGCAAATATAATTTATTTAGCTTCAAATAATCTTAAAATGAATTCAAAAAGAGTTGCAGGCTGCAAATTATATGCAATCAATTTAATACGTTTGAGCTTTTTTACATTGTTGGCCTATATAGGCCCGTGTAACATGCTTTTAAACTTTATAAAGAAAAAAGAAATCAATCTGGATGCAGGCAATATGCTCCCTTCACCTTAAGGTGTGGCTTCATGGCAAGGTTTATTCTCTCTTTATGTGCAGTTTCACGGCAAAGCGGCCGCGCTATGCAGTGAAACTACGTTTTCAGGCGGATTGCGTGCAGTACAGGCCTGACCACATGTGCGCGTTCCAGCTCGTCGGCGCTTGACTTTTTGATGCGGCACCACGTTCTTTCCTTGTGGAGGAAGAGGAAAGCGCAGCTTTGAACAGCTGCACGCCCTCTCTCTTAATAAGGAGAGGGCGCAGCATCGCATCAAAAAGCCAAGTGCTAACGGGCTGGAAAGTGCACGTGTGGTCAGGCCTTTAAGCAGGGGTTGGCAACCTGCAGCCCGCTGGTTGCACGGAGCTCGCAGGGCAGTGTTACACTCAAACCTCGATATAGCAAACATGGGTACCAGAAAATATCGCTTTTAATGAAGTAAATGAAAAATAATCTTTCAATAGGTACAGTGTTGGGAATAAACCTTGAACAACAAATTTTCAGATTTCGTGTAAGATGCAACATTGTCATTATAAAGTTTGAGCGTATGCAGTGCCCAGCATGACGTCAGAAACCCCTCCCTTACAACGTTGCTTTTTACCGGAAAACCAACATGAAAGTTTCGACCCCTATAGGCCTTTTCGTTTGTAACCTATGTTTGTTTTTTGCAATATTGCGACATGCGTGCTTAAAATAAACGTAATTTTTTTTTCCCTTTTCACATAACCTTGAATATATACTTAGCCCATTTTTTTTTTTCCTTTGCCTGCAAAGACCCTCCATCCCTCCAGTGGGCAGTGCTGCCCCCTACATGTCGTCTTTAAGCAACTCGGCCCTCTCCTTCAAAAGTTGCCGACCCCTGTAGTGAGGCATGGCTATTCATTCACTTCAAATGCTTTAAAATTTCCAAAATTCTTAATTCTTGCCGAAGTGAATTCTAATACTGCAACATTCATTAAAATAATCAAGGTGCAGGACTACTGACACAAGCTTACTATGCATACAGTCGAAACCCGCAATAATGAAATCGCCGGGGAAACCCAAAAATTTCGTTTTCGCGAGAATTTTATTGCCGCGAGTATGAGACATAAAAACAGTGATACGGACAGCAGAACGAAAATTTATTGCCAGAAGTCGGTCGACCTACTTTGCCAACCCTTGCCATGCAACAACTTCAAAGCTCTCCCTTCGCACTGGAAAAAGTGGTTCATTGCTACGTCGTCATCATGTGCGCCGAAGAAGGAGCGAAGGGTGTCCAGCGCATCTAAAACAACCCGCGGGTTGTTTTGGATGCGCTAGCATGTCGTTCCTGCCTGCAGTTTCGCTGTCAGCGGAGTTAGAGCTAAAGCCAACTCCGATGACGCGCCGCGCTCATAGTAACCTGATCACGCATCCGCCTACTGCTCCTAACTAAAGCGTAATTATATCATAAGTGATCATCAAGCCGTCAACACGTTACGAAGTAGCAATTTTCGAGAGCCATGTCCTCGCGACGCACAAGGAGCAGACGACAGTCTCCCGGAGCGAGCATCGGGCCAATGAGAAGGCGAGCTGAGGCAACATGGCGGCCACAGCCAATCAAAGGCCTCGAAACGACCTTCAAGCATTTGCTTTTTGTGCACTTGTTTTTAAAGGAAGGAGCCAGCTGAGGCGGGGAAGTTAAACTCAGAAAAATACTCTTTCCGATGAGCCCAAGAATCGCTGTTTTCTCGCGATTTCCAGAAAAAGTTCCCCTACCTAGATGGGTGAAATGAATTTTTCGAAGCATTTCTGTGTGGTTTTCAGTGTAGATATTTCATCAGATAGAAAAGGGGTTCCAGAAACTGAAAACTTGATAATAAAAAAAAATTAATTTTTTGCCATTTTTCGGGATCTCAAAGCCGCGTCTCCCCTGAAGTAAACAAAAATGGCGGTACCCACATTTGCGCGGCAAAAGCAGATGTTTATAAATTTTTAGAGCGCATAACACGCATACGAGCATATTTTCGACAGTTAACCTTTGGTGGTAGGTTAAATAAGGCCCGCACTGTGGTAGAAAATTCGTTAATGCGGGATCGCTGTCTAAAAACACTTCTTTGCCGCGAGATACAAATACCGTATTTACACGATTGTAAGACGACTCGAATGTAAGACGAGCCCCCCCAAAATCGCATCTCAAAAAAAAAGAAAAAAGAACGCGCGCATTTTACACAAGGGAAATTTATTCACGTGGTTGCGGAGGATTATTCATCGTCGCTGGAGTCGTCCTCGCTGGTGCTGCTGCCGTCATTGCTGCTGCAGTCTCACAGCACGTCGTCGTCAAGTGTGAGTAGGCCGCAAGCTTCGCCTCTAGTTCCGAAAAGCGGCCAGACTTCGCCCCGCGAAAGCCACGGCGCTTGGAGTCGCACGAGAAAATTTCCTCGCGCTGAAGCCGCCACTTCCGCACCACACATTCACCGATTCCGAACTTCCGTCCTGCTGCACAGTTGTTGGTTTCCTCCGCATGAAGAATAGCAGCCCGCTTAAACGCTGCCGTAAACGAGCGCCGAGTGTTTTTCGAGCCTACGGCACTCATGTCAGACAGAAGTGACTCGAGAGAGCCGGTCGTGGACACAAGCGACAGGAGCACGCGGCGACGCGCCCGCTTAGAAAATTGTATCACAAAGAGGAGCTCTTCCGTCAACTACCAATACCCCCCTACGGCGGCTCTTCCATCGATTACCGGTGCTCCCTCAAGAGCCGTGCGCTCGTCATAAAGGCACTCGTAATGCGCGCAGTAGATGCTAAAAAAAGAAAAGCTTTTGTATAAGCACGCGGAAAACTATGCGCTTTGGGTTGAGCGGGAAACTATTCGAGATGACAATACATAGTTCGATTTCGATTCTAAGGTACATGGTTCGATTTCGATTCTAAGACGACCCCCCAACATTGGATTGTCAAATTTGAAAAAAAGGGTCGTCTTACAATCGTGTAAATACGGTACATGGGCTTCTATGAACGTTTGCCGGGGATTCGGAAATATTTCGTTGCCCCGGGGACTTCGTACTCGCGGGATTTCGTTATTGCGAGTTTCGACAGTATATAATGTCCATTCAACTAACAAATGCACCTTCCGCCTTCAAAAGGTAACGCAGATTTGAGGGCGTGATCCCACAGGGTAAAACTTTCAGATGACGCATTCTAGGCGTTAAGAAGTCAGACAGATGGCAGGTCTGAATGTTTACGAAGTCTATGCCGCAACTACAACAAAACAGTCGGGCTGAACAAGGCCTGCTTTTGTAATAAATGCACACGTTCCTGACACACTGCATCAACTTCTCCTAAAAAGCCTGCCAAGTATGCTAGGAATTGCAGAGGTTCAGAAATATTTTGGGAAATCACTTGTTTTGTCCCCTTGAACGCATATATTCTACGCAGAGTCTTAACTGACATGCACTAAACCCAATAGTCAATGCGAATGACGAAGCCTCGGTCAAGGACAATACGCCGAACTACTATAACCAGGACCAGCTTAGCTTACACTGTGGTTGCTATGGTGATGTCTATGCGTCAGTGTACTAACCCTTGCAAGACTGTGTTAAAAAAAATGGGATTTTATGTGACCACAAAGACCACTGCATCACAGAGATAACCGAGACATAGAGATTGCTCATGCGCGAGGAGGACGTGTCGGCATGCCATTGCGTGCATTCACCAAAGATGAGCTAAGGTTTTCAGAAAGCTAGTGATTGTGACCTCACTGAAATAACCCTGTGCATTTCGTGCTAGTCATTATTGTGGTAGAAACTAGCGAACACTTTTGGAGTGGTTTCCCTTTGCTGTGACGTACCGCATATTCTTGTACAGTAGACTCTCAGTAAACGGAAATCTGTTAAACGGAACTACTGTTAAAACAAAACTCCTGTGAAATGAAACATATTTTTCCGGTTCCTCCAAGTTTCATTTACTGAGAGTCTACTGTATATACATAAAACCCACAAGTAAAATGATTCATAAGAAAAACTTTCCAAGAGCGGGAGTGGGGACTCAAACCCGTGAGCCCTCGCTGCACAGCACTCTGCTTTAAACAATAACACCCTGTGCCATTTGTCCTCCAGAATAATGACAACAAAACACCAATTAACGCTGTGTTGCATGAAACGCACCGGATGCCACACGCGGCCTAATCAGAATTATGCAAGACGTGGCCGTGCTGCATTCTTCCCGCAATTTCTGTTGGCATAACATCTCTGGAGACCTGCGCAAGTTTTCGAATTTTGGGTACGAGCGCCACATCACTCGTGGCCAGTCATTCAGGAAAAGAGGAGTGCACCCCAACACTCATGGTGCCACGAGCTGTGGGAACGCTTCGACTCATGCAAGTTTATACTACAGAAGGGAAGAAGCGAAATGGTTGAACCAGAATATATCTTACATTGGGACCAGAATCGAGGCCAAGAGAGAACGCGAGCAGTGGCTTGACATGCCACTGCCAAGTGCTATTTTTGTCATCTTATGAGATCACGTCTTTTCCAATTTTGTTCACCGCCCAGAGGAGGACGCTACAGGTTTTTGGGACAGCACGATCGCAAATGTCCGACAGTGGCTTGTGTTCTCTGCACGTGTCCTGGTCGCTCGCAAATTTCTTGGTTCCGTTAGCTTCCTGGGTCCCAATCCTAAAAATCTCTAGTATTTCACAACAGTTGGGATGTTGCTGTCGCATTCATAGCTTTGCCCTTGCGGCAAAACTGTGAGTTTTTTACATTTTGCCTCAGATTTTCTTTATTTTATTTGCTGGCATGTCATGCGTACGTAACAGTAATAAACAGCTGCAAGTTGGCATTCTTTAGAATGACTATGTTGTTATATTCTCCAGTTTTGCATGTTGTTACACGAAGAGCAAAATGAGCGAGGGCTGCCTTTGGATTAACACCCACATGTAACTTTGGTACTTACAGCACCATTTGTAAAAATTATCACGGCAAGGTTTCTAGCAGAAACTTGTAAAAATTCAACAACACAACTTAATTTCTACCTATTGACGGTCTAGGGGCCCTTTAAGGGGGGACGCAGGTCTTAGAATGATGAAAAATGGCCAAAAAGGCGATTTTGAGAAAATGCGATATTTGAAATTTTTAGACCTATAAGCACGAGTCCTCAAACTGTGAACGCTGAATTCGATCAGAAAATGAATTAAAATTGATTATGAAGTCGCCACGGGAGCCGCAAAACAACCCACGGCAGGTCAAATTTGTTCAAACTTCCCGCGCGCGCCACCGGCAAGGCAGTCGGCCGATCGCCGCCATCTTGGGCTTGTTTTGAAGCTGATTCCATTGTGCGCATTTTGCCACCCTTCAAAATGGCGTAGCTTTAACAGAACGACTGTGCCCAAAGCGGTGCACTCTCCTGTGCCTTGCAGCAGCACCTCATCGGATTGTGTCGTCGTCGGATCGTCATCTTGCACTTCCAGCAGCATCCTTAACTGCATTGACACAGCGTTTTATTCGGCGGACGAGTTTGCTGAGTGCGCGAGAAATGCAGCGGGCTTGAAGGCATCACTCGCATCGCAGTGTGCGACGGAACGTAAGTTCGAGTTACTAGATATTGATCTGGAGGATGGTGGCAAAGAAAACGGGACAGAATTTGTTATTGTTGATCTGGCGGCGATACACTCGTTATTTGGACTTGCGTGCCCAGAATGCGGTGAAAGAAGCGTCACTATTTCAAAGGCCAAGAAAGAGTACGGGCTGTGTTCGAAGCTCATAGTCACGTGCAGGAGTTGCGACTTTCCCGAAGAGCGTTTTTCGTTCCCACATATAGCCGTCGATACCGACGCCAAAATAAGGCCGTTTGAAGTTAATATGCGTGCCATGAAGGCCATCAACAGTATCGGCAAGGGGGCAACGGCTCTGTCGGACTTCTTCGCCGAGATGAATATTTTGCATCGAGGGCTTCACCACAAGAGTTACCAAAGCCACATGAATATTGTCACGATCAGTCACAAGTACTGGGGGATTTATTAAACCACCAGGTAGCTAGCACTAGGACGATGCGTCCGTCGTGGCTGGCTCTCGAGCAAAGAAGAACGCGATCTTCTTTTTTCCTCCAGATTTAGAGCCGCTCTTGCTGTCAACCAACTACGTGCTGGCGGCATTATCCCCCCTTCCGAAAAGAAAAAAAAAAACAAGTACCAAAAAGAGGAAAGGAAAGTACATAGCAGCACCGCGATGCTACTACATAGGCACGTAAAAAAAAAATGGAAATTCGGATGAAGTGAAAGTAAAAAATTGAAGAGCGTGCCAACATAGGAAACGTCAGTGAACGAGAAAGTAAGTTCACAAAATAAACAAAAAAAAACACAAAGAACGCTGTACGGTAAAGGAAAAGTTACGAACAACGCGCAATAAATGGCTTCATGCGCAACACATGAACGACGTCCGGCCTCAGCCGTGTCCTGCTGCGTGCATGGGGTGTTGAGTCCGGAACCACTTCGTAGTTCACGTCACTGACGCGGCGTAACACTTTATATGGGCCAAAGTACCGGCTCAGCAACTTTTCACTAAGGCCACGGCGGCGGACGGGCGTCCACACCCAAACTTGATCTCCGGGGCTGTAAAACACTTCTCTGTGGCGGGTATTATAGCGTCGTGCGTCTGCCTGCTGTTGCTGGCCGATGTGCAGTCGCGCGAGCTGCCGGGCTTCCTCGGCACGCTCTGCGAATTCTTCGGCGTCTGTTGCCAACTCGTATTTGTCCTGACACGGTAGCATTGAGTCTAGCATGGTCTGCACTTCGCGGCCGTAGAGAAGCCGAAATGGCGTGAAGCGCGTGGTCTCTTGCACGGCGGTATTATACGCGAAGGTCACGTAAGGCAAGATCCGGTCCCATGTTTTGTGCTGTACGTCGATGTACATTGAGATCATGTCTGCGAGGGTCTTATTCAGTCGTTCAGTAAGTCCGTTGGTTTGCGGGTGGTACGCAGTTGTCCTTCGGTGTCTGGTGTTGCTCAGTTTGAAAACTTCGTCCGTAAGCTGCGCCGTGAATGCCGTCCCTCTGTCCGTTATTACACTGGAAGGAGCACCGTGTCGTAACACGATATGGCGCATGAAAAATTGTGCTACCTCAGAAGCCGTGGCTCGTGGGATCGCCTGGGTTTCAGCGTAGCGTGTCAAATAGTCGGTCGCGACGATCACCCATTTGTTGCTGTCCGCAGACATAGGAAATGGCCCGAGAATGTCCATGCCGACTTGGTCGAACGGCGTGCAGGGTGCTTCAATGGGCTGAAGTAAACCAGCTGGCTTAACAGATGGTTGCTTTCGGCGCTGACATTCCCGACAGCTCTTTACGTACTTCTTTACGCTTGCTGAAAGTCCTGGCCAATAGTACCTCTCGCTCACTCTGGCAAGTGTCCTTGAGTAGCCCAGATGACCGGATGTGGGTTCGTCATGGCAAGCGAAGAGGACGTCGTCTCGCATGTCTCGAGGAACCACCAGGAGGTAAGCACGATTGTTCGAACGAGCGTTCTTCTTGTACAGCACACCGTGTCGTAGGCAGAACGACGTCAACGAGCGGGATAAATGACGTGGTATAATTGCGCCCTGGCCCTCTAAATGATCAATGATTGGACGAATCTCTGCATCATCTCGCTGTCGTTTGCCCAAGTCTGATGCACTAACAGCGCCCAGAAAGCCTTCGTCTTCCTCTGCTTCCTGACTGACGACATGAAGGGGTGCGCGTGACAGTGTGCCAGCGTCCTCATGCTTACGGCCGGACTTATGGACGATGGTGACATCAAATTCCTGCAGCCGCAAACTCCACCGTGCTAGCCGACCAGAAGGGTCACGCAGGCTTGCCAACCAACAGAGCGCGTGATGGTCCGTCACTATCTTGAAGGGACGACCATAAAGGTACGGGCGGAACTTGGTGATTGCCCACACGACTGCGAGGCACTCTTTCTCCGTAGTGGAATAATTCGCCTCGGCACGGGATAGAGAGCGGCTGGCGTAGGCTATCACTCTTTCGATGTCCTCTTGACGCTGAACGAGCACTGCACCGAGCCCAATGTTACTAGCGTCGGTATGGACCTCCGTGTCAGCATCATCGTCAAAATGAGCGAGAACGGGCGCTGATTGCATGCGCTGTCGCAGCTCATCAAAAGCTGCTTGTTGCTCGTTTTCCCAGACAAACGGCGTGTCGTCCCTTGTGAGACGAGTCAGAGGTTCTGCTATCTGTGAAAAGCCATGAATGAATCGGCGATAGTAGGCGCACAAACCAAGGAAGCGCCGGACGGCTTTCTTATCGACAGGAGCTGGTAATTCAGCAACAGCGGCAAGCTTGTCCGGATCGGGACGGATTCCTTCGGCGCTAACTACATGTCCAAGAAATTTTAGTTCTTTATAGCCGAAGTGGCACTTCTGTGGCTTTAGTGTGAGGTCCGCCGATCGGATAGCCTCCAGCACGCTGCGCAGGCGGTGAAGGTGCTGCTCAAACGTGGTAGAGAAGACCACCACATCATCAAGGTAGACAAGACAAGTCTGCCACTTGAGCCCTGTGAGGACAGTGTCCATCATTCGCTGGAAAGTTGCCGGTGCAGAACACAAGCCAAAAGGGAGCACTCGAAATTGGTATAGGCCGTCTGGAGTCACAAAGGCTGTTTTCTCACGGTCTCGCTGATCTACTTCGATTTGCCAATACCCGCTTTTGAGATCGAGAGAAGTGAAATAATGGGCACGACGAAGTCTATCCAGCGAATCGTCGATACGTGGCAGCGGATACAGATCCTTTTTCGTCACGTTGTTAAGCTTTCGGTAGTCGACGCAGAAGCGTAGCGACCCGTCCTTCTTTTTGACAAGTACGACTGGAGATGACCACGGGCTGTTCGATGGTTCAATAACGCCATCGTCAAGCATCTCGGTGACTTGCGTACGTATTGCTTCACGTTCTTTGGCCGAAACGCGGTATGGGTTCTGGTGTATCGGACGTGCGTCTTCGTACGTGATGATCCTGTGTTGAGTGATGGACGTCTGGCGGATCTTTGAGCAAGTTGCGAAGCAAGACCTGAACTCGAACAAAAGCGCTCGTAGTGCAGTCTGGTTAACGGTGGGCAGATCAAGATTGATGTCAATATTACTCATTGACGTGTCGGCGGTATCCACTATTTCGGACGTGAAACAGTTGGTGACGTTTGCTACTTCGTGGGCAAACGCTATCGAAGTGCCACGGAAAAGATGTCGATGCTCGTTGCTAAAGTTGGTTACGAGCAATTCAGATCGACCATCACGAAGGTGTATTACACTTCTAGCTACACAAATGCCTTGCTGCAGGAGGTGTTCTAAATTTGTCTCAGCCACCACATCGCCATCGCCCAAACCACAGCATGTTACGTCGACTAGAACACTTGTTCGTGGAGGAAGCGTCACACTCTGTTCAGAAATACGGAGTACGTCGACACGCCTTCCACCATCTTGCACGTTGATTGCTCGCTGGGCTGAGAAAGTGACGCGGCGCTCTTGTAGATCAATGATAGCTCCATTTTCTTGTAGAAAGTCAATTCCCAGAATGACGTCACGGGAACATTCGCGTAGAACAAGGCAGCTTGCTACGAATGTGTACCCTTGAATCTGTACTCTAGTTGTGCAGGCACCCAGTGGAGTAACGACGTGGCCACCAGCTGTCCGAATCTGCGAGTTATGCCACGGCGTGATGACTTTCTTCAGCTGCGTTGTCAGTTTCCCGCTCAGTATGGAATAGTCTGCGCCGGTGTCCACTAACGCATTAACTGCACAACCATCAATTGTCACTGCTATGTCGAGTGAAAGTCGGCCATCCTTTGCAGCAGTATGTGATGTCGGACCGGTTTCCGTACTGTTCTGCGTCAATGGGAGGTCTTCAGCGCTTCGACGTTCAGCGACCCCGCCCCCAGAGGTCGCTTGGTCTAGTTTTCCCGACGGGGGCTGGGAGACCGTGTGGTAGAATACCGCTGGGGCGTTGATGAAAATCGCCTCGGTGATGGCGAGCGCGACTGGCGCCCGGCAGATGGTGGTGCATGCTGCTGGGAGAGGTAGTTTTCGATGTCGCGCGGTCTCTGGCCGTAACGGGGTGGCGGTGAGTACGCAGAGAAGCCGCGAAGCCCAAGACGGCGATATGGGCACTGGCGGTACAAGTGATCAGCTTCTCCACAGTGAAAGCACAGAGGCCGGCGATCAGGTGTGCGCCAAACATGAGACTTTCGAGGAGACGTGCGCCAATCGTCGATGTACTGAATTGGTTGCACTGAACGATGGGCGACAGAAGCACCAGGGACAAAGGCCAACGGTGGTGGCGTGTACGTGCCTTCGTAGTACGGCATGTGCTGCGCTGACTGTAGTGAAACAGCAGGAACAGGATGGACGAATAATGGCGGCGATGCAGCAGGGCGTTTCAAAGCTTCTGCGTAGGTTGTCTCACGGCGGTATTCAGCAGGAGCTGGCACAGTTGTATCGTGAGGCAAGGCGTCCCGGAGGGCCTGGTGCAGCTCATCCTTGATCACAGTTGTAATAGAGTTTACTGTAGGATGAGGTGTTACACCAGCCTTTTGTAACTCTTCACGTATTATACCACGGATGAGTTCACGTAGATAGTCGTTGTTGGTTCTAGTGGCGGTGAAAATGTCGGCAGTAGACATGCCATTGACTTGTTTGTTGTATTGGTTGGATCGCTGCTGCAGCATTTTTTCCATTGTCACGGCCTCGGACAAGAACTCCGCGACCGTCTTCGGAGGGCTGCGCACGAGGCCGGCAAAAAGCTGGTCCTTGACACCGCGCATCAAGTGACGCAACTTCTTGTCCTCCGTCATTCTTGAATCGGCCCGTCGGAAGAGGCGCGTCATGTCTTCGACGAACGTGGTCACAGTTTCGTTTGGCAGCTGGACGCGGGCCAGAATAGCTCGTTCAGCTCGTTCTTGGCGATCAGCACTGGCATACGTCTGCAGAAGTCTACGAGAGAATTCGGGCCACGTCGTCAGCAGTTCCTCTCGGTTTTGATACCACGTACGTGCCCCGTCTTCGAGATAGAAGTAGACACGACCCAGTTTCGCCGCGTCGTCCCACTGATTCAAGGCGGCTACGCGCTCGAAATCCGCCAACCAGTCCTCAACGTCTTCGTGCTCCGAGCCATGGAACGTCGCCGGTGCGCGTGGGCTTTCCAACGTGTAGCGGTTCGACGTCGTACTTCCCGTGCCGGTCGCCGAGGTTTGCACCGAAGCGCTGGTCATGTTTGTCGACGTGGTGGGAGCAGTATCGTCGGCTTCCGGAGGCAATCCCCTGATTCGGCGGCTGGTCCGATGCACGGGAGTATTGACTGGCACTGGACTCGTATCGCGGCTTCCCGGGGGGGTCTGGAGCATCCGTGAGACTACCCAGCACTTCCACCAGTTGTCACGATGAGTCACAAGTACTGGGGGATTTATTAAACCACCAGGTAGCTAGCACTAGGACGATGCGTCCGTCGTGGCTGGCTCTCGAGCAAAGAAGAACGCGATCTTCTTTTTTCCTCCAGATTTAGAGCCGCTCTTGCTGTCAACCCACTACGTGCTGGCGGCAATATAATGAAAGAAGCCTGCTGTGCGACTGCTGCCGAATGCGAAGCGGCGAGCGTGGCTCGCGTCAAGGAGTTCTATGCGGAGTTCGGCAACACGCCCGGAAACGTTGACGTCATTTATGACGGCACCTGGCTTACACGTGGACATAGCTCGCATATATGTGCTGGCTGCATTGTTGAGATGTATAGTGGCCTCGTGATAGACCATATCGTGCTATCAAACTTTTGCCTGGCTTGCACCACAGGACCCAAGGAAGGAGAAGCAGGACATTCTGCCTGGCTCATTCAGCACGCCCCTCTGTGCCAAAAGAATGTTGACTGTAATGCTGGCCAAATAGAAGTGGAGGCAGCACTACGCTTGTTTGAGCGGTCACTTGAAAAGCACAAGCTTCGTTATACGACAATGCTGTCGGACGGCAAGAGCAGGACATTTCATGCACTCACAGAAAAGGAGGTGTACGGCTTCATAAATGTGGCCAAAAAGGACTGCATAAATCATGTACACAAGCGTATGGGAGCTGCCTCACGTACCCTTGTAGAGAAAAAAAAAGCACAAGGTGGCTCACTTAGTGGAAAGGACAGACTTACGCAACAAAAGATAAAGAAGATCACCTCATACTATGGCTACACATTAAGAAGCCACAGGAACGATGTTCCAGGTATGCAGAAGGCTGTTCTAGCAACTTTGAACCACATGTCTTCAACTGACGAGGCACCAAAGCATGACCTTTGCCCTGAAGGCCCTGAATCCTGGTGCAAATTTCAGAGAGCTCTTGCGAAAAATGAGAAGCCGCCACCACACAAGGACAGCCTGCCTGATTTCGTAACTGAGGCAATGGAGCCTGTGTTTAGGCGGCTGAGCGACAATGCCCTCTTGGAGGTGCAGCGATGGGATCACCCAGAACCCAAGTGAGAGCCTGCACGCTATGATTTGGCAGCAGGCTCCCAAAACTCAGCATGTATCCTTGTGGAGCATTGAAAGAGCAGTTACCGAAGCCATCAGCCGCTTCAAGTAAGGCACAACCAAGAGCAACGTGGAAATTGCCGAGAAGCTGGGCTACAGCGCTGGCAATAACTTGGTGCGTCGCATCCTTGAGAAAGACAAGGGCAGGCTACAAAAATCGCGAAGAGAGCATCTCGACAGTAGTTCAATAAAGGAAAGACTTTCAAAGCGTCACAAGCCAGCAGGGGACTCTGCTTACAGCCTTGGTCTGCCGTAAACAGTCATGACGGCAAATAGTGAGAATTTTCGCAGAAATAAATATTCTTGGTTTTAGACCTAAACATTGTGTAAATCTATTGTCTATCCAAGGACAACATTATTGCATGATTTTTTTTGTGTTCCTTTCACTTGCAAGGCACTGGAACGACCACAAAGTGAAAAAATAATAATTCTCATGCTGAGTCAATGACTATTTTATAGTTCTAGAACAAGCTGTGAGCAGTATTCTGGGTGGGTACAGTGAAATTTAGCATGGCCATTTATCCTATATTATAGAGCTACAGAATGATGTCATTAATATCGCTGTAGCTTCACTTTAGCAAAAGTGAAACTTCAAACACGTTTTTCTGAGTTCGATGTTTTTGAACTTTGCACTCGGCCTTACGGTGGTTCTTCCTATGTTAAACTTGAGTGAATGCGACAAAGTTGGTATCATTTAATTCGTCTTGACATGATCTAAGGGGGTGATGCTATTTCTATTTCTCTAGCATCACTTCAAAAATTACCTTTGAAGATTTTAGTGAGAGAAATTTATTGTAATATAGTGACCATAAGTGTTCGTCCGTTTTCTTGCTTATAAAATGCCTTCAAATGGATAAAAATAGCATCACTTCCTACAGCAAGTCTCCAGCATCGGATTATGCATTCACTTTTTGGATTAGCAAGAATAAATTGCCAAGAAGTCCCGTAAGAAGTACGCAATTAATTAAGATTCAGACCTCCATATTTTCTATACCACTTGAAATATTAGGAAACAATTTAGAGATTTGAAATTTGAAATCAGCATGAAAAACTAGTTAGATAGTGAAGTTTGGTTAAGATTGAGCAAAAGATTTAAAAAAAAATTTTAGAACCCACGTCCCCCCTTAAAGCACCTCGGTGGCCTCACCGTAGAGAGGCTCAAAGGTATCTGGAGATCCGGCGAAGAAGTCCTCAAGCTTGAAGTCATTGGGACCCTTGAGGGTAAAGCCAAAGCCCTTGGCCTGCCAGCCCTTGCGCCACAGAACGTACTCCGAGAAACCGCCAGGCCCAGCACAGACATCGGCAAAGTACAGCAGGTCATCAGGGCCCACCATCGAAACCTGATGTCAAGATTATGACATTTAGTCAATCGGAGCCTACTTCCGTTGCAGGGTCCATGTTTGTGGGCGCAAACCCTCTTGCACTGATTTCGTCTAGCTACTAAGCAACGACAAACCGCAGTCACCAGGTCATGCATGGGTGGTCTCGTTTCTTTTACTTACCATCTGCTTTTTCAAGCATTGTTGCTTACGCTTTACTCAGCTGAAAGCCTGCATGACATTTCCAAATGTTATGTTTCAGGGAGTCTCCTTTGAAAGAACATTTAAGATTAGCACCCTTAACAACTACTATATTCAGTCATTTGGAAATGCGTGAAAATGCTCAAGGCTATGCACCAATATGAGAGCTTCAAATAATTGAAGCTTTTCTTCTTTCACAGTTCTTCAAGGTGCACAATCAGCACTTATATATTGCCACACGAAAAACTAGAGGATGAAACTGATGCGTTTCATTTTTAGGGCAAGCTTTCAAAATTTACGAAAGATAGTTTTTTAAAGTCCATCTATTCCTCTTTTTCCAGCTATATATTCCCATTTAGGCACTAATTACCATCAGCTGTCTCTAAAGGACCCAATTTACACACAAATTTATTGCATGGTGCTTAATATTCTACTTCGAGAAAGAGAAGTTTGCAATATGCCTGTTTGTACCTTCCTCAGTAATTAATCCTTTTGCTGCCATGAAGAAAAGAAAAAATTGTGCTGAATTTACCAAAACTTTTTATTTTGTCAATTTGTAGAGCTTTTTGTTTTATGAACATAACAATATAATTCTTTCAATGCAATGACATACCTTTATTGACTGATTGTGTAAAAAAAAAACGTCGTGATAGGACGCGACATGTTTATGCACGCGCGCACGATTGCACTGAAAAGTTGTACATTCAAAGAAAATAAAAAAAAATTTAAAAAATCCTCCAGGCAGCGAGGCATGCATTAAGTATTTTCTTTCCCTGTGCCATTCCTCTCTGCTTGGCTTCCAGAGTTTTCATCAGGACGAGAAATGAGAGAATGCAATTGCAGCATGCAATGAAACTTTATAGTTTGGTGCGTACTGGACGGATTCTAAACATTTTTGTGGCAGTCAATCAGTAAGGCAATAAGCTCCTTCAGTGAATCCTTTCCACGGCTATCTGAAAGAGTGCTGCAGGGCCCCTTTAATGAAATGTCTGTCAACCCCGAAGCAAGTCATCCTCTATTTTATAGTATACAAATAATTAACTCGGAATTTCCAAAAACGCTTTTTTGAGTAAAGTAGTACAGACGAATGATAGAATCCACTCACCCCATTTTCATCCACGGGAGAAGTGAACATGAAATCAAAAGCAGAATCCATGTTGGCCATTTTCATGGCTGCCCTGCGGAGGAACAACAAGCGATCTGGTCGCCATGACGATGTAGCCTACTGGCCAGCCAAAAATAAGCATGAAAGAATTGCACAACTAATACACGATTATGTCTACATTGCCCACTTCTTATTGTTTATTACATTTGCCTTTATTCGGTCTGTGTAAAATTGCGAAATGATTTTATAGCCACAAAGCGGTTAGAACTACTTGTTTTTACATGACAATACAGTGGTGTACATAAAAATTCGAAAGCAAAATAAGAAAGAACAAAAACGAAACTGCAGGAACCAATATCAGTAACTGGCAATCAAATTGAATAGCTAAATGTTTTCAGAGAGGCAGTATTTGTTTCCTGTTTTTTAAAGAAATTATTTGCTTGAAGCAGACATATCCAATGGGGTCATGCATCAAACACACAGCACATGCATGGGTGTGTGCGTGTGTGAGTGATCGTGTCAAGTTTTCGCGCTCTAATTAACTTTTCGAAATGATCTACCAACTAGCCCAACAACAAGTTCTCTTAGAGCTTGAGCGACATAGAACGAAGTAGCAAGCAGCGCGGCGGAAACCGTTAAGCACATGCAGCGTCAATTAACACCGCTGATGAACTAGTCTCATGCAGGCACAGAACAGGCCCCTAAAGTACCAAACCCACGACCGATTATGGCCAGCCTAGTAATGGGTACCAAACAAGTGCCAAGTGCTTCCAGTTGTTGACTGTCGAGCAACAAAAGCTGTCAAATTCAATGATGCAGTGCACCAGAACCATCGACTTCAGTCGCAATGCATCCTGTTAAATTCAATGATGCAGTGCACCAGAACCATCGACTTCAGTCGCAATGCATCCTTGGTGTCCCCTTGCGCACGATTTACACACAAAAAAATCACAGCATATCTTTGGAGTGAATGATGATGAGTGGGGCGAAGCGTTCATCAGCCCGTCCGTGCTTCCGTCTGTCTGTTCGTTGTTGCTTCCGTCCGTCCCCGCGACCATCCATGTGTCCGTGGGTCTGTCCGTGAGTCCATCTATCCATCCGCACGTCCGCGCGTCCGTCCATCTGTCCGTCCGCCTTCTAGTCTGTCTGTCTGTCCGTCCATCCATGCGTTCATCTAGTGAACACTCTAAGTACCGTCATCTTGCATCCCCTGTGGCACATACCCGCTCCACGCGTCTGTCCATCCATCTGTCTGTCTATTAGTCTGTCCGTTCGTAGGTCCATCCATCCCTACGTCCCCTTGTCCGTCAGTCCATGCGTCCATCTAGTGAACATTTTAAGTATCGCCATCTCGCATCCCCTGTGGCACAAACCCGCTCCACGCGTCCGTCCATCCATCTGCTAGTCTGTCTGTAAGTCCGTCCATGCGTCCATCTGTGCGTCCATCTAGTGAACACCCCAAGTACCACCATCTCCTATCTTGCATTTCCTGTGGCACATACCTAGAGCGGTTATGTGCCACCGGTAGCTACATACACCAATGGAGGATGGACAGACTTACATCCTAAGGAGCTTCGCCCATAAAAGCAGATGGCAGTATGTGAAATCACTTACATCCATCTAGTGAACACTCCAAGTACCACCATCTCCCATCCCCTGAGGCACATACTCACCCTAGAGTACGTATGTGCCACCGGTGGCTACATACACCAGCGGAGGATGGACAGACCCACACCCTAAGGAGCTTCCACCCCTAAAATTTTTCCTGGCAATACCAAAAAACCGCAATCTTTTCTATGCCGAAAAATAGGCAGAATACCACGGGTTTGTGCCATAGTGTTCAATCGGGTGCGCTCCGGGAAAGTTTTAGTGCTCTAAAGAGTGTCAAAATGTGCCATGCGGCTTTAGACAAACGGTCCAAATGCGTGCTAGAGTCACGAAATTTTGTTCCTGGACATTTGACAATGACGTCAACGCGACGGCGCATGAATACCAACACCTGAACTATAGATTTCATGGAGCCCCTAAGAGAGCTCCACCAAATCTCTAGTTCTGCAAAGCCCTATTTGAGAACCATTAGTTTGGACAATAGCTAGGTATGAACTGGTTTGATATACGCACAACTAACTGTACCTTAAGAAAAATAATCAAAAGGAGACAATGCAATTTCAAAGATTAGAGAATGCTGCACCACTCTCACAAGTACAACCCCCAATTTTTTTTTCTACATTAAAAAAAAAAAAAAAGTGTTCCATCAACGCTTACAGAAACAACGACAATCATGCACCTGTTCAGAAAGATTCCACCGCGAATAGTTTCAAAGGGATTCGACCGCGTTCTGGCTCGACGCATTTCTTCTGGTTCCAGCCTGTCAAAGACACTCTGAAATGAAAACAGAGCATGGCAAAACACACTTCAAGTACAAGTACAAAAATGATTTTGCGTACTGCACCCACTGTTAGAAACAAATGTCATGAAATTGTGGAGATGCAAATAGTAACTTTTAGATTCAAAGCAAATAGTGATTAGGTCCAAAAATTTTGAATTAAATAGTTCAAATAGCATGTGTCACATGTTATAAGTGAATCTTAGCACATTTGACATGACCTAAATTACATGCACAATATCTTTTTCCAATAGACTGAGTCATGTGCGAATGTCATTTCTTCTGTTTAAGGTGAAGGGGAAACAACTTTGAATAGTTGCAGAATTTTAATTTCAGTAGGATGCGAATGATAAATGATAAAATATGCTATGTTATGTGATAAAAAAGCCTACATAGCCAGCTTTTAAACTAAAGAATTTATAATTGATGTGAAGGTAGCATGTTGATTTAACCTTAAAATGGGATTTACCAGCAGCTCTGCTTTTTTTTTTTTTGTACAAGTGTTTTCGCAGCATAGTGCTCCTCTGCTGCAGTGAAAACACCTTCACAAAAGATTTATGCGTGGTTAAATACACTCATTCTGATAATAACGAACCCAGTAATAATGAAACATTGGTTATAACAAGTATATTAAGAATGGTCTTGCAATAAGTATAGTGTTAAGAACATATCTTTAGAACAAAATTTTGGTTATAACAAACTTATTTTTGTATAAGATTCAACTTTGTTAAAAGGAGGTTTGAGTGTGTCTTCATTTCGAACAACTTAAAAATTTTGGACAATTTAAATTCATGTCAAAGCAAACTTGAATACTCTAATGTTCCTTCGAATATCCGAAGTGTTCAAACATTTGCATGGGAATTATGTGCGCAGGCTGCTCAAAAAGTTATGGGTTTAGTCGATGCGTCCACTCAAGGTCAAGCGATTATGTGGGCAATGTAAGCGTGTGAGCGACAGCTCTTGCACAAACAAGCTCGCACCATCTCTTTGGGCTTGGTTAGAGGTTTATAACGGTCCATCTACATTATCAACAGGATCATCAGCAGGCCGTGAGTTGTGACTGACAAGGCAAGCACCAAATAAGACACAGGGGATCGCTACAAATTATCAGCCCAGGCGACCGGCACGGCCAATATTGGTGTCTGATACCCATGTATGTCAGTTAGACATGTGTGTTCTTCTCAAGAGCATGAGCGTCGGCACGAAAGGAGGGTACTGCCACCTACCAACATAAGAGAACAACACTCCGAGAGCTATGATACACAGTTATTGATCGCACACCCAGCAACTTGGTCGTGTGAGGGCATATGCACCTTACGTCAAGCCATACGACGATAAACACTGTATACCACTATAAAGATGAGCAAATAAACTACAAGGAAAAAACCAAAATGTTCTACCAAATGTGTTAACGTACCAACTTGCCAAACTTGCCGTTGTAAACCTAAACAAGAGGCTCACTTTTAAATACTTGAATCGTCTGTAATGAACAGAGATGATTCCATAGAGTGACAAAACTTGGCGAGTTGGTAAATTATCGTTCTAACATCAAGGGCGAGTGGACAAGGACGGAGCCGAAAAAGAACGCATCTCTGCTCATTTCAACATAAAGCATAGAAATAAACAGAGACGCTATTAGGCAGGGTTCAATGGATGCCATATTCTGGATTCACGTTGTCTGCCAGCACGAAATTTGACAAAACAGAGAGAAAAAAAAAACATCCAGTAGAATAAGTCACTGTTTGTGGTGTCTGCATATTCTCTTTCTTGCAGGACGTTTATTTTGCACTAGAAACGAGAATCAAACCCTCAAGAGGAGCAGAACGGCCGTAAGTCAGCGAATCGCGCCATACCTTGCAGTCGATGATTTGCTTGAGCACCTTCTCGTCGCAGAAACAGGTCTCGTCATCAATGGTGAGCTTTTTCTGTCATCCGAAGAGAAGCGCATAAAATGGGAATAAAGGTAACCGCTTCCGCCAACACAGACACACATGACCTTCAAACTTTGGGCACAATATGGCACATGACCCACCGAGACATGTTCCACTCAGCACGCAGCTCAGTTGCATAACATCACAGTAGCCAAGTTACCACAGTGGTTTTGCGCTGTAATCTGGACGAGTGGGGCGCCACGGAAATGTTTTTATTTTCTCTTTTTTGAGGGAGTTTTATCTATCACACTTGGCGACGGCATTTCTTGACAGCACTGTGGAACCTACAGAACCAGAGCGCATACCTGCTACCGCGCCAAGAAAAAGTATTAAAGTTTATGGATAATTTTCTTATTCGCCTAGCTGAAATAACTGCCGATTTATTTTTATGAGACTGAAACAATTGCAGCTAGTCATAGCTGAGATCCAATTATTCTACATTTTGAAAGAATGCCTTCTTTTTTCCCCTCTTTCTTAGCATAGCTTTTTCAGTAGGCCTGTTGTACAAAATAAAGATGGCTGGTGTGACATAGCAGGTCTGTTTGCGCTCGCAAGCACGCAGTTTAGCTCTCAAGGAAAAGTATACTCGTAATTGGACACTAAAATATACTTTAAAACATCAAAATGTTTCTCCCATCCACATTTTTGTTTATGTGTCTTTTAAAAGCCTAAGCGATGTGAGCGTGCAAAACCGAAATCAGCCTGAAGCTATCGTAACACTCGCGGAGCAGCGCGACTCGGCCAAAGCCCTGCTCTTATAAGTTGGCTTCGCTCCATTGTCAAAATAGGTTGTCTGTGAGCGCAAAAGAATGTTCTCAAGGCCATATGTTCTACTGTACAACTCTGCTGATAAATTTCTCACGAAAGCATACCATATTTATTCGCATATTGAAGGCACTTCTTCTCTTGAAAAATCGGAGCAGTTGGGGGTGCATTTGTTATGTGGAGAAATTTTATGAAAACATTTAGGGGCGAAGCTCCTTATGGCGTGGCTTGTGCGTTCCTCGTAGTACGCAACCACCAGTGGCACATACCCGAAATAGTGGTCCTTACGATTTCGACCTCCAATGTGGTTCCGGTGAGAGATTTCTTCTGTGCTTAGTTGAACAATAAAAGATAGTGCTCAATGCACATGTTAATAGCTGCTAAGGGGGAATGAGAGACAGGAGCATTCGGCCTTTAGGTAACGCGCACGCTGCGATCCCCATTAGCAGCTATTGGCATGTACATTGAGCACGATCTGACAAGAAAGGGTTGCTACGTTATACTCGCTGGGTGTAACCTCCTTGGTTTTAGAAAGGTTTAGCGAGCGTTGGGCCGCATAGCCATGAATACAGTGAACTAGTATATACCATGAACTCGAGGTGGTTAAAGGTGGTGGGAAGTAAACCCGAAGCGCAAGCCATAAGAAAGTGTGCATGTGCCACCTCCCGTTTAGTCCTTGAAATGTCCGCTGGATGGCGGTGCTTATATATGGAGAATATATGATGAAAAGCTGCGAGATGGTGGCACTTAGAGCGCTGAATAGATGGACGAACGGCCACACAGACACATGCAAGGATGGACGCATGAACGGACGCAAGCGCGGATGCATGGACGAACGCAGGGACGCACGCACGAACAGACGCACGCATGGACAGGTGGATGGACGCATGGACAGTTACACAGACGTACGCAGGAACGGACGGAAGCAAGAACGAATGGACGAACGAATGCTTCGCCCCACTCCCCATCATTCACTCTGTGGATATGCTGCCATTTTTTTAGGCCAAGCGAAAAATGTGGTAATGCAAAAAAAAAGGTTAGGTTACTTAGCCGTTCACAATTACCATACGCGTACACTGTTTGGAAACAGCAAGATCTTCTACAAGCTGTCCCTGCGCTGCCTGTGCATCGCATAAAAACGTTTCACATCCTTTTTTTCTCGCAAACATTCAGCCGCAACAGTCGTATCAGCTGTTATCTCGAGGTGCGTCCAGATGCGTGCACTATGATGCTACAATTCACTTTGCCAACTTCGTGCAAAAACGCACGACGACCGCGATGGCACTGTTGAAATTGCAGCAAGTAACCAACATTCCAGTAAGCAAACACCAAAGCATCAAAACAAATCGTCGATAACAAGATTAACGATAAAATACAGTCACCACCTCACTATCCCTATGAGAAGCGACTGCAGAAAAGGTAGCTATGTTTCTAACATTCCTTGAAGTACGCGCAGATAACAAGCATGATGAGTAAGTTGCAACCGAAGCGACTGTGAGGGTGGCCGAGAGAGGGCGTTACGTGACGGCGTCATCATCATCGGGACTTGGCCGAGAGAGGGCACTACGTGACGGCGTCATCATCATCATCGGGACTGGAGTGGTGGGGGTTGCGTGTGTGGGGAAGGGGGAGTTCGGGCTGGTTGGAAGGAGTGGCGAGACGTAGCGACGTGTGGTGTGCGATTTAGGGTTAGCGCGTGACAAGTGGGGGCCCGTCCGGGATGGCTTCAGGCCCGACAACAGCAGCGGACGACATGCCTAGGCTCCAAGGTCTCATTGAAGAGCTGTTGCTGGACACCAACGGCTCCGCCATGGAGCGCGAACGAATCGCGGCGATCGTGCGCGATCGAGTGATGGCAACGCCTCTGCCCACGGCTCCGCACGTGGGGGCATGGACTGGGATCGCTAACACTGGCGCGGTCTCTCGGGCCACCGACGACTCTGCGCCTCGGCTCGCCGCTGTGCACCTCCCCCACTACTCCGGTGCTAGAGACTTGCAGTCACCGGAAGTGTTTCTTGAACGTTTGAAAAACTTCTGCCTCGTGACGGGGGTCGCCGCCGATAAGCGACTGACACACGTGGTACCGGCTGCCCTCGAGGGTGGCACGAAGTTGTGGTGGCGGTTCGTGCGCGGGTTCGACTTGTGGAAGCAATTCACTGCCGCCTTCCGCTCCGAGTTCTCGTCGATTGACGCGAAGCGTCGCCTGAAGGCGGAGCTCGAACAGCGCACGCAGCACCCGGAAGAAAATTTGAAAGATTTTATATATGCGATCGCTACGTTTTACGACCGCATCGGGGAAGAGGTCTCCGAAGCCGAGAAGGTGCAGCGCGTACTGAGGCAGATGCACCCTCAGTTGCAAGATTTGGCGGAGGGGCATGCCTACAACGACCTCGCCGAGTTGGTGAAGGCAGCCGACGGCCTAATGGAGCGGGCTTGGCGTCGGCTCCAGTACAGATCACCGCCACTTCCGAGCAACCAAGTAGCTAGAGATCTGGCGTTCCGCCCTAGCCAGGCCCCCGACCATCGCTCACTGCCGCAGCCGAACACTATGGCGACGGCGTCGTTCGCTTCGTTTGCTGCTGCCCCACCAGCACTGCCGACTTATCACTGGCCACTGCATCCAGCTGCGCTAGACTCGTCGTACTGCCAGGACCGGCAGTACTCGTGCGACTCAGCGCCTCCGTTCTCACCCTACGGGCCGGGACCGGTGCCGCGACAGGAGCCCGCGAGTGCATCAATGCGTGTGCAGTGCCATCGCTGTGGTAGATTCGGCCACATATCTCGTAACTGTGCCACGGGTCAACGAATGGGGCCACCCGTTTGCTTCCGGTGCCAGCGATCGGGTCACCTGCAAGCACAGTGCCCGGGAAACCAGTGGCGGTAGGTGCTGCCCCGGCGGGCACCTACGGCAGTGCGCACCAAGTAGCGACCACAGCCGGTGGCAAAGAGCCCCTTAAGGACGTCCGTATCGGGTCGTCGACGTTCAAGGCCCTGCTAGATACAGGCTCAAGTGTAAGCTTCTTCGGACCGCATGCCGCGGCGGCGGCCCAAGCTTCTGGAGCCAAACCCAAGGCAGACGTACGCATGCTGCGTTTGGCATCAGGCTGGTCGCAGTCAACCATGTCTCTGAAGTGCCAGATCGAGTGGGCTGCCGGTTGCCGCAGACAGCAGTTTTTGTGCATTCCTGACCTGTGCCGTAACGTTGCCCTTGGTAGGGATTTCCTGACAGTGAGTGGCATCTCTCAGCACGTGTCACTTGGTGGGTGGACTGTCGGTACAGAACCACAAAGAATTGTGCCCTTTGTCAAGGCCGTTGAGGAACAGCCAGAAGCAGTGGATGATTTTGGAGACAGTCTGCGCTGCATTTTTGCTGAGGGCGATGCCCGTGTGTGTGCCAGTGTGCCGGAGGCGACTGCAGCCTGCAATGTGATCATTCCCGGCCACTCGTCGGACCTAGACCCACGCATGAAACACATTTTAGAAGAGTTTAGCGAAATCTTCACCACAACTCCGGGCTGCACAACCCTGGCAGAGCATCGCATAGACACGGGAGACAACCCACTTGTTCGATGCAAACTGTGACCAGTGAATGCCAAGAAGCAGGCCATCATGGACAACTGCATTCAAAACCTGCTGGCACAGAACCTCATCCGCCCTAGCCAAAGTCAGCATGCCAGTGCTCCAGTCCTGGTTGAGAAGAAGTCTGGTGGCTACCGCATGGCTGTGGATTACCGCCAGCTGAATGCACGCACTAAGGTGCCAGTCTACCCCATGCCAGGGACTGATTGGTTGCTGGCACAGCTGGGACGAGCCAGGTGGTTCTCAAGTTTTGATCTTTCACAGGGTTTTTTTCAAATCCCTGTTCAAGAGCAGGATATTCCAAAGACAGCGTTCATTTGCCATCGGGGAACCTTCGAGTTCATGAGAATACCCTTTGAAGTTGCCGGAGGTCCTGCCACGTTTCAGACCCTGATGGACCGACTACTGGAGGGAATTAATCACCAGTTTGCCATGGAATTTCTCGATGATGTCCTGGTGTATTCGGAGACCCTAGAGGATCATCTTGAGCATGTTCGGGAGGTGTTGAAGCGGATAAGTTCGGCACAGCTGACCATTAACCCAGAGAAGGTGCACGTGTGCTGTCAATACCTGAAGTTCCTTGGCCATGAAATATCGCCCGGGCAGTGTAGGCTGGACAATGAAAAAGTGCGAGCGGTGCTGGACTATCCTCAACCAACAACACTCAAACAGCTGCAGGCCTTCCTGGGACTAGCAGGCTATTACAGAGGGTTCATACCTCAGTTTTCTATCACTGCACGTCCACTCACAGAACTCCTTAAGAAAAACCAACGTTGGCGGTGGGAGCTGCAGCAAGAGGAAGCCTTTGGAGCACTTAAGCTGTCCCTGGCCGACGATGTTGTTGTAAACTTGCCGGACCTCAACAGACCATTCGTGGTGGAAACAGACGCCAGTGGAGTCGGCATTGCAGCGGTGCTTCTGCAGGCAGCCGAGAGTGATGCTCAACTGCGTCCAATAAGCTTCATTAGCAGGGTCCTCACTGAGGCAGAGCAGCGCTACACAGTGCAAGAATGGGAGTGTCTGGCTGTGGTGTGGGCAGTGGACAAGTTCCGACCATACCTTGAGTACACCAAGTTTGAGGTACACTGTGATCACTCCTCACTGTCCTGGATGTTCACCACAGACCAGGCCTCACCACGTGTAAAGCGTTGGGTTTTGCGGCTGCAAGGTTTCAACTGCAGAATCAAACACAGGCGGGGTCTTGCAAATGTGCCAGCCGACGCCTTGAGCAGAGCTCCTCTTCAACACCAGGAAGTTCCAAGCCCGATTCTACACGAGACGCTGTTCCCTATGGCTGTTCCAGAGCCCAGCCCACAAATCAGCTTTGAGGCAGCTGCTGTAGCATCTCAAGTGGACGACACTACTGTCTTGAATGATGCAGGGCTCCTCGCCCAGGAACAAGAGCAGGAACCCATACTGTCAAAACTACGAACTGTGATGAAAGGAGGGAAGCTTCCGCCCACTGACAGTGATCAACCTTTGATCAAAGACCTGGCGGAGACGACCGAGATGGAAGATAGTGGGTTGCTTGTACAGCACCGAGGGAACAGGAAAGTACCTTGGCTACCAAACCATCTTTGCAACTTGGTCCTGTGACTGTCCCATGACCACCCGATTAGCGGCCACTCCGGCTTATTTAAGACCCTCAAACGCATTTCTCAGAATTTCGTGTGGCTGGGTATGCGCTCGGACATATCCAAGTATGTGCGATGCTGCCAGGTTTGTCAGCGCACCAAAGCCCACCGGCAGAAGCCAGAAGGGCTGATGAGCAGTCAATGGGCCACTGCCCCTATGGAACAGCTCAGCGTGGACATAATTGGGCCCTTGCCTATGACGCCTCGATGCCACAAGTACCTTCTCGTGGTGATTGACAAGTTCACCAAGTTCATTGAACTTTTCCCATTACGGGCAGCAAACAGCAAGAGTGTGGTGGCCTGCATGATTCAGGTTTTTTGCAGACATGGCACACCTGTCTCCATTTCAAGTGATAATGGAAAGCCGTTTGTAAGCAGGTTGTGGAAGGGCCTCCTTGAGCATTGGAGCATACAAGACCGACACACTGTTCCGTACCGCCCTGCCGGGCAAATGGTGGAGCGTCACAATGGCATTATCAAGCAGTGCCTTAGGGCTTATTGTTCCAACCACAAAGACTGGGACCAGCACATCCCTGAAATTGCCCTGGCCATGCGCACGGCTGAAAGCGTTGTCACGGGCTACACGCCTGCCTTCCTCTGTTATGACCGGGAGCTGAGAACCCCATGGACACAGGCTGAGGCCAAAGACGACGCGGAGCCTCCTGCGACAGCATACCGTGCATTTGCTACTGAGGTCTCCAAGTGTCTGCAGGAGGTGCTTGACTTCTCCAGGACACACCAAAACCACAAGTGGCGCGCCCAGAAGACTCGCTACGACCAGCACAGGTGGCCACTGACAATACAGGAGGGTGATCTTGTTCTGCTCGAAAGCCACTCCCTCAGCGATGCCACCAAGGGCTTCTCCTCGAAGCTTGCACCCCGGCGTTCCGGTCCCTTTCGGGCAGTGAGACGTGTAGGACAGAATGACTTTGTTCTAGTGGACCCCTAAACGGGTCATCGCCACGGTGTGAGACACGCAGATCAGCTGACACTGTACCATGACGCTGCAGGCGATGTGTAGTGGTGGCTTCACATTTTGAGGGGGGGAGATCTGTGAGGGTGGCCGAGAGAGGGCGTTACGTGACAGCGTCATCATCATCGGGACTTGGCCGAGAGAGGGCACTACGTGACGGCATCATCATCATCATCATCGGGACTGGAGTGGTGGGGGTTGCGTGTGTGGGGAAGGGGAGTTCGGGCTGGTTGGAAGGAGTGGCGAGACGTAGCGATGTGAGGTGTGCGATTTAGGGTTAGCGCGTGACACGACAATCAGGGGTGCTACCACATTGAGGAAATCGTCTCAATTTTTTCTGGGCAACAAGCGATTTTTTCTCCTTTTCCAGGAACCTACAACGCGATGACGACAAACGGCCCTTCCCAACAGCCTCACTCGATAATCAGGTGCATGTGATTGGGCTCTGAAGTTTCCTATTTGTAGAAACCGACCATTGATTGGTGCGGGCAGTTTCATGACCTTCGCTCGATGTGTGCATACCAGCCACGATGCTTCTACACTCGCACTGTTCCTGAACCCGACTGTGGCGCAAAGATGCAGCAAAAAGACAGGCAACGTGCCGCACACAGACAGAAAGAAAAACAATACAATGCGCTAAAACAAGCGAAGATAAGCAGAGGTGACCGAGGGGGGGTTGGCATAATAATAAAGAATAAAAGAGATCTAACGGGCCAGCAGGCCCCAGGTGTCGGTCAGCGGGACTGCAGCGGATGAATGTAAGAGGTGTGTTTATTACACGGGAGAAAAAAAACAATTTTTACGACTGAAGTAGATAAGTTTATTATGCAAGTTTGTTCATTACGCGAGTAAATACGGTACCCTGGGACATCGCAGCACCCGTCCTTTACAAACAGACCCCCGTTTAGCATGTTTTAAGATTTAGTGGACAGTTCTTCTCACTTAGTTTAGCATGCCTGCATCATTAAAGTGACGAATTTCTTCTTTAACAAACTTGGCTTTAAAGGACTAACAATGGACAAATTTGGGGGCAAACATTGTTCAGATGATATACGTGCATTGTCGTTCTCAGACAGAACACATGGTTGTTGACCATAAATGCAAACTCCCGTGAATGAAAATTCAATGCCAGCCATGCTCTTAGCGCATCCCCTCACATCTGCATCTTTCTACATACGTACCTATGTACATTCAAGCCTCATTATAATGAACTTGCACATCTAATAGGAAAAGTTTGTTAATCCGAAAATTCGTTACAAAGGTATATTTTTAACATGACGTCTAGTCCAAGACTGTTCTTCATTTACTTTGTTATAACCTAAAGTTTGTTATATCAGAGTTTGTTATGTTGAGGCTTGAGTACTTGAATGTAACGCGAACTCTTTTTTTCCAGTATTCTGCTACCTGAAGCGAAGGCTCACATTACAATTGAATACTGAAATTCAAGCTGCCTAAAAAAGTACGCTGATGCACCCAATTCTAGGTGGCAACCTTTTTTTTTTTTAGCCATCTTTCAATTTATGTTGGCAACCTGAGCCAGGCAAGTGACATTTGGATTCACTACTAACCAATGACAGTTCAAAAAGCAAGCAATATCGCGAGGCAGATGGGTATTTCACGAATAAAGTTCAATACATCATCTTAGTAGGTGCAAAATACCACGTCTCGCGACAAGTGCATGAAAAATAAACTTCCTTTTTCATGCCTCCGCTGGCCTCTCGTTAGGTTTTCAGTCTCCTTTTCCTGCTGGGTGCGACAAAAACTTGCCCCTCACATCCACCACAGTGGTGCCTTGTGCCTTGGTTGCGATGTTAGGCCGCTCACCCAAAGATTGCGGGTTCGATCCCAGTCACGACAGTTGCATTTCGATGGAGGCGAAATGCCAGAAGAATGTGTACTGTGCGACATCAGTGCACACTAACCACCAGATGGTCAGAATTTCTGGAGCCCTCCACTACGGCATCTCTCACCATCAAGTCATGGTTCTAGAACCAGAATCCCCAAAAATTCTTAAAAGTAGGGTGTCAATTGGGCGCCATGGCCCCTTTAAGTACATTCCCCTCACCTTTCCTTCCGCGACCCATTCCCTCAGAGTTTTGATGTTCGGTGGCTCTTCTTCACACTCGGGAATCCAATCCACGCGCTCCTTCACGTCGACCTGTGCAGTGGGCAGGAAACACATACGCAGGACAAAGAAAGAGGTCCGCGAATATAATATTTGCAAGAGGAGAGTCACTGAGAGTAAAAGTCGGACAAAAACGAGTACATTCAAACCTCACTATAAGAATCTTGCTTCTAGCACGAAAATAACTGCATTATATCCAAAAATTTGTTATAAAGGTTTATTAATAACATTATATCTGCTGAAGTCTATTTTTATTTACTTTATTAAAACTAATATATTGTTATATTTAGGTTCATTATATGAAAATTTGAGTGCATTCCAATAAAGTTAAAGGTTTGAGATAAATCTCTTCAAGAAGAGACATCATAAAAAAAACAAAGGAATCAATGCCCACCAAAACGGAAAGGTATGAAATATCAAAAAACAACGTTACAGCTTCCATAGGAAGGCCTTCTTTACATAAAAGTGAGCATAAAAGTACCCATGAAAGTGATTATGGCAACGTCCCAGCAGCATACGCCAGGTGTCTCGGCCATGTACTAAAACAAATATAAGCCCTCTTTTCTTTATGGGCCACTTTTATGTGAACAAGGCTTCTGCACAGAAGCCGAACCATTGTATTCTCGTTTTTTAAACTTTTTCATTTTTGTCGGCATGCATTTTTTTTAACAAGCATTTTAGAAAGTTCTGAGAACACTGAAACCTCATTATAACAAAGTTGCATGTTACATGAAAATAAGTTTGTTATATCCACAAAGTATTTATAAAAATTCCTAACATATATATATTCCTAACAATATATCTATTGCAAGACTATTCTTCACCTACTTCGTTATAACCGATATTTTGTTACAATTGGGTTCGTTATATCAAGGTTTGAGTGTAGATAGCTAATATTTTCACCGTGAACTAACACACCCAATCCTTAAACAACAGTGCAAATATGCTACTGTACTCTACTGTACAGCAGCCATTAAACAAAAAACAAGAAAATCAAAAGACGCGAGCGGAATATTGCACTGCATTTTTTTCCTCACCTCCTCCTTCTCAAAGTCCCACTTGACATCTGCGCTGGGTTCGAGGCCCTCCAGAGAGAGGCCCAGACCTCTTCGACCGCGCTGCTTGGACGTCGGGATGATGTCCGCAATTCCCTGGTTGTTCTTGCCGAGACCAGCACCAGCCTTGTAGCCCATGCTTAACTGGGGAAAACCGACAACTAGTTAAACGAGACCTCTAGATGCAGCCTTCATGATGCAGGTAGCTGAATAAATGAAGTAGACTCCCTTCGTTACAAGCTTAACGAAAGCACACTGCATCGATCCTAGACAAAGTTGCAAAAATGTGCGAACGAAATGTACCAAGAATTTTATCGAAGAACACCACTTTCCGCACACTCCATCTCGGATATCAAATGCAATGCATTGAAAACTACGCAAGAAGTTCAGTCAGCAAGATGTAAAAGCCTGTGCGTCTTGCGCTTGCCTTACGTCGTCGTAAACACCACTGTGAGTTGAGCAAAAGTGCCCATGTGAGGCGTCGGGACAGGCTGCAGATCAACCATCCATAAGTTCGAAAAAAGAAACACTAAGTAATCTAGAACAACATATTGCCACAGGCATGGAACAAGGTTTAGCCATGCCAATGCGAGTATGTGCCATGGTGTGAAAAAAGAAGAGGACTGTTGGTGTGCTCGTGCTCTAACGCTCGGTTCGGCTCGACGTCCTGCGCTGCTTCTGTGAACAGACGTTGTGGTCGTTCTGTAATCACGTGACAATATTGACAACTGCATAAGAATAGCTTTGTTTGTTTTCCACGGCACAAAATATCTTCATGTACTACTCAGCCCCCCCCCCCCCCCAAAAAAAATTATGTTACAGTTGGCGACATCATTAAAATTTTTTGGTGCAGAGTGCATCTACTGAAAGATGTCTTGGTGGCCTACACAGCATTGCATCTGACGTAGGAAATAAAGCATAAGCTGAAAACTTTATAGGCTGGACGAGACGCACGGTTGAGATCAGCTAAGAGACATACCAAAAAAGAGCAAGATAAGACGGCAAACATGGCCCCATGTTGACCAAACATTGCCTCTTGCACTGAAGTCGAGCATGTATTTTCACCCAGTTACCCCATTCACTGTTCTTCTCGACATACACTGTTGTTCCCTTTGGGAACGTTAGACAACCCTTTCGTCAGCTCAACATCGGCATTTATGGCAGCAGGTGAAATGTCACACTTACAAAAATAGAACACAAACAGAACAAGCTACATGACTCTTCCGCAACACTTTTCGAATCGCAGCTTCTGCACAACACGTTACAACAAAGATCATTCGGTTGCCAGAGAACTTGGGATCCTTACCATGAGCTTCTGTGAGATGTTGCTATAATTGCCTGCAAAGAAAGCAAAAAATATTTTTTAATTGATTTGCGAAAATTGCATTAAAGTGTACTAGCTGGCTGAGAGAAAGTTTTGTCTGTATTAAGACATCCCCACCACCAATATCGTCTCTACTAATTCACAACAATCTTGCTCTTTGTTACAATGATCAGACATAGCTGAATGAATTCAACAGACACACAGGACCGGGAAAGAATTGGGGGCATCAATGTCTTCATATAAGTGTAGCCTAGTAATAATATTGTAAAATGAAATCAGTCAAGGTGGAAAAAAAAAGTCACCCGTCAAAGGTTTTGGGTTCAAATCCTGCCGACAAAAACGGTGGTTAACTGTCCACTTTCATTCATTTCAACTGATGTCGTCATTCCCACAACACAGTTAAAGACCACATTTAATTTACCCTATGTTTTCCCCAGCCTATTTGCCAACAGGATTCATTCGTTTGGGTCAAAGAAACGAACCCCTAAAAAAAAATTCCCTTCCTTTTGTTCAATTGCCACACTTGTGAAAAGTCTCACCAAATGTAGCCACTGGTTACTCCTGGCTTAGAAAACTAGTTTCAAATTAATTGATTTATAGGTGAAAATTTACTCATCTTTACACAATACTCAATCCTGCCCCTCTGTGAACAGATAGTACACGCAAACCTCAATATAATGAACTGGGATATTATAACGAAATATCGGTTGTAACGAAGTAAAGGAAAAATAGTCTCACAAAAGATTCAACGTTAAGAATAAACCTTTATATCCAATTTCAGAATATAACAAACTAATTTTTGTGTAAGATGCAAGTTTGTTATGTGAGGTTCGAGTGTATCTCCACCGATTCTGTTCGGACGTCACTTTTGCATTCTGCACACACTATGGCCTACTTTATTTCCTCCATGTTGACTAGAGTGCTACAAGTTATTGTCTTTTTTTCTGCAAAAACTTGCTTTTTTTCTCATATCCTTTAAGCAAAGCATCCTTTGCCTCTTCCAATCAGCTAATAGGAACAGGCAGTCATTAAAAATAGAAGGTAGCAGCACCGACTGTTTGGTACATCTCCGTCACTTACCAATCACACCTACTGAGTATGCGCCACTGTTTTCTGTATTCTGCAGCTACCGCAGTACCGTCGGGACAACTAGGATCAAATCCGTAAAGTTTCGCCTAGACGCAAAACACCGTACCCAGTGGGATTACAGATGTCACTGTGATACTAATCATCAGCTAAGCTGTGCTTGGGAATTTCATCAACTGCAACATCCATTTCGTAGCTGTTATAACTTTCCACAACTGTAATATGCCACTAACCAAGGCTTGCTTTTGTTAATTTTTTTTGCTAGAAGATGAGGAGGAAAATATTGCGCAAGACAAAAACATGGAAGAGCTCGGCAAGCAAGACCAACATACTCACCCATTGAAACGCCCGAGCTACTTTCAGCAGGCTCGTCATCATTGGATAAGCTGGTAGAGTACTTCATGCGTTTACCTGTAAGAATACACAACATGAGCAACACGCTTGAAGTGCACTACGTCAATGCAAAAGTCAGGGTTGCCTCAGGGCTGCTGACTAATGTGGTTGATTCATGTGGTGATCTCAACTTGACATGATTAACCATGTCGCACAATGACTCCGTTACAAAAGATACAAACTCGCTCACGTGACCCACTCTCTTGTTTGTCCCGTTTTAAAACCTCGGATAGTGTTTTGCACATCTCAACATGGTTTACCCACATTTTTCTTTTTTTTTTCCCGTTCATTTGCTACCAAAGTAGCCACCAGCCACTTACAGAAATGGTGGTTTACTAATCGTACATAACTACAAGCAGTTTGGGTGGTGTGGTTAATATTTAGACACCATGTATCATTTCAGATATTATTCATCATTAAGTTTTATGGGTGGTATCAAAACTGATCCAGCGCACGCAAAATGTGACTGCTGAGTTACATCAGACCAAATTACGCTTGAAAGGGATGGGACGAAACTTTAATGAAATGACAGGAGCCTTACATTCATTAGATCTTTACATTAAATATATACTGTTTAAAAAAAAACTTATCCCAGTTCCACCATAGCGTGACATCTGCAGAAACAGTGTAACCGCCATTCACTTGCATTTCCCCTTGCGATTATTGCGATTTTCTGTTATTCTGTGTGGATGCTTGCGACTACGTTATTTGTAGAGTAGAGAAGCATGACAAAGAACGTGTTGCAGCCGATGCCACAACCACCAATCCTAAGTTTCTTTAGGCCCTATCCACGCACGAGCCGCGCTTTGCAGCTTCACTGTCTGGCTACCACTTTGTGCGCAGACGAGGAACTTGCACCATCTGTGGGTGTATCTATATGGGAACCTTTTTTTTTTTTTTTTTTTCAGGACAGCTTGAGATCCCATTTACACCCGAGCCAAGCTTTTCAGTAAGGGACTGCCAATTGGTGGCCAACAGAGGCAGTGATGCCAACTGCAGGTAATTCTAGGAACTGGTTCATGCAAGACCACTCAAGGCCTTATTCACGCTCGAGTCACCCTTCTCAGTTTCATTGCACGGCTACAGCGTCATCCATGACTGAGGCAGTTATGCTATCTATGACTGTGTTTGGGGATCGAATTTCGCAGGACGACTTTAAGCCTTATTCTGCTTGAGCTGCACTACTCAGTATCAATGTGCAATTATCCTTTTGTTGGCAACCAAGGCCGTTACACCCTCTATGGGCACATTTGCGAGCCAGTTTTTACAGGACAGCTTAAGGTCCTGTTCATGCTCAAGCTGGACTTCCAGATTTTTACTGTACGATTAACACTTCCTCCGCAATGGACACAATCACACCATGTGAAGGTTATTCTGGGAACCGGTCCTTGCAAGATGACCTTAAACCCACACATGTTCAAGCTGCTTTTCCTGGTATCACTGTGGAGCTATCGCTTCATTCACGACCAATGCAGTTACAATATCTATCAGTGTATCTGAGCATCTGTTTTTGCAGCATGAGTTAAACACCTATTCAAGCCCCAGCTGTGATTCCCGGTTTCGCTGTGTAGTTACTGCCTGATCCACGACTGAAACAGTTACGCCGTATAGGCGTTTCAGAGAACCGGTTCTCGCAAGACGACTTCAGGCCCAATAAATACACAATTGAACTTCCCCATTTCATCATGCGGCCATTCCTTCATCCGCAACCGACAGATTCGTCATCTATAAGTGTATCTGGAAATCTAAGCACGATGATCATAAACATAAATCTGTGATCTCGTCCCCCCATAGTACAACTCCTCTGTGGATTGCTGGCGCATTTGTCGATACATGCCAATATAGTGCAGAAGGCTTGTAGTACTATTTGCCCAATCGTTTGTTCTTGCGCAAGACAATGCACGTTGTAATTTAATAGAAACGTAGGACAGTAGTGAACAAGTTTTCAGAATCTCTACTGAACCATACTGACTAAAACCTTAGAAAGTATGTGAAAAGCAGAGATGCCCAGCTAATATAACAGACACTGGGAATCTGCTGTAACTTGAAAATAACTTGTCGAATCCTATTTCTTCAATTAATTAACCTCTTACCCAGATATCGACAAAAATAGAGGCATAACAAAATACTTATTCAGTCTATTTTGATATAGCATTTCTTTTTTGTGTTCTCTTACATCTTAGTGAATCATGAAGTCTTTGTACAGCACACCTTGATTAAAATGCAAAAATTTAGGGCTAAGTAATGCACATATTTTAATTTCTGTATTGACAGTTCATGTCATATTGACATAATTTTGAAACCCTTACATCAGAGCCAGCATTACCTTTGGTGGCAAGATTTGCCATGACATGACACACTTATCGCAAGCAACTGTTCCAAGCAGTCATTACATAAAAAATTGGTGTCATGTTTTACTCTCATAAGTACATAAAGCACAGGTCTAAGCTTGGGCCGGTCCAAGAAAAGATCACTCACTTTCAGAGCCCCCTTGTGCAAAATTGTTGCGTTTTTTGCCCAGGCTACCTTCGGCAGGTTCATCGTCATCGTTAGAGAAACTGCTGGAGAGCCTCATGTGTTTACCTGCAAGGGTGTGCAACAACATCAGCAACTTGCCTGAATTGCACTTCATCGATGCAGAGGTCAGGTTTTGCTCAGGTGAATGGCTCAAGGTGGTTGTCCCAGATGACAATCTCCATTGTGCACGATTAAACATCAAGCACAGTGTCCTAGCTTTTCGCTCATATGACTACTCGCTCATATGACTACTCGCTCAGATAACTCGCTCATATGACTCTCTCATTCAACCTGTTTCGAAACCTCAGTTGTCTTTTTTTTTTTTTTTTGATGAGGTGATGTCGCACTTCAATCTATGAGAATCAATAATCAAGCACAGGTCCAAACTCAAACTGGTCAAGAAGACATCACTCACTTTCAGCACCGCCTTGCGCAAAATCCTTGCGCTTCTTGCTTGCCGCCCCAGGGACCTTCCGGCTTCCTGCATCAAAGAATCGCGGCTTTGCTACAAAACAAGGAAACTGCAGATGTTTATCCCTAAAACTGCCACTTGCTAACAAACTACCAGTTAAGGTTGAACTAATAGAAGCCGCTATAGCTTACAAATATATCTGCAGGTTTGACCAGTCGCTCTTAAAAAGGCACTAAAGGCAATTGTTGACAGAAGCCAAAACAAAGCATTGAAATATGGTCAAGTGTGTAAACTTTCTTTACAGCAGGAGCTTTAAAAATGCAAGACAAAGGATTGGATGACACTATCACCACTCTACGTGCGGTTTATTGAACATGACAGGAAATAAATCCCTGCTGAAACCTATGTGTCATTCCAATAAGTCCATATGTTTCCTGTGGATTTTATAGAGTATATGAAGATTATATATAAATTCCATTACTTTTGCATAACAATATTGGGGGCCTGATATGGAACATTTGAAAATCATACAGAATTCAACAGGAATATACAGAAGAGTGGGTAAAAGAGGGAAAGGGCTGCATTTCAACTGTGTTTGTGTCCCACAGACTGCTTCGAACTGCAGATTTTTAAAGAATATTTACAGAGACACTGTAAAACTACAATACTTTAGCCCCCAAAGAAATAATAAAACTGCCTAGTCATTGCGTCTGCAGCTCCAAAAGCTTTTGTATCTTTGTTTATTCTTGTGTTATGGCTTTTGTTTCATACTCAAGAATGGCTAGTTGTGACCCTTGTGAGCTTATTTAGATTGGTGAGCCTAAAAGGATCAAGGTGATCAAGTGGGACAGCAGAACTTATTCATTATTTCCCAGTTTTAAGCATCAAGACTACATATTAAGTCGAAACAATGTAGCTTAAGCTAATCTGTGCACTACATAACCGTAATTCTATCATTTTAAGAAGTGCCATGCGTTGCGGCTCTCATAGACACTAGCACCAGATTTCCCTCCAGTGCATTGCTATGAAATGCTATGGGTAGAACAGCCTCCTTCCCTTCTCCCCAGAACTGTCATTACTTTGTGAGTGTTTAGGTGATAAATTTATTTACAGCTAGGTCTTCTCGGTACTGAAAGTTTTCTAGAACGGCAAACTAACACACCCCACATTTTCTCTCATATAACTCTCACAAAATATATACAAAAGTTCGGAGCTAAAGTCAAGGTGGATTCGCAACAATGCATCATAGCAATGCAATAATAAAGGTGGCTTCACAGTGATACATGGGTATATCACATTTAAACTTTGTTCTACTGATTGTAGTTAAGGGCACGAGAAAATTCCTGTGAGTCAACCTTTGCCTTTAGTGTTTTTTTAAGGAAGCCAAAACGAACAAATTTCCTAATACTATTTGCATAGCATCACCCACTGCCAGAGCGTTCACACTATTCTTCATAGTGACAGCACCAAAACGTCTCAATATGTACAGCCTGTTTTACACTTAGGGAAAATTTCAGAGCACGTGACACCACAATGTGGCCAGTGCTGCAGCAGTGCGCCGGCAGCAGCCGGTCCGTGCGCAGATGCTTGAGGGGCGTGGTATTGAATCGCATCGTCTGCGATGGCGGTGCGCGTTGGTCACATCCTGCTGATTTAATCATTGCTGCGAAAACTAGGCCGATATTTTGTACAAAACATTGTGCGATGCCAACCTGGATGCCAACCTATTGCCTTCATTGGCGATGGGGTTCCAAAAACAGTATTTGACAGCATACGTTGTTTGCTGTTTCGTAACGCCATGGTTCTGAGTGCGTTCACGAACATTTGTTCTTTGTGTGTTCACCGCAGTATGACGCGACGTGGAACGCTATAATGAGCACGTAAGATGTGTGATATTTATTTTGTGCTAAAAAAAGCGAAGCGCTTTACAGCGACTGCCGTGCATGCGAGTTCAACACCACAAAACAAACGAGAACGAGTTCAGGAATGCTGTAGGTTAAGGCAACGTCCTGAATGTGCTTCTTCTCGATGACATTTCATTACTTGAGGCAGCACTCTCGCACCAGCGCTAAAATGCCCACGTGAAGCTTCCGTCTTCACTTAAAACCTCGTCATGCTCCAAGCTGCAGCGATCACAGCACTAATTTTGGACGGCAGTGAGGCGTACAGCAACGCGATAAGCAATATCGGCCCAGTTCCTGCAGCAACAATGAAATTCGCCTGCTGCCTGGCAGTGTGGCAGCGGGCTCCGTCGTAGCCGAAGACGCGGTTCAACTGTTCAACACTACACCTCTCAAGCGTTTGAGAATGCGCGAGTTGCTGCCGGCGCATGACTGCTTCGCTGGCCACATCGTGCTCCCATCAAGAAGCCACACGCTACGAGACTTCCCTTAAATGTCCAACAGACTGTACATCAGACAGTTACACACTAAACTAAAACCACACAGTCCATATTTTGATGAAAACAGAGCTGTTTTTAAATGGGGTAAAATTACCATGAAGGTAATACGTGAAGCCACAGCAAGAAAAAAATGTGCCAAGAACATTAAATGTGAAAGTCAATAACTGAAGAACATTGCTTGTGGAATGCCAAAATGCTTCTCAGAGAGAAACGGTACTGTACCATCAATGTTCCAGTTTTTTGGCAAAAGAAATCTACAAGTAAACAACACACAATCATCTAGACTTTGGAACCTTCAAAGGGCACCAAAGACAGTTACACGATTAACAGCGTACTAATGCAAAACATAGAATGAACAGACATTTGGACATCTTCTGAAGCTATATATAGGCACCCGGCAATGCAGTTTACAAGATTCGATGGTAGCACCAGAACACAGCCTTGCGAGCAGACGCAGCAAAACCAGACCCGTCATTACGTATCCTAGCGCATAGGCAGCAAACCGGACATGCCAGGGCACATTTCCTTTTCCTTTTTAGTTTTTGGCAGGGGTTCACGGATCATTATGAAAGCACCCAGGAAGTCTTCTTTGAAAATGTGCCAAAAAGGGCACTGACACTTCATCATGTTGATGTGTTCAGCGAGAGTTTCATTTCCTTGTTATCCCTGGCAGTTGGTACTATCAATGCTAAGGCGGACCAGTAGAGCTCCGTCGCACCCTCTGTCAATGTCGGGTGCCTATATAGATTTCAGTAGAGGCTGCCGGCGCCGCGTTTCATTCTGAATACTGTATTTAATATTTTTTTTTTTATTTGAATATACTGCAGGCCCTTCACGGCCCAAGCAGGAGTGGGTACACAGATACATCGAAATACATACATTGCCAGAGAAAAAAAAAGAGAAAAAAAAAAAAGAACAAACAAAAAAAGAAAAAAAAATCATGGTGCAAATTCAATACACTGTATGCGGTTGATGAAAGAGTCAATCGTACTACAACAAACAATGTCGTTGGGTAGGCTGTTCCAGAGGGAGATAGCTGACGGAAAAAGTGAATGTTTGTGAGCGTTTACACGACTTAAAGGTTGGCGTATTGTTTTAGAATGATTTAGTCGGAATGATTGTTTAAGTGGATCTTGCAGATAATGAGAGCGTGATATGTGGAAATGACCATGATATAATTGGTAAAGGAATTTTAATCGTGACATTATTCTGCGTTGAAAAAGTTGTTTTAAGTTTGCCCTTGCGAGTAAATCTGCGGTACTGGACTGCCTCGCGAATTCTGAATATACGAACCTTACTGCCAATTTTTGTATTCGTTCTATTTTACTAATCAAGTACTTTTGATGTGGACTCCAGATGAGATCGGCGTACTCTAAACATGGTCTAATTAGTGTTTTGTAGGCATTTATTTTAATATGTGGTGGTGCATTGCGCAGTTTTCTTCTTAAGAAAGATAATTTCTTTTCCGCTTTCTGACACATGGCCAAGATGTGTGGTTCCCAGTTAAGATTCGGCATGAGTGTAATGCCTAGGTATTTTACTTGATTGCATTTTTCGATAATTGAGTTTCCAATCCTATATGTATAGTTAAGGGGGGATTTCTTATTTGTAAAAGAAATGCAATGCGTTTTTGATGTGTTTAATTTCATGCCCCAAGTATTGCACCAGGAATGAATTGCCTGAAGTGAATTGTTAAGTTTAGTTTGGTCGTCTGAATTGCGCACGACTGTGTACACGACACAGTCGTCGGCAAACAGACGCATCTGAATAGGGTTCTCAACGGAAAAGTGGATGTCGTTAATAAACATTAAAAATAGCAGAGGTGCAAGAACCGATCCCTGAGGTACACCAGAATAAACATCAAGTGGTTCTGATAGCTGATTGTCAATTTTAACGCTTTGTTTCCGTTTAGTTAAGAAGTTGTTGATCCAGGATATTATTTTGATATCAATACCAAAAGCCGTTAGTTTTTTGACTAAATCCAGATGTGGGACAACGTCGAACGCCTTAGAAAAGTCTAAAAATATAGCATCTAATTGGACGTTATCGTTGATTGCGTTGGCTATGTCATGAGTTAATTCAGCTAATTGGGTTATAGTTGAGAGGCCTGATCTGAAACCATGCTGTTGTTTGTAGAGAAGTTCGTTTGTTTCTAGGTGGGTTATTATGGCCTTGAAAATTACATGTTCCATTATTTTGCAGCACGAACTCGTAAGTGACACTGGGCGGTAGTTGCTTATTTCTAGTTTGGGGCCTGATTTATGTATAGGAACTACTACAGCATTGCACCAGTCGTCTGGTATCTGTGAAGTTTGAAGAGATAACGTGTATATTTTAAAGAGATACTTAGATGTCCAATTAGCGTATCGGCTTAAAAATGAGTTAGTGATTTGATCGGGGCCCGTAGATTTCTTTTGATCAAGCTTTTGTAATAGAGAAAGTATGCCCTCCTCATTTACGATTAATTCTTCCATGGGTATTTTCACAGTATAAGGAGGTAGTAGCGCATTACTGGTATGTTTTGTGAAAACTGACTGAAAAAACTTGTTCATCTCATTAGCAATGTGTTCGGGATATTTAATGATTTGTTCCGAATTTTTAATTTGTGAGATTGAGTCTCGTTCATCTGATAAGTATCGCCAGAATTTTTTGGGACAGTGCGCCATAAACGAAGCTAACGTAGTGTTAAAGAAGCGGGTTTTTGCTTCTGACATTTTATGCTTTAATGTCCCGATAAGATCACGTACGTTGTTTTTGGTTCCCTTTTTCTGCCGTCGTTTTATTTTTCTTTTCAGTTGAATTATCTCACGCGTTATCCAAGGGTATTCTCGGTTGATGCGTTTCTTTTTATTCGGAATGAATGTGTCTTCGCAATATTTAACAGTGCTTTTAAAATGCGCCCAAAGTTCTTTTACGTCTGTAAGCTCAATGAATTCATGAAATTGTGTTTCCAGGAAACGTAGCACAGCAGGGTCATTTGCACGTGCGTAATCTTTAAAGTAAGTAGGTAGTGGCTTTTTGTATTTCTTCGCGCATGAAATAGGGCAGGTTAAGGTAATCGATTTGTGATCGGAAATGCCATTCTCGATGGACGCAGAAGAACCTTCTAATGTACTACTTACAAACGCTAGGTCAAGTAAAGACGATGACGTCGCAGTGATCCGAGTGTTATCAGTTACTAGTTGATTCAATGAAAACGCGAACGCTACGTCCAGTAGTAATTCTGAACTAGCAACGTCACGACCATCATGTGAACCATTGTTCCAGTTTATTCCGGGAAGATTAAAATCCCCAGCAAGGATAATTTTTGACCTAGAGTTAGTATGCTTTGAAAGATAATCATGAATCACTTCAATGTAGTCAGGTGCCGCATTTGGAGGCCGATATACCCCTCCTACAATTATACTTTTATCATAATATGTTATTTTGCACCAGACGCTTTCGTGGTCGGGAATGCCATCGAGTTCAAAGGTTTTGATATTTTTTTTTTTAATTGCTACCGCTACGCCCCCGCCTCTTGACCCTCTATCTTTACGGAGCAGTCTGTATGAGGGAGGGACGACTTCCGAGTCACGTACTCCGGAGTGAAGCCAAGTCTCTGTTATTATTAGAACGTGAGGTTGGTAGGACGAAATTATGTTCTCTAGTTCATCAAACTTGTTTAGCACACTTCTGGCATTGAGGGAAACGATTCTAAGTGTTTTAGTACTGTGCTGTCAGTTCGAGTTTTTCTTATTTGTAGAAGTTTTATGCTTAGATGAAGTTGGTCGGTTGTTTCGTGGTGGACCCGCTTTCTTCGATATATCTGTTCTAGCATTTTTTACTGGGTCCCAAGTATAAACTTTATCATTGACTTTCAGTTTATCGAACGACAGTTTGACTTTTGCTCCTTTGGCCCTTTCGTTTGCCGCAGAGTGCCATAAGTGCGCGCGCATATCCCTTACTCTTTTGGAAAAATCTTCGGAGACGGATAAGGGCGTACCCTTGAGTTTATAACAGCAAGATAAGATTTTGTTTTTTTCACTGTAGTCGAAGAGACGTAGGATGATTGGCCTTCCCTGGCTGGTTCTATGGTTGCCTATTCTATGAATCCTTTCGATGGTCTTTACTTCGATACCGAGTGTTTGTTTCAGAATGTCATCTTTTACTTTCTTTTCCAGTAAGATAGCATCTTCGTCAGACTCTTCCGTTACACCATAGATAATCAAGTTATTACGTCGGCTTCTGTTTTCTAAATCATCCAGTTTAAGTGCAAGACTTCCAATTTCATCTTTCATGGTGGCGTGCTTACTTTCATACTCGGCCAATTTTTCTTCGCAGTGTTTAAGTCGTTCCATATCAATTTCGATTTTAGTGAGCCTGGTTTCCAATATGGTGCAATATATTTAATACAAGTATTCAATGGTGCCCCTTGAATTAAACAGACATGTCTAGAAAGTGAAAATGAACCTATGCTACAAAACTAAATAAAACACACAATTCAGCATGGGGGGGGGGGGTAAAACTGAGAAAACAAATGCCACCCTCAAGAAACACTGCTAATAGCAAAAACAAACTATGACTAATTAATAGGCAATCTTCCATGACACACCTTTCACATGGCAGGTCACAGACCATGTAGGAAAAAAAAAAACAGAGGACGTGGCACCACAACAGGTTAAGACACACCACAGAAATAGGTTGAACATCGTCAGGATTTCCACCACCAGGTTAATAAACAGAAGAAGATGAACAATACCCCAGCAGCGCTTCACACAATGAGCAGATCGCCGCACACATTCATGTGGGGGAGGTGGTAAGAGGGCGGGCAGAAGGCAAAAAATGCACATATATGGCAAAACAATGCAATACACCGACAGCCGCTGCAGTAGCATAGACAGAGCACTGCCCAGCCATTTCACAAGCCCCAAAAAACACGCACACAGAATCAGCCCCACTCACTCAATTCAGGCCACCGCAAACACCGTCCTTACCGCTCTGGCTCCATGTGTTTATGACGTTGCCCGCATCGCTGTCATCGCTCTCACTGTCTTCTCCACTGCAGGGAGCCCTTTTTGATTTACCTGTGGCCACACACACATACACACACAAGTCTAGCATGTGACCAAGGAAATGTCTGCACACAGTCATACATGATAAAATGTGGTGTAAATTATTACAGTAGACTCCCTTTAAACGAAACTTTCTTAAATAAATTGCTGCTTAAATGGAACAGCTGCCACTAATATGTTTGGTTTCCCACTTGGATATTGTACCCCCATTTATTTCTCAGTAAATGAAACTCCTCTTAAAGGCAACACATCTTCCTGGTTTCGGGTTTCGTTTAAAAGGCGCCTACTGTAGGTGCAAAGCAGCTCTTTGTCTAGCCTGTGTAACGCTGTCTTTCATTACGAACGTGCCGCACGCCACAGGTGTTGGTGCGGTTCCAAGTAGGTGACACCGCTGCCGCGTTTTACGTCACGCTCCCCTTGCAGTGCAGGCTGACGTCATTCTCTCCCTCGCCTGCCGGGCATTTGCCGCGTATCCCGCAGCTGCCACCTCGTCTGTTCGCCCACAACATCTGCCGTGACTGTTGCTCGCTACACCACTGACTCGTCGGTTCACGTGCAATAAACCCGACGCACACTTAACGTTCCTGTTAAAACATGTCTGTACGTGTCACCTACAAGACCTATGCCAGTCATCGCTTCGGACGAATCTTCGAGCACCGCAGCACCCACGCTAGTGCTGTTCAACCCGAGACATCCCCCGTGCGCCACGCTGCTGCTTCGCATCTGATCAGTATTCTTCTCGGGGAAATGGTCCAAGCTTTTTTTTTCATTACATCGGTAATTTCATGTGCAATGGACTCCTGGTAGTACTAGTATGCCCCACTTAGCGACAGGCGATTCTTTCCACTACGAGTATACTTCACTGCACGAAACAGCTGTGAGGCAGCGAAAGTCACCAAAAATTGCCCGCCTACCTGTCTGTGTGTTTCACTGCAAAGGGCGTCGAAATACGAAAGTCTTTTGTCTGCAGGCGCTGCGATAGAAAGCCTCGATGTCCTCCTCCCCTACAAAGAGGTAGGCGAGGAGAACATCGAAGCACTCCCGTCCACATAGAGGCGGGTGAGGAGAGCATTGAGGCCCTCTACGCTGCGCGAGATATGGGCGCTGTATTTTAGAATGCAGAGCAATTGGCAGCAAAATGTCATATCAACACAGCGTAGGAAACACTCACTTTTTCACTCATAGTGTCGCATTGTTAGCGTAGTGTAATAAACACTACGGTCTTCAAAATTAAGTATCACGCATTTTCAAAATAAGGACACACATTACACAATACTCACATATTGTTGTTGCACCTCAAATATGCGTAATATTCGTTGTCTATTGACAATGTTCCCAAGTATGAACACAACCACCAGGACAAGATGGGTGGGCATTGAGCAAGGGGTTAAACTTTTGCCGGGTGGGTCAATCAATTTACAGACCCAAACCGAAATTTCTGCACTGAAGTATCTCAAGAAAGACTATCATCTTTAAAAAACGCAAATCTTCCAAAGCAGAAGAAGAATGAGACCCTGGTTGCACGGACTGTCTATTTTTTCAGCAGAGTTGCCGGATGCTGCCGACACTAAAAAAGCAGCACTACTTTTGCAAAGGGGTAGAAATTTAATATGTTTCCTCAACTCTGGAAATACTTTCTATTATAAAAATGTTGCTGGAATATAAGGGGAAGGTAATGTTTAATTATATAGCAAAGCAAAAAACACTTCAGCACTCTCAATGTCATCTTGTCCTGCCACAGTTTCCTTTTAGAACGCCAGCAGTGTTATACATTCAAAACACCATAGTACACCAATACACCCAAACTGCTACTCTTTGAACACTAGAAAATATGCACAACTATGAACAAAGGTACACATTCACTTTCAAATATAGGCACTCTCAAGGGTAGTGTCTACCTCATTCAGAGCACAGTTGCCAGCGCATAAATTAGGCTACTTCTCGACTACCTCCCCCCCATAAGTTCGTTTTCAGTGCTCAAGTACTAAAGCCAGCAACGAACACGCCCTCAGCCAATGTAATAGGCACTAAAACACAGTAAAAGCTTAATGATCTGACTCCTATCAATTGAAAAAAAATCAGATGCTTTGAATGTGCCCTCTGGTCCCAGCAACTGTTGCATTATTTAATGGCACAAAACTCTCGTTCATTCGGCACATCTTTGGAGCGCACGAAGCCCCAAGCACTAAAATGCATGAGGCCAAGGAGCAAAAACAGCGTATGCGAACTATCAAAACAGCCACTCGCCTTCAGGAACTCAAGTTCATCATCGATAATCTTACCATGATTTGATCACTGGAGACAAGGCTTCAGCAGCTGTGGCAAATTTGCTTTGTTTTTTATTTTACTTGGCGTAAGCGGACTGCGCGGGTGTTGTGGTCATGTCAACAACGACAGGCGTGAAAGTGTCGAAGCCGTTGACAAGCAGTAGTACTGCTTTCACTATGCAACCTCGAAACTGTGTAGTAATTATTCATGGCTGTACATTAGTGTGCCAGGTTTTTTGAGCAGCAGATGTGGTGCTCGGCAGTTTCATTTTGACTCTGGACGCTGACCGTGCTGGCCGTGCCTTCACATTTGCATCGATGCTCTAATCTCATCTCTAGCGACTGCAGTTTCGTTCCATAGCATATGCGACACTCAGTATCTTTATTCCGACTCAGGCCAATGCATGCACAAGGTCACAAACTTCAGACATGGTGGAAGACGTTGAAGATGAAGAGTTTCAGCGGCAGCCTGCATGCTGACAAAACTCACTTGCATTATTCTCAAACATCATTATAACAAAATTGCATTTTACACAAAGATAGCTTTTTTATATCTAAAAATTTGTTAGAAACTTCATTTTTAACACCCTATCTATCGTAAGACCATTCATCATTCAATTCATTGTAACCGATACTTCATTACAACCGTGTTCATTATGTTAAGATTATAGTTTATTGTCATAAATGAACAATTAGTTGCCAGCCATTCTTGCAGAGAAGACATAACGGTAATGTCCGTGTGAAATCGGTGATGGTGTTATGTAATAAGTATTTGGTTCAGAGCACATTTCGGCTAAAGACACATTTCCCAGCTGTCAGCACATTTCGGCCAGCTGTGATCACATTGTGAACAAAATGACGAATGATGCAACTTTTACACTGCTTTTATGCAAAATACTGAATTTACATACTCATAATAAATACAAAAATACTGTCACAGGTAAATGGGTATGAGCATCAACTGTAGCATGAAATCACTTGGAAGTGGAGAAAGAATTTGGCTTCCTGGTCTGGGTGTGGGCAAGACGTCGAATCCTGACTGTGTCTGTTATTTCGCTCGTGGCACTGGTGGAGGTGCTGAGTAAATGCGCCTCGGCTCCAGATTTTCAGCCAACACACCGAGCCACTTGGAGACTGCTACAGCTCCCACGGCAAGAAGCAGTCGCCACCTGCGAGGACTATCTCTGGAATGCGGTCCTTTCTCTCTCAAGACGAGATGGCAACCTCGACTACCAACCAGGCGAGTCAAATTAACGACGCCTATTCTTTTCTTCCTCATGTTTTTTATGCGCCGCAAACACAACGCTTATTTCCTAGAGACATTTATAACAATGTTGATGACTGGCTTGACCACTTCGATTGAGTTGCCAGCATCAACAAATGGAATGAAGCTTGCAAGCGGCGGAGGGCTTACTTTGCGTTGGAAGACTCTGCCAAAACGTGGTATGAGAATCACGAGAGTTCCTTTGCGACGTGGCAAGAGTTCAGCTGACAGTTTCGCGAAGCTACCGCAGCACCGAAAAGAAGGAGAGAGCAGAGCAGGCCATCTCGTCTCGGCACCAACGACCTAACGAGAGAGTTTCAATGTTTGTGGAGGACATGTTTAGACCCTGCAATGTCGGAGGAAAAGAAGGTGCGGCATTTAATGCGTGAGGTAAAAGAGCAGCTCTTCGCCGGACTTGTGCATAATCCATCGACTACTGTGGCTGAGTTCATAAATGAGGCAACCACAATGGAGCGTACTCTCTAGCATCGGTCGTCACAGTATGAACGCTACAACGTCACCGCGGCTGCATGCTTTATCGGGGCTGACAGCGAGAGACATGCCCTCGCAGAGTTCATAAAAAGCGTCATGCAGGACGAGCTGCGCCAACTCCAAGCAGCAGGACCCCAATCACCTGTAAATGCTCTCGCATACTTCATCCAAAATGAGATCAGACAGGTGGTCACCCCACTCGCACCAACAAGACCTGAGGCCCCTGTGTTGACTTATGCGGCGGCCTTGCGATCTGCTGCACCACATGCTCCTGATCCCACTATGCGGACAATGGATCACACTAGCCATCGATTCCAGGGCACCTCTTCGACTCTGCCACTTGCCTCAAGGTTTCCGAGTGCGCCCACTTATCATCCGTCTAGATCGCGACAGAGCGCCACAAAGGCCAGCGTGTGGCATACGTCGGATAACCGTCCACTCTGCTACCACTGTGGTGAAGCGGGTCACGTCTACTACAATTGCCAGTACCGCCAACTTGGTCTCCGTGGCTTCCACCCTGATGCTCGTTGCCCGCGTTACGGTGAGCGTCCCTGCGACATTGAAGTGTACCTTACCGGCCAGCAAGCTCCTCGCCTTGGCCAACGCCACCAAACACAATCAACATCGCCTCGCCACTCCACATCACCTAGCTTTCCCTCGTCATCTTATGCTTCTTTCAGAGGCCGGTCACCGAGTCCCCACAGGGGTAACTAGAAATCGCGGCTCCTAGGGTTAAAGCCGCGTTCTGACAAACTGTCAAAGAGCCTCCCTCGACAAAATGTCAAAGAGCCTCCCTCGACGCAAAGACCCGACGAAGACCGTTCTGATATTTCAGTCGTTTCCGAAAGTCATAAGACTGTTTCCACCGACATCAACGTACACGTCGATAATCACGTCGCCACTGCCCTCGTCGACACCAGCACCGATTATTTGGTTATGAGCAGCGCCCTGGTATCAAAACTGAAGACAGTAACTACCCCTTGGCAAAAACCCCCATTGCGCACAGCAGGGGCCACCTTGCACGCTGACTGAAATGTGCACAGCCCATGTTCGAGCTGTGCTTCAAATTTCACAGGGTCTTTCCTCGTATTATCTGTGTGCTCATGTCCACTCATTCTGGGACTAAACTTTCTTCGCAAATACGGCGCAATTATTGACCTATGAGGCTTGCAGGTGTTGTTGGAGGACCCGTTTGATCCTGAACCTGAGAACATCCACTTATCGAAGGCTGCCCTACGTGTATCCTCCGAATCTGTTACTCTGCCTCCCCGCAGCAGCCTTTTTGTCAGTTGTTTTTGTCAGTGTTTAATGTGACCAAGACGTCCCTGATGCTGTAACTGCAGAAGGAAATTTGTCCCAACTTTTTGCACAACAAATCTGCGTTGCCCGAGGTATTGTTCAGCCCAGGAGGAAGCAGGCTTGCCTATTAGTCACGAATTTCAGCGAGGTGTATCGGCATCTTACCAAACACACTGCGATCGCATACCTTGAGGATATTGCTGACGTCCCTGGTCCCTCAACATTATCTGCCCTTCGTCGTGCGACTGTTCCGCCATGACATTTGCAAGCACTCTCGACATAAATCAGGGTTTACCGTCCGCACAACGAGAATGTCTTTTGAAGATACTCGACTCATTTCGAGACTGCTTCGCTACGACTTCGAAAGTGAACCAAACACCGCTTGCCAAGCATCGTATCATCACCGAGCCTACCGAAAGACCCCTTTGACAACACGCCTACAGAGTCTCGCAAAAAGAACAAGACGCTATACGCCAACAGGTCTAGCAGATGCTCAAGAACGATGTCATCCAGCCATCGACCAGTCCCTGGGCGCCCCCTGTTGTGTTAGTAAAGAAAAAAGATGGTACCATGCGATTTTGCGTCGACTACCAAAAGTCGAATAAGATCACGAAGAAAGACATGTATCCTTTACCACAAATACATGACTCGCCGAACCGCATTTGGAACGCACATTACTTTTCTTCCATGGACCTACGCAGTGGCTATTGGCTGTTGATGAGCGCGACCTCGAAAAGACCGCCTTCATTACTCCTCACGGACTCTACGGGTACAAGGTCCTTCCCTTCGGCTTATGCTCGGCGCCAGCTCCTCTTCAAAGAATGATAGACACGGTTCTTTCTAGGCTAAAATGGCAATCGTGTCTTGTCTACCTCGGCGATGTGGTCATCATCTCAGACACGTTTGAGCAGCACATCCCACGCTTACAAACAGTTCTTCGGGTGATTCGAACAGCTGGACTTTCTCTCAAACCTGAGAAATGCCACTTTGCTTTCGAGGAACTGACGTTTCTTGGTCACGTTGTCAATCACACCGGTATACACCCACACCCTGAGATAATGAGTGCTGTTGCTGCATTTCCTGTCTCAACGAACGAGCGTGATCTCCGCCGCTTTCTGGGACTGTGCACATATTACAGACGGTTTATCAAAGGCTTTTCTAAAATCATTGACCTTCTAAACGAACTTACAAAAGACGGCGTACCATTTGTTTGGGGTCAGAATCAGCGTCACGCCTTTGACACGCTACGAAACCATCTCCAAGCCCCACCTGTACTCGGTCACTTTGACGACAACGCTGCCACAGAGCTACACACGGATGCCAGCAACGTTGGACTTGTAGCTGTACTGGTTGAATGGCGAAATGGCGTAGAGCGCGTTATTTTCCATGTAAGTCCAACATTACCATCCGCAGAGTAAAACTACTCTGCAACAGAAAAAGAATGCTTAGCTGTTTTTTGGGCTATAACAAAGTTTCGCCCTTATTTATACAGTCGACCATTCAGGGTAGTTAGCGATAACCATTTTTTATGCTGGCTTGCCACCCTCAAAGATCCTTCCGGTCGTCTAGCATGCTGGAGCCTTCAGCTACAAGAATTTGACATTACAATCATTCCCAAGTCAGGACACAAACACACCGATGCTGACTGTCTCTCACGTGCGCCAAATGGAAGTACAAACGCGGACGTTGAAGAGGATGATACATTCCTTTCCTCTGTATCAGCAACCGACTTGGCTCAACAACGCGATGACATGGAGCTAAGCTCGCTGATTGACTACCTCGAAGGCCAAAAAGCAGTCTACCTCGAAACTTCGCACACTCGCTGGCCTCATTCTGCATCAGGGATGGAGTCCTCTATAAGAAGAATTTCGACCATACCCCAGCTACTTACCTACTCATAGCGCCGACCTCGTTTAGTGACAATATTTTACATGTTTGTCACGACGAACCATCAAACAGACACCTTGGCTACACGCGCACCTCAAAAAGAATTCGCCGCTCTTACTACTGGCCCCGCCTCGCGAGGACAGTCAAGCAGTACGTTTGCACATGCCGTGACTGCCAACGCCGTAAGACTCTGCCCGTCCGACCTGCAGGACTACTACAGCCTACTGCCACACCGAAAACACCATTCCGTCGAATTGTCACCGACTTTCTCGGATCGTTTCCCACGTCTTCGCCTGGAAATCAATGAATTGTGGTTGCCACCGATTATTTAACACGTTACAGCTAAACAAAGGCCCTGCCCAAAGCTACCACAGCCAAAATCGCCCAGTTTTTTGTCACCAGCATCGTCCTTCGTCACAGAGTGCCTGCCAGCTGTGATAATTACTTATCATGGGACAGCTTTCACCACAGAGATGCTTCAAGAAGTGCTGAGACTAAGTGGTACAGAACATCAGAAAATCACGGGTTATCACCCCCCAAACAAACGGACTCACTGAATGGTTCAACAAGACCATTGCAGATGTGCTGTCAACGTATATGGCCGTTGATCACAAGAACTGGGACGATATACTCCCTTAGGTAACTTTTGCTTACAATACAGCAGTCGAGGAGAGTATCGATTTCACCCCATTTCGCTTAGTTCATGGTCGAGAGGTCACTACAATGCTCGACGCAATGCTCCTTCCCAACAACCTGGGCATGTTCAACGTGGACGCTGCCTTGTTCGCTCAACGCGCCGAGTAGGCTCGTCAACTCGCCAAAACACCATATTCAGACTCGCCAAACTGCCGACACACGCCGCTACAACTTTACACACCAAGAGGTTACCTTCCAACCAGGCGATGAAGTTTGAGTGCAGACCCCCATCCGACAGCGTGGTCACTCTGAAAACTTGCTGCGGTGCTACTTCGGCCTGTGTAAAGTTCTACGCCGATTCAGCGACGTTACATACGAAGTTCTCCCTGAGGGACCCTCAAGGCGTTCCCGTCGGTTTCCACAAAGTGATGTGGTGCATGTGTCAAGGCTCAAGCCATATTTCTCGCGTCCTCAATCGTACGTGGACTGACTTATCATACAATGACTACTTATTTCACTTTGTCACTTTTGCTACATTTTGATGTGTCTTGAGTCCTAACTCCTTTTTTATTGATTACGTCTGTGCACCAGCCCATTTTTGTTTTTAGGTTCCGACACAGTTGTTAGATTCCATAGTAACGTCTTTTCTTTATCATTTTTTTTTCAACGCTCATCACCAGCACCGAGACGATGCTTTTCGAGGAGAGGGAATAACGTCACAGGTAAATGGATATGAGCCATCAACTGTAGCGTGAAATCTCTTGGAAGTGGAGAAAGAAGAGAACTTTACTTCTTGGTCTGGGTGCGGGCAAGACGTCAACTCCTGGCTGTCTGTTATTTCGATCATGAAAATACATTGATGTAATAGACACCTCTTTAGTATATTTTTGTTACTTCTGATAATTTGGCATTCCGTTGTTTGGGACATTTTTTTTTTTTTGGTCAGCTGAAATTAGGCGCTATGTTATGTACTAATTCCACTCAATATGACTCGCAATGCTACCGAGCATAGATAATAAGCCTGAAAATTGCACATGATTGCCAGCCCCTTGCCCTTCTTTCCACAACTAAATGCTTCTCCCTAATTTGTTGCAAACAAGACAGCAGCATTTAGTGTTGAAATAGTAAGCTCCATATCAATGACGCCAGAACGTTCAACATCATTCAGCAGGATAGTAGAGGTGCAGTTAAACATAGCTATAATAAAGGTGCATATGATGCACAAATATTGTCATTGTTGTCTGTGATAATCATCTTCAAATTTTAATTTTCGATGATGCAATATTGAAAAATTCAGTTACATTGCTATATCCAATTTCCAATGTAAGCATATAGTGCTTGCGCGATTATAAAATAAATCATATTTTGTTTACATGTCCGAAGGTCACAGATTTTGTCCCTGCCAGTGGCCAGCTGTCTTTTCGTTCTCTTTACTTCCTTCACGTCTACCTCACAATTAATACAATGATCCTACAACAGTGCAATTACTTTACATGGCTTTATTATCCACAGGTTTTCCTTAACAATGTTAAAAAGGTGTATAAGTAAAGGCTTCATGCACAAAAACCATGATATTGCCACAATAAATAAATAGTGAGGCACGGAGTACTGGAGAACTTCAGTACAATTATAACTACCTGGGGTGCTTTAAAGTGCTCCTAAATCTGCGTAATCAGATATTCCTGCATGTCACCTCTGTCGGAATGCAGCTACTGTGGCTGGGCATCAAACTCACATCTAGCTAGCTACATAACAACATGGGCTACACCATGTAATGACGAAAGGGGAACTGATCAAGGGGTAATTTTTCTTATGTAAAACATAAAGGTCCTGTTACAATTACTCCAACACACATACACTACACCAAGCTTTACCTGTATACCAAGGCAAGGGTACTAAAGCAAAGCGAGAAAATGAAAGCAGTGCGGTTCTACAATCAAACCTCGACATAACAAACCCAGATATAGCGAATTATCGGTTGTAACGAAGTGAATGAAATATAGTCTTGCATAGTAATGTTGAAAATATACCTTCATAACAAATTTTTGGGTATAATGAACTCATTTTCATGTAAGATGCAACTTTGTTATAATGAGGTTTGAGTACTCTATACAGTGAAACATCTTGTTAACCCCTTGCTGCCCTGGCAGGCGGTCAGCTGGGCCAAGCAGATCCCTTTGTCAGCACAGCCCCTGGCTCAGCAGCAGCCCAAGAGTGACTCGCTCGTGTATGCAACCGCTGCCATGCAGGGCCAATGCCATGCAGCGTCCGCAATGAATAGGCAATAAAAATCATGGCAGTTGACAGAAACTTCAAGCACAGTTACATTCAAGGTGTAAGACGCGTGGAGTCTTCCTCGGCTTGCTTGCAAGGTGTCTTCAACCAGATAAGGTAGCAAAGATGCGCGTGAATCTATCTGGAGATGGCAGTGGACATACACATCAGTGGTACAAGGCAGCTTCAATAAAAAAAATTCAAAAATAAAAAATTCATGATCCCTTACTTTGTCGAGAAAATGAGGGCAAGCAAAGCTGTACTGGGACATGAATAACGTCGTGCTTTCCTTTCTTTTTCGTGCTTTTTTTATTTATTTATTGGTCGTGGCCATCCTTGAAATGCGGTTCTCAGACTGAAACAGCATGGCATCTTTCATGTTCCTTCCAGCATTACTCAACCTCGAAAACTGCCTAACGCAAGGACCATCATGCAAGCATGTCAACGAGCATTAGATATTCAATTTTCTAAAGGTCAGAATTTTTCTGAAGTCTCGAATGACCTGACGGAGACCTCACACGTAGTCCAGCAATGGGTTTCAGTCTGCCAGCATGAACTATTTAGATGAAGTGTCCATAGAAAGTGCACTGCCTCCCGCCAACAAACTGCTAGTGGGCTCGTTGTGAACCAGCGCACGCAGCCGTCCTTTGCGTGAGAATTTTTAGAAGACACAACCATCAAAAATTATTCCATCCTCAAAAGGGGTGACAAGAAGGTACAATCCTCTCACTACAAAGTTTTTGGGAGGAATTGCCTCACAGACTATTTGCATCTAATAGCCGCATCTAGCCGCAAAACGCTTTTTTTGTGAATTACTTGTGAACCTTAACATTTTCACAAGTAAGTTACTTCAAGTTTCACTTGAAAATGCATGCTGGTTGCTACGGTAACAGGCATATTTGGTGACAACGCTAGCGTTCATAATGCATCGTATTTCTTACTAAGTGAAAAATGTGCCAAGCAGTTGCAAGAGCTAGAGTCATTCATAGAGAAATGCCTTTATCTTTCTTTGCGTCAGGTCATCCCGCCGGTAGACATCCACAGCCGTCACCGATACGATGGGTGCAGCTATTTCCTATTTCACATGGTCGAGCGCACCTCACAAGTATCCTTGCCTCAATCATATCTTACATAGTGCTTAATCTCCAGCCTCTGGTCTCTTATTACTGGGCAAGAGGGCTCAGCTCACCTGTCTCCTCGCTCCCACTTCTGCCGTCCCAGTCGTCGGTGCTACCGCCATCCTCCTCATCTTCGTCATCCCCCCCCAACTTTGGCATGGAGTAGGCTGCGGGCTTCCTGGGAACTACGAAGAGTACATTGAGCAACACGTGAGCCTCACAGCGTTACCGAAGCGAAATAAGAGTTTTATTTCTTTTTTTTTTTCATTACTCTTTCGCGACATCGAAAGCAACTAACATGCTTGTTGGGAGAAGACGTTCTGTAAATGAGAGAATTAGCGAAAAGAAAATGCAGGTGGTGAAGCCACCTTAAAGAAGTCCCGCAACACTCTTTGAGCATGATCTGAAAGCGTTGCCGATCAGCAGCAAAGGCTACCAAGAACACGCGAGCCAAACTTTATAGCGTAGCAGGCGGCCTGGAATTCACAATAATTTCTAAAACATGCTTTCTCTTCTCTCTACAAGTGTCACTACAAGCTCAAAAATCACTAGTCACAGCCTTTGTATCAATCACTGGCTGATTTTAGCATGGTGCGCTCGATCATTACTAGAGCAGCCGCAGAGTGTCGCAATTTGTCCACACGTGCATGCGCGATCGCACTGAAAACCCGCACATTCGAAGAAAAAAGGAGAAAAAGTGCACAAGGTCACGGCGCACATGCGACGTATTTTCTTACCCCATGCCATCCCTCCTTGCTTAGCTTCCAGCGCCTCTGTCAAGACGACAGAAGAGAGAATGCAATCGCAGCGTGCAAGAAATCTTGGTAACTCCGCTCGTACTAGATGGATTCTAAAAATTTTTGCTGGCTGCGGGAAATTCTCCAGGCCACAATCTCCCCCAGTGAATCTATTCCATGGCTACTTGCCCAAGTGTTTCAGGGCCCCTTTAAGGTTCTGCCCCAATCGCCATGACGTTGAAGAGGGGAAGTGTTTATGTTTAGAAGAAGGAAAAGAAAAGTGAGCCCCGCAACTGTCTGCATCAGGGTGCAACACCTCAGCAGTAGCTCACAAGGGATGGGGTGAGGAGGGATTAAAAGGATAGGAATAAAGGTGTATAGAGAGAGAGAAAGAGAGATGAGGAAAGCCAGAGAGAGCGACGACAAATCGAGAGGATAGAAGAGATAGGAAAGACGGAAACGCGGTCACAGGAGTCCGCGGACGGGACACCACTTGCGAGAGCTCTTGTCGACGTCAGGAGATGGCGTAGAGCAAGTCCAGCCGGTCAGAGCTACACTGTCGTCAGAGGTCGGCGCCAGGAGATGACGCAGGGCGAGCCCAGCCGGCCAGAGGTACGCTGACGCCAGAGATCGCGATGGTACAACCGGTTGGCACGGAATCCAGCGAGCGAGAATCAACGACATTGTAGATTTTTACTGTGTCTAATGAGGCCGACGCAGTTCCTAATTGGTAAAAATGAAGTACACTGTCTTCAAGGGGAGCCTGAGGCTATGAATACCAAGCTTTCAGGAAATTTCGTCCAGCCAGTGTGGAAAAAAACACTAAGAAACACTTTGAAATACGTGATATCACCATAGGAGATTTCGGCAAAAATTCAGAAGTGAACCTCTTGACACCGATTTTCACATTAGTCATTTATTAATAAACCTATAGTAGTAACATTAATGACTCCGGCATCATCAGAGTATACTTTATCAACCTAAACAAAGTTATTGTTTGCCTTTATTGTTCCTTTAAGACCCGAAATCTTCGTACGTTAGAATGTCTTGTTCCTGGACAATATTTGATAAAGCGAGTGCAGTGCAAAATTTCAGCAAATGTGAATAAGGAACAAAGTACTGGAAATCCTGTTCGTGATAAACTCGAAACATCTTTATTTGGCCTGGGAAAATATAGACAGAACATTTCCAACAAAGAGCACAGCTTCAAGACATGCACTGTCACTGTTTTTAAATTTCTCTGTGGTTAGCAAACTTAGCAATCACCAATGCCAATGTCTAATGACAAAGGAGTCAAGTTTCACGTTCTCTCTCAAAATAGAGAAATGCAAGAGAGGCTTTGAACACAATACCCAAAGGCAACACAAAATCCAAATTCCTGCTGCCGCAATGCTTGCCTGTCACAACTTTTTTTTATTTCCACACATTTGTGCGGTTACATTGCACACTGCATTAAAATTTCATGATGCAAATGGATGATGGGCTTTGCAATAGCACGAAAACCAACAGCTACATTCGTTTGAGCTAATGTGGTGTTGTAGAGTTTTGAGAATACCCTGCACTACAAAGAGTGGAAATAGTCATGGAAAAAATTATTTGTGAATGTTCACTCAAAACAAAAGTACTGAAACTCACACAAATTTTCAAATTTGGTGATACTGTGAGGTGCACTAGATCAAAAAAAAACAAAATTTTATGTTAGCTAATTAAGTAGAAGGCAGGAGAGCAGGTTGCCCATGCCCGAGATACTGATATGGTATCTAAGGACCACTGGGAAACCTTTTTCAAAATTCTTAATCAAGTTTTATTAAACATCCCGAGTTCACATAAATTAAAAAACTCATTTCCAGTATGCAGTTCTTTATCTAGACATTATGTACATTTTTAAGATATCAGCTATCTCCTATGCTTTTTGAAAGCGAAATCTCTTTCCTAAGTAAGAAAGTCACAAAAAGGCATATCAATAATCTGGATTAGAAGTTACATGCAATGAAACGAGGCTGGATGTTTTCATGCAACCTTTTTACACAGAAATTGATGCTTATTTCGGTCATGGTTGAATTGAACTACTGCCGATTTCGGTTTCTTGTGAGCATTGCTATTTGAGTGCCAGTTGTTTTGGTTTTCTGTTTGTACGTACTATCTTACCCCCTCCCTATTATGACCTTCAAGCGAGAGTTGACAGTATTAAAACAATAATAAATAAATTTGAACTAATATTCTGTTATGTTGAACGTTGATGAATGAGTTAATGTCAAATTGGGATTTTGCTAAGACAAGTACAGCATACGATAACTTTTGTTGAAATTGGTGTAAAACAATGATTCTTATTCCATTGCACACATTTTTGATTTCAAACTGTGACAGTTCAATTTACTTTGTGATACTCCTAGCTTATGAAAAAATCTTGCCCTTAATAAGGCATATAAAAGGTTTCATATTTTGAAAACTAAATATTGCACTGAAAATATAATTGCGTAATTGAAATCCACACCTAAATATGCACAAACTCCCCAAATTTCATATAACTCGAACAAAAACTTTTCTTAATGTTTTTAGAAGCAGTGTCCCACTAGATTAACCTATATTAAATCAATCTCGATGTCATTCATACACTCATGGCATCATCAGGAGGAGACAGCACACCTAGTTAGACACAGTATTAACGAGAACTAACAGCATTCTCATTAATAGTGTGTCTAACAAAGAAAAAACTAGCCCTTAAAGTCGCACTTCTTTCCAGCATACCTTGAGCGGCACGAAAACTCGGTGCCTTCTTGGGCATGTCATGGTCGTTGTCCGTATCATCCTCACTTGTATCTGGCAAAAGTAAAAATCCATGTTCCAGCAACTTGGGCAGTACACGAAGTGTGGTACACAAAATTATCTCGTAGTGACAGTTGCGTTGAAATCTTTCACACTTCCACGCGCCATGCCCTCACGCCACGCACATTGCCATAGCACCGATTACTGACATCAGTATTCGATTCCAGCAAGCACCTGAATCGAAAACTTATTTTCGATGTAAGCCATTGCCACAACTAATTACACATTGAGACCTAGGAACCTCGTTGAAGCAAAAACACGAACCGACTAAGAAAACCAATTACTCCAGCAGCTCATTCCCAATTTCCTGAAGATGAAAATGTGTTATCCAATATTATGAAACATTCCCTAACTAGGTCAACATTTAGAAAAAAATGAAAACAACACTTTCCTGGAAAACAATTGGCTCAATTCGAGTGCTACATCATGTTAACATTTATTTGTGATTGTACTACCGAAGTATCTAGCTCCAATTTTTGAAAAAGCGGGTATCTAAAATATTTTTTATGTTGCACTTTTGGTTTATTTATGTCTATTATGCTATACTGGACTAGTACAATTTAATTGTCATTTATGCATTAGCCCGAACATGTAAATAGGTCTTTGTATGTATGTTTTTTTTTTTCTTGCAATTGTCCGCTGTTTTCTGCTGTACTTGTGATGCAGGAGCCTAGTCGGGTTTGTATAAACGCGCCTCTTACTCCAGCACCATGACAATGCATGTCTTGTGTATTATGGTCAGAACTGCAAACTTCAAACTTGCACTGTGCCTAACGCAATCCAAGTCCAACTGAATTTGAATTACGTGATTGGCCCTTCCACAACCACTACTTGCACAACTTTATCGTCTGATGATGGTGTCACACAGTCCCTTTCAACAAGCGTGGGCCTGATCTGGATCAAATTTCTCGATTGTGACTGGCTCCTTCGTGCAAGCTGCTGAAAGGAACCAATCAGAGTTTGCCAATGGCATCCCAATCAAGCTTACCCACTATCAGTAGTGCACCGCATGACACTGGTATTAATCTGAGGAGGTTCTACATGGATACCATAAAGATTGTTTTGGGAGGTCAAACCCCAGAAAATGATATTATTATTATTATTATTATTATTATTATTATTATTATTATTATTATTATTATTATTATTATTATTATTATTATTATGCATGATATGTTTATATTAAATAGAGAAATTCCAAGCAATACAATGTGCTGTAGTGGCTTCAAACCTGGTTCTCTTGCAATAAAGTGCAGATGAGAATAGCAAGAGTAAACTAATCAAACTGTTTAGTTTACTTTTCTTCTAGACAAAGAAAACAGGAAATATTTGATATAGCTTTATTCTTGTAAAGGTGTTTGTTCAGTTGCAGCATGAAACCCTAAAATTTCAAGGGAACGAGGCAGATTAGTTACGAAATTTAGTTTCTGCAATTTATTGAAAGCAGGCCACCGTATGCAAACACAGCAAAACATGACGAAACAAGATGGATGAGCCTCGCTGCAAGAAATATAACCACTGCACTACTATCAGTACTTCGATCGAACATTCGCAAGCAGGCGAAACTTCGTCTGAATTTATAATTTATTTTAGATATTCAGCTTAGTGTGCAGTGTAATATAACAATGAAATTCAAAACAAGCAGGCCACCCTGCCACGCTACAGCTTCTGGGACGCAAATAGAAACAAACGGAAAGGCTGTGAGGACACTGAGAGAGTTTGTTTGGACAGCTGAAACCCCAAAAGAATTTATTTTTGGTGCTGTATTAGAGAAAGCCGGAGCTTTGTGAGAACTCATACAAGTGTTCTCTCCTCTAACGCAGTGTCACACGGTTTCGAGGTGATTATTCCCAATTGGGTCCATATTTCTTAACAGTGATTAGCTCCCTCCGGAGCTTTCGTAAAGAAACCAACCCCGATCGAGTTTGATCTGGACCAGGCCCAATCCCGATCAGAAGTGACCACGTGACAACGGTATAAAGCGCTACAACAACATAAACAATCATGTTTTTTTCCTTGCTGGACAATAATTGCGAGGCGACAAATACACTTCACGGGTTGTTGTTTTTTTGCTTTTTAAGGACGCGTGACCACAGCTTTTTTTTTTCTTTTCAAATTAGAAATCAGCTGCTCTCCAACGTTTCTGACATTCAATTGTTTAAAGATAGCGCCGACGACACAAGCGATCGGTATTATCGAGAACAATTTCGCTTGACAATTGCCCGGCGTAACAAAATTATCTAAGCGTTGTTTGCTTGTTCAAGTAGCTTAGAAAACATGGCAGTAGAGTGGCCAACAATTCATCGTACGAACGGTGCCTTCGATTATTTAAAAATCACGCAGGGAAAACGTTTATTGTCGCACACGAAGAAAAAAATACCAACATGTGTTTGACGCCACCAGATGAGTTGGCGGCACATCGCGTTTCCGTTATTCGCAATATTAAACAAGCATGTCATCCGTTGCAGTGACAACAGCTTGATTGACGCTCTATCGATCTGTTTATGAAAGACCGGTGCTAAAAGTTACAAGCTACGCAAATTACCGAAAATACGGCGCCAACACAGCTTTCGTGCGGAGGGCATTGCCGTGCGGAGTACCGGTCCTGCCATCCGAACTAGCGAAATAATCAAAGCATCGCGAATGCCGTCAATGCTTAGGAATTGTTTCATTGGCAAGCACAGATGAAGCGTAAGTACGGCAAAGCAAGCGGATACTATAGGCCTTATCTATGTCGATACCTTGGGCTAGGCTCTTGCGTTCGCTTATCGATGCGAGGACACATCCTATACTGACACGCAAACAGCGTCTCCGTTTTGAGCAAGCTCTTACCTGACAACATCTTCGGCTTGAACATACTCATCGCGAGCGACGGGGCTGGTAGGTGTTCTGTGGCCCGGTCCAGAACTCGCCGGAGATGCTGCAAGTGTGCTTATAAGGCTAAAATTCTCAAAGAAACCGGCAATCGCAGATTACAGCGCAAGAGCAGTCGATGCTAAAATAAGGGCGCTGCCATGTTTTCTTACAGCACGTCCGAGGCGCCACTAGTGGTATCAAATTGAAAAGACCAATATTTTTATCTTATCATCACTTTCTTCTACTTCAAGCGCAACGCGTACTTATGTGTTTTAATAAATATTTTAAAATATATTTTATGTAGTTGTGATGCGCAAAAGCTAAAAATGCGTAGAGGCGGGAAATACGAACCAGTGCTTGGAAACATCAAATTTCGTAGAAGCCTAGTTCGATCCGCTTTTACGCATGCTTAAAGAATCATCGTTTACGATTATTAACGGAGAGTTTAGTGCGTGGACTGACCTTGTTTCCACGAACCAATTGTTTGCGTAGCAGCGAAATTCCCCTCTTCTTCATATTCAGATGTATAGTGCCCCGATGCGTGCAGAGGCGAACGAGCGCATGGAGGCACTCTATTCGGATGGGTAGTGGCGCGCTTCTGTAGCCTCTCGCTTCTGTGATCGTCTGTACAACACGACGAGGCAGAAAATGCTAAAATTAACTAAAAAACGGAAGGGCACTTTCCTTAATTTTTGAAATGCCATTCAACGCATGCTTTCCGGCATAGAGTTATATATGTACACACACTAGAAGGAACTCTGGCGCTAGTGCCTGTGCGAGCTCCAGCGCATGACTGTGCATGGTACTTCAGCGAGCATGGAATATATCGGTAGTACACGTATTTGCCTAGTATTCGTACTTTACGTTCCTTTTGGCTTATCGTAGCTTGAAGCTGCTTTGGCACGAATCAACAATCGGCAAATTTTCAGCAGTTGCGCTTCACCACTTTATTCTTTTAAGCTTACCGTTTCAAATCGTGCCACGAAGTTCCAAAGGGTTCGTTCTTTCCTTCGAAAAAAAGGCAATTAACTAAACCAGAAGTGTGATTAGCCACCCGCAAGTACGCAGACTAGGCAAATCCGTGTGCTACTTATCATTCCCATGGTCGCTGAATGATCGCAGCGCCAGAGTTCCCTCTAGTTAATTTTAGCAAATGCTATGCTTTCTGCTATCTATCTATCTATCTATCTATCTATCTATCTATCTATCTATCTATCTATCTATCTATCTATCTATCTATCTATCTATCTATCTATCTATCTATCTATCCGTCTGTCTTTCTCTTTGTCAAACCTCGGTCTCTGGTGAAACATCGAGAGTCCGAATTCGGACGCATCGGACGTAGCTAACAGTGTTCAAATGTAACCGTCAAACTTCATTCAGCGTGTATGCAAATCATGCGTGGTTGTGTGCCACTCGCATGTACTTACATCAACATGTGCCCCATGCACGAATTTTGTGGCCCAATGACACATTGAGGGGCGGGGACTGATTACTGAGATGCATCGAGTAGAAATGCAAGTGACACAGACGTTTACTGTACAGTAGAGAATTGAAGAGATGAGAATAACGGATGTCGCCAAAGAGTCGGCGAACAGGGGTGTAGCCAGAGATTTTTTTTAGGAAGAGGGAGAGGGGAAGCTTCAACCATACCCTATGCGTGCTCATGCGTGCGTTTAAATGATTGCGTGTATATATATACGCAGGCAAAATTTAAAAATTCCGGTGTGGGTGGGTGAACCTCCCCTTTCCCTTTTGGCTACGTCCCTGACGAAGAAAACGAGTTGCTGTGTTGAACCATAGGTTTCAATGACATTCCCTGTTTGAGAAAAGGAAATTGAAATTTAAGGGTTCGTTTTTCTTTGTGGCACACAATATTAATGAAAAGTAACAAAGAATGATGACAACGAAAGTATAGGGGATGTTATTACTAGTAACTGCAATGTAAATATGACGGGGAAAAAAATTGACGCAAAGATAACTTGCCAGTGGCAGGTACCAAACCTGCCACTGGCAAATCAAAACGTGGAAATTCCACGTGCGACGCAGGATGTTCGCTCCTAAACAGTTTAATAGTAGGTAGGTTTTCGCCGTCTACGTTATTTGTGTTCCGTGTCCGCACACCTGCATTACCTCATTCCCTGGTTTTAAGGAAAGTGCCATAGACAACAGCGCAGCTTCAATGCGCCTCACGCATGACGCTTTCCGAGCTGTGACGTAATACGGTGCGCCGGTATATCGCTACGCCGATCACATTGAGATCAACATTCGTTTTCCTTGTCCATAAACAATTTCAATTATCGAAATTAAACGCATGTCCCACTAACCAGTGCCCTAATTTAAAGAATGAACGACATGATAAACAATACTATTTCACATAAACTTCATAGACGCCAAATCAACTTACGAAAGTGCTGAAAAAAAAAGAAAATAAAGACGACAGTGCAATGTTAATGCACAAGAATAATGATCAGCGTATACTTACCAGAGGGAGTAGATGTTCAGTTAATGAAGCAGTTCGCCATGTTCAACTTACCATCAGTTCTGTGAGAGAAACCTTTACAGAGCGCATAATCGTACTCATAACGGAAAAGAGATTCTGATATCACATTGCATATTGGAATGATTAACAAGCACCGATGATGAACAGCCCAAATATCCCAAATAGCACGCATCGATTCATAATTTTGAAAACAACTTATTACCTACCAACGTTGTCTCAACCATCACATACGCTATTTCAAGCAAGCATCATGCTGCCGCATTCAGAAGCAACACTGAGGCAGTGTTTTGGCGATAGTAACTTTCAATAAGCCATTCCTCGAACCCCGCGAAAATCTGTAGAGTGAAGGAATTTTAATTCCGTCTCATGGGCAGCTTGTTCTGAATAAAAGGAAATCTGGAAACAATCTTTTCCCCTATCTTGACTCATTGTGGCCAATGCTTCACAACGAGTCTTCAAAATAAGGTTGCAACTAGGCAACTAGTCGGCATGCGTGTACAAGTTGATAGGTGGCTCGTATAGCATCTGTTATGCCAAAAGGTAAGATGGTATGTTCATAATGTAATCGAAAACTTAATAGCACAAAATCCAATATCATATATATATATATATATATATATATATATATCGCAAGACGAATTTTATGTTTGTGTTCATGAGATTTTCTTCGTTATTTGTAATTGTATACGAAAGTTTTCTATACTGTATGTAAAACTGTGCACATTCTTTCGCAGTTTCCTCTATATAAAACGGTGTTTTGTAAATATTGATAGTATTCACTGTTCATGTTTTTGTTTCTGCAGGCTCTGAGGGCGTGCATGTAACCGAAGTCTCGTCAGGCAGAGCAGATTATTTTTTTCTTTTGCTATTGTATTTCAAACTTATTTGCGTGAAATGAATTAATGGTGAAACAAATGGCAAAATTAATGAAAGAATGAATGCCTAGTAACGTAAAACAATACAGTATCTCATAAACCTTGGTTCCGTAGTTTAGCAGGTTAACTCCGTGTATTTATCAAAATCTTGGTGCACAATATAAGCATCCGTGGTGTACTGTTGTCTTCGTGTTTATGCTTGCATTTGAAATAAATCGACGCAGTACAACACAGATTCATCAAACTTTGTTTTTATTCACGAAATGCTCTCGCGTGCTATTCTGTGCGCTATGGGTTATCAGTAAAGTACACAGAACACAAGCGCTGAAACACACCAAGGCGTGGCGATGAAGGCACGCTATATACACCTTAGTAGCTCGCCGAAATCTCCCTAGCTGTCTTCCCCAGTTTTTCATTATAGCAATTTGATAGCGGAGAGTCACACAATACTAGTTGTACAGATAGGCTTAATTAGCGCGTGTTTTGATTAAGAGAGTCTTTACTTATTGTTAAACGGAACACCTTCTACTTTCGTTAGCAGAAAGCAAGAGAACATAAACAAAAAAAACGCTGTCGCGTCAGCGTTCATTGCTTGAAGTGCACACGAATATAAAATATATCTTACCGGAAATATTTACCCCTACGTTTGCTTCTGACTCTTTTTTTACGTGTTGACGATACTCGTGCTGCACTAAAAAACATTTGTTAGTGATGTTTTGTAGCCACTGAAGGGATGTAATAGGCAAAAACGGGGCACATTTGGATAAAACCGCAGAAATGAGAATTTCGAGACACGCACGCTTATTTCTATACGGCCCCGTAATACCGGAATACTATATTTATAATAAACACAATTGAATTGATTTTGCTGCTCGGTTGTTCAATGAGCCGGAAATAAAAGCTGCAATTAGTAGCTTGTAGAGATCCCGTTCACCTGATACACAGGACAGCTACATAGCGGATAATTAATAAACTACAGCACTTTGGAATAATGTAAATGAAGTTTTATGTGAGAACAGCAAACAAATTTACAAACAAGGTTCAGTACAAACATAATTTTCCCTAATTTTTCCTTTTTTATTCATTTCCGCTGGCTTTAAGAAGCCACGTCGGAATGCGTGGTAGTATACATTATAAACAAAAATGGCGTTACGTTACAATTGTTCAAGTTAAGCAGTTGAGTGACCACACTCCGTTACTGTTTAAGAAACAAACGCAAGCTCTGCCCACATAAACGTGGCGCACCTGCCTTGCACCTCCAACAGGCAGTAATTCTAGCTGCAGCTCTAACCGTAAGCATTATTTCTCGGCATATAAACAGAACGAAAAGAATTTTATTGAAAAAAAAAAGATTGTGAACAAGAGACCCGTACGGGTCCCGAAACGTCACTGTTTCGTTTGACATTGGTCAGTGACCTGTTTTTTCAACAATAAACAGAACGAGCGTCAAAAGATAAAGGTTCATCGGTGCTACCTGAAACATCATGTTTTGTCGAGCGGCGAGGTCATATGTATACTCTCTTACAAAATTTACTAGGACGATGAAGTTTCAGACCCCAAACCAGCGGCACGCATGTGTGTCTGAATGAGAAAGTCCTCTATCTAATACATTCGTGAAGAACTTGACGTCACAAAAATTAGTAAGTGCTATTGGATGGGTTGTTTATTCAAGTTCTTAGTAGGAAGGACAATGCCGACTGGGGGCAGAGCTATTCTGACATACTAGTTGCGAAACTGCGTTCCAAAGCCCGGACACGCAATAGGGTCAACTTTGCGGGAGCTAGCAGACTGTCGCGTCTTCTGGGAATAATAATGCAATAAAACAAAATGCGTTGTATAGTTTGTGCATTGATCAAAAGTTGGCGTGACAATCTTCACACTCCCAACGTCTGGGCTAATTGCGTATCTGGATTTTAGTACACGGAGCCTATTAGAAGTTTCGCAACACGTATGATTGAATAACTTTGGCTGGTGGAGGAGACAACATTCCATTATTATTATTATTATTATTATTATTATTATTATTATTATTATTATTATTATTATTATTATTATTATTATTATTATTATTATTATTATTATTATTATTATTACGGACGGGTCTCTTTCTAACCCTTATAATGGTGCGTTCCTGTATCTTTGTTGCTTTTATTTGCTTTTTGGTGTCATTCCGGAATTATGAAGCATAAGGGAGCATACGGTAACAGTCAGTCCATTGTTGTGGATGAAAACAAGAAAAGCACGTATACATGCATTTGAAATTTTAAAATTGGAAACGTGACATCACCTGTTGTTCGACGAGGAGCTGTTGGAGCCAAGTGGCCCGTGGATGGTTTCGGCCTCGTGTCGTCCTTGTCAAGCGGAACCTCAGACAAGGTCCCGCTTACGAACGATTCCTCTGCAAGCGCCACCGCAGGATTACAAGTATGGCAATGTGAAACTGCCCATCTCGTAGTCTTCGACTTATTATAATGAGATGAGGATATTATCACTCGATTTTTTCTTTCTTTCCAAACATTACTTTTTCTTTTTCTGCTTTTCTTTGATCGACCCTGAACAAATCTGACGCCTACAGTCTCTGTATCATGCGCTCGGAGTTCTTAAACAGCAATAAAACAAACAATCGTTCGAAATCTCACCGATGGGAGTGAACATGATGTAGACCAGCAGCAGAGCCACGACCGCCGACACGAGCAGCAACAGGACCATGGTGGTCACGGTCAGCTTCCTCACAGTGGCCTCGTCCATAGCGCTACAGATCAGCATTGATTGTGGGAACGAGAGGCGAGTCGTGAATGCATGTAGCTAAGACCCAATTTAAAATGCAGCGGAAAGCTAGCTTTGAAAATCGGCTCACAAATATTGAAACAGCACGAGCTTGGAGAGGAAAAAGAGTGGTTTGAGAAGTTGGCAGTACTCTCCCTAAATCAAAGCGATGTCGTAGAATTATTAACAATATACCATAGCTATGGCATCAACTATGAATGACAGAGGGGGGGGGGGAGGGGCGTGAATAACCGAATGACGCAAAATGAAATAGAGCTGCTTGGATATATGAGACACTTTTCACGGTAAATATACCGCATGTAACTTTCATGCATTTCGAGTTCTAAATGAATTATCCCCTGGAATCTACCACCTTGAATCAACCAGCTGCCATCCAAGGTGAAGCTAAAATGGTAGTTTTAAAACAGCTTCGAAAGATCATTACACCTTAATTTGATGTACAGGCCAATATGAACGTCTCTTGACACGGAGTCATGGAATAGGACCGAAGCCCGGAGAACACATGAGGATGGCGCTATTATGAATACAGACTAACGCAATCACCAGGTAGTCAATCCCGAGTTTTTCTTCTTTCTGACAAAGCCGTACACTGTGCTTTGGTTGCACATTCGCACTTTACGCCAAGGCACCAAAGCAGCCGGAGTCGACACCAGATGGGTTTGATGCGTTTAGGTAGCAAGCGACATTTAAGAATTGATCAGCTGCGAACTAAAATTAACTCACAAGGCCCCTTATGCGCTCATATAAGAGGACACGTGGTATTGCACTGCATCCAAGGCCGGTGGAACCTCAACTATAGTTATGTATTGCCTGCATGATCCGACTACCTTTCATGAAGCTATGGCTATAGATCTGATGACGGGCCAAAATTTGGCAATCTGTGGCATCAGCGTGACGTAATATGATGATGTCATCACGTGACGATGGTTTTTCGCATCCCCCGCTGCCGACACCGTGGAACGCTAGCCGTTACATTTCGCGTCTGCTGAGGCATCTGAAGGCCTGACAACACGTATACCCATCGCAGCGCATCAGCGCCGAGCTTTCTGGCGTGGCAATTTTGTTGATGGCAACTTGGTTTTTCGTACGCATTTATTTCCCTTCATCCTTAAATGAATATATGTTCCAAGTGCCAACTGCATTTGAAAAACGGCCCCTGTGTATCACTTGGGTTCAGGCTTTGATGTAATGAAATTGCAGTATTTGAATCACTTTTTGCAGTAAAGGGGGATGAAAGGAATAGCTTTCGTGGGCCGATACTTTTTTAAAGCATGACAACCCGAGTCCCTGTTGTGCTCCGCTCTTAATAAGGAGAAAAAAAAGGAGGTCACTCATTTCCGCCCTTCAATCACGCTTGGCACAATTTGTGCTAAGCTGCCATGACTTCTTCTTCTTGATTCCAGACTGCTTACTTCTCGCTGATAGCCAATTCTGCCACGCAGCCAAGGGCAGTGTATTCAGTATCACAGCAGCTAATTAGTGAAAATGAATTTGTTTGCTTACTTGGTGCTCTGCTTCCATGGACCTGTAGGCATGCCTGAAGAAAAATATGCAGAAAGAACGCATTAGAGAGGTGATGAAGAAAGAGCACTTTCACAGGAGTAGAGATGTAGGACGTTAATATCACATAGTGCTATTTTCTCATTTATAACGACACTTGTCGGACAGTAAAAGTTGCAGCTCGCTGTTGATCGAATGCAGCAATTAAGCAAAACATGCAATGATTCCACCACCATAATATGCAGGTTTAAATACTGACTACAGTTTAAGTTTTATCAAATATAGGGGGCTGCTGAACACTTTCCGTACATAAAAAATAATAATAAACGTTTGAAATACAGCTGGATGTGTCAAATAAAGCTAGAAAAAGTAGACGGTTTTCAAGGTCACGTTGGATAACACAGCCATCACAGATCATTTGCCGTAAGTTATGCAAGACCGAGAAGATTGAGAGTTGAGCTTGTATTCTCCCCTCGACCGGCCGTACTGGCCAGCAACTGGCCAGCACACAGAAAAAAAGACATATACGCCACCTCATTATGTAGACATTGCTGGTAAATTTATAAGTTATTAAAGGCTACTGATGAGAAAAATTAGTTATACTTTGTCAGGTAAACAGGTTCTTGAATGTAGCTTGAATAGAGCAAGTGGTGAGAGTCGAGCAAGCAGGTAATTGATTTTTTTATCTGGTTGTTCCAGAGACAGTACGCTTACACTTTATTCACCTCTTGTTTATCAGCCCTACCTATTGGCTGGCCAAAAACAAAAAATCATGACTCTTAGCTTTCCTCCTCTGTAAGTTGTACGTAAGACGGGGCTTTTTTTCGAAAGACTATGAACCAACTATTTCCAGCTAACTACAAAAGTTAGCAGTCTTACGCATGAAAAATCATTCACGGACAACTTTAAAGTGTTTCCCATACTTTGCTACAGTTTTCGGCTCTCATAAAGTGCATTTCACCAATAAAATCCGCATAGTGTCCCAGGTCACAAATTAGCTTCGATTTCATCGGTGAAACAGTTAACCACCACCTGAAGACTTGTTCCTGCCGCGAACATGCAGAATGCCCCATTACATCTAAAGACGCCTTTTACGGTGACCCCAACGCCGACGGCGAAAATGCTCGAGGAGTGTCCATACATTTGTTGTCACAATGAGAGAAAGATTCCCTATCTGTTATTTTTTACTCACCTGCAATATATACGTACTCACCTGCAATATATACGTATAACTCTCTTTATAGATACATTTCAACTCTATTTCAAAAGAGTTGCAACACCCACAATTCTCCAAAGGGGCGTACATTGCTCTCTAGAAGAGAATTAAAGGGTACATTTGAATGCAGTTATTCATGTGGTAAGTATGGGCTCACAAAGAGGAATAACACGTAATTTTTTCAAAGTAAAGTGTTCCCGATCCCCCGAAACGATGGACTGAAGTATCATTCGTATTGTAGTAAAAACAACCCAGACGACGAGAACATTATGTTGAGTGCTCTTCTGTCACCATCTCTAATCGTGAGTTCAGCTCTGCAGTGTACGTTATACGCCTTAACTTTTGGTCGGTGTTGGCTTTTATTGTGAAGTGTTGCCAATGCATGACACTAGAATGCTTAACGTATACGCGACAGATCCCCTGATGCAATAGCGGCGCTGTTCTTTTTTTCAGCACCTGGCTATAATGTATTCCGGGACAACTTTGGTGTACCTAGTACAGGGGGGTAACAAGAAATGTTTTTCGCTGAGGGGTGGGTTGTCGAGCGTGTGTTGGTATGTTTTCGTGTATATATACGCATGCAACTTTAAACATTTTCGGTGAATTCACCCCCCACCCTTCACTCCTTCCCACTAAATACATCAAATATGACTTCTGGACAGACGAGGCACTCACCTGCTTCGGGTGGGGGCGCAGCCTCTTCCAGCGGTGGTTCATAGCCGTAACCCACCAACGGCGCCTGGTACAGTTCGACTGGAGCATCCTGTGCCTGAAATGGGGTGAACTGGACAGGCGGTGCCTGGAAGGGGGCGGCCGGGCCAGGCGGCGCCTGGAAGGGGGTGCCCGGGGCGCCCGGTGTTGCTGGGATTTCCTTTGCAATCATCGACTGGCCACCCGGGATCACCGGAAGTAGTATGCATACATCCGGTGTTAGTCCCGATCCGACCAGATCAAGGAGTGCAACAGCATCTGCATGGCGTGGGCAACAGCAACAATTGAAATGGCCACTCAGAAAAGTATGGCACCCCGAAAACCCATGGCAGCCGCACTCTTCTGCATTGCGGCTATAGGGTTTTCCGTTGACATTGGTCATAATTCATATTTCTGCTAAAATTGCCAGCGTCCTCTTCTTGTAATTCTTCAGGCTGGAGCGGGCTCTATTCAGAAAGAGCTCCGATTTTCGCCTATTAACCGACCGCTTCTCAATGTATAAAGAGATGGCTTAGTTTCTTTTCTAACGACTGTTTACTGATGTCACCAGCCATCTTAATACTTCTGCTGGTACAAAAATACAAATATGAATGCAGTGAGCTCTTATTGTCTTTCCCTTCTTTTTGAAGACTTTCAATTACATTTCACGAGAGAACCTCTATAGCAGGAATCGGCAACCAGTCGGCCGCACGGGCAGCGTTAAGCGACCCCTGAAGACCAATAAATACATCCAGACTAAACATGAAACACCTCCACGACTTTGCGCGTTTGTTGGTGAAAAACCTTAGGGCATTCGCGAGTTGGCTAAGAATCAGTACCAACAGCTACATTGGAGGATTTTATTTTTGTGCTTCTAACATAGGAAGACAAATGGCAACCTTGTCACCTGCGTGCTCGAAACAAACACGATTTATATTCCTATTTTGTATATCATCAATGTCAATTCAGTGAATTTTTCTCTGTGTCGGTAAATCCCCTTTCACTCTATTCGTCGTGTGGCCCCCGCAGTGTAGGCTTCATGTAACTTGATTCTGTGCCTCAAAATGTTTACGAATCCTTCTCCATAACACTACAGCGTCATGGGTATTCATGACAAGCACAAAAATACAAACGATACCTTGATATTTAGCGCATTGAACCACGTTGCAGGACAACTGATACTAAGGCGAGTGCTCTCGGGTCCATATATTGGCGCCTGTGGAGCGCTGCAAGGCGAAGACAAAGCATCATCTTTAGTGCTACACCTCAAATCTGTTTCGCACAAAATGATTGCTCTTAGCACAACTTGAGGGCAACGCGTATTCGACAGCTAAAACGAATCTTGCTCGACATAATCGAGAGCAAAGTTGGAGAGGCGTTCTTAGAAGGTCCGCATACGAATAGCATGCAAAACTGCCAAGCGAGGGGTTGACTAGGCTCAAAGGGTGAAACATGTCATGCAATGTGTCCCGCAGAAAACACCGGTGAGAACAGTGGCAAGGGTTCCACGCAACAGACCGTGTTTTAAGCTATGTGTAGGCTGTTTCTGTCGCCCAAGTTCATGCGAGTACTTTATCTCTCTGCAAGATACTTCTGTAACCGAGAGACTTGATCTTTCTGTTCCGATGTGGGAGCGGCCCACAAGGGAAGAGCCGGTTGACTTGCTCGCTTGACTAATCCACCCTTTACATGGGACTCGTACGTTCCGAAGAACTGAATAGAGTTCATCTATCCTAAAGTTCATTCATTTGTAAAGCAAACATCGTACCTGAGGTGACAGGTGTCTTTTATTCTTCTACTGCGATGATGATGATGACGACGACGACGACGATGATGATGATGATGGTGGTGATGATGATGATGATGACCTAAACAATTGGCTCACATTCACTCTGGGGGATTGGCCATGAAACGGTTATTTAGATTTAGATAGTGGATGACATATTAGTTTTAAAGCTAATGAATTTTAAAATCGTTAGAAGAAATCAAATTTTAGTAATTGAGAGATTTGCAATCAAAACCGCCTTTATTCGATTAAGAATCTTTGTACAGCAGAACAGATATCCAAGTGAAATGACCTAACGAGGAGGCTTCCAAGGAGAGAATATTAGAAATAATGAAATCCAATCTAATTCGATTAAAAGCCGATTTAAGAATGTTTTTTTTCAGTGACTTGAAGCGAGTACACGATCAAAAATAATGCCATTCTTGTTACAGAATGAGCAAAGAGGGGAAGGAGCCAGACCAGCTCTATGCATGTCGTAATTTAGTTTTGGAACTGTGCAGCGTAACTTTCGTAAAAATAACTTCTCCTTTGCGTGTTGACCGGAACTTCCTACGGCAAGGGAACAAAAGGTGTCGATATTCGTTTAGGTGACTGATTAAAGCTTTACCAAAGTCTTCACTTGAGGCACGCCTTCAAAATCTGTCATGTATTATGAGCGCTGGTGTAGGAATACTTGAAAGTACCGGACCACTGAGAGGGGCTTTCGCCAGAACGTCCGCCATTTCATTGATTTTTATTTCCTTGTGTCCCGGAACCCAGATAAATCGGATAAAAAGTTATATTAGTTAAGACCAAAAAATGAAATGTGCGTGATAAATACGAGTCACTATAAAATTCTCCGGATCGGTTCGACTAAATGATGATGATTATGAATGCATGTAAAATGAAATTAAGACTCCGCGAGTAATAAGCCAAGAATATAACATGATGAAGATGGTGACTTTGGGCATTAGAGTTCACGCATCAAAAGAGATTGACACAAATATCAAAAAACGACGACAGAAACGCGTTCTTTTTGATCTCGTCGAGAAAAAAAAAAGCAATGTGTGGTTGAACTTAACGTCGTCAAGACAAATGGGCAGTGGAGCTGTGGGTTCAGCTATGCTGACTTGTACACTGTGTGCATTGAACGCAAGAGGGATCGTGTGCATCTGATGGATGCGTGAAAGGAAATATGGGGAGGGAAAGGTGCAGCTGTAGAGAAGGCGTTATGATAATTTATGCAGATTGCACAGGGATCGGTGGGGTGTGGGATATAGCTGGCGTACAGCGTGGTATGGTTGGGTCATTCCCTTGAACGAATGAGCTCCCATTCGAACACGAACCTCTGTTCAATTCTCAATCCAGTCAACGATCGCTTTGTGTGTGCTAGTAGTATAGTACTACTTTCCTTCGTTTTGCTTACGAAGTCTCAGAGTCGGAGCACTCAGCCCGCGGTCTCCTTTGTTACTGCTATCGGCTTCGAGATCATTCTCTTCGCTGGTCATACAAGGTTGTACTAAAAAGAGCAACAACCCACTGGAACTGGGCGAGGAAGGGAACGCATATTTTGGGTAAGCCTCGTGATTTGGGGCCTCACGTGGAGGGGTACAAGCTGAGGTGTTCTCCACAGGAAGGGAATTTGTCAGGATACTGTGTTGGGTAAAAAGTGTGTGGAGGAGTGTGAGGTTGGAAAACGTAATCAGTTTGAAGCATGCATCAAGCAGTGGCATCCATGTCCAGTTGAACTTTTTCGAACCTAATAGGCACGGTGCGCTCCAGCAATAAGCTAACATCATCATTGAAAGTATAGGTCAGCTCATGTCGTCTCGTAGGCGCGTGCCACGTGCCGTTGCAAGAAGCAAAGAAGAAGTGGCAAGTCGCCAGCCGGAGTCCCGTCGCTCTGTCGTTGAGGGCACAAGAAGAAGCACATCTCCAAGAGGGAAGAAGTCGAGAAACCCTCTTGGCACTTCGCGCAGCCCTCCTCGACACTTCGCCGATCCCGGAGTCCCCTGCGCTTCCCTGGCCTCGGCATCTCTGTGTTGGCAAGAAAGCCCAAAGACCACTGGTGAGTGATGCTGATGCCACAGTGAAGTGTTTTTCCATGGCAAGCTTTTACAGTGGATAGCTCGATTCTTATCTTGCTGAAATGAAAAATGGTTAGCATAAATTTTAATATTGCAAAGAAAGAAATCAGTCCAATTAATATGGTAAATCTGTCCAGGCAGCGGAAAGAGAAGTTTCTTTTGCATGATTACGTGTTAGAATAGCCAGCAGCACTGAATTTCGTCGTTGCACCCACCCAATGGCCCCAGTGAGTGAATGTTGACGCAAACTTGAACAATGCATAAAAGCACAAGCCTTCTTTTTCAACGAGTGATTCTCCTTCTCTCCCAACCACTTCCGGTGGAGCGCATACTTGTGGTCTTATGAATGTTCAGAAAAAAAAGTGTTGTAAAAAATAAAGCCAGTACGAAATTGATTGCCTTGGTTAAAGTAAAAGCTATATGATGATAGATTACACATATCGTTGTGACATCGTGATATGCCTATTCACTTTTAGTACCTGTTTGCCACGTGTAATATTGTACTAAAATGTTTTTATTGCAAGCTGTAATTATTATATGTTGTTTTATTTTCCAGAAAGTTTAAAGCGTCATTATTCACAGAAATGTTAGTATCCACATTGAATTTTGTGTGTAAACCACCCTGCATTAATGTTACTATGACGTTGCAGGTACTCTGTAAATAAATATATAAATAAATAAAGATATGATATCAGAGCAAGTTAAGGGAAGCACCGATTGACTGCAATGATAGTGACTGAAAATTAATCGATTGGGATTAAGGCCGTTGTGGAACCTGGTAGGGCAGACCTCAACCTCGATATTTTTTCTACGTGGAGTCCGAGATCCACTTCGGTAGTGCGACGAAACACAAAGTTGACCCAAACAGTACATCATGGTACACTAACGCAGAGGCTCGCAAGTGCCCTGGTGTACTACTTGGTTTAACTTGGTGTTTTGTCGCACTGCTGGAGTGGATCTCAGCCTCCGTGTAGAAAAAAAAAACGTCGGTATCATCACCAGGGGGCATCATATTGACGTGACAGAGAGCAGATCGCGGTTTCACTATGACGTCATTGTGACGTTGCCTTATGACGGTTATCATATGCCGTCGCAGGATGACGTTATCACATCTGGGCGTTTGTTCTGCTTTATACAAATATTTTCTTTCCACTCAAGTCGCTGCTCGACGAGATATTTTTGGACCTGTAGCTTCATATTGATTACCACTAACTCGCACAAGTCTGTCTTCTACCGTGTGGTATACGTCTAACCACCTGACACCTGATTTTTTTTATTTTTCCCCCTCCATGCAGAGAGGAAGCAATCCAGGATTTACAAGGAGCCTCCAGTGAAGAAGTCGCAAGTCCAGAAAAAGGTTTGGAGACTGAACATACGCCACCACAAGTACCCAGACAGACTTCTATCATTCAGACACGTTTTCTCTTTTCACAACCCTGTACTTGTTACCATGGAGGAACGACAAAATTTTATTCTGCAGAGATTAACGACATGCACCCTTTATGGAGCGTTCATTACTCAAGGTGTCGTATGACCGTTATTCCATATGTCTCGCTGTATACAAAAGCAACTGTGTGGCTTAAATTTTTGCTTAAAGTGAGGCCGCGCTGAAATCTTGGTTATAGCAAATCTAATGCGTGGGGAAGCTTTTGTAAGCGTTTTTTTCGATTGAGGGCGTCGCAAATATTTACGAATCTTCCTTCTACCATTCTTTCTAGGCGTTATATGTACAAAACTTGTAATCGATAAAAAACCTTCACATCGAGCTCCGTCCTATCTTGCAAGAACAACACGTTATCGGTCGAAAGTTCAATGCATAAAAGGTTCAGACAAATGTCCCCGTGCACTATTAAATGCTAACAGCAGTCATGTAGTGACGTTTGGTTTCGTCTGCCTAGCCACAAATACGACGATGTTTTAGAACAGCAGTAAGGCCAACACTGTGTTGTAAAGAAACGTTCTGTGTTGATGGGCGGCAATTTTGCACACTCAATTCTGATCAAAAGAGGCCCTAGTTGCAGGAAAACGTGGAAAGGAGAGCAAAAGCTAAGCTATGGTGGGAGCGAAGCAGTTTGTTTGTAGCGGAGGACCGCTTGATAACCGTTCTGTGATCCTTGGAAAGGGTCGCGCACTCGTTCTAGAATGTTCTATAATGGCCCAGCTAAAACTGATCCCACCAGCGCCGCTGTTTAGTCAACCTTAGCTACTTTAGAGGGCCCCTAAATCGCAGTCGTGGAGTTGCAGTTGTGCATGAGTCTACAATGAAAATGTGGGCGTGAGAATTTTGCGATAACGTGCCGTAATAGCAGAGTTACACGCATTTGATAAAAAAAATCAGGTTCTCGCTTGTTTCACACGTTCCTTCACCATGTTTCGTTTGTCGACTCGTATGTCCTCCTGGCGGGACGCAAGTTCCCACCATGGCAGAAGGAATTAGGAGCGGCGAGCGCACGTACCAACGCACTCAGATTTGGGTGCACTTTAAAGAACCCCAGGTGGTCAAAATTTCCGGAGCCTTCTACTACGGCGTCTCTCATAATCATATGGTGGTTTTGGGACGGTAAACCCCACAAATCAATCAACGAACAAAAGTGCAAAGAGGTTATTTTTGTGGATTACGTCAGCGGAAGACAACGTTGACGTCACGTGAACGCAGAGGAGCTGAGGATTTCCTAAATATTGGGCAAGGAGAAAGGTTTGCTATTTGGAGTATGTGGGGCGCCGCTGACTCGTAGCACTATCGCCTTTGGCAATGTTGGTGATGACAGCCTACTGAAGGCGATGCACGCCGTGAATTAAAGTGTTAATTATATCGCAGGTGATTTAGGGGCCCTTCAAGTCGGTTGAGGCTCCGCATAATTTTGTATTCATCGCTCTCTGTGTTTAGAAGGCTCCACCTGTAAGTAAAAGAAAGGCTCACTTAGAGAGATCACCTGGGAGTCGTCAGGCACCAATCGATCACTTAGACGAAGCCATGCTAACCGATGCAGCCCGACTGAGAGGCCGCGTCACTCGTGGTCAGTCCCGCAGCGCCAATGCAGCGCAAGGCCAGCCAGACGATGAGGTCCATGGCGACCGCTCGACAAGAAGGGGCACCGCGTCGAGCCAGCCGCACCTCCACAACGACCACAGCGACCAGTCGCGCCGTACCAGGGACGCATCGATCTAGCATCGCTGTGCCCAAAGCGACCGGCCAACAAGACCCGGTACCGCGTCGAGACAGCCGCGCTGCCCCCGCGACCAAAGCGACCAATCCTAAAGTTCCGCAGACGCATCGCCCCAGCGTCGCTGTGCCCAAAATGACCAGCCGCGAACGTGACAAGGAAATGACCAGAATGACTGAAGACATGAACGACAACAAGGCCACCACCGCCCAGAAAAAAGCATCAGCCCTCAAAGGTATGACATCCGACATTATTACTGAAATAATCCCATCAACGCCTCAGTAGGCATTTAAGCGGCAGGTTAAGCTAAATCAAAGAATCCTTGTAACAGTGTGGGTACCAAGAAAGGGGAAGCGCACTCACGAACGGCAGATCACTCGGGATGAGATATCGTAGAACGTGATTTTTTTCTAATGGAGCCACATTTTCTTTAACTAAACTTGTCTACCATCATGGTTCTAGCAGAAATGGAACCTTAGCATACTGCGTGGTAATCAAGTATTCTACCATAGAGCAGCGCCAAGTCTCGGAACTGCTTTTCGAGTAGACCATAATGTTCGTGAAACGTCAACTGTGGTTGCAGTGCTGGTTATTAATTCTTATTAACAGTATATATGAACTCCTATAATACAGCCGTCACATCGGGTTAACGACAACTGTAGTGAAGCGTCATCTACTGAAGCTCAATTATCCAGCAGTGTGCAGGACTGCCATCCTCGCTGGCCCAAGCGCCACATATTAGCTTGCCGAGTCTGGCGTTGCTAATACCCATGTTGATTTTGGCATTGTTATGCAACAGTAAACATGTGAATGTTTAACATGTGTCTATGCGTACGACTTCTGTACATGTCTTTAGGGTTATTTCGTAACGTTTCGCTCAATAAAAAGTATTACAACAGAGTCACCTTCTCTTTGCATGTTTCGCGCACCATCGATCTCAAGGTACGTGGGATCTGCCAATTTTTTTTCTCTAGCTAGACTTGTCTTCGTCAAACCTGATGAAGACAAGTTCCGTCTTTTGTTAAAGGACCGGCTGGTGAAGACAAGTCCCAAAAACAGTGTCTTCGCCAGGGATACCGCAGAAAATGTTTATTGTCGAAACATTGGCTGCTGTGACGTACTTCGCTTAACGCCATCCCATCACTCCAAGCGTTCAAGCTCTACTGAAGTTCCGTTTCGAGAGGCTAAGAAGGTGTTGCGAAATTGCGAGTTTCGCACCAGTCTTTAAGAGTAATTCACCAACGGCAGTTGTGACCATTGATACCGTTCTGTATTTATGATAAATACAATAATAATTACAATTCGCGAACGCTAATCTTTTGAAATAATTTTAGAGCTCGCGAGCAGAGCAGTCAACTCAATGAGTTAGACTCGCAGTTTAACAAAATAAGTATTGCCTGAGCCGAATTTCGCCCCAGCGCTCTCCATCGGAATCACCAATCGAGGATATCTAAGAGGAAAATTCAACATAGATACGAACATTAAAATGAAGCCAAGTCAGACCTCCCACATCTGTTTACCTTTGCTTCCCAGCATTCCGGTGGCAAAGATAAAAAGTAACCTGTTATAAGAATCTAACATTATAGGGATCCTCTGCTGCCATCGCTGCCATTATCACCATCAACTTGCATGGTCGAAACCCTGCACGCTATAGTATAAGCGATGACGAGTCAGATATGACAGAGTGAAGATGTGGATGACGCATATTTACCGCATGCTTATGTCATAAGAAGAAAGTGATCTGTTACGACAAAGTGACGTCGTAGATAGCTAAAATTTGTAACATGATCAGTCGTATAATCTATAAGGTAAATCGATGCCGCAGGTCGTGCAACACCACGTGATGTGTACCAAAAGCTGCGGTGGTAGAGGGGAGCTACAATAGAATCGACTAAAGAGGTCAGGGTAATATAATGCATGCTCCGCTTGATGCGGGTCGTCATGTCTAACAAAAAGCCTAGTCCCCGAGTGCATAATTCTTACTGCAATTGCACCGTCTGCAGCAGCTTTCATAGTCATGTTTTACAGAGACTCTAACTTGCATTGAAGAAGAACGGCTATTTGGGCTAGTTGGTTGCAATTCATGGTAATAAGGGCTGCAGCGCGAGCACGAAGGTGGTCTAGGTTTCTTCTAGCTTCTTCGTGCTCATGCTGCAGCCCTTATTACCATAAATTCTAACTTGCAGCCGAACTTATTCTTTTTCTCTGCCGAGCAGAACTCCAGAAGAGGGGTAACCCTAACGTCCGGCAAGAAAATGTTGGGAAGTGAGTGCTTTGTCCTCGTGTACGTTGACTAACTTCGCGCGTTCGTTTACGTTCGCGATCCTACCACCTAATCATGCAAAACCAGCTTCACCACTATAGCACCTTACTTAGTCGTGATGGACATGAGAGGGAGCTTCAAAGTCGGGTTTAATCAACGATTATTCTAAATGTATTGATATGACGTTGAGATACCATTCCGCTTGAGAATGGGGTGTCATGAACACTTCTGGGCTTGCCAACTGCTTTTAGCTGATATGAATTTTCGAAAGTCCTAATGTTCCCTGCTATACTGATTACGACTGCACGGTACATGTTAGTGGTTTTGGGACGTTAAACCCCACATGTCAATCAATGCACAGTACATGTTAACATACGCCGTGCAAACAAGAACACAAGAGAGAACTGAAGACACCACATAAGTGACAGTAGTTGCGGTATCTTCATTTCTTTTTTGTGTCTATGCTTGCAAGCCCAGCTTTTAACATGAGTATGTACCGACTATATCTCAGCTATAAGTTATTCTGTGCAGTAGATACATGTTTGGCGTGTTTCGCAGAACAACCGTACTCGGACAAGACGTCCCCGCCGAAGAAAGACGGGGACGCCCACGGCAGCCGCTATGCCACGAAGGCCGTGTACAGGTTCTACACGTACGCAACAGTGGCTGCGGCGAGTGCGGTCATCTTCGCGCTCGTCTACGCCGCCTTCTGGATGCTACGCGGGAGAGTGACCAACGATGGCGTGCAGTGCCGCACGAAGGAATGCAAGGAGGCCGCCGAGTACCTGAAAAATCTGACGGTCGCCGCGTACACGCCGTGTTCCGACTTCTACGACCGCGTGTGTGGCACGTGGACCGCGCCTGGTGCGGGATTCCAAGTGGACTTACTGAAAGACCTGCTGCGCACGCTCAACGCCAGCATGTTCGAGACGCGTGTGCCCCAGGACGCCGAGAGCCAGCGACTTGGCATGCACGTCCTTTTGCCCCTCTACCGGGGCTGCTACAGGTGAGCCCGGCGAGACCTCGTGCTATTGAGTGCACGTTCTCTGGTTAAAGAGGATACCAAAAAGAAAAAAAATGTATTTATTATGAAATGAAGCTTGCCGGTGCTGCCGAAGTGCGTCACGTGGTCGCGTTCTCGGTGCTGAGCAGGAGTAGCCGCAGCAGAATCAGCAAGCAACATAGCAAGTAATTTTAAGAGGCAACTGAAGCAAAAGTTGAAACAACAGCAACAGGAGTGGAAGTAGTAGCGGAAGATAAAATTGGAGTACGTTCGTGCTTCGTTTTCATGAGTAGAGTGCGATATAGCATGATCAGACCGTGTTCGTGTCACGTTCCCAATCGGTGGACACCTAAACCGATCTGCAAGGATGTCCGAAATGTGGACGCCCTTTGGCTCCTGTATCTATGCATGCGGCGCGATGGAACACAGCCCCGGAAAGAAAGTGCACGTGCCTCCTTCGCGTAATTTCGCCGGTCATAGTTAACTATGTCGAAGTACATCGCAGATGAGCATATTACAACGTTAAATGTTGTGTTTAAATAGTTCGCTGTTAGAGTGCTCAAGAAATCGTTTCACTGTTCGGCCACACGTGGTGGCCGAACAGTGAAACGCCTCGTGCCATGGAGCGAGGGGCCGCAGGTATCAATTCCCGCTCTCCAACCAAACTGGAAATTATTTCTTTGTCTTAGTCTGTTTTGAATTTTCACCTTTTGACAATAATTTTTCGCCAACAACCTACAACACAGATGCCTACGCGGACAGCGAAATTCCTGCGAAGCGAGTTATTTAACTCTATCGCGGTAGTATTTAGAATCATCCGAGAAGTAAATGTCATTTTATTCAAAAGAGTAAACGACCATGTGACAGCTCCATCTCTTCTGCGGGGCCCCAACAGATACATGCAGCACGTGAGTAACATACGGGACGAGGTCGCAAACACCGAGGCTGCGGTGAACGTCAACGAAGTGCGTCGTGCGACCTCCTTCTCGGACATTGTGCGCTTCGTGGTGCGCACGTCGCTTCAACTCGGCTTCTACACCATCTTCGACGTGCGCTTCGTACACGAGGGCGACCGGGACATGCTCGAACTGCGACGCGGTTACTCGCTGCAAGCCAAGGTGGGCAGCCAGGGCGCTTCCGACGCCAAGTTTCGCATCTCCAAGCTTGTCAGTAGCTGGCTGGGCATCGACAATGCGACCAAGGAGACTGAACTACTCTTCCGGATTGACGCTAAGGTAAGCTGCTGTTCGCTCTCAACTCTTAATCAAAATATATTATGAGAATACTTCGGCAAATGACAATATTATTCAAGGCGCAGTGTAGGGCTCCAGAAATTTCGATCAACTTGTGGTCTTCAACACGCACTAACATCGCACAATACGTGGGCCTCTACCATAACGTTTTCAGTAGCACTGATAGCTAGGTGAGTTGGTGGAGGTTCATGATTATGAAACGGCGCAACCAAAGGACGATAAACATAACCGATGAATTGATAAACATAACCTATGAAATTGATGAAGTGAGAGAGAGAGAAGTGCGTTGCGAGTGAGCGCAGGTGCGTTGGGAGGAGTCGACAGCAGCTGCGGGTGAGAGAGAGTGACGTCAACCCGGAGCTGCAACTTGACCTACTTGGCATCGCTCCAACAGATGTGGTGGGGGAACGCGGTGCGGCGCGTTGGCACGGAGACACAGACGCACAGCATTCCACAAGCTAGTCAAGGAGCTGCTTCGCGACGATTATTTATTTTAGATATGCAGCTGAACACCCAGAAAACATATGAAAGCCTGCGGGATACTCGTCAATGCTTTAACCCCACAAGCTGCTATGCTTCGCTGGTGTACAAAACTGAAAGCCAACCGGAGTCTGTGCTTATAAAGAACGTAAGAGCCTTAGCTTGTGGGAGCAGTCACCACTTCGCTACTGCTGAAGATGAACACGGTGCACACTGGCATCTCAGAGACGAGCAATAACAACCATTACGATAAAAGCAAATTATTCAATACCAAAACTCGCTGAAGCGGGGAACAGGTACAAAAAGAGATGGGTGGTTTTTCATGCCGGAAGGCGCGAACTGCCAAGAAAACATTAACGCTCCTACTTCATGAGCAAAATTTTCCCAACGTGGAACGAAAGGAGGATGATACACGGTAGGTGGGCGGTGGGAAAAGCAGTATATCTATAGATACGTGCACAGCACATAGCCAGTGTACCTAGCCCAAACCTTGTACTGTCACTTCCATAAGAAAAAGAAAAAGAACGAGCTGGGATTAGCCAGCAGTTCAGCTGGGACAGCTATCCTTTCCCCAATTCCTTATTTATTCCCGTTGCAAGACCTCCTCGGCGGTACACTGGTTATGGTCTTTGGCTGCAGTCCCGATAGTCGCAAGTTGGACACCAACCCCGATGGTCGCATTTCGATGGAGGCGTAATGCTAGAGGCCAGTGATCTGTGCTATGCCGACACGCGTTAAAAGACACTTCATGGTCGAAATTTCTGCAGCCTTCCAATTTAATGCGCCTCATGAATACATCGTGGTTTGGCGCGTATAGCCAAACGCATTTACTGTTGTTAATATTTTGAGGGGAAAGCCATAGATGCGCCATGGAATGCTTAAATAGACCGTTGGCCTCCCGAGTTGGTGGTGTGGACACTATGCAAAAAGCTTACGATCACGTGATAACGTCACTATATGACATCATTATAACGTTACTAGCGAAATTCATGACTTGATTACATGATAGTGTAGCGTGGTCAAAGATGAACCAATCGCGGAGGTAGTCCGACTACGTTAGGGCGCAGAGCTTGCAATATCTCCCATATTACAGGTAGTGTGAAACTAGGTTAAGGGAGGAGATTCTTAGAAAGGGGGGAGCGGAGAGGGTCCATACATGAACTGAGACGAAACATATTCACGAATTGCACGCTGATGACGGGGCGAAGCAGTGTGCATGGGATCAGGAATCATGGCCTTCTATTTCGTTTTGGCTAAGAGCCTTTATATTTTGTTTTTGCTGTCGTTTTGTTCTGTCAAATGCTTTCATTTACGGGTGGTTAAATGTAAAAGTTTTCACATTGTTGTGGTCCTTTATATTGTTTGTTCTGGTTAACAGCCTTTTGATGTTGTTCACAGATGTTTCGGTTTGTTCACATGCACGTACCTGCGCTATATCCACTGTAGACACCAGACGATGGAGTATACATCATGTGGCGTTACGGGGCATCGTGTGGTGTTACGGAGCTTCGCCCCTATTAGAAGATGGACTTCGCTTTCGAGTTGTCTCAGGCGAATGCAAAAGGGACCCTTTGAGTTTTTTTCTTATACCCCTGTCACACGGGCACTTAAATGTCTTTTAAGTAAGCGGTCTTTTTCTTAAAAGGAGTTCCTGACCGCATACACACGGCACAGAGCGAACTCCTTATCAGAAGCGGTCTTTTTCGTAAGCGGAGTTCGTCGATCTCTTTTACGGCTCCGAATGAGTAGCCTCGAAACCAGTGGGCGCCAGCAATTTTCGAGTGGTGGGAAAAAAAGAGTGAACGCTTATTTTTCTGTCACCAAAACTCTTTGTAAAAACGAATTTCATATCCTGCAGAAGGTGTAATGAACTCTTTTAATGGTTGTTTCCTTTTCTACTCTCGTAAGCAGCTACAACGCATGGGCAACATCACGTGGTGATGCTCGGTCTCGCGCCGCGTCATTTTGCACAAGCGAAAAAAGCGTGGCAGTCGTGGGTTTGGCCGTCATTCATGTGGTCCGAGTCCGAGCGTCTATGGCCAACTACGCAGATCAAGCAGCCGGCGCCCCACGGAAAATGCAGCGTCTGCAATGGTCGGAAGCAGACACGTTATCCTCTCCTTGGCGGCTTTTGCAGCGTCTGCCTCGCTTTCCAGAGCGAGAAGGCAGGCCGTGAGGCTTGCGATCCTCGCTTCTTCTCCCGTACGGTCGCCCATAACGTGTCGAGAGCAGTCGAGAGCAGCAAAAAACAAATACGGAAAATAAAAGCCCAGTGGTGCCAGACGAACTTGTGCACGTCGCTAGTTATGGGAATGCTTCCTTAACTGGTGCAACAAATTTTCACATTGGTGTTTCTTCATCTCTTATTCTTAAATTTATTTAAAGAAACGAGCAGTGCAACAAGTCTTTAATTTTGTACATCGTGATACATCGTTTAATTTTCATTGCTTCTCTTTTAACTGCTAGCGCCACGCTTTCGCTAGCGTCTTCGAACGAAAACACTAAAAGGACATCGTTGCTGCTGTGTGTCATTGCCGCAAACACCTCTTTGTTAAAAGTCTTTCAACTTCCTAAAAGACCGCTTACTTAAAAGACTTTTTGCGCGCCCGTGTGACACAGGTATTATTCACGTTCCATCTCTGACTGCAGGTGCAGACCGCGTTCGCTCAACACTTACCAGAGTCGCGGTCGACCCTTCGCGATGTCACCGAGGGCTTGCTGACGCTGTCGGCCGACGAGTGGGTGAAGGCCATCAACGACGCCCACAACGTGACCGCGCTCAAAATCCAAGCGTCCGACTCCGTTATTGACACGAACATGGCGTCGGTGCGCCGGGTGGGCGAGTACCTGCCAGCCGAGGGGGTCAACGCTACTGCTTTTTACATCGCGACCAACCTTGTGGCGGACGTCATATTCGTCGTCTACACGAAGCTGGCACGTGTCATTTACGTCATCACATTTTTCTTCTCTCCGGGTCCTTTTGTTTCATGAGCCTTTGTCGCAAACGTCCGCTTGATCACTCAGTTTCAAAAGCGACCAGTGACGTGATGAGTGTTTTCGTGTCTGGCCTTACTTCGCGGGGCTGCATTCTCACTTGAGACTATAGATAGTACGACCCCAGCAACCGGCTGGAGGAAATGAATAACTGTGAAGGATAGAATTCGTAGTTACACCAAACATTCTTAAAGGAATACAGCCACAGTTGCGTGTAGCTCAGAAAACTGAAACAAACAAACAAACCAAGAATCAAACAAACAAAGTTCACTATAGCCGTGTAAAGCGCTAGGAACAAGCGAGGGTGGTTCATCTTAAGGGCCTTACATGGCCTTCTTGGCTGGTCGTCTTTCCTTGGCGTTAGCAGAGTAGAACCACAGCTTGTCACAGACTTTGCAAGAATGACCAAGTCCCCGTCATGCAACTACGTGAACTCACGAATGCATAGCGCAGTGGGGTCATGCGGGGAGCCTGCAACGTACGTGTCTGAATCCCTTGGTTAAATTAAGTTTTTTTCTCTTCCTTCACACCCCTACGCTAGAAACTAAGATACAAACCTGCCTTTGGCCCTAGGGTTGAAACACTGGCCTTTAGTTGTTCGGACCCAGCCCGCACCTCAACGACGGGCAAACTCGGCGCGGTGGCTGAACGGTTAGTCTATCTCATTGGACTTGGCTTGGCGATGGCTGCTCCTCGGGGGCGTGCTTGGCTAGGTGAAGCAGACGAATGCAAAGTTAGCACGGCTTTTTGGTGATGGCGGACGTTTTTTGTCGAGCTTTAAAGCCACTTTCTAAAAAACTATGGTATGTTCAGTGTTTTCTTTTTACAAATAAAGCAACAGACTAGGCCCGTGTGAAACGAGGTGGTTACTTCAGCATATAGTGATACACAGTGCGTGCAAACTGAGTGGCAGTGCGATCACGCCATTTCAGTGCCTCCGAAAACAGTAAGGTTTAATAGGTTTGACTTTATCTTTACACAACTACTCTATTTTGGCCGATACATCAACTGTAGTGGCGTGGGAAAGCATTTTTGCTCCTTTTAGTGTACGCCACGCAGTGAACGTTTCGACAACTGTCAGTGCAGTTATAGTAAAAACAAGTGCACGAACACAACTCATGACGAATGAAATATATATTTTTTTTACTTTTTACCTCATAGCTCTTATTCTGGCACAGCAGGTATTGCTGCCAAATCATGCTTCCGTGGTAGAATAATTGTATGTTCAGTAACATTCTCAGTCACTTAGTGTCAACCCAACCACATTTTTTCTCACACAAAAATACAGGTGATCGAATGTTCATTTATATATCCATGGTAGGTAGCGTATCTCTGTATGTGCTACTCTTCACTGAAGAGGCCATCATGAGTTGATAACTATACAACGTGAACCGACTCTTACAGGCACGTTCAAACTTAAATTGAACCGGGGCTACGTGAGTCCGAGCAAGTATGGCTTACTAAAATCATTATAATCATCACTGTCGTTATCATCATCATCTCATCATCATCAGTCTTTCTACGCCCACCACTAAGCAAATACTTCTCCCATGTTCCGCCAATCAACGCGGTCTTTTGCTTGATGCCACGCTGTAGCCGCAACATTTTTAATCTCATCTGCCCGCCTAACTTTGTCTGCTTAATAAACACGTTAATCGGGCTATTCGGTAGAAATGTATGTTCGTCGGAAGCGCAAAACTAAGCTACACCGCACTTGTCTCGTTCGCGCTTGCCTCGTTTCTTCTTTTTTTCTTTCACTGAGTAGTTTAGGTTAATTTATCGCTCCTTGCGAACGTTTTTCTCTCCCCCTCGCGCGTTAGCCATCTCTTAGAATGCGGGGATACCCTTAATGACTAGCGCCTATCCTGCTTAACGTGCTCCGTGCCTTACCCACGTCCATTTCTTCATGATTTCAACTATGGTGTCCATGTGTCCCCTGAGCAACTTTTTGCTTGGGGTATATATAGTGGTAACGTGCCATTCATATTTTAATGATGCTTGCCAAGTGGGCTCCATCCTATCCTTATTCTTTTAGGTTCCCTTAGTTTTATGGTTCGACTCTGCGGTTACTACTTGTCTTATATAGACGTATTCATTTACAACTTACAGTGCCTTGCCACCTATAAGAAAGCACTGCTCCTTTGCGAGGTTGTTTCGCATTACGCAAGTTTTCTGCATATTAACTTTCAGATGTACTCTTCTGCTTTTCCTGTCCAGTTCAGTAATGACGAAGTGTAACTCCTCCTTTGAGTTACTCATCAGGGCAATGTCATCACCGAATCGCGGCTTCCCTGTAGGTTCACTTTATTGAAGACGCAACATTGAAGACGCAACAAGACGCGCCGGCTGAACAGAATAGTGCTGCGCTGTAACAGTGCTGTGCTGAGCAGGTGTTACTTGTAACACAACACGCACTGCCGGATGACTTCTTTGTATCGACCGCAATTTTTTTGTTGTTCGAGCAGGACTCAAGTACGAGCCCGCTGCACCGGGTTTCCTTCTGCGTTTACCTAGTGCGGACGTGCTTCGCAGCCACGTGGCCCCTCTTAGCCTCCAAGGTGTTGGGGGACAAGACCAGCATGCCCGCGCTGGAGCGCATCTTCACCGGACTGCAGCAAGCCGCGAAGGTATTCGCAAGTTTCGTCACCTATAGGGGGCGCAGTGCATGGGTGATTCGATATGGTGCCAACAGAGAGTACCAGAGTGCGTCTTTCACAAAGAGTTACGTGTTTCTCTCGGTTTCACCAACAGTTACGTCTTTGCACTCAGCGTCTTTCACAAGACGCTGAGTGCGTCTTTCACAGTCACGTCTTTCCAAAGCATATGGGAAGGTAAAAGCTGCTTATCCCCACTGCGCTGTCTACAACTGTGCAGCTCGACCTAGTCATGGCCTACTGGGTGCAGCCCAAGATGTAAACATACGCGTTTCTCACGAGGCCAGTGGTCGCAGCGACAATAAACTGGGGCTTGACGCAAGCAAAAATAGGACGTTCTCATTTTCTTATCTATGTTGCTGCAATAGTAGTGATTGATTGATTTGTGGGGTTTAACGTCCCAAAACCACGGTAAGATTATGAGAGACGCCGTAGTAGAGGGCTCCGAAAATTTCGACCACCTGTGGTTCATTAACGTGCACTCAAATCTGAGCACCCGCGGGCCTACAACATTTCTGCCTCCATCGCTGCAGACGTTGTCAGTGCAGATTAAGTGCGCGCTGCACACTTTCATCAGTGATGTGACCGACTTACGAATTCTCAACTTCACTATCCATTCCTTTTTCCTCGCTTCATCTCTTGGCAAGGAATCGAGGCTGACTGTCGTCGATGCTATGTTTGTACGCTGCGGCACGCAGAACATGCGATTCCTTTTGAAGCTCTTAAATTTAAGTATTTCGTGGCCGCGATGACGACTCGAACAACACAAAGCAAAAGCACCCAGGAGCGCCACCGCCCCACCGACCGATACTCTGAAAAAATTCCGCCGGTGGCCGCGGGGCTGCGTGACGCTCTACGAAACTTGCGAATACGCATGTGAAATCGTTTTATATTTTCAACCACAGCTGTTAGGCGCTTGATTCTGCGTTACGTAACCGATAGGACGAAGGAAGACGAAATATAGCGAACGCGGAGTGTGACAACACCAGGAGTCACTGGCCTCTACTCTAGCTCTCTTCATCTGTCACGTGCGCTGGCCTCTCGTGCGCATGCAGCGCTGGGACGTGCACCTACGGCTGGCTTCTCTTGTCACATACCGGTGGCTGGCGGGTGCGGTAAACATTTATTAAACTGTTCGCTTGATGTGCGCTCGAACGTTGCGAGTGCCGGAGAGGGTGAAGCGAGTGAGATGACACGCGGCTAGCTGCGATAGGCTAGAGAGAGAGTGACGTCGACGCGCGTGCACTGCGAGAGAAGGCGTGATCTACTTGGCGCCGCCCTAACAACTGCGTCCAGGGAAGCGCGGTGCGGACGGAGGGACAACGTTGCATAGGCTAGCCAAAGAGCTGCTTTACATATAAAACAGTGAGGCTGCAAGGGAAACCAGCCTCTAGTAGTTCAGCTTTCTTATACAGTATCAGCTGGAGTCCCTTGTAGGGGAGGCGTTTCGCGACGCCGGCAGTGCACATTTCTTCGTAGCGTCCAAGCGCTGGCAGTTAGTGGCAATATGTAAGCAATCTCACGCTTCTACAACAACTGACGGCGAAAATTTCACGCACACTTGTGTTGCCACATTATGGAGATGCGCTGGGAATTTACATTAGGCAGGATCGTGATCTTCAGTGCTGCAATTTTTCAGTTGATTTCGTTCTTAGCCGACTATAGTAGTGACTGCAGAGATGCTAAACAGTAGGCTACGCTTCATTTTGCTTCGTTAACTTCATAAGGGTGAAAATGAAAGCACTACATGGGGTGATAACATTCGTATATAAATTTTTTTGGAAGGTAAATACTAATAAAAGCTTGTGCATTTTAACTGTCCGATGCGGCAAACAAGCGAACCATGGCTGATCAGTCACTGCAAGTGCATTGAATCAAAACGAATAAAATTGTGCACTGTACGAGGTGATAATATTGCTGTGTTTCAATAGCATAGACTACCTAAAACTCGTTTGCGTAAACTGTCTTATTTGCCAAAGAAGCGCGCAGCGCCTATACGTGGCACAGAACTTACTCGTGTACTGAATGGCAACAAATAAAACTTCATTGTTTATTTTGTTATTCACAGAAGGATGAATGCACTTACATTACACAGAATGCCTTTACTGCATTGGCGCATTGGAAACGGTACTTGGTAACAATGCTTAAGAGACGCTGCAGAAGCTATAGAACCGGCTCCGTGGCTGGTTTTATCCAAGTATCTGTCGGTTCGTCCATTCATCCTTTCACCAACCTCGGGAAATCTCGGCTCTGTACTAGTCTATACAGAAATCTTGATCAAACTACTTCACCTGTTTGTCCCCTTGTGACCCGTTTGTACTCACAGACACCTCAAGCGCTTACCTGGATGGATGACAAGGAACGTGAAGTTGCCTCCGCAATCGTAAGCAACACGTCACTGCTGGTGGTGTCATCAACGATGCCAACGGTCAGCAAGCCCGATTACACGGGACCCGCAGGGTCATTATTCCAAGATGATCCAGACGCGTTCCTCCTGACGTACGCCCGCGCCAGGCGTCACCACTATAACGTAAGACGATTCGAAATGGCAGACCATACGGGCCACATTTTCTACCTATTTACCGGAGTGGCCGCTGTCGTGCGTTCATCTGGCCGCTTGCGCAGAAGCTAACGTGTTACCTGGTTGAGTTCGATGGCGCTGCAGTTTCTATTTCCGACAACAGCTGCTATATTCCAAGGGTTGGCTACAAAAAAAAGTTGAAGGACACTGCAAATTTTAAAGTGTGTTCGGCGAAAACCTGTGGCCATTAGACTTACAATGTCATATATTTATTTGGTTTTCTTCTGTTTTTCTGCTCTTTTACACCTTCTGCAATAGCGGGATTGCTGAGAGAGCGTAGGGCGGAGAGGCCACAGCTGGCATCGTACCAGGGCCCGGATGAAGTAATGGTCGTACACTGCGAGTATAGTAGTCAATAAAGGCTTCCGTCTTTTAAAAATAAACACTGGCAAACATATTTAGTTACGGCTTCAGCAACCCCAGCGTGCCGCTGAAAACTTGCAGGACACTTGATCTTCGCCTTTGAAAGTGCAACGACAGCGTCATTGGCGCTTTTCTCATCTTTTTCTCTATGCTTGCCCGGTTTCGCTTTTCGGTGAACGCATAAAGCTTGCCACAAGAAAACGAACGTCTATGCATATAAAATTGGCCATTTCAAACTAGTCTATCATGTAGCTAAAATGGTTGTTTTGGCAACCATTTTACAGGCTATTCACATAGTGATAGTCTATCGTGCCTACCGCAAGTGTAGTGGCGGGAGGGGGGGGGGGGCATCAGACCCGCTGCGAAATAAGGGTGGAGGGGGGCGCCCTAGGGCTCCCCCTTTCAAACTAGGATGGAAAGGGGGTAATTTAGAGAGCACAAATATTAAAAATAGGTAGTTTTAAAGGTCATAATAAACAAGCGTGGCAATATACATCCCTTAGCATCATATGCGTTTTTTTTTACTTTTGTCGGGTTGTTGTACAGCTGCAGTGCTATACAAGAGAGCCTTGGATGATAGCAAAGGATGTCACTCGGTGCCCGTGCAAGTGAAAGAAAGTTTATGCGTAGTGACCGCAGGGAACTGAATCAGTGACGATGTTTTACGCCGAACGTTGCTGGATGAAACGGTCACTGAATGCATGCCTATAGTCTATAATGACCACTCATTCCGGTCGTCGTAGGTGATGCTGCACAGCCCACCAGCTCGGACAGATTTGCTAATGTCTGACATGGAGCAGGGAGGCCAGATTGCGTACCTCCCTCTGTTGAAATCGCTCTTCGTACCCACGCTGCCGCAGAGGGCCCCGTTCTTGTACGCGGTTGGCGTACCGGATCGCTACAACTACGGCACGGTGGGTGGCCTGCTGGCGACAAAGCTGATCGACGTTATAGTGAAGAACGAGCGCACCTGGAACGAAGTCTCCAAGACCAAGCAGGCCAAAGTGATGGCGTGCCTCTTCGGAAAACACAACCACCTAGGTTTCGGGGAAAAGGTGAAGCCAGATGAACTTTCATTACGCGTTGCCAGTAAACCAGGAGTGTTAATTAGTTATTCGTGTCGTATCATCTAAAAGAGCGTGCAGTAAAGGGAAGAGCCAGGAAAGGCGACTGGTGCTAACATTTCACCAGGCGCTTGGAAGCTTGCCTAGACTCTTTTGAAGCTTATATCCACTGACGCTCTCTGTCAACTTTGGCGTCATTTCATTATGGCCTAACACGTTCTCTTGGTAGGGCCGTTATTACAATGAAGGAACGATGATGATTGGAAACACTTATTCCAGAACAAAACAAAGGTGCAGCCCTTGAAATGCTCCGCAATGGGTGGAGTTGCTACTCTGGGACCGCGTTGGTAACAGCCGCTAGGTTAGCTCTCTGGACCAAGGCGTTTCGGATCTTGAAGGTTCGAGCAACTGAGCAGGGCCACCTCTTATTCCTCTCGGGTTGGGCTAGAGTTGAGGGGGGGGGAGATGAGAAGCATGGCAACTAGTCACAGTCGGCCAGCGCCCGTGGCATGCACCGATAGCGTGGTGGCAAGGGCGTCACGGGTCATGGGTGAGGAGAGTAGGTTGATGCTCGTGTTTTGGAGCTGTAACGTTCGGAGCTTTCTACCTCTGCTGATGTGTCCTCTCTGAAGCTTCAGCAGCTGGCTTCTGCCTCTTGGGCCATGACAATGAGCAGTGTGAAGTACGTCTGATACTAAGTAAAATACTGTGTAAAACACTGTTATCGCTAAAGTTTAGACTTTACTCTTGTGCCTTAGCCCGCCTCAAGAGGAAGAAGTCACAGGTTATCTGGTCAGGGCTGCGTTGAGGCCATTTTGGCGTTCAATGCATGGTCCAAGGAAATGGTCGCCAAGACACGCTTGTACTTGAATCACGAATGTATTACCCCAAGAATATACAAAAACCTCAAGAATTATAAATTGTAGACGCCATATTTGTCGACATTGTTACCAGCTGACCCTAGTTTCTAGGGAAATGAAAATAAAAAACGGGTATTAACCTTTCGATCACAATCTATGTGCTGGCCATTTTAAACATCTTCCTGACCACATATGCACTATATACACCCATCTAACAATACACACTTGACCCGCTAGATTGACGGAATGTATTATAAATCTGTTCACCAAATCAGGAGATAGTAAAATCTTCGTGGCAATATTTGGCTTGCGCGTCCTGGGGTCACACATTATTTTATCATCACCATCAAATTAGATTGTAATTACCCCTGCTTGAATTCACGCTCACCGATAGTGCTCCACTCCATTCTTATTCCTCTAGTTACTTCAATCTCGTGTTCGGCTCCACGGTTACTGCCTGTCCTAAGTAAACATAGTTTTTTACAACTTCAAGTGTGCTATACTACCTATCTCGAAGCGCTGTTCTCTTCCGAGGTTGTATAATAATTCCGTTTTCTGCAGATTAATTTTAAGACCAACCTTTCTGCTCTCCTTTTCTAATTCAGTAATCATGAGTTACAATTCGTCCCCTGAGTTACTCAGCAATGATTATGTCATCGGCGAATCGCGGGTTACTTAGGTACTTTACGTTAACTGTTATCGCTAACTGTTCCCATTCCATAGGCCCCCGAAAACCTCCTGTAAGATACGGAGCGGTAAACACCATTGGGGAGATCGTTTCGCCTTGCCCCGCCGCGACGGTCTAGTGGCTATGGTACTCAGCTACGGACCCGTAGGTCACTTGATCGTATCCCGGCTGCGGCGGCTGAATTTTCAATGGAGGTGAAAATGCTATATGCACGCGTGCTCAAATTTGGGTACATGGTAAAGAACCCTAGGTGGTCAAAATTTCTCGAGCCTTCCACTACGGCATCTCTCAGAATAAAATGGTGGTTTTGGGACGTTAAACCCCAATCATCAATCAATCTAGATTGTCTCCACTTGTCTTACACCCTTCTTGAATGGTATTCTGTCACTTTCTTCATGGAGCACTATGGTGGCAGTTGATCCTCTGTAGCTTTCTTCCAGGATGTTTATATATGCTTTGTCATTCGGCAAGCACTTTCAATTCTTGACTGGTAGATCGCTACTATCCCTCAAGAGGAAGATTTATAACAGCTGCATCTTGACGGTGCTTAACTATGGAGCAGAAACCTGGAGACCTGCATCTTGCCTGTACTTAACTATGAATCAGAAATCTGGAGACTTACAAAGATGGTTGAGCTTAAATTGAGGACGACACAGTGAGCTATGGAAAGGAAAATGACAAGTGTAATCTTAAGAGACAAGAATAGAGCTGAGTGGATGAGGGAGCAAACCAGGGTTAAAGATATCATTGTTTAAATCAAGAAGAGTAAATGGACATGGGCCGGGCATTTAGCGTGTCGGCAGGATAACCACTGATAATTAAGGGTAACTGACTGGATTTCCAGAGAAGGAAAGCGAGTTAGGGGGCGACAGAAAGTTAGTTGGGCAGACGAGATTAAGAGTTTTGCGGGTATAAAGCGGTAGTAGCAAGCACAGGATCGAGTTGACTGACAGCCCATGAGAGAGGTATTTGTCCTGCAGTGGACGTAGTCAGGCTCATAATGATGATGATGTATCCACGCCTATTGCAGGCCAGAGGAGACATCGCCGCGCAGCAAGCCATGATGCTGTCGCTGTCGGCAGGGGCGCGGCTCGCGTACGCCGCAATGGAGGCCGACTTCCGGGAGCGCGTCGGGGGCAACGAGGAGCTCGCCCAGAAGTGGTGGCCCGACGTCCAGGAGACGTTCTTCATGCGCTTCTGCCTGACCTGGTGCAGCTCCATCCGGGCGCCTGTCCCGCTCACTTACGAAGAGATGTGCCTGCTACCCCTTTACAACATGAAGGAGTTCGGCGCTCGTTACGGCTGCAAGTCGAACTCCACTTACTCTGCGGGCCCGATGTGCGACGTCTAGGCTCCTCCTGCGCACACTTGGAGGACTTTTACCTTTAGTTACATTCTTCAAGGCTTTAGACCAACTCCACGTTGCGAACACGTCCATAGTCGAGACTATTACTGCTTCATCATTTTTGTGAACATGACTGTACGTTTAAACGTTTTACTTATATCGAACTCGACGCACATTATGGCAGACGTGGGCTGTGACGTCAGAGATTCTATGCGAGGATTTCGTCTCTTAATGAAGAAGTACGTTTTTCAGCCGTGTGTTCAGCAGTCATTTTTGTTTTATAGTTCTCAGAAGTCATTGTATGTTCTGCCTATACGCCGTAAAGCAAGTGCTAGTGTGGCAAGGCGCGTAACCAATATTCCTAATATTTATCCTGTGAACAATAAATAAGTTTGACGGTTGCAAGTTGTGTCTTGGAAACGTATGTGGCAAATAGTTTTTTTGTCGTTATGAATGTCGTAAAACGTAAGCACTTGACTATTTTTTCGGCCTAACAGTTATTTGCGCTATGATAAACTTCAATATGGCTTGGTACAAAATGTAACGCCGGCAATATTTTTTGGTGTGGGTACGCATTTTTCACTAAGGTACTCTTGTTCCCATAGTAACAAAATAGTTTTCATTTGCCCATTAACCAATTTAACGTTGATGTGAAATCACACTCGCCATGCTATCTCTGCCCATATGATTCATCAGGCGCATTACACTTCCAAGCCTTTAAACTTTTAGTCTAAGATGAGCACTGAAAGTACACGTATAAATTCGAAGGCCGCTTGAGCTTTACCATCCAGAGTACAACGTCAGTGCGTAATCTGGCCAAGTGCCCATCACCTGCAATCGCGTCACAAGGTGAACGTTAATAGATCGGGTTTAACACCGCAAAACTGCGATGAGACCAACGCCGTATTGGAGGTCTCTGGAAATTTCGACCACTAGGTGTTCCTTAACGGTGAAAGGGGCGTGAAGTGAACAGGTTGGGCAAAATAACTCTAGTCATGACCTATCAACCAGTGCATGCTGGCTCTCTATTATATCAGTTAATTAACTAATTGCCTATATGTCAACTAGTTTGTCACCTTAAGGCTCCTTGTGTTCCAATCTTGTACACACTTCTTTTTAATGTTGTTGATATTGAAAAAACTCGAACTTGAACACCTAAAAGGAAGTCTGAAGGGCGTCCCATTTTTTTAAAAATGACATTCTTTTAACAAAATTGCATAATGTTAACGTTACCATTACAGATACGCCCTTTTAGTGAAATTTCACAATGTTAACGTTACCGTTCGAGCAGATAAAAGCAAGTGAAAAGCGAATTATCTCCGGCATCCACGCTACGCCGCAGATATGTCGTGTCAAAAATGAGTAATTCAAATGCATTACGGCGATGTCGACTTCAGGCAGCGATGCCGGCAACGTTGGGTAAACCTCGTCGTCGGCCAGGCACGAACGGGGAACGTGCCCTGCGGTGGAACACGGGGAAGTCATACTAGTCGCCATACTGTTCATTGACCGTCGTCGTCCTGGTAGGGCAACGTGCTTGGATCCTCTTGTGCATAGAGACACGCAGATCAGCACCAGTGTGACGACCGGGAGCATTACAGGGACCACGCAGAGGCAGAGGACGTATTCGTGCTTCTGTGCTGCCGGGGCCATCACGCGTCAGCCCTTGAGCCTGTGCTTGCTTCTTCTCGGAGGCTTCGAAATCCTTGGAGGCTTCCTTGGTTCCGGAAGGTTGGGTCCCGGAGCAATCTCGAGACCCGGTGCCTTCTGAATTTCTGCTCATCGCCCGAGCTCCGCCTGGTGGGGTCCAGCCGTCGGTGCAGCAGGGGCATTGCTGAGAGTACTGCGCTGAATTCGAAATCCTGCTTTTGGAAATCCTGCTTTGAATTCAAACCAGCATTTCGATAAGCCGGAAACAACCTTTTTCATAGCTTAGGAAAGTGCTTTGATGGTCATGCTGTTTCATGACTTCAGAAGGGAGGACTCGTGACGGCGGTCAAGTGGTTATAGCGCTTCTCTGCTGACCCGACCGTCGCAGTATTTCTACCCTGCCATGGAAATCGCATTACGATGCAAGCGAGAACTCATCGTTAAAGAACCCCAGTAAGCCAGTAAAAACTTCGTTGGTAATTTCAGATGGTATTTAGTGGGGTGGGGCTCTAAGTACCCTAGCCTATGGGTGACGGCCTTAAGTCCTTAGACACGGGCGGCTTCGTGTGCGTGCTGGATAGCCCACAGTTCATCGACGAGGTCTTGCCTGAGCAAAGCCACCTCGCAAATTGAGGCTCACGTCTACCAGATTCGTAGGGGACGGCTGCTTGCTACTGGTACACTCCCACAACACGAGAACATGAGGCTGGCCCTGCGTCTTCTGTTCGCCTCCCGTTTTCTTCGTTTTGCGCTGGAATTTTTATTCTCAACTCTTAATAAAAAAAAGCCAGGTTCTTCTGCAGAAGAAATTGTAATGGCTCTGAATTGCAAAAAGAAGATTACATATTGAAGCACTTTCATCCGCGTTTCGACCCAAAACTTCAATAAATGGGGCTGCTGAGTATACTGAGTGGGATCGAATCCCGGCTGTGGCAGCTCCATTTACGATGGAGGCGGAAATGTTGTAGGCCCGTGTGCTCAGATTTGGGTCCACCTTAAAGAACCCCAGGTGGTCGAAAATTCCAGAGCCCTTCACGACGACGTCTCTCGTAATCATATGGTGGTTTTGGGACGTTAAACCCCACATATCAATGTGTATAAAGAATGAGTAAAAGAAAGAATGCGTAAAGTACCACAGGCTGAAGACTTTTTGGATAAAAACTGGCACAAAGAAGAAACGAAGACTGGAAAGAAAAGGTGTAGGGACCAAAAGGTAGGATACCCGACATTTTGCTTTCTACTTTTCTTTCTCGAGTCATCACGTCTTGTTTGCACTAACATCTGTGAACTCGATGTCGACCAACTCGCTCAGCAACAAGTCCTACCTACCGCTTTATTTTAACTTTTATTATATTCGACAATAGTATTAGTTATTTTCTCGAAACAATAATCGACAAGCAACCAATTTCGTGTTTTGTTTAGGTGTACTTTATATAAAGGGAATAAGCCGCGCAAATGTTTGATATTCTGAACCACAGCACATAAGATCAAGCCGAGCATAATGTCCAAGCGTTATGGCCCAAAGTATACAACACTTTAAGTGGCACAACTGTATAGCTAGAAGTAAGTATTCACAAGGACCCCGTATGTTAAGCGTCCTACATTCTTTCCTGCGCTACATCGTGACATGTGCCTCATTGAAAATCAAAGCGGTATGTCGTATTCCGAATAATTTTTATCCCACAAATACCTTCACCATGCACCTAACTACAATGCATTTTTTCTTCTTGGAAAATCGGTCTGGGATGCCAAGAACTTAACTCTACAACTCGTGTTGCGCCAATAAGCTTGCTTTTGTGCCGGGAACAAGTGACGGTGACACGTGTGCGTTTCGGTGTCGCGTTTTGTTCGAGCGCTGTTGGCCGTTAAAAGTGCTTTCATGCATGCTCCCAGCTTTATGAAAGGCATAATTCACAACCACCCGTTTGTAGCAGGAAACCATAAAGAAATCTACATAAATTTGTCAGAAAGGAACGACTCTAGTTTCAGAGAAACCCGTGCTGGTCCCAGCTAGGATCAAAGGCGGGACCAATGCCCTTCCAGGATGTTCACTCTCTATAGCAATAGAGCTAACCAAGATGTGGCAGTGTGAGGGTGAAATAGTCTACCACTCAAAGCTAATCTTGAGGGGTTTCGCAGAGCTTATTTTTACTCGTAGTTAAATAATTGTTGCGATGAAAGGTCTGAGAACCACTATATGATTATCAAAGACTCCGTAGGGTTCAGGGAATATCGACTCCCTGCAGGGGTTCTTTAATGTGCACCCAAATGTACTTTGGCCACAACCATTTTCGCCTGCTTCGCGACGTTAACGTGCTGCCTCGACCTCTCGTTCCCGTACGGAAGGATCTTGCCGACGGTGACGTGCCGCTGCAGCTTCTTGTTCACGTACGGCGGGATCTTGCCGACGCTGCCTTGTTGATGTGGCTTCTTGTTCCCGTACAGCAGGATCTTGCCGACGCTGACGTGCTGCTGCAGCTTCTTGTTCACGTACGGCGGGATCTTGTCGACGCTGCCTTGCTGATATGGCTTCTTGTTCCCGTACAGCAGGATCTTGCCGACACTGACATGCTGCTGCAGCTTCTGGTTCACGTACGGCGGGATCTTGCCGACGCTGCCTTGTTGATGTGGCTTCTTGTTCCCGTACAGCAGGATCTTGCCGACGCTGACGTGCTGCTGCAGCTTCTTGTTCACGTATGGCGGGATCTTGCCGACGCTGCCTTGTTGATGTGGCTTCTTGTTCCCGTACAGCAGGATCTTGCCGACACTGACGTGCTGCTGCAGCTTCTTGTTCACGTATGGCGGGATCTTGTCGACGCTGCCTTGCTGATGTGGCTTCTTGTTCCCGTACAGCAGGATCTTGCCGACGCTGACATGCTGCTGCAGCTTCTTGTTCACGTATGGCGGGATCTTGCCGACGCTGCCTTGCTGATGTGGCTTCTTGTTCCCGTACAGCAGGATCTTGCCGACACTGACATGCTGCTGCAGCTTCTTGTTCACGTACGGCGGGATCTTGCCGACGCTGCCTTGTTGATGTGGCTTCTTGTTCCCGTACAGCAGGATCTTGCCGACGCTGACGTGCTGCTGCAGCTTCTTGTTCACGTATGGCGGGATCTTGCCGACGCTGCCTTGTTGATGTGGCTTCTTGTTCCCGTACAGCAGGATCTTGCCGACACTGACGTGCTGCTGCAGCTTCTTGTTCACGTACGGCGGGATCTTGCCGACGCTGCCTTGTTGATGTGGCTTCTTGTTCCCGTACAGCAGGATCTTGCCGACGCTGACGTGCTGCTGCAGCTTCTTGTTCACGTATGGCGGGATCTTGTCGACGCTGCCTTGCTGATGTGGCTTCTTGTTCCCGTACGGCAGGATCTTGCCGACGCTGACGGGCTGCTGCAGCTTCTTGTTCACGTATGGCGGGATCTTGCCGACGCTGCCTTGTTGATGTGGCTTCTTGTTCCCGTACAGCAGGATCTTGCCGACACTGACATGCTGCTGCAGCTTCTTGTTCACGTATGGCGGGATCTTGCCGACGCTGCCTTGCTGATGTGGCTTCTTGTTCCCGTACAGCAGGATCTTGCCGACACTGACATGCTGCTGCAGCTTCTTGTTCACGTACGGCGGGATCTTGCCGACGCTGCCTTGTTGATGTGTCTTCTTGTTCCCGTACAGCAGGATCTTGCCGACGCTGACGTGCTGCTGCAGCTTCTTGTTCACGTATGGCGGGATCTTGCCGACGCTGCCTTGTTTATGTGGCTTCTTGTTCCCGTACAGCAGGATCTTGCCGACACTGACGTGCTGCTGCAGCTTCTTGTTCACGTATGGCGGGATCTTGTCGACGCTGCCTTGCTGATGTGGCTTCTTGTTCCCGTACAGCAGGATCTTGCCGACGCTGACGTGCCGCTGCAGCTTCTTGTTCACGTACGGCGGGATCTTGCCGACGCTGCCTTGTTGATGTGGCTTCTTGTTCCCGTACAGCAGGATCTTGCCGACACTGACATGCTGCTGCAGCTTCTTGTTCACGTATGGCGGGATCTTGCCGACGCTGCCTTGTTGATGTGGCTTCTTGTTCCCGTACAGCAGGATCTTGCCGACGCTGACGTGCTGCTGCAGCTTCTTGTTCACGTACGGCGGGATCTTGTCGACGCTGCCTTGCTGATGTGGCTTCTTGTTCCCGTACAGCAGGATCTTGCCGACACTGACATGCTGCTGCAGCTTCTTGTTCACGTACGGCGGGATCTTGCCGACGCTGCCTTGTTGATGTGGCTTCTTGTTCCCGTACAGCAGGATCTTGCCGACGCTGACGTGCTGCTGCAGCTTCTTGTTCACGTATGGCGGGATCTTGCCGACGCTGCCTTGTTGATGTGGCTTCTTGTTCCCGTACAGCAGGATCTTGCCGACACTGACGTGCCGCTGCAGCTTCTTGTTCACGTACGGCGGGATGTTGCCGATGCTGCCTTGCTGATGTGACTTCTTGTTCCCGTATAGAACGATCTTGGCGGTGGCGTCGTGCAGCTTTCCGGCGCTTTTCTGCCTCGCGTGCTCTCACTTCAGGCTCCTGTCTGCGAGCGCGTGCCGCCGCTGCCTTGCGCGCCCGCATTTCGGCATCCTTTATCCATACGAGCGCACACCGACGGCAACGAGAATCAGCAACTACAAACCTGTATCGATATGGTTTTGATTGTAAAACCATTGCTTTAGAAAATACCTGGAGTCTTTCGTTAAGCAGCTGGTGTCTTCTTTTTGTTTTGCTTTAGAAACATCTAGCTTATTTTCGTTTTGCTTTTAGAGAACATCTGGCGTTTTTCGTTGGTTTATTTCATCAATCAATGGCCTTTTGAGCAAAATTTTTTTATTGTTTATTCACGCACAGGAGAAATCTCACCAGGCACTACCTTGGAGGTAAACAACGGCTGCTACTGGGAATGAGAGACAGCATAAGTCGGCTTTTAACACTTCTACTTCTACTAACGTTTCCTACTGGAACATGCCAATGGCTGCTAATGGGGAATGAGAGACAGAAGAATTCGGGTTTTAGTTAACGCGCACGCTGCGATTTTTTTTTATTGTTCAACAACGCACAGGAGAAATCTCCCACCGGCACCACCTTGGAGGTCAAAGCGTAAGACTGGTTACACACTATGACTACGAGGGACGAACAAGTGCCGCTATAAGGAAGTTCACCAAGATAGAACGGTGGGCATGGTCGTATTCCATGTTTAAGAAGGGTAAGAGCGCACTCCATACGAATACACAAAAAAAGGACACACACACATAGCGCTACTTTCAACAGTTTATTTTTGTGCCCTATAAGTAGTGTTGAGATCACAAAAATAAACTGTTGAAAGTAGCGCTATGTGTGTGTGTGTCCTTTCTTTGTGTATTCGTATACAGTGCGCTCTTACCCTTCTTAAACGCAATAAGGAGCTTCGCCCTTAAAATACGGCTGCCGTGGCTGCCGCAGCCAGGATTCATTCGGCCACGTTCGGGTCACCAGTTGTTCACCATAACCACTTTAGACCACCACGGCGTGTGCACTCGTAGCCTTGTCGGTGATTCTACACTCATGGACATTTTTACAGCGAAAGATGTTATAAGATCACAAACTCGGGTCACGGGGGGCGCCGTAATTGTCCGCCGCCACCGGTGTCCATAATCGCTATCGTGAAATAAGAAACCTAGCACCAAAACACAGTGGGGCTCGAACCGGAGTCCGCTACATGGCAGCTCAGTATTCTACCACTGAGCCACGCCGGGGCTTGGGACTCGTTCGTAAACTTGCCTTAGGCAGGCTTGATGTCGGGGAAGGAATCGCGTTAACATGAGTAATAAAGAGTTTTAGAACAGCAAAAGAACAACGATGCGTCACACAATGCGAATAGCGTAACGAGTGGGTCGTCCAATGCTCCAATCTAGTGTCAAACCTTCTTTTTGATCACCCATTAACTGTGGCGCTTACCCACGACCGGCATAATTGCTCACCGTCATCGGCCACTGCATGAACGATTGGCACAAAATTTCTTGCAAATTGTTCAACAGATAATGGTAACTGCACACCACTTTGTTCCTCATTCACATGCTTGAGTGGTCAATGTCATGGATAATTTACGATAATACCCAACGGTGCCACTGTTTCACCCACTCATCATCATTCACTTCATGGATATACCGTGTTTTCTTTGGTGTTACCCCTCCGCTCTCGACGACACCCGGCGAGTCGCTGTAGCCAGAGGGATCCTATTTCAGGGGATTCACCTACAGTCACTAGCGAGCCTAATTGATATTAACGCAGCTTCTCTGTTTCTCTCTTTCCTGTGAACAAGTGGCCCACATAGCACAAGGAGGGAGACCACCATGAATGGAATGATCATGACGATCATCATGATAATAATTATGTTGATGACGATGATGATATCTTTTTCTGATGGCACTTACCTGCAAATAAATAATTGATTTCACAAAGAGAAACTTGTAGATTAATGGGCGCACATACCATCACGCACAGTCGAAATTTCGCACCTTGTTCCGGACAAAATATGAACTAGTGTCAGTGAACCTTGCACCTAAATAATTACGGGGAATGTGAAAACCACGCATAATCTTTCGATTTAGGTGGTTCCTGAAGATGCCCAATAATATTTCTCAGATTACCTTTGTTTTACTATTTCCCAGGATTCACCCGTTTGGTCAATTCGATGTTGTGGGTTTATGCCAGTGTTTGGATGGAGTAACTGTCGTCCGCTCGCGGGCTATTAGAAGAAAAGAATAAAATACTTGGCATCTCAGGTAGGACCTTCGTGTTTTCAAGTACGAGCGAAGTGATTATTTCTGCGATGACGTTTTCAGGCTGCAAATTTTGTCACGAGCATACCCAGAGAAGTAGGTGGCCAGCTAGAGCACGTAGTGATGCGTTGTGCAAACACGACAGAAAGAGATCTGTACGAACCTACTTGTCATAAAAAAAAAGCTTTCCTACACTATCTGCTCAAGCTGTGGTGCTTCGGGTACTCTTCTTCCTAGCTGAGAGCTTTCGCCCAGAGGTTTCTATGTTAGGTTAGCTGGAAGAGCCCAGTAAAACTACCGTTCGAGAACTTTGTATTTGGCGTGATTGTAGATTTACACTTGTGCCTAAGGTTCAAGAGTCTTACGGTTAAATTGTTACAGGTTTTTCAAAGAAACAGATTGAACACCATGGACAAGTTTTGTTACATTGGGTTGTTTTCATTTTTCAGCACGCGACATTATCGAGTAGAATGAAAAGCACAGCTGATAGCTGATGGCTAATCGATAGAAGGATCGGTGATTGATAAGTGGTGTTTAACGTCCCAAAATCACCATAGGATTATGATAAACGCTGTAGTGGAGGGATCCGGAAATTTTGACCACGTGGGGTTCTTTAACGTGCACCCAAGGTTGAGCACATGGGCCTACAGCATTTTCGCCTACATCGAAAATGCATCAGCCGCCGCCGCCAGGATTCGATCCCGCGACCTGTTGGTCAGAAGCCGAGTACCTTAGCCACTAGACCACCATGATGAGGCTCTATAGAGGTGTCGTAGTAAATTGCGGAAACCTATAGACCTGCCTAAGTTGTAGCAATTTAAACGTGGGCAGATTGCACACTGCAGTTTGTATAAGAAACTTGAAACAAGATATGAAACTTGTTCGCATATTATCAGTTCACGTACGTTAAAGAAAATGCAAGTGGTTTTTAAATTTCGCGCTTTTACAGGTGAATCACTGATACGTCTGGGATAGCTGTGACCACCACCGCCCCCCTCCCATTCAAAAAACAATCTCTGTATACTATGTAACAAAACTAATGCCGAAAACTCGAGCTGAGTTTTGTGTGAAGAGGGCTAGAAAAAAGTATGAGCACCATTACAGTTTCTAATAATAGAAATTCAAACTGCTTACTTCGGAGTGTTCCGGCAACATCAGGAATGTCACGTAGAACATCATTCACTTATGATTTACAAGACCTGACCATAGTTATAGCACGAGAACAGAACGACGACACAGAGACAAGAAGGACACAAAGGACACGAGCACGCTCGTGTCCCGGCTGTGGCGGGATCAAATCCTGGCTGTGGCGACTGCATTTCTGATGGAGGCGGAAATGTGGTAGGTCCATCTATTCAGATTTGGGTGCACGTTAAAGAACCCCAGGTGGTCGAAATTTCCGGAGCCCTCCACTACGGCGTCTCATAATCATATAGTAGTTTAGGGACGTTAAACACCACAAATCAATCATCAGCACTCATGACTGCCAGTGTAATATGATTGTAATAATTGATACGTGCATTTATGAACTGCATTTTGATGTATTTGCGTTTGAGCCTCCCTCCTCCTGCACACGAGCACACGCACCAAATCTGTTATCAACACTCGGCGAAAACCACGCCACCATGCTATGGTGGCTGACGAGCAGTGCTTGGCAAGCTTCGTGATTATTTGTAATCAGTCTGTTAAGGTAACGTGCATGATACGAACAGTGAAGTGTATTCATAAGTTTACTCGAGCACCAGTGATAACGCTGAAAAGTTTGATGACTGCTTTGTAAAAAACGACGCTTTTGAATTGTGATCCTGGTTACCGACGGCCGATGCTCTGTTCGCCGCAATCGCTATACAGCGTGTATTGCTTGCAGTTGGGCTTTGCCTTTCACGAACATAATTTCGCCCAAATAAAGTGTTTCATTTTGAACCAAACGACGGCTGGGTTCTTCAGCATCACGACCGCGTCATGAAATTCCACTAGTGGTTTCCTTGAATTATGCAGAGTCCCTATATTTTTTTCTTTGCAATGAATAAAATAAAAGGGGCCATCAACAGTGCGCATTGGGAGCTTTAAGCAGAGGGGCCAATTTGTGCGGCAAGGCAGTACTTAATACGATATGGTACTCATTTTGTACAGGCTGGGAACTAAATACTTCTTTAGCAGCTCATTTGAAATCTGTGAACCAAGGAAGGCTTTGACCCTAAGCGTAAAGATGAAAGACCGAATTGAGCGGGTTTTTCTTACTCGTAACTACGGTAGAAAGACGACGATGTTCTAGCGTCATAATGTCTGCGCTCCTCTTGCTGTTCTAACTTTATTGAACAAGCAAGCTTCCATTTGACTAAACTTACGCAGAACATGACATCTTTAGTTGCGCCAACTCTATCTCGTCTTCTCTCATGAAAAAATATATTGTTTTAACTTGTCGTGGCTGAACAACGCGAAAGCTTGTCATGACGCTCTGGTATTGGTAGGTGCAGGTTTTAATATTGATTTCTTGTCTTTGACTTTTGCGTACTTATGTTTATCGCGCAACAAGATTCCGAATCCGGATCCCGTATAGTACGGTGGAGATACGCAACTTATATCAATCAATTAATGTAGTGCCCCTAACCGAATTAGTTGGTACATGATTAATTGAAGAACAAATAGCGCTTGATGCGGAACCGTAACAGCATGACCAACAAAGACACTGAACTAAAAATGCCCCGTCCGTCGTTCTTTCGCCGTACCGGATCCAATGCTGCTTGTTGCAGTCTTATATAATCCAAACCTAATTAACATATCTCTTTAAAAATTCTCTAGCGTATACATCTGGTAGTCGTCATTTCTGTTTCTCGCCGCGCCAGTTTCTGTAGCACTGCTCGCTGCCGCAGGAGTGGGCAGAATTCCCCTCGTCAGCCAACCACTTAGGTGACACCGAGAGGCCACTCAATGTATCCGCCAACGGCCGCAGCGACCCCGTACGAAGCGCCGGGCTACCCTTACGGCAATGATGGAGTCTACTACAACCAACCCGGTGAGAGCCTCGCTAACTCTGTGGGTATACATCGGGGGTCGCCAATAACGTTAGCCAACGCTCAACATATTCGCTGCCTGCGTCCACGTTGTAATCATGACTTCGTAAGCAAATTTCCCAACGGCAGACTGCTCAGTGTCACTGAAAAAAATCCGCTCTTTGTCTCCAAGTAGAGAGGGATACATTTCTTGAGCACGATATTCATGGAGCTGATGTTCAGCGAGTAAGAGTCCACCGTTAACCAGGCGGCCAGGAGACCAAAGGTCTTCTGGCCGCCTGGCTCACGGAGCCGGTGTAGGTCATGGGGTGGCCTCTGCCCGCTCCGCGACCCACACTTGCGTTTCGCGGTCGCAGCTTGGTAGCGTGGCCTGCCACTGCGGTAGGGTGCGCAACCTGAGAATTGTTAGGTTGCTGCATTTTAGGGCAGCCCCAAAGGATACTCCCTTCAGCGGCGGCCACGCATATTTCATACATCAACTTCGAAGTCGCGTCACACCGCGCGTTACTTAAAGTGGCTTGAAAGGTGCAGGGCACATTCATGAAGGCTTCCTGTGTGGACAACTAACAGTCATTTCACGTCATTGGGCAGCGTAGTGCTGCAGAGGATCGCTTTTCTAGAGACACTATCGTATTAGACAACTTTTCGACGCGCCGCGTTCCAGGACTAACTTCAGGAACATTTTTCTTTTTTTTTGTTCCTTTAAAACAGTACAATCAAGAAACAAACTATGTAGAAAGTCATCTTCAATATCTGTATTTAAAAAGGACCCCTTTTATGCACAGATTGAAATTGATTGATTGCAACTGCTTATATATATTATTAAACAATAATTACCATTCGCAACTGAAACTCACTCAGCACAGCACATTCCTTAATTTTCTTTTTTGGAGTGTAATACCGAGTGCCTTGGCATCCCGCTATTTGAATTTGACGGATTTGCGGACAGTTTAGCACAATTCACTCTTCAGGAGGACATGGTGGAGATTTTCGTCCTCTCTTTCACAGAATTTACGGCAGCGGGAGTAAACGGAGGAGTTATTGTGCGGTAAAATAAGAGGCATTGAAAAGGTATTTGTTTGTGGTTGCCTCCAGATTTTTCCCCTGACGTTTCTTTATTATGTCCTGTTCCCCTACCCAAGAGTGAGCAGCAGGAGGTAACATTAGTGTCTGGTGTGCAAAAAAAAAAAAAACGGCGTAGGGCAGATCGCGCAGAGTTTGGCTACTTGAGCCTAACTGCTTCGCAAAAATATTTTGTTTGCCTATTCAGTAGTTGGTGATGATGATATGTGGGGTTTAACGTCCCAAAACCACCATATGATTTCAAGAGACACCGTATTGAAAGGCTCCGGAAATTTCGACAACCTGGGCTTCTTTAACGTGCACCCGAATCTGAGCAAACGGGCCTACAGCATTTGCACCTTCATCCAAAATACAGCCGCCGCAGCCGGGATTAGATCCCGTGGCATGCGGGCCAGCAGCCGAGTACCTTAGCCGCTAGCCGCTAAAGTACCTTAGCCGCTAAAGTGCTCTCAACATGGAATCGAGAAAAAAATTTCTGATTTAACCCAGCGCATAGAATGGGTTGAAGCACAGTTATCTGCTTTAGCTACCCTGACAAGTTAAGTACAAGGTATCGAGATTGCTATGTCAAAACGAGATGAACAGATGTGTATGCTTGTATTGAAAGTTGACGATCTCGAAAACAGATCCCGCAGAAATAACTTAATTATATATGGAATAGAAGAACCTGCTAGAGAATCTAACGAGGAACTACTGAATGAAGTAACAGAATTTTTTCAGAAAAACCTTGAGGTAACGACATCCGTCATTGAAAGATGCTATAGGCTTGGCCGTAAGGTTGGAAATAAGCCACGTCCAGTAATCATAAAATTTCTAGATTATCGGGAAAAGACTTCTGTATTAACGAACGCATTTAAGCTAAAGGGAACTACGATGTCTATTTCTGAGGGCTTCTCTAGCAGGGTACGGGAAGTACGAAGAAATTTGTGGAAGAGCGCGGCTGAAGAAAAGAGAAATGGCGCAAAGGTTAAGCTAATATACGACAAATTGAGCATTGATGACACCCTGTATGGTTGGAATGAAACCGAAAAATTGCGCTTTAAACTTCAAAAGAAGAAGGGAAACTGACGTCGTGATCCTGTATCTGAACCATTAAGAATCCTAAATGTAAATTGCCGAAGTGTGGTAAACAAAGCAACTGAATTAGAATTATTGCTTCTTACTCATGATCCAGACTTAATAACACTTACAGAAACATGGTTGCATAGTACAATATTTGATAGTGAAATAATTCCACCTGGTTATAGTATGCTAAGAAAAGATCACGAAAGTAAGGGAGGAAGCGTTGCAGTTGTATTTAAGAAATGTCTCAAAGTAATTAGGATGCCAGATATTCCTCAAGTGGAAGGCTTATTCTGCAAAATGTACCACAATAATATTCAATATATTGTAGCTTCCATATACAGACCCCCGACCTCGTTCATTGAAGTCATCAATGAATTAAAAAAAATATCTGTGCACTCATGCAAAGTCAGGAGCTCGGATAATTTTATCAGGAGATTTCAACCTACCAGATATGGATTGGACCTCTCTTTCAACTACTAAGCATAACGATATCATAGGAGAAGCAATGCTCGACGTTGCTTTTACTTTTGATTTGTTACAAGTTGTTCACAATTTCACTAGAGTGCAGGGAAGTTCGAAGTCAGTACTTGATCTCTTTTTTGTTAGTGGATGTATTAAGTCTTCGGCCACCTGTGAAGTGGTTCCTGGTATTTCCGACCACAGTGCTGTACTGTTGACCCTGGCAAATGGCTCTATTGCACGGAAACAAAAAACGTCATGTTTTCGAAATTTTTCGCGAGCTAACGATACATCAATTATAGATCTCCTCACCCTCAACTTCGACTCGTTTTTAAACAGTACTGCTGATGTGCAAGGCCACTGGGACTCATTTAAAGATTTGGTGAATGAATGTATTGATCGCTTCATTCCATGTGTTGTTAAAAAGAAGAAAGAAAGGAACCCCTGGATTTCTCGGGACACGGTGCATCTCAAAAAGAAGTTAAAACAATTGAAAAAGCGTCGTCGTCTTGGGAATATCGCTGGTATAAACGAAGAGATTTCAGAAATTGCAACTAAACTAAAACACCAAATCCATATTGACAAACAGCTGTATTATGGTGAATCATTACCAAACTTCAATAAAACGTGTTCTGAGAGATTTTGGCGGAGCATTAAGCCTACATCTACTGAATGTAATATTTTTGTAGTTGATGGAGTTGATGTGCATGATAGCAAGGCTATTTTGAATGCCTTAATTCAACAATTCAAATCGGTTTTCACCATTGACAATAATGTTCTTCCCTCATTTGATGCAGATTATCCACCTATACCTGACGTTGTTATCAGTGAGCACGGCATTATAAATGTGCTACTTAAACTCAATGTTAAAAAGACACCCGGACCGGATAGCATTCCAAACGCATTTTTAAAGCGTTATGCCAAGTAGATCGCCAAATATCTGTATGTTTTATTTTCAAAATCGCTACACGAAGGTCGAGTACCAGATGATTGGAGGGCCGCCAGAGTCAAGCCTCTTTATAAGTCGGGTAAAAAGCAACTTATCTCGAATTATCGTCCTATTTCATTAACGTCAACTACCTCTAAGCTTATAGAACACATAATACATACGCATATCTCTGAGTTTCTTAGTAAGCATAATATCTTAACAAAACACCAGCACGGATTCAGAAAAGGCTATTCAACCTGTACTCAACTTGTCGAAACAGTTCACGATTTCGCAACTTCAATTAACAATGGGACACAAACTGACGCCATCTTTATGGACTTTTCAAAAGCGTTTGACAAAGTCTCACACAAGAAATTACTTTCTAAATTAGAGAAAACACTTAAAAATCCGCGCCTAATAAAATGGATAGCAGACTACCTTATAAACCGTAAACAATTTGTTGTTTTTAACGAATGCTGTTCAGAAGAGGCAACCGTTGACTCTGGCGTCCCACAGGGTACGGTTCTTGGACCCCTTTTGTTTTTAATTTTTATCAATGATATTGTGAGTGAAATTCCTGTAAAAATCAAGTTGTATGCAGATGATTGTGTCATATATTCAGAACTATCTATTGTAACCAATCAAATTATTCTGAATAGTGCCTTTTATAAGATTGTGAAGTAGTGTGATTTATGGCAGATGTCAATTAACTTCGATAAAACAGTATTTATACGAATAACCCACAAGAAAAAACCCCTACTATTTAATTATTCCACCGCAAGTTTCATCCATTCTGAGTTAACTAACATTAAGTATCTTGGCCTTTGGATTACCAATGACCTTAGCTGGACTAAACATATTGACTCCGTAATTACAAACGCTAACCGAAAACTATTCTTCCTTCGAAGAGCTCTAAAACATTCTAATTCCACGGTGCGTACTCTAGCGTACACGACTATCATTCGCCCAGTGTTAGAATATGGAGTGATTGTTTGGGACCCCTTCACTAAAGCTAACATAACTAAATTGGGAAACGTGCAGAAAAAGGCAGTCCACTTTATCTTTAATAGCTTTGGACGCACCTCTATAACTGAACTCCTACATCGTGCCAATGAGCCTTCAGTTACCGAAAGAAATCGTTTAGTACGACTACAATTTCTTTACCAAATAATTAAAGGGCATTACAAGCTTGATGTTTCCAATACCATTTTCTTTTCTTCTGGGTACGCCACTCGCCAAAGGTATCAACTTACAATAACCCCTTTCCGGTCCCGAAATAACTGCTTCAAATATTCCTTTTTCTCTCGTACAGTAACTCAGTGGAATGGACTAACTAATAACCAAGTGATGGAGCCGTCCTTAAAGTTGTTTGCAGCAAATTTGGCTTGATTGTTCACATCATGCCGTTCTACTTTTTTGTTTGTTTGTTTGGTTTATGCATTCTTGAGAGCCAACATTGTGAAAATTAAATCTGTAACACCCTGCTAAAATCTCTGTAATAGGGATTGCAGTATGAATAAATAAAATAAATAGACAACCGCGGCGAGGCGCCTACTGCGTAGTCTGAGCAATACTTGAGTTAGGAGCGAAGAGTAGTTGTGAATTGATGCAGTTGAAAGAAACTGCGTATCCCGCCAGGCAAATGGTGTGGTAGCGTCATCGTCTGCGGTATCATATTATACCCGGCGTGCGCACGGGCCGGGGGTTGCAGAAATGGCCGCCGTCCCTTGTAGTCAACAAGTAGGAGAGATTAAAATCTTACCTATACGATTACTTAGCAAGGAGGGGTGCGGTCTGCGATCATCATTCGCCTATACAAATTTAGTGGCATCATACCCATATACTGTCACCATAATACCATTTCCTCTTCCCCTGAACTTCTGCTGTTCGAGGCTTCTTATCATAATTTGCATATCACACGTACACTTCTGCGGGATCTTGTGCACGCAACAAAAATAAAAGCAACTGATTACAGTTGCACATACCTCAATATTTCAGCCACGTTTTCACCAATGTACAATGGATGCATTGCACTCCACTGTCTGGGCACTCTCAGCGTTGTCACAGTCACACTGGCACTGAGAGGCATCGAGAGTTCACAGGGACCAAACTTATCGCGCTTGTGACAAACGTGAGCCAGCTGCAGTCATAGGTAGGCGAAAAATGTGGAGCGCACTGGGACTGACTCATGGAGTATACATTTTGGCCTTGGAGCTCAACCGGGCTCAGTCTTACTCAAATTTTCTTCAACTGTACTCACTCAGACTCAGTCTCAACATATTTATTTCTCAGCCGGCCTCCCTAAGAATTTCACTCTCCGATTGATTATTCGCGCAGACTCAGACTCGCTGCTCGATTTGAGGGAGTCAGAGTGAGTCTACTCGTCAGTACAATCACGTATAATTCAGAAGAATGCTAAGTTGGGCGAGCTGGTAACGATCCATATTCTAACTGTGCTTATTCACAAGAAATCTGAGTCTTGTGCCAGTGTTCCCTCTGTGGCCATACATGATAAAGAGATAATATGTTGGTTTTGTATGACGGGTGTGCTATGTTTGATGTGACCTAGGTTTTTGGTGATTCGGTCCCTCGTGATTTTTGTTTTTATCCGTTCCCTTTGTCCCCACTAGCTTTTTATTCTGTACATTATGTATTGCCTTGTTCTTGACAATAAAGCTTCAGTTGATAGTCTGCGCTTGTCTGTCCTTTTCTCTTCTTTCATGGTTCAGCCCGTTTTTTTAGTATTTACATGATGGCACGTATAAATGACTTTTTACACCATAGTGTCAGTGCACCATAGCACAATTATTTCGAGTTATCGGGGCTCTGCTGGGCGCTTTCTGATCTCATACCTTCATATATGTCATACAGCTGGCTACAATTGAGTGAGGTCATTTTTATTGATTGAGATGACTAACACGTGACATTTTCATAAAGAAATTTTTTCCGCGGAAAAAAGTTTGCGGAAGGGGAGAGGGGGGCTAGAGGTTGTTGCGTTTCTTTTCTCTCTTTCGTAATCCACGCATAAGATCAATAAACACTGCGCACGCATAAACGGTAGTCCGTTGAATTATGAGCGAGTAGTCGTGAGTATAAACGTCAACCGACATAAGGCTGATATGTTATGCTGATGTTTCATAATGAGTACCATATGTCGGCAAGAAAAGAAATGACGACATATCCATAACGTGAATGGTCAAGATTGGGTCGAAGCTTTTGATATTAAAGGTACCTCGCCCCACACCTCAAATGAAACTTGTGAGTGAAATGTCATTGCACCAACCGATGTTTGTTCGAGCCCGATACGTCGATGTTGAAGTCGCCGACAAGCAGGAACGGTCTTTATCTGTCGTATTTACGCATGTCCTGGTCGATGAACCTTTTGGCGTCTTCGATTGGAAAATTGGGCGCCAGGTACAGCTTCTCGTGTGGCCTGGCGCCGCTGCCGCGCCGCTTCGGCCTCCCGCGCTCGTACATCTGGATCTTGTTGGCGCCGCGGCGCGGCTTCACGGCACGCTTCTGCTTCGCGCGCCCGCACATAGGGGTTCCTTCTTCGTGCGCAAGCCGCCGCCGCCCTGCGCGCACGCCGCTCAGCAGCCTTGTCCACCCGACGACCACCTGAACGCGCGCGCGCCGATACGGCCCATTTATTTTACTATAGAGCGCCATCTGGCGTACGGCGCCGTCGAAGAACACGTAGTCGTCGTCGGGTGGTTGTCTCTTTCATTCCATACGTGTGACGTCATTCCTGTTGTCATGAAACTCTCCTTTTAGTATTTATAATACTACAATTAGCGCCCTCTTGTGTCGTACCATTTGCATTTTTCCGTGTTCATGCATATAATTTTATGTACAAGTACCACTCTGTACAGCCGGTTCAAGAACTAACGGGAGGTGGCTACATACGATGGGACGCTGAGCCCACGCCTTAAAGGGTTCCTGAATTGTTTTTTTTTTCACATTCCGTTTTTGATTAGACCACTACTGGAGCTATTAATTGGCACCAGAGTTCAATCGATACACCCATTATCAACAGAGCTACGATTACTAAAAAAAAGTACCCTCCTCCTCCGCTCCGCTGTTCACCCTCAACTGCCCTCAACTCTTCCTTCGAGCGCTCCAGGCTAAGCTCCGCCTTCACGGCGCCTGCGTCACGATGTGGCGTGAGACCGCATACGCGTAAATCCCGCCGCCGATCCGATACCAGCGGTCTGTGCTGCACGTTCCACAGCCAATCATATCAGCAGGAAATAATGACGTCAGTGGGGCAGAGCGCGTCGCTTGGTGTATGGGTGGTTGAAAACGTGTTTGGCAGAGTCGCAGCGATCTGGAGCGATTCGCAGCTTTAAGACGTTGTAATAAATTGCACAGTTTACGCAAAGAGCTCCAATAGGTCTCTAAATTACTCTTGAGACTTGGTCTACCAGCCCAATGTGTTTGTAAAAAATCGCCAAAACCGTTTCAGGGTCCATCGCCCCTGAAAAACGTGGAGCTCCCTCTCACTCACTGTAAAAATACATTTTGTTCTTGGGACTGGATCAGATTCACCAAAATTTTCCTTAACAAGACTCACTCGAATTCAGACTCCCTAGTATTGTTTCCAGCTGGGATCGTTCGGGCTAAATCTAACCAAAACATTACTCAACCGGACTGACTCAGACTCAGACTCATCATGGCCGGCCTGAGTGAGTAGCAAATTGATTCATGAGCAAGTTCGCCGAACTATGGCTGCAGTACGCCACCTACTACGGACATGTCCCGGCCTTTTGATACTATAAAAGGCCTGCTTTGCCGAAATGCAAAGTTCGTGCGAAGGCTAGACAGAAGGGCTGAAAGGATGGCGAGAGCCAGCGGTGCCTTGGAATAAGGACCCGAACACGCAGCGTTGTTCAGTTCTAGCGGCAACGAGGTGTTTTCCGCAAATAAAGGTTTGTTCTTCGATCTCTATTGTACACAACTCGACCTATTCATGATTGGAACTTTTGGCCAGCGGAAAGCTATTGCTTACAGTTCAACGTGCCACTTCTGAAGAACAAAGCAAGCTAGTTCATCCTACGTAGTTTGTCGGAAGAATTACAGAACCATGGTTATAAGTGCGGGGAATTTTTTTGTGCCTGGTATGACCTCCATTCATTCATTTTATGCGTTGTGGTGGATGCTCACAGTAAAGTGCTCAGTAGGAGTCGTAACGAGGCTGCAGCAATGCTCAAATCCTGGGTAAAATGAATGAACAAGGCCTGAAGAATCACAATCACAAGAAATAACCAATATACATGCGCATTATTCAAACTTAAGGTTGCTGAAACATTCGGGAGACATGGTAGTACAGACTCCGGCGCGTTAGGGAACACCAGATGATCGAAATCTTCGGAGCCGTCCACTACGGTACGCCTCATGATCAAATCTCAATTGTGACACGTAGGCCTAATACCACATAAATAGTTTTTTTATGATACTGTCGCTGGCTATAGGTTCTCTTGAATTCCCTGCCTGTGCGAAATTAAAAAAAAAACCGTTCTCGACATCTAGCAGTGTGTCAGTGGGGTTATACTGTGGATATGTGTGATCTTTCTTCTGTGCATGGGATTATGGCGTCGCCCATGCCGGCCTCCCAGGAAGCTACCCAGGAATTCCGCTATCTGGTACGTGACACCACGGACGCAGTCCATGTCTGCGTGGCTTAGACCTACGATTCTCGTTGCTCACAGACAGCTTTAAAGTTGTCATTAACAGACTTACCTTGTTAATAAACTGGTGCTGTAGAAAGTAGCGACTGATTACGACAGCTGTCTAGAAACATTGTATCTTTGTGATGTTCACTGTCTTGCGCTCGAAACGAGCCAACATGTCGACAGAACCACGCACATGGAGAGCAATTAAAAATAACGCATTTACAAAAAGCTGTTTCACTCAGATTTATTATTATGAATGTTGCGAGTATGAACACGTGGTTCACCTTCAACTTGTTTGACGCGTGTCTTCTGCTCCTTCTTTTTTTTCCTGCTGGCAGGTTCTACTCCAGTGGCGCAAAGCACTGTGTGAGCAAATTTATTTTGTCTTGTTTGTGATTACCGCAATGATTACCACGCCTAGAGCTTCGTATAGAGAAGCCAGTGCTGGCGAGAAAAGTGATTAGTTTGAGATGATTATAAAAACGTCACCATTTTGTATCTGAAGCAGTGGGTTCTATAGAAATATATTGGATACGAAATAGCCGTTCTCCATTCCGGTGTCAACGCTGATTTTCAGCACACGGCCAGGTGAATTTTCGCTCACAACCGACGCCACCAACACCCACAGCAATGTTTCAACAACACCGGCTCCTTAACGCTAGAAATGACGACTCAGCAGTGAGATACCGGGGAAGCTGCTTCGCCATCTCAATTATAAACAGCAGGCAAGAAAATCCCACAGCCAACTACATGAACCCTTATCGAAGAAAAGGTAGATAACGACGACTTAAATAGCCAAATTAGTCTGTGATTCTGGCCAGTTTGCTTCTAAAACAAACGTTCTTTCTAAAACATGGGTACAACCATTTGCGACATGGATTAATGCCGACCGTCCATGAATGCGTGAAATTTGTACAGTTTGGTAAGGTTCAAGATATTGACGCAATTTGAAGGAAGCGGAGAGGCCTCAGTAAAGTTTGGTGTACCTTATACCAATTACTTGCCGTTAAAACGTAATTATCTACTTAACGTAGAGTTAGTAATGCTAAATTTCTTCACAAAGCGATTTAACTACCAACCTAAATTATATTCTACAGTAATACGCTGCCGGCAAGCATTCCCTCACGAGATATTCCTAAATATTCTACGTTTATTGCCTACCACGTCGATGGTCTCGTTAATCATTGTGTACTGCCTTCTCCAAAGCGATCGTTTGTAGCAGAATACTTCACCCAGAAGTAATATGTAAGAGCTTTAGGTAGCAAGCATATTTCTTTTACCATTAGCTATGCGTTTGTTGTCTCTTTAGTGCCACTTGCGCAGAGAAGACGCAGAGGTAAACAGCGCGTATGAGTGTGCACGCTCTGTAGCAAAGGAATGTTTACTATATATTAGGCGACAACTTTCTGCGGCAGCACAGCCAAAGCTACGTGGGCGGAGCTTCTGCACATGGGTTACTATACCAAGTAGTCTGTTTTCATGTGATTTCGATTTCGGTTTCGCAAGCGCATTCAACATGTATCCGATGGAGGCGGAAATGTTGTAGGCCCGTGTGCTTAGATTTGGGTGCACGTTAAAGAACCCCAGGTGGTCGAAATTTCCGGAGCCCTCCACTACGGCGTCTCTCATAGTTATATGGTGGTTTTGGGACGTTAAACCCCACAAATAAATCAATCCAACATGTACTTTTTCGCACGACTACCATGCAATCAATATTATATTTACTGGGAGGCAATAAATAAAATATTCATTTTTAAAAGAAAAAAAAATCAGGAAGCTTTTTTGGAGCGTTAAGACTTATTTGAAAAAAAAAAGGGGGTACGGTCGAGCAGCTACTGGGTGATTGGAACAACGCGAAGCCGACAAATCATTTCCTAAATTTTAGTCCATGCTTG